>NC_086445.1:416737181-417487181 GCF_028390025.1 Pseudophryne corroboree | reverse complement strand
TACGATTGACTTCAACAAAGAAGAGATAGAGATGACAGACGACAACTTGGAGACAGCTATGACCCGATTGGGCGAGTGGCTAATAAAAGAGAATAAATTATGGTGGGAGATTGCAACATTAGAGAAGTATTCTGCAGAACAAGTCATCCCCAAAGGACTCAGATTTGACAAGAAACCCTCATTCGACGACGCCACAGAAGAATTCACGAAAGATTGGGCAAAGATTCTAGAAGATTGCTCCATGAAATTGATGATACTCATCATAAAAGAAAGAAAGAACAAATTAAAGGATGTTGAAGAAAGAATTGACGTATTGAAGACCCTGATCACACCATATGATTAACTTCCTTCCTATGATACATTGGAGAAAAGCATCGCAGAAAAATTGGATCATAATACAAAAGAACTCATAAAGAAAAAAACCAAAAAAACTACAACGAGATTTTGATTTTTATAAATTCAGAATCACAAGAGCAAGAAGACCTCTCACCAATAGAGAGAATCAGAATAAAGACAATGAGCAGAGAAGAAATAGACGTCCTTACCCACAAAATTCTACTTATCAATCACAACGAGCACGTCATAACCTCAGTCCAAGGGGACCGGACAGATACAGGCAATATAACTACAGGAGGACAGCACAAGAATACAGGAGAGAACCCAATAGGCATGATCATGAATATCAGCCCATACAGAGAAATTATGAAGAGAAAAGAGACAGACAACACGATTATTATGACCGGAGAAAAAAACCAACCCCGAGAAAAGACGTTTTGCCAAGGGATCACAGAATCACACAAACTGAAAAAGAAAGAGACAGGACAACAAGGAACTCCCCTTTTTTAGTAGAAAGGAGGGGCCACAGACGACAATAACTACCAAAATGACGAAAAAAGGCAAGAAGAAGAGGAAAAGAGGAAAAATAGACGGTAAACCACTACAAAAAAAGAAGAAAATTATTGACAACACTTTAAACCAGGTGATCGCTGAGGAAGAGACAGAAAGAAAAGTGATATACAATCTTAGCAAGAGAGTTCTCACGGCTATTGAAGAAAAAATGTTGATGAAAGGATTGAAATTCGCACCAACAAATACTACCGAAGATTTTGAGAGATTTGTAGATGTGCATAAGTTTATAAGAAAAATCTCTCTGAAAAAATTCTTTGAACTAAAACGAAAAGAAGAGACCTCTCCGTCATCAAACTCTACTGAATCCACAGTCAAATCGGTTCATAAAAAACCATCCACTTTCTACCCATCACATGTGAAAGGCAACTATATCGAAACCTTTCAGAAATTAGTCATTGAGGACTTCAATTCCATTAAAAACAAAAGTAAGAAAAAGATTTTCCACAACCTCACTAAAAAAGAACGTGAAGCCGTTACATCCCTCCAGGAAGACCAGGAAATTGTAATTAAGCCTTGTGATAAGGGAGGTGGGATAGCCATTCTGAATAAATCTGATTATGTGAAAGAAATTTATCGTCAATTATCAGACAGTGATACTCAAGACTGATCCGTCGACAAAGATAAAGACGAACTTTCAGAAATTACTGAAGACCCACCTTGAAAAAGGTGGCATTACAGATACGGAGTTTGCATTTCTGAATATCGAAAATCCCATCACCCCGACGATTTATGTGTTACCCAAAATACACAAGGACAGGACATCACCCCCGGGAAGACCGATTGTCGCAGGGACAGGGTGTCTAACATCAAATTTACCAGCACTTATCGACCACGAACTCCAACCATTAGTGACGAAAAATCCCTCTCATTTAAAAGACACTAGTCAAACCATCAAAAAACTAGAAGAAATTCCATGGGACAGTGAAACCATTATAGTCACAGCGGATGTCACCTCCCTGTACACCATCACCGATCATAGGAAGGTTATAGAGGCCACAACTTGGTTCCTAGACCAAACCGAGCTCTCAGAAGCCAGAAAATCGTTTATTATTGATTCCATGGACTTCATCCTGAAAAATAATTTCTTCTTCTTCGAGGGAGACTACTACTTACAGAGGAGAGGCACTGCTATGGGCACACGATTCGCACCTAGCTTTGCCAACTTATTTATGGCTCATTGGGAGCATGAAACCATATACACACAAAACCCATGGAAGGATAAGGTATTAGCCTGGAATCGTTACATCGACGATGTTATATTTTTTTGGAAAGGCGATATGGACAGTTTAAACCAATTCTGTGATCATTTAAACAGAAACAACAGAAACATTATCCTCACATTTGAGAACAGTAAAACCAAAATCAATTTTCTGGATCTATCAATATATATCAAGGACAATGCTATCCAAACTAAAACCTACCACAAACCCACAGATTTCTACAATTACATAAGTAAAGAAAGTGAACATCATGTAAATTGGCTCAATGGTATTCCCAAGGGCCAATTCCTAAGGATAAGGAGAAATTGCAGCGAGGACACGGTCTGCATGGCCCAAATCAACGAACTCAAAAATGCCTTTCTGAAAAAAGGATATCAGCCTGAATACTTAGAATCTATCCAAATGGAAACAATGAGCAAAGACAGAACCACCCTAGTCCAAAATTAAAAACCAAGAGAATGTGATGAAAAATTCTCCAACCGTTCTCAATGGTCATTTATTACAGGATATGACCACCAATACAAAGAAATAGAACGGATCATTAAAAAACATTGGAATTTACTGTGTATGGACGAAACACTAAAAAATATCATTTGAAAAAAACGTATTTATTTACCGTAAGGCAGCAAATCTCAAGAACAAACTAGTCCGAAGCGCCATACCCCAAAAAAAACATAATTCCCATCAGAACGAGCGGTTTCCACAGGTGCGGTCTTTGTCTTCCCTGTCGACAAATCAAAACTGCAACATCTAAATATACTGAAGTAACCACCAATGGTATCACCTTCAAAATAAAAAATTTCATTACCTGTCACACCAGCAACGTCATATATCTAGTGGAGTGTACTTGTGGGAAGGTATACATTGGACGCACGTCAAGAGCCTTGAAGACAAGACTTGGAGAGCATCTACGCAATATAAAGAACGGTCTTCTTACACACAATCTCTCCGAACATTTTAAGTTAGAACACAACTGTTCATACGCATCTATTACTAAATTTGTGGGACTGCAGCACATAAAATCCACTTGGCGTGACAGAAACACCGAGAGGAATTTAGCAAGGGCGGAAATGAAATTGATTTATAAACTTCAATCCCTATGCCCCAAAGGTTTAAACAAGGACTTTGAACTCAAATGGTTCTTGCAATAATTCACCTGCTTTACAAGTCCATGCATTATACCAGTCTGTTTAATCTACTATTTAGGTACCCTCATAACCCATTCCATTATCTGTTTCCTTTTTTATTCTCACGAGGATCAACGAAAACCCTATCAATTGGAGAGGAGAAATGAATACCATCTATTTCGTCTATATTTAAGGATTTTGGACCATGGACTTTTAGGTTTCATAACCTTTGCATAGGTCTTCTAGTTTTTAATATGCTGTAAATTTTCTTTATAAATTTATTCACAAAGTCAATTCCCTGTCACCAACATTACAGTTCGATACGATTCACTTCCGGCTATTGGCACGCAAATTATCGCGTCACTTACGGTTTCGGGAATATTTCATCATCCACATTTTTGGATATAATTTCCAGGCACTCTCCCTCTGTCCACATTAACATCCATCCTGTGCCACTCTCATAGAATTAAATGGTTATCCACTTTCGCGGCTCACGGCCACTACTTTGGCTTCAGCCGGCTCGTCACTTCCGGTCTGTGGAACGCAAGCGCACGCGTCACTTCCGGTCCCTGCGTCTGGCACTATCGAACCTCCGGACAGTTACTTTTATTTTGTATTACACATATTTCTGGCTCTCTCCTGTTTTCCACCACTATAGATACTTTGCATGTTATCTATCATTATAACTTGGTTTTATCTTAATAATGCGGCCGCTCACCCCGGTGCGTCACTTCCGCTTCCAGGGAGGGGTCACTTCCGGTTGTCCGCCCGGACGTTTTTCTCCAACTTTAAAACCATATGGGGTGTAAAAACACACCCTATTAATACATCCTTAACTATCAACATCAATATCAATACATAATCACCTTTAAAGACTTCATCGAAACTACTTCGTTTGAACACTTCCTGTTCCGGTGACCTATGACCCGGAACCAACCTCCCACCATCTTTAAAAGCCAGCTCTGGAGATATGGAACACCATCAAGCCCTGAGGAAGAGATTGCAGATCTCGAAATGCATTGTCTACTGGATCCATTTGAAGACTGAACCTTCCTGACTGTTTGACACCGACTTCGTGGATAGCTTGGGAGCCAGAGCAGGGTGCAGACTTGTCCACCCTGCTTAATATAACACCTGCGGCTCCTCATCTATCTTTCCGGTATGCTTTCTTTCATTTAAGCACAATTTGAATTTTCCTGAATATTTTGAACATCATCCAGGGTAGAAGACCCCTATAAGCTTAGGAGCCAGAGCAGGGTGAAGTCTGAACCACCCTGCATCATTACCACCTGCGGCTCCTAGCTTACCATTTTGGTACGCTTTTTATTGTGTATATTGTTTTATATGTATGAGATTGTATATTAAACCTGTCTAAAATGTTTTAACTTAAATGTTCCCAATATACATAATTTCTTGTATTTTCTACCATTTGTTTGGTTAAGCTACCATCACTTTGGTCTTAGCTTATGACCACAGAAGGAGGGCGCCCCATATACACCACCTCACACTTTTCGTTTCATGTTCTAATTTTGGGGATAAGAGGAGAACCCCAGAGGTGTACCCTAGGCTGCCCCTTTTTCCTTCCTGCGCCCAATAAGCTTTCCCACACCCTTCAGCAATCAGTTTCATTTCCCCTCAGGGTTAACTTATAGGCAGCACAATGTGGCATCATATGTCCAATAGGGACGAAGAATTAAAAGAAGCATTTACGATTGACTTCAACAAAGAAGAGATAGAGATGACAGACGACAACTTGGAGACAGCTATGACCCGATTGGGCGAGTGGCTAATAAAAGAGAATAAATTATGGTGGGAGATTGCAACATTAGAGAAGTATTCTGCAGAACAAGTCATCCCCAAAGGACTCAGATTTGACAAGAAACCCTCATTTGACAACACCACAGAAGAATTCACGAAAGATTGGGCAAAGATTCTAGAAGATTGCTCCATGAAATTGATGATACTCATCATAAAAGAAAGAAAGAACAAATTAAAGGATGTTGAAGAAAGAATTGACGTATTGAAGACCCTGATCACACCATATGATCAACTTCCTTCCTATGATACATTGGAGAAAAGCATCGCAGAAAAATTGGATCATAATACAAAAGAACTCATAAAGAAAAAAAGAAAAAAACTACAACGAGATTTTGATTTTTATAAATTCAGAATCACAAGAGCAAGAAGACCTCTCACCAATAGAGAGAATCAGAATAAAGACAATGAGCAGAGAAGAAATAGACGTCCTTACCCACAAAATTCTACTTATCAATCACAACGAGCACGTCATAACCTCAGTCCAAGGAGACCAGACAGATACAGGCAATATAACTACAGGAGGACAGCACAAGAATACAGGAGAGAACCCAATAGGCATGATCATGAATATCAGCCCATACAGAGAAATTATGAAGAGAATAGAGACAGACAACACAATTATTATGACCGGAATAGAACACCAACCCCGAGAAAAGACGTTTTGCCAAGGGATCACAGAATCACACAAACTGAAAAAGAAAGAGACAGGACAACAAGGAACTCCCCTTTTTTAGTAGAAAGGAGGGGCCACAGACGACAATAACTACCAAAATGACGAAAAAAAGGCCAGAAGAAGAGGAAAAGAGGAAAAAGAGACGGTAAACCACTACAAAAAAAGAAGAAAATTATTGACAACACTTTAAACCAGGTGATCGCTGAGGAAGAGACAGAAAGAAAAGTGATATACAATCTTAGCAAGAGAGTTCTCATGGCTATTGAAGAAAAAATGTTGATGAAAGGATTGAAATTCGCACCAACAACTACTACGGATGATTTTGAGAGATTTGTAGATGTGCATAAGTTTATAAGAAAATCTCTCTGAAAAAATTCTTTGAACTAAAACGAAAAGAAGAGACCTCTCCGTCATCAAACTCTACTGAATCCACAGTCAAATCGGTTCATAAAAAACCATCCACTTTCTACCCATCACATGTGAAAGGCAACTATATCGAAACCTTTCAGAAATTAGTCATTGAGGACTTCAATTCCATTAAAAACAAAAGTAAGAAAAAGGAGATTTTCCACAACCTCACTAAAAAAGAACGTGAAGCCGTTACATCCCTCCAGGAAGACCAGGATATTGTAATTAAGCCTTGTAATAAGGGAGGTGGGATAGCCATTCTGAATAAATCTGATTATGTGAAAGAAATTTATCGTCAATTATCAGACAGTGATACTCAAGACTGATCCGTCGACAAAGATAAAGACGAACTTTCAGAAATTACTGAAAACCCACCTTGAAAAAGGTGGCATTACAGATACGGAGTTTGCATTTCTGAATATCGAAAATCCCATCACCCCGACGATTTATGTGTTACCCAAAATACACAAGGACAGGACATCACCCCCGGGAAGACCGATTGTCGCAGGGACAGGGTGTCTAACATCAAATTTACCAGCACTTATCGACCACGAACTCCAACCATTAGTGACGAAAAATCCCTCTCATTTAAAAGACACTAGTCAAACCATCAAAAAACTAGAAGAAATTCCATGGGACAGTGAAACCATTATGGTCACAGCAGATGTCACCTCCCTGTACACCATCATCGATCATAGGAAGGGTATAGAGGCCACAACTTGGTTCCTAGACCAAACCGAGCTCTCAGAAGCCAGAAAATCGTTTATTATTGATTCCATGGACTTCATCCTGAAAAATAATTTCTTCTTCTTCGAGGGAGACTACTACTTACAGAGGAGAGGCACTGCTATGGGCACACGATTCGCATCTAGCTTTGCCAACTTATTTATGGCTCATTGGGAGCATGAAACCATATACACACAAAACCCATGGAAGGATAAGGTATTAACCTGGAATCGTTACATCGACGATGTTATATTTTTTTGGAAAGGCGATATGGACAGTTTAAACCAATTCTGTGATCATTTAAACAGAAACAACAGAAACATTATCCTCACATTTGAGAACAGTAAAACCGAAATCAATTTTCTGGATCTATCAATATATATCAAGGACAATGCTATCCAAACTAAAACCTACCACAAACCCACAGATTTCTACAATTACATAAGTAAAGAAAGTGAACATCATGTAAATTGGCTCAATGGTATTCCCAAGGGCCAATTCCTAAGGATAAGGAGAAATTGCAGCGAGGACACGGTCTGCATGGCCCAAATCAACAAACTCAAAAATGCCTTTATGAAAAAAGGATATCAGCCTGAATACTTAGAATCTATCCAAATGGAAACAATGAGCAAAGACAGAACCACCCTAGTCCAAAATAAAAAACCAAGAGAATGTGATGAAAAATTCTCCAACCGTTCTCAATGGTCATTTATTACAGGATATGACCACCAATACAAAGAAATAGAACGGATCATTAAAAAACATTGGAATTTACTGTGTATGGACGAAACACTAAAAAATATCATTAAAAAAAAAACGTATTTATTTACCGTAAGGCAGCAAATCTCAAGAACAAACTAGTCCGAAGCGCAATACCCCAAAAAAAACATCAATCACATCAGAACGAGCGGTTTCCACAGGTGCGGTCTTTGTCTTCCCTGTCGACAAATCAAAACTGCAACATCTAAATATACTGAAGTAACCACCAATGGTATCACCTTCAAAATAAAAAATTTCATTACCTGTCACACCAGCAACGTCATATATCTAGTGGAGTGTACTTGTGGGAAGGTATACATTGGACGCACGTCAAGAGCCTTGAAGACAAGACTTGGAGAGCATCTACGCAATATAAAGAACGGTCTTACACACAATCTCTCCGAACATTTTAAGTTAGAACACAACTGTTCATACACATCTATTACTAAATTTGTGGGACTGCAGCACATAAAATCCACTTGGCGTGACAGAAACACCGAGAGGAATTTAGCAAGGGCGGAAATGAAATTGATTTATAAACTTCAATCCCTATGCCCCAAAGGTTTAAACAAGGACTTTGAACTCAAATGGTTCTTGCAATAATTCACCTGCTTTACAAGTCCATGCATTATACCAGTCTGTTTAATCTACTATTTAGGTACCCTCATAACCCATTCCATTATCTGTTTCCTTTTTTATTCTCACGAGGATCAACGAAAACCCTATCAATTGGAGAGGAGAAATGAATACCATCTATTTCGTCTATATTTAAGGATTTTGGACCATGGACTTTTAGGTTTCATAACCTTTGCATAGTTTTTCTAGTTTTTAATATGCTGTAAATTTTCTTTATAAATTTATTCACAAAGTCAATTCCCTGTCACCAACATTACAGTTCGATACGGTTCACTTCCGGCTATTGGCACGCAAATTATCGCGTCACTTCCGGTTTCGGGAATTTTTCATCATCCACATTTTTGGATATAATTTCCAGGCACTCTCCCTCTGTCCACATTAACATCCATCCTGTGCCACTCTCATAGAATTAAATGGTTATCCACTTTCGCGGCTCACGGCCACTACTTTGGCTTCAGCCGGCTCGTCACTTCCGGTCTGTGGTACGCAAGCGCACGCGTCACTTCCGGTTCCTGCGTCTGGCACTATCGAACCTCCGGACAGTTACTTTTATTTTGTATTACACATATTTCTGGCTCTCTCCTGTTTTCCACCACTATAGATACTTTGCATGTTATCTATCATTATAACTTGGTTTTATCTTAATAATGCGGCCGCTCACCCCGGTGCGTCACTTCCGCTTCCAGGGAGGGGTCACTTCCGGTCGTCCGACCGGACGTTTTTCTCCAACTTTAAAACCATATGGGGTGTAAAAACACACCCTATTAATACATCCTTAACTATCAACATCAATATCAATACATTATCACCTTTAAAGACTTCATCGAAACTACTTCGTTTGAACACTTCCTGTTCTGGAGACCTATGACCCGGAACCAACCTCCCACCATCTTTAAAAGCCAGCTCTGGAGATATGGAACACCATCAAGCCCTGAGGAAGAGATTGCAGATCTCGAAATGCATTGTCTACTGGATCCATTTGAAGACTGAACCTTCCTGACTGTTTGACACCGACTTCGTGGATAGCTTGGGAGCCAGAGCAGGGTGCAGACTTGTCCACCCTGCTTAATATAACACCTGCGGCTCCTCATCTATCTTTCCGGTATGCTTTCTTTCATTTAAGCACAATTTGAATTTTCCTGAATATTTTGAACATCATCCAGGGTAGAAGACCCCTATAAGCTTAGGAGCCAGAGCAGGGTGAAGTCTGAACCACCCTGCATCATTACCACCTGCGGCTCCTAGCTTACCATTTTGGTACGCTTTTTATTGTGTATATTGTTTTATATGTATGAGATTGTATATTAAACCTGTGTAAAATGTTTTAACTTAAATGTTCCCAATATACATAATTTCTTGTATTTTCTACCATTTGTTTGGTTAAGCTACCATCACTTTGGTCTTAGCTTATGACCACAGAAGGAGGGCGCTCCATATACACCACCTCACACTTTTCGTTTCATGATACAGTAGCAGATTGTCTGGAAGATGCTGCAACAGAAACAGATGTATAAGCTTGACAAAGAGTAAGGCTGTAAACATTGTTGTTTGTTTATTCTTTTGCATACATTGGCTTCAACATGCAAAAACATACAGATGTTGTTTGCGCTCACAGTATAAGGCAACACTTTTGTACAACTCACACATTTCTCGTGGATTATGTAGGATATACCAGACAAATAATGTGGTTGCTTTTACATTGATCTGCACAGCAAAGCAACAATGAGAGAGGCATGTGCAGCCTTTAAAGCCAGTAGTGTTGTTGTTGCAATGCATAATATGTACAATATGCGTTCACATACATGTGTATAAGTGTACAGGTGGGGGTGTGTTCTGCGCTGCCTCCAATAGATGTTCTGTGTGTGTGAAGTGGTTCTGTCCGTGCAGCCTAGGTTCCAGGGGTAGGAATTCTTTTCGAGTATTCCTTATTCTGACAGAGAGCAAGAAAGGAGAGGGGAACCTCTGGCGCTACTGGATAGGTTTTAGATAGTTATTGAAAAACTTTATGTATAAAGAAAAATGTTTTTTATTTTCATGAAAAAATATAATATAAAATATATGTAAAAATGAGTGTGCAAAACAGCAGTATTGGAAAAACAATATAAAAAAGACATTAGCATAATCAGTATATAGAAAATGGTTGTTTAAACCTGATGCTATCTAAAACTGCTTATTGTCAATGTGAATTGAAATTATATACATATATTGTACATATACATAGATAGAGAGTATCATTAATCTCAGTTGCATGTGAGACGGCTTTAAAAACTGTGAACACCATGCAACTGCGATTTCTTTGGGATTGTTTACAAAAAGTTTGCAGCAAATAGAGATTGATACATTTCTGATACAGTGTTCAAAAATAGAATGCAGGTGGATACTGTTGCTGGAATGTTTCTCTGTTAAAATTCTTTATAGTGCATGCACAGTCTCGTTAAAAGGGGGGGGAGAGAGCTGTCTTTCCGTTCCTAGGATTGCTGTAATGTCGTTCCTGTCTCATGTAAAGAGTGACTCCTTTTTAATGTTTGTTTAGCGGCTTTTAACCGATGCAGAGAAACTCACATATCATCGTGTGTGCCTTTTTTCCTCCGGAGCTGCGATGTTGCTGCAGGCGCCTGCAGTGCTGATCCTCGTGGAGCTTGAGCGGCCGGCGTCTTCCAGGGGGGTCAGGATCTCCGGATCTGAGGCGGGTGTCAAGGGGGGGTGGTCCAACGCGTTTCACTCGGCTATGGGTACCGTGCTTCGTCAGGGACTGTGTATTGTCGTGTCCTTCGGGTTTCCTTCTTGTAGGGTCCAGTCTCAATTAATTGGCTGTTCCAGCTGTCAGTCACACAAAGTTCTTCCGTTCTGGGTTCATTGATTCAAAGTTATTTGGGCATTTGTAGTATTTTTGACATTGATAGTTAAAAATAAGTATACATGAGATTTGTAATGAAAATATAAATAAATATTGATTCGGACATTTGCAGTCATTCTGGCTATTGCCATAAATATAAGATATGTACTGTAAATAAATAAATAAATAAATATAGAGTGAGTATGAAAAGTGGCATTATTTTAAACGCATCTGTAGATGTTTCTCTCCTTTAGATGTTCGGTATTTCTTTTTCTTATATTATTTGGAAATGGCAGAGGTATCTTTTCTGTGTATTGGTATTCCCCTAATAAAATAAAGTAATTAAAAATAATTAAAAATAAAGTTAAAAATAAAAATAAAGATAATAAAATTATAAAGTTAAAATGAAACGTGGGATAATTTATTTTCCTGGTTAACCAATTCCCACTCTCTAGGCATCCCTACCAATTCTTCGTGTTATTTTCACTGCCTGTATGCCCCGCTGATGATACTGTACCTAGGTTTCGGAAATGGTCCCCCATTTCTTACTCGCTAGGCCCACTCAATTTAACTTCCAAGTTCGGAACGGAATTGGGTGGTATGTGGGTGGTATGACAGTATCAGAAGCATATGGCTATTCCTGGCAGTGAGGACACAATTTCTTGGCTGGGCGCCCGCAGAGCCGGTCAGTCTCCCAGGAAACTGCTGAGTTCAAAGTCGATGTTGAGCCCTTTTGGGGCTAGGGTTTGCATATTATATATCCATTTCGTCTCTTCCTTGGACATGATCTTGATGTAGTCTCCTCCTCTCCAGGGCATTTTTACCTTCTTAATTGCTATAAAATTGAGAAGTTTTCCATCATGTTTATGAACTTTCCTAAAGTGGTCTGGAACGCTGTGGGTTTCTATTTCTTTTTCGATGTTCCTGAGGTGTTCCCCTATTCTTATTTTTAGGCTCCTTGCTGTTCGTCCTATGTATTGTAGATTGCACGGGCATGTCAGTAAATAGATGATTCCTTTTGTGTCGCAAGTGATTTTTTCTTTTATTTTGAATGTTTTCTTATTTGTGTTTGACGTGAAAGTTGTTATAGGTTTTGTGCTTCTTGTATTGCATGTTTTACATGCTTTGCATTTTGTGCAGTAATAGAACCCTGGTGAGGTGTCTTTGAGCCAAGTTGTTTCTACATTCTTGTTTTCTGGTATGTAGCTTGATACTAATTCTTGTTTGATGTTCGGTGCTTTTCTATATATTATTTTTGGTCGGTCTTTTATGAATTCTTGATTTCTTCATCTCTCTTAAGGATGGGCCAATTCCTTTTGATTATTTTCTCCAAATGTCTGTATTGGCTGTTGTAAGTTGTGATGAATGTTGTTTCTTTAAATTCTTCTGAGTTCTTTTCTTTGTATTTGAGTAGGTCTTCTCTTTTGGTTTCTCTCGCCATTTCTATTGATTTCTGGACAGTCTCTTTATTGTAACTTCTTTCAATGAATTTTTCTTTTAGAGTTCTGGTTTGCTCTTCAAAAGTTTCATTATTTGAACAATTCCTTTTTATTCTCTTGAACTGTCCCCCAGGGATTCCTTTTAGCCAATTATTGTGGTGATTACTGGTGGCTGGTATGTAGTTGTTGCAGTCAACCGATTTGATGAAGGTTTTGGTGTGTATCTCTTTATTCTCAATATAGATGGTTAGATCCAAAAAGTTGATGGTTTTATTGCTGTGTGTTTCTGTGAATTCAAGATTCAGGCTGTTAGTGTTGATGTGGTTGGTGAATTCCATGAGTTCGTTTGGTGTTCCTTTCCAAATGACTATGATGTCGTCGATGTAGCGTTTCCACAGTGCTATGTGCTCTAGAGAAGGGTTGTTTTTCCAAATGTAGTCTTCTTCCCACTGTGACATAAACAGGTTCGCGTAACTTGGCGCGAATTTCGTGCCCATAGCGGTTCCGCGGACCTGTCTATAGTGGGTGTTATTGTACCAAAATGTGTTGTGGCTAAGGATGAATTTGATGTCTTCTATAATAAAGTTGATTTGGTCTGCTGGTAAGTCTGCTTGTCCTTCCAAGGTCTGTTCTATGGCTTTACATCCATCTTGGTGATCTATGCATGTGTAAAGTGCTTTCACATCGTATGTTACTAGGGTGAAGTTTTTGTTCCAATGTATTTCATCCAGTAGCTTCAGTATTTGTGTAGTGTCTCTGAGGTAGCTTTTTTGTGATGTCGCTATGGGCTGTAGTATTTTGTCTATGTATTCTGACAGATGTGTGGTTAGTGATCCAATTCCTAAGACTATCGGTCTTCCTGGTGGATTCGTGATGTCTTTGTGGATTTTGGGTAGGAAGTAGAAAACCAGTGTTCTAGGGTTTGCCTGTTGGAGAAATGTTGTTTCTTTCTTGTTTAGAATCCCTTTTGTGGTTCCTGTTTTGATGAGCAGGTTATATTCTTTCTTATATCCTTCGATGGGGTTTCTTGGGAGTTCCTCATATGTTTCTTTATCTGCCAGTAGTCTCATTGCTTCTTGGTGATATTTGTCTTTGTCCAAAATTACTACTCCTCCTCCCTTGTCTGCAGGTTTTATTATTATTTGTTTGTTGTCTTTCAATTCTTTAAGTCCTTTCCTCTCTTCCTTGGTTAGGTTCAATAAGAAAGAATATAACCTGCTCATCAAAACAGGAACCACAAAAGGGATTCTAAACAAGAAAGAAACAACATTTCTCCAACAGGCAAACCCTAGAACACCGGTTTTCTACTTCCTACCCAAAATCCACAAAGACATCACGAATCCACCAGGAAGACCGATAGTCTCAGGAATTGGATCACTAACCACACATCTGTCAGAATACATAGACAAAATACTACAGCCCATAGCGACATCACAAAAAAGCTACCTCAGAGACACTACACAAATACTGAAGCTACTGGATGAAATACATTGGAACAAAAACTTCACCCTAGTAACATACGATGTGAAAGCACTTTACACATGCATAGATCACCAAGATGGATGTAAAGCCATAGAACAGACCTTGGAAGGACAAGCAGACTTACCAGCAGACCAAATCAACTTTATTATAGAAGGCATCAAATTCATCCTTAGCCACAACACATTTTGGTACAATAACACCCACTATAGACAGGTCCGCGGAACCGTTATGGGCACGAAATTCGCGCCAAGTTACGCGAACCTGTTTATGTCACAGTGGGAAGAAGACTACATTTGGAAAAACAACCCTTCTCTAGAGCACATAGCACTGTGGAAACGCTACATCGACAACATCATAGTCATTTGGAAAGGAACACCAAACGAACTCATGGAATTCAGCAACCACATCAACACTAACAGCCTGAATCTTGAATTCACAGAAACACACAGCAATAAAACCATCAACTTTTTGGATCTAACCATCTATATTGAGAATAAAGAGATACACACCAAAACCTTCATCAAATCGGTTGACTGTAACAACTACATACCAGCCACCAGTAATCACCACAATAATTGGCTAAAAGGAATCCCTGGGGAACAGTTCAAGAGAATAAAAAGGAATTGTTCAAATAATGAAACTTTTGAAGAGCAAACCAGAACTCTAAAAGAAAAATTCATTGAAAGAAGTTACAATAAAGAGACTGTCCAGAAATCAATAGAAATGGCGAGAGAAACCAAAAGAGAAGACCTACTCAAATACAAAGAAAAGAACTCAGAAGAATTTAAAGAAACAACATTCATCACAACTTACAACAGCCAATACAGACATTTGGAGAAAATAATCAAAAGGAATTGGCCCATCCTTAAGAGAGATGAAGAAATTCAAGAATTCATAAAAGACCGACCAAAAATAATATATTCAAAAGCACCGAACATCAAACAAGAATTAGTATCAAGCTACATACCAGAAAACAAGAATGTAGAAACAACTTGGCTCAAAGACACCTCACCAGGGTTCTATTACTGCACAAAATGCAAAGCATGTAAAACATGCAATACAAGAAGCACAAAACCTATAACAACTTTCACGTCAACCACAAATAAGAAAACATTCAAAATAAAAGAAAAAATCACTTGCGACACAAAAGGAATCATCTATTTACTGACATGCCCGTGCAATCTACAATACATAGGACGAACAGCAAGGAGCCTAAAAATAAGAATAGGGGAACACCTCAGGAACATCGAAAAAGAAATAGAAACCCACAGCGTTCCAGACCACTTTAGGAAAGTTCATAAACATGATGGAAAACTTCTCAATTTTATAGCAATTAAGAAGGTAAAAATGCCCTGGAGAGGAGGAGACTACATCAAGATCATGTCCAAGGAAGAGACGAAATGGATATATAATATGCAAACCCTAGCCCCAAAAGGGCTCAACATCGACTTTGAACTCAGCAGTTTCCTGGGAGACTGACCGGCTCTGTGGGCGCCCAGCCAAGAAATTGTGTCCTCACTGCCAGGAATAGCCATATGCTTCTGATACTGTCATACCCCCCACATACCACCCAATTCCGTTCCGAACTTGGAAGTTAAATTGAGTGGGCCTAGCGAGTAAGAAATGGGGGACCATTTCCGAAACCTAGGTACAGTATCATCAGTGGGGCATACAGGCAGTGAAAATAACACGAAGAATTGGTAGGGATGCCTAGAGAGTGGGAATTGGTTAACCAGGAAAATAAATTATCCCACGTTTCATTTTAACTTTATAATTTTATTATCTTTATTTTTATTTTTAACTTTATTTTTAATTATTTTTAATTACTTTATTTTATTAGGGGAATACCAATACACAGAAAAGATACCTCTGCCATTTCCAAATAATATAAGAAAAAGAAATACCGAACATCTAAAGGAGAGAAACATCTACAGATGCGTTTAAAATAATGCCACTTTTCATACTCACTCTATATTTATTTATTTACAGTACATATCTTATATTTATGGCAATAGCCAGAATGACTGCAACTGTCCGAATCAATATTTATTTATATTTTCATTACAAATCTCATGTATACTTATTTTTAACTATCAATGTCAA
The DNA here is from genome assembly GCF_028390025.1 of Pseudophryne corroboree. NCBI lineage: Eukaryota > Metazoa > Chordata > Amphibia > Anura > Myobatrachidae > Pseudophryne > Pseudophryne corroboree. Next base: position 417,471,045 of record NC_086445.1, on the reverse strand, counting down.
AAATACTACAAATGCCCAAATAACTTTGAATCAATGAACCAAGAACGGAAGAACTTTGTGTGACTGACAGCTGGAACAGCCAATTAATTGAGACTGGACCCTACAAGAAGGAAACCCGAAGGACACGACAATACACAGTCCCTGACGAAGCACGGCACCCATAGCCGAGTGAAACGCGTTGGACCACGCCCCCTTGACACCCGCCTCAGATCCGGAGATCCTGACCCCCCTGGAAGACGCCGGCCGCTCAAGCTCCATGAGGATCAGCACTGCAGGCGCCTGCAGCAACATCGCAGCTCCGGAGGAAAAAAGGCACACACGACCCGCCACCGCTCGGAACTGAGCCCACCAGTCCCGTAGGGGACGAAGATATGTGAGTTTCTCTGCATCGGTTAAAAGCCGCTAAACAAACATTAAAAAGGAGTCACTCTTTACATGAGACAGGAACGACATTACAGCAATCCTAGGAACGGAAGGACAGCTCTCCCCCCCCCCCTTTTAACGAGACTGTGCATGCACTATAAAGAATTTTAACAGAGAAACATTCCAGCAACAGTATCCACCTGCATTCTATTTTTGAACACTGTATCAGAAATGTATCAATCTCTATTTGCTGCAAACTTTTTGTAAACAATCCCAAAGAAATCGCAGTTGCATGGTGTTCACAGTTTTTAAAGCCGTCTCACATGCAACTGAGATTAATGATACTCTCTATCTATGTATATGTACAATATATGTATATAATTTCAATTCACATTGACAATAAGCAGTTTTAGATAGCATCAGGTTTAAACAACCATTTTCTATATACTGATTATGCTAATGTCTTTTTAATATTGTTTTTCCAATACTGCTGTTTTGCACACTCATTTTTACATATATTTTATATTATATTTTTTCATGAAAATAAAAAACATTTTTCTTTATACATAAAGTTTTTCAATAACTATCTAAAACCTATCCAGTAGCGCCAGAGGTTCCCCTCTCCTTTCTTGCTCTATGTGTATAAGTGGCCTTTGTTTGTGAAACATTTGTCAAACATATATGGCTAGCTAACCAAAAATGCTTTGTCCTTCCAGAAACAAGTAACGCTACCAGCATCCCTCCAACACACCAGCAAGACAGTGACATGGATGAGACAATTATTTTACAACTTCAGCCAATAATTAAAGCAAACACACCCCCAGCACCTGTGAGTACACCAGCCCCGCTAAACACACCACCACCGCAACACAGCCCAACAACACCAGTAGCACAAGGGCCTGATCAAGTGTTTTGGAACAATTGGGCTACACAGCAGGCCAATCCTAATCAGGATTGCCTGTATAGACAGACACAAATTTTTTCAAGCCTGCCTAATCACCTCAAAAGAATAAGCCACAATATCAGCCGACAAAATGAACCAACCACGCGAATGGCAAACACTATGGAAATAATGCGGGCAGACATGACACATGTAATGGGAAACTTACAACGCCTAATGGATGTACATCACAGACAACAGCAAAGCTACCTAAACATTTTAGAAACAAATCAAATGCTCATTGAATCTATATCCCGCATCATGGAAAATCACACTGCAGCAACACATGAACTCAATGCCACCCTCACTAACCTAAATGAAACACTCAGTTCCCAGAAGCAACAACTCCACTTGTATCGCCTGTGGCCTCACCACCAAGGTGCTTCAGCAGAACACGCCCACATGACAGTGGTAAAGGCAAAGCAGCAACCAAGCAGCCGCCCACAAAAATATAAATGCCAGATGTAGTGGTTTCTGTTTGGAGACAAAAAAACAATGAGTTAGTAAGTGTCTGTTTGACACTATAGATTGTCCTCTTAGCACCTTACTAATTTAAACAGCATCATTAATTATCCCTAAACTAAGTTTACAAGTTTATTTCTTATTCATACTGCTATTTACCAGTCTTGGTCCATTTTTTTGGCAGGGAAATGTTATCTGTGCAACACATTGTGAGTTGCATGCATTAATGAGCCAACAGTCTTTGATTATCTAATTATTATTACCAGATTCTAATCAGTCTCATATATAGCAGCCTCTCTACTGCACAGGCATGCACATTCTGAGGTGTATGCATTAATGAGCCAACAGTCTTTGATTATCTAATTATTATTACCAGATTCTAATCAGTCTCATATATAGCAGCCTGACTACTGCACAGCCATGCAGATTAACACATGACCCATACAACCTAATTTTTGTCTTTGTGTGGTTATTTGTTTAATACTTTACGCCATTAGGACAATAACAGTATTGCTCAACAAGCAAGTGTCCGAATATGTGCTAACAATAATGTTTTTTTGTGGTTTGTCATTAATGTCCTGCCATGTTTGTGTGTGCTAAAAAGGCATAACGGGAACATTTGTTTTGAAGCTTCAAAGAAATCACGCTTTTCCTTGCAACTGCAAAAGTAATGTGTGTAATAATGGATACATATTGTTTCTTGTGTTGTGTCTACAAAACATGCAGAATTGAACAAGCAATCAGAAACAAATAAAACATTTTGGATGGTACGAAGTTTGTGTTCCTTAAATACCATGGAACACCACACATAGGGCCACATGTATTCAGCATGGATAAGATAAAAAGCATGGCGAAGTGTAAAGTTAATACGTAGCAGACATTCAGATAGTAACTAGTATTTTCTAAAACAATTAGGATTACATAGTGGTTTATAAACTTGCAGTTATCACTGCTTAATGACTTCTCCAGCCTTAATACATGTGCATCATAATATGATGTGCACTCAAAACAGAAACACACAATACACATGCTGCATTTGGATGCCACTAAGCCAGTGTATGTTTGTATGTCTTTGGAATCATACACATTCTGATGAAGTCACATGTTTGAGTTGGTTAAAATGAAAAATTATGTTTCAAAGTAAAAAAAAATACTGAAACACATATACTTTAAAAATGTAGATTTATAAGCTCTTGCCTTACTTGCCTCCCTATTTCTGTACTCCAAGTGTTGCCAGATGTATCTAACTCCCCTGCTTGCTGACTGCTTTCTTCATCCTCCTCCTCCTCATCAACATGTGGCAGATGTTGTTGCAAACACATGTTATGAAGAAAACAGCAGCAGAACACAATTCTGGTCACCTTTAAGGGACTATATAACAAAAGCCCACCAGACTTATACAGACACCGAAACCTAGATTTCAGCACACCAAAACATCTTTCTATCACATTCTGCGTGGACTTATGTGCATTATTGGAATTGTGTTCAGCAGGGGAATCAGGGCAGGACAATGGAGTCAGAAGCCAAGAGAAAAAGCCATATCCCCATCACCTGAAAGACGTATATAGTAACATGTGTAAAGTATATATACAGCAACACATAAATAGCACAGTGGATTTGGCCGTAGTATACAAAGTCCTACACATATCACATCACATACCCAGCAGCCATCCATCTGGCATTTGTCCGTCCTTAAATTTATAAAAGAGGGATGACTGACTGAGGGTGAAGGAGTCATGGCAGCAACCAGGGTAACCAGCAACAACACTCATAATTTTTAGTTTTGCATCACAAACCACCTGGACACTTGTAGAGTGGTCAAGATGTCTATTGGTATATATATGCTGCCTGCCCTTAGGTGGTCTCAGCTGAATGTGTGTGCAATCTATGGCTCCCAGCACATTGGGCATGACAGCATGGCTAAAGAAAGCTACCCTGATGGCATGCCACTGAGACTCCTTGGTAGGGAAGCAGATTGAGGCATCAATGTGGGGCTGCAAAACATCCAACACCTGTGTGTATATTTGTGAAAAAAGGGTACTGAGATTAAATTACATAACATCATCACTGTGCACTGACATTACTAAAACCAACAAATTAACAGATGATGATGTTAGGTATACGTCACCTGTGTTAGGATTCTGGAAGAGGAGGGCTGTGAGATCCCAATGACATCGCCAGACACAGCCTGAAAGCTACCAGTAGCCATAAAGTGCAACACAGCCAGGAGTTTGTGCAGGCCTGAGACAGGACGAGAGCGTGCTGTCTCAGGGTCTAGGTCCAGTTTGACAAGGTCATACAGACGGAAAATGTTTGAACGATTTAGACGGAACATCTGTAAGACCTTGTCATCGGCCAATACGTTTAAGTTTAAATGCCCCTAAAAAAATTAGGCCTGCGCAGCCTTCATGGAACCCGTACAACCTGCTGACCATGTTCAGTTTCCTGGCCCTGGTTTCTTCCAGGCTGATGTCTCAGTCTCAGGAATTCCACAGCACACAAAACATTACTGCACCATAGTCCAGCAGCCATTTCTGAGAGTGGGTTGATTAAAATGGGCCTAGGGTCCTTTTATAGGCATCCTAATTCCGGTGTTATTTATTTGGAAGTTGCCACACATGTAAACACGCCAGGAAAAAGCAGGTCTATTTGTTTGCTGCTTTTTTTAGGATTCACAAAAAAAAAATACGACCACAATTGAGCATTCATGGACAAACATCCAAATACGAATGAATAGTAAATTACCGTGTTGTATGAACAAACAGCTGCGTTTGACCTATGGTCTATTCATTCGTATTTCTGATCTCTGCCGTGAAAACCATTATGAATAGCTCAAACACTGCCAAGATTTGAACTTAGGGGGTAATTCCAAGTTGATCGCAGCAGGATTTTTGTTAGCAATTGGGCAAAACCATGTGCACTGCAGGGGAGGCAGATATAACATGTGCAGAGAGAATTAGATTTGGGTGGGGTGTGTTCAATCTGCAATCTAATTTGCAGTGTAAAAATAAAGCAGCCAGTATTTACCCTGCACAGAAATAAAATAACCCACCCAAATCTAACTCTTTCTGCACATGTTATATCTGCGTCCCCTGCAGTGCACATGGTTTTGCCCAATTGCTAGCAAAAATCCTGCTGCGATCAACTTGGAATTACCCCCAAAGTAAATTCCCGTGTTGACATTTAAAAAAAAACAAATTCAGAAAAAATTGTGACTTTAGTAAATAAACCCCTATATATCAGTTTTATAATTTTGAATTTTGTATATTGAAACCATTCAGTAATTTCTTAGAGACCTTAATTTCTATATGTATTTACTCTTATTTTTATGTGTATTTTAATTTTTTAACAAGATTTCTCCAGTTCTTAAATGTAATTTTTCCTTTGAAATATTTAATATATAAGAACATTAATGCACTTCTCTGATTCAGTCCCAGTGCATTATACAAATTCAAGCCGCCTTTTGAAATTTATAGCACAGAATGCCATTGAACTTTTTAATGTTCGACTAGCACTGTGAATTGTGGGAGATGTAGTCATGAGAGGACCAGAAGTGCATTAGTAGCCAGAGCTCGAAGTTCTGTGATGCCACATATGGCTGAACAAAGAAGACAGAATAGGGCAATGTGCACCAGAGGAATCATGCTTCCTGATGTCACAAGCCACATTTAATATATTTTCACTGTTGACTACCCTCTAAGGCCACCAATGAGGAATGCCTGGAACAGCAATACATCACATCTGTTTTTTTCCAGAAGTGGGGCAGTGACTGCACTTACCATCATTTTATTAAGAACAAAAACGCACCATTTTAACTTAGCTATACTATTTTTGGTGATTACACAGCAGCTACAGTAGATTTACTATATTTTAACTGTTACATAAGTTGAAATGCCATTTTTCTTTGGAATATGACATCACTTATTGTCACAAGTGGACAGGAAGTTGCCCACAGAGTCACGATATAAATCTAACCAGTTGAGAACTCCACTGTGCCTTGGAAAAGACCATCTACAGGTCAAAACGCGTTGGCTGTGTATGACCAGGTCAAATAATCAAACCAAGAGGAGCTATGCCTTGGGACCCACCTCAAATTCCTTTAGCTAAATCCAGATCTCACAGGTACTTGTTGGTAGAAGGGTCTCACCTAACACCATCTGGGTACAATCTTTAATTTTTCCTGGACTGGATGCATTTATATGATTATATTTCCCTCTTTATTGAAGAGCAATTTATCAATTTTTATCTTTGCTTGTTTATGTAATAAATTATATATGCTTTTTAAATATATACAATTTGTTGAAAAATATTTTTAGCACTATAAGTTTGTGCCGTTTCTCTAGTGCTATCATAAGTGTGAGTAAATGTGTTAGCACCTAAGAAGCCATAAAGTTTATTACCATTACTATAAATCCCCTTATTAAGTGTGGAGACAAGTTGGCTTCCAGTACAAAATATATGGTTCAAAAATATATACAGGTATGGTACAAAAATATAATCATCATCATTATCTAATCAGAATCTTGCAATATGCCTTTGCAACACACAAATACATACTTACTAAAAGTCATATCTTAAATATATGTGGAAGTCAAAATCAGATTACTCTGTAATAGCATGATTCAGAGTATGGTACAGCAGCATTTGTGTCTGCACCTATTGCCAGTCGTTCATCTGCGACTTATGCAAACGCCACTGCAAGCCTTTCACTAGTGTACAGCCATGTGTTTCAATGTGTAAGAACTGAGAAGCCCACTTTGAGTGTCTTTAGATGCTCAAAACCTGTTTGGTATATCTTTAGACTCAGCCATCAGTCACATCATTGAAACATGCACAACACCATGCTAAGTGCATATTGTCTAATTGTGCATTTATTTATTATTTATTTATGAACAGTTGAGATATAGTGCAACAAATTCCATTGCACTTTACAATTTGAAACAACAGTGATAAAACAAAGTGGGTAATAACAGACAGTCATAGAGGTAGGAAGGCCCTGCTCACAAGATTACAATCTATAGGGAAATAGGCATTGATACACAATGATAGGTGCTATCTATTGCATAATGGACCACCAGATTGCAATGGTTTTTGTTGGGCTGTATGATATGGTCACACAGCAATGTTGGCTAGGGGTCAGGAGGCAGACCAGTGTAGTACCATTATTTGCAAGAAGGTACATGCCATTATGCCAACACAGTTAAACTTGCAGGAGAAGTGTATTTGTTATACAACAAACTTTTATGTACAAGTAAGTAGAATTGTAAACATTTTGCCACTGTAAGTATGGTGATATGATACTTCTGCCACCATGTAAGTGCAGGTAGTGCAGTTAAGGCATTAAAACAGCCTATGCTGTTGGCACTAGAGAAGTGTGTACAGTATGTCCCTCTGCTGAAGGTACAAATATCAGTTTTTACCACCATGTGTTTAATGTTATGTCCTATTCTAGAATCTGATATTAATGTTCTGCTTTTTAATTATGACAATAGCAGGTCTGAGCTGGCTACTCTCCACAGTGATTTGGGTATTTTTGATACAAATATACTGGCTACATTAAAGGAAATAAACAAGAAAAAAAATGTACATTGTATTTCCATTGAGTTTGTAAAGTGTGTTCCCTCAGTACATTCAACTTTTTGTGGTTGAGTTCTCAAAGAATGTCCTTGTGTAGCCTTGTGCTGCAAACTTATTGATCAACAGGTAGTTCAGTATCCATCTGTCTGGTCTAACATGTTATTCTCCTGATCTTCGGCATTTAAGATAGAGGAATTGATATGACAGGTACTTTACAGCAAAAGAGAACAGAAAGAAAATAAATAACTTCTTTGTGGAGGTCACTCTTATAACAATTAAAGTAGTTAAATGTAACATATTGAACTAGACCTACAGTATCTAAAAGATAATTAAAGAAAAAAGGTAAGTGTTTTCCTGTAAGTAAATGTAAGTCTCTCACTTTTTATAAATATCATGGAGATTGGCATGTAGTATCTGCCAACCTGGGGGAAAATATTATGTCAAAGTAGCAGCTACCAATAACTGTAAGTAGGCATGACATATACGTTTCACCCCGATTCCAGGCTTGTTCACTGTATCATCTGGCTAACGGAATCCTCTGTGATATCTAATAAGGCAATGTTGCGCCAATCATAATACAGATATAATTGACTGACGTCCAAAAGCAAAGAAATAAAGTAAAATAAATTAAATTGTAGGGGTGTCTGAGGATACTCTTGTATAATTCTTTAGGGACTTGTATATCCAGGGCAATTGCTATCCCATAGCAAGTTGTGTCACTCATGATGATTGTGTCTGATGGTAGCTTTAAAGTTTTTAACAAACCTTTCCTTGTGTTGTATACTGACTTAATGGTTCTGTATATTGGCTACAATATAAGGAAGATTTTGTATTCTAGAAAATTAGTGTTTTTTTGAGGAAGAGAAGTGACAATAACAAAAAATTGTAAAATGCGGTAGTAAGTGATGAAAAATAGCAGAGTGTAATTTAGAATATAGTGTAATGAATGGTACCTATTATGGGACCTCTTGGTGTGATAGGGTATATCCACTAATGAGTAAAAAGGTGAATAAGGAAATAAGATATGGCCATAAAGTGGAGAGAGATAAACTACCAGTCAATCAGCTCCTAACTGCAATGTTACAGACTGCGTTTGAAAAATGACAGTTATAAGCTGATTGGCTGGCACTTTATATCTTTCCACTTTATCACTCTCCAAGTCTGAGCACATCTGACCAGTGTACTATCTCTAAATTAAAATATTACTCAACAATAATGGAATGACACATTACCACTGAAGTCTTTAAGTATTCAAAAGATGAAGATAGATTATCCCAATTTACTATACCACTGTGCACAGATGGTGTACAGTATTCTTCCATGGATCATATGACTAGGCAGGGCATAATGGGTACTGAACAGGGAGCAATATATGTACCTATCAAGTCAACCAGGTATATAATGCCCATTCTTTAAGTAACATATGAGGCAATGAGGATATCATTAAGTTTTTTTAGTCCATAAAAGTTTCCTTTTGATCGCATTAATCAATATTAAACAATATGAACTGTGATTTGGGAACAAGCATGCTGAATTATACTTCATTCAGTGCTTTCATTGTTAGCAGGGTCGGACTGGCCCACAGGGGAACAGGGGAAACCACCGGTGGGCCCCTCCTCCTCCTTTAGGGATCAGGTTCCAGACTCTATCCTAGTGCACTTGAATTATGCATTATACTTATGTTACATTATACTTCACAAGAATTTGGTTTACAATATAATTACCAAGGGGAACAGAACATGTACTCTGTAATGGTTAGCCAAACCTCTATGGTGGCTGGCCATGCCCCAGTGGAGTCTGACCACAACCTTAAGCATGGACCCCTACAACAGCATCCCCCCGGTGGGCTCTTCATGCCCCAGTCTGACACTGATTGTTAGTTTGACAGGCTATAAGGAAGTGAAGACTGTTTGTCAGCTCTGTGTAAAGCTAGGTACACACTGACTAATTATTTGGTCACCCCGACAGTCGGGACAATTTTTTGGGCAAATCGAATCCCCCAATATCTATGCTACAAACTAAGGGATTTTTTTATTTATTTAAGAAACAAATTTTCTGACACAACACACTGAATTGTAACATGGCTATCCACAAGGAGGATAATGTAGTCATGGAAAAGCATGGTAAATATGGTAAGATTATCAAGAATGACCACAAACTGTAGGATATCGGGGGAGTAACAGACAGTTTCTGTCTTTACCACCCAATCAGATAATCAAAAGAGCATGTTTGTGACCATGATTTCTCATTTTTGTTGGGCTAAACTCCAAAAACTATCATTCATACACACTATGGAATAAAGCAGGCCAAGCATCTGATTGTCTAATAATTATATTGTGTGTACCTAGTTTAAGAATGTTCCTTGGGAAGGTTGGAGATCTGGCTTTGGGTGTGTACATATGTAGTGTTAGTTTTCTATTTAATATAATACCAATTTAAAAAATAAATTCTAACACTAAATCATATAGATTACATTGTAAAGCTAAGCAGCATTGACACAGATTAATGTGTCTGTTGCCATTTCTATTTAAATGTACTGTATACATACAGTAGCACAAGTTGTAGCCTAGTAAGCATAGGGGGCGATGAACCCTTTCAGGGTAATCTCAATTTATCTCAAGTTTTTAAATGCAGTGACTCAATATGAGTCATGTTCTCTTACTGCAATGAAGATCTTAGCAAGGTCCACCATATTTACTTGCATGACTCTTGAGGTGATATATAACAATGTATTTACCCCAGATAAAGAGGATAAGCCATTTTGGATCTATTAAAAGACTGTGTAACTTAGTGGCCTGTAACCTACTAACTAGTGGGTAATGTATTGTACAGTAAGCTTCATTTCTAGTAAGGGTTGAAAAATGAAGATTAATGAAATCGCAAGATGAAAAAATCAATAAACTAAGACTAACCAAAACATGACATTAAGCATTCACTTATAAGAAAATAGTAGATATGGCACTTTTAGAAGTATTTTTATGAACAATGGCAACTAATGTGATTTTGCAGGTTACAATACCTTAAATGATTATTAGGCATGGTTTTTAATATTTCCTAATTATGTAAATATGGTTGAGTACCAGTGCCATATTAAAAGTTACAATTTTTGGTAATACCATAGAATAACATGATTTTAAAAGAGTTGTTCATTTTACTGTACCTACAGGTGCACACCTTGAAACAAAGAAATTGATTACAGGCAGCATAGATGACATAGTAAAGTTAGCTCTACAACAGTACTTATCCCACTATATTCTCTCTTCATGTGGTATGATTCTCCTATGGCAGGCTCAGTAGCTGTGTCTGCTCTGCATTTTATGCTTCTTTGGCTCCTCTAGGTATGGCACTAGTCTCAGCAATGACCATACCTACTTCCTCTTGTTCTACATTTGCAGGGTTCCATCACTCTCTTTGGTGGGCTATTATCTCTCTTCCTTGTTCCCCACTACTTTGTCTTATGGGGGTTCCATAAACTCCAAGATGTTAAAATAGTGTACTTTGATATTGCATTTGTGATTATCTTTTATTTACAGTATCTCTGTAGTAGAGATGTACAGTAATTTTACCGCTAGCTCAGAGGTTCTCAAACATCGTCCTCAAGGCAACCCAATGGTCCAGGCATTCGCATGGGCCACCCGCCGCAGCTCTTGGTGGCTCTCTTAGTGCTCCCCCTCCTCCCCATCATTACTACTCCGCTCGGTGGTGGAGTTTCATGTAATGACACATTTGCCCCCTAGCAGAGCACTAATGATGAGGATAAGGGGGAGCCAGGACAAAGGTAGGCAAGCCAGGAGGAGGGAGATGATGGCTGGCATGGGCAGGCTGGTGGAGGCCAAAGAGCTACAGCATAGGGTGGGAAGCGGAATGGAAGAGGACAGCTGGTGGATGCCACTGCAAATGTAAGTATAACACACTCTCTTTTTCTTTCTCTCTTTCTCTTTTTTTCTCTTTCTCTTTTTCTCTCTCTCTCTCTCTCTATCTCTCTCTTTGTAGAAGGGGACGCTGCCTACCGTAATGTGTAAAATGGGGACTCTTGCCTACTGTAATGTGTAAAATGGGGACTCTTGCCTGCTGTACTGTGTAAAATGAGGACTATTGCCTGCTGTAATATGTAAAATGGAGACTCTGCCTGCCGTAATGGGTAAAATGGGTACTCTGCCTGTCGTAATGTGTAAAATGGGGACTCTTGCCTGCTGTAGTGTGTAAAATGGGGACACTGCCTGCCGTAATGTGGAAAATGTTTCAGAGTTTCTCGCACCCAGTGTAACTAAAAATGGGGGTGTGACACATAGCCATGCTCCTACAAATGTCATACTGAAGGCAGTGGCCAACAATTAGGCATGGCCTTGTGCCAGTTAGGCCACACCCCATTTTTGGGCGCATGCATGATACCGGCTCCTTAGCTTGACTACAGATATTTTTTGTCTCTTTGTCTCTGACTGGTTGGCCACCCCTGCTGTAGGGCATAAAGTATCAAGGGCATTGTGGTGTGTAGCATAATATGGTGCAGGGGGCATTACTGTGTGGGGCTTAATGTGGTGGAATTATTATTTTTTTCCTGTGGTGGCCATGATCTTTTGGTGCAGGGTCAAAAACTGGGGTGTGAAGAATTTTTTTTGGTCGAGGCCACGTTAATTGTAGCGAGGCCATGCCCATTTTAATGAGGCCATGCCCCCTTGCCAGGAGTGAAGGCATGCACAAATTTGTTATTTTTATATCTATGGGAGGTGGGGCATATTTTTTTATGTCAATGGGGGGAGCATTTTTAAATCTCGCACTGGGAGCCAAATTGGCTACAAACAGCCCTGAGTGGAAGGACTATTTACAAGCCACAGGCTCAATATGCAGATTGTGATTAGCTCTGCTCACATTCAATCCACAGAGTTACACAGCCCTGGGTTTTGACTGGGCTGTCAAAAAAACATGGCTCCTGCTAGAATAAGGAGAATCTTAGTACTAGTACTAGTGCAGCTTTAAAACATTACATTCACAGTTATTGCACTTTTTGGAAGACTGAATAAATAATAGAATATATTTAAAAAAAATATATAATGAAAGCAGCTGTTTTATTCAAAAGTTCAGTATAATCAACACAGCAGAATTTCAATTATATTAGAGTGTTCTAGATTTCAATGAATTTCTTCTTCTTATTATTATTATTATTATTATTATTCTTCTTTATTTATATGGCGCCACAAGGGTTCCGCAGCACCCAATTACAGAGTACATAAACATATAATCAAAACAGGAAAACAGCAACTTACAGTTGAGGACAATATAGGACAAGTACAGGGTAAATAAACATAGCTACATTAGCAGATAACACTGGATTAAGTATGTGGTGGCAGAGGACTGCTGGAGTTGATGCAGTTGAAGATTATTAAAGCAAGAGAAAGGATAAGCACATGAGGGAAGAGGGTCCTACTCGTGAGAGCTTAAATTCTAAAGGTGAGGGGTAGACAGACAGGGGTGACACAGACAGGGTACATAGAGTGCGTGGAACAGAGGGTTAGGATGAGATTTGGCTGGGTTTGGTGAAGAAGTGGAACTTGAGAGACTGTTTGAAGTTTTGTAGAGAGGTGGAGAGTCTGAGGGGGAGAGGTAGGGAATTCCAGAGATTTGGAGCAGCACGTGAAAAATCTTGGAGGTAGGAGCTGGAGGAAGTAATCAGTAGTCAGAAGAGTTGGCGTGCATTAGCAGAGCAGGTGGAAGTGTAAGGGGAGATAAAGTCAGAGATATAAATGGGAGAGGAGTGGTGAGGGCTTTGCAAGTGAGTGTGAGAAGCTTGAAATGGATTCTGAAAGGGAAGGGAAGCCAGTGAAGGCCTTGTAGGAGAGTAGAGGTGGACGTAGTGCATTTGGTGAGGAAAATGAGCTGGGCAGCAGCATTGAGGATAGATTGGAGTGGAGAGAGGTATTTATCTGGAATGCTAGAGATTACAGTAGTCCAGTCTGGAGATGACCAGTGAGTGGATGAGGGTCTTAGTTGCGTCCTGGGTTAGAAGGGTCTGATCCTGGAAATATTTTTTAGATGAAAATGGCAGGTTTGTGAGAGGTTCTGAATGTGTGGTTTGAAGGAGAGGGAGGAGTCAAGGATTTCTCAAAGACAGCGCACTTGGGGGCTAAAGGAGATAGTAGTGCCATCAATAGATAATAAGATTGTGGGAGGTGAGGTTATGCGGGAGGGAGGGAAGATGATCAGCTCAGTCTTAGACATGTTAAATTTAAGAAAGTGCTGGGACATCCAAACAGAGAAAGCAGGGAGACAGTTGGAGATTCAAGTGAGGAGAGTCAGGAGAGCAGGGGAGAGGTCCGGAGAGGAAAGATAGATTTGAGTGTCATCAGCATAGAGATTATATTGGAAATAAAAAGAGCTAATGAGCTTACCTAGGGAGGATGTACAGAGAGAGAAAAGAAGAGGACCAAGGACAGAGCCTTGGGGTAACCTACAGTTAGTGGAAGTGAGGGGGAGGTGGAGTCATAAAAGGAGACAGAGAGGTAGGAAGAAAGCCAAGAGAGGGCAGTATCACACAGACCAATGGAGTGAAGGATTTGCAGTAGGAGAGGGTGGTCCACAGTGTCAAAAGCAGCAGAGAAGTCCAGAAGAATAAGTAGAGAGTAGTGGCCCTTAGATTTAGCAGCATGGACGTCATTGCAGACTTTTGTAAGGGCAGTTTCAGTGGAGTGGAGAGGATGGAATCCAGACTGGAATTGGTCAAGCAGTTAGTGTGAGGAAAGAAAGGAAGTAAGGCAGTTGTAGACAATACGCTCAAGGAGTTTGGAGGTAAAAGGGAGAAGAGAGATGGGTCAGTAATTGGAGAGAGTGTTTGGATCAAGGGTAGGTTTTTTAAGAATAGGAGAGATGAGTGCATGCTTGAAGGCAGAGGGGACAGTGCCTGATGAGAGGGATAGATAGAGATGGTGGGAAAGATGGGAACAGGCAGAAGGAGAGAGGTAGCGGAGGAGGTGGGAGGGTATAGGGTCAAGAGGGGAGGTGGTAAGGGGAGAGGAATGAATGAGGGCCATGACTTCCTCACCAGATGCATGGGAGAAAGATGTAAAAGTTGGTGAGAGGGATGGGGAGGGGTGGTAAGTTATGGGAGGAGGCTGGTTGCTGATGGTGTGGTGTGATGTGATGTCCTGACGTATGGAGTCAATTTTGGATGTGAAGTACTGTAAGTGTCAAAGTCAAGAGCAGAGAGTGAGGAGGTGAGATGAGGTGGAGGTGGGAAGAGGCATGAGTTGAGAGTGGCAAAGAGGCGCCGGGGGTTGGAAGACTGGGAGGAGATGAGGTTCTTGAAGTATGACTGTTTAGCAAGGGAAAGGGCAGCACTGAAGGATGAGAGCATAAGTTTGAAATGGAGGAAGTCTGCCTTAGAGTGTGATTTCCTCCAGTGTCACTCAGCAGTACGTGAGCATTTTTGCAGATATCTGGTGCATTTGGTGTGCCAGGGTTGAGGTGTTAATTTGCGAGGATGAATATTGGTTGGCTGAGCAACAGAATCAAGAGCAGAAGTAAGGAATGCATTGTATATGGAAGTGGCTTGTTCAGCGCATGCGAGAGAGAGAGAATAGGAGAGAGAAGTGAGTCAAACGGAGGAAAGGAATGTGGTGTCAATGGCCTCAATGTTACGCTTAGTGATGGTAGCCTTAGGAGGTAGAGATGGGGAAGCAGAGAGAGATAGGTTAAAGGAGAGCAGGTGGTGGTCAGAGAGGGTAAATGGGGACTTGGAAAAATCAGAAATATCACAACGGTGAGTGAAGACCAGATCCAGTGAGGGTGAGGAGGTCCACTGGGAGAGACCAAGTGAAGAGGTGAGGTTAAGCAGTTTAGAGGCAGGGGATTGTGTGGGGATATCGAAAAAGGATGTTGAAATCACCTAGGATAATGGAGGGAATCAGTGTCAGACTGGGGCATGAAGGGCCCACCGGGGGAATGCTGCCATAGGGGCCCATGCTTAAAGGTGTAGCCAGATTCCAGTGGGGGCGTGGTCAGGCACCACAGAGCTTTGACTAACAATTACATGTTCTGTGCCCCTTGGTAAATATATAATAAACAAAATTATTGTGAAGTATAATGTAACATATGTATAATGCATAAATCCAGTGCACTAGGATAGTCTGGAACTTGATCCCTAGAGGAGGAGGAGGGCCCACAGGCAGTAGAGCCCACCGTTGGTTTCCCCTGTTCCCCTGTGGGCCAGTCCAACCCTGGTGGGAATGTCAGAAGAGAGGAAGTGAGGAAGCCAGGAAGCAAAGTTGTCGATGAATTTGGAGGCAATGCCAGGGGGGCGGTAAATGATAGCTACTCTAAGATGGACTGGTTGGAAGAGGCGTATAGCATGGACCTCAAATGTAGAGAATGTAAGAGACGGTTCTGATGGTATGAGTTGGTAGGAATAACTAGATGGTAAAAGGATCCCAACACCACCCCCATGGCGACCCCCAGGTTGGGGTGTGTGTGTGAATGCAAGGCCCCCAGCAGAGAGAGCAGCAGGAGAAGTAGTGTAAGAGGGCGTAATCCAGGTTTCAGTAATGGCTAGTAGGTGTAGGGAGTTGGAAATGAAAAAGTCATGAGTGGGGGCCAGTTTGTTACAAACAGATCTGGCATTCCAGAGGGCACAGGAGAGGGGATAGGAGTCTGTGGGAGAGATGTGAATGAGATTATCAGGGTTGCTGTAGTGGTGAGGTGAGATTAATTTTGAGGGCAAGGATGATGAGAGAGTAGTGATGGTGTGGATGTCTGAGCTAGGAGGGGAAGCTGCATGGGGTGGGCAGGGAGAGTGTTCAGTGTGATGGGAATGGGGGTGTGGGGAGATGACAGGGAAGGGAGAGAGCAGGGATGAGTTGTGGGGTAGCAGGACCATGGAGCAGAGGTGAATGAAAGTGGGGTAACAGGAAAGGAGGGGGAAGGAAACAGAGGGATGGATAGATAGAGGAGAGGAGAGAGGAGGAGGTGTAGGAGACTAGGGGGGAAGGATAGAGGTGTGAACAGGGGGCAAGACACATGATTAGGTAGACAATGAGGGATGTGGGGAGTAGAAGACAACCTGGACATATTGTTAAGTAGATAAATAGGTTGAGGGAAACTGGAAGTAGGAGAGGAGGCTGTAAGGGAATCAGAGCAGAAGAATTGCAGAATTGTAGGGGAGAAAAGCAGTGTAAGCTCAATGGGTGTAACTTCACTACATAATTGCTGTTACAGACAGGCCCGGCGACAGGGGGGTACAAAGGGTACACCCGTGCTGGGCCTCGAGGTCCTGAGGGGCCCCAAGATTGGGAGGGGTACTAAATATGGTTGCGGCGCCTGGTAGTGCATCAAGTAACAGAACGGCGGGCATCCGCGGCCGGTGCTGCAACAGTTAGGCAATCACAATGTTAATGTTAATAAGGTGCACTGACCCTCCGGTAACAGAAACCCCATGGTCACTTGGTCCGGTACCCATACTGTGTGTATGTGGGAATGCCGTCATGATGCAACGCGCTGTGCCCGTCCAACCCCGTCCACCCACCCTTCCCTGTTCTGTCCCTGCCATGCATGCGCTACATGCAGTCTTAAGAGAGGAGCAGTGGAACAGGCATGACTGACTGGAGCTGGTGCTGGCCAGCATATCGGCACTACCAGGTTGTTGGTGGTAACAACTTGGTACAGTGTGTTATATTTAATTATATAGTAATTTATTAAATATATTTTTATTATAGCTATTAAATATATAGCTAAATTACATATTTGTATTTATTGGCACATGCAGGGGGGATTTGTGGGTCTGGGGTCATGGGGTTAAGAGGGGGAAGGGGGCGGTCCAGAGATGTCAGTGTGCCGGGCCCCAGGATTTCTGTTGCCGACCCTTGTTACAGATGTACATTCACACTTTAAACTGAGCCCATGAGTTTCCAGACTGCATGAGGTTTTCTGAGGCAAGCAAACTTGTTTGATGAATGACTGAATCCTTAGATTTTAAATGCAACATTAAATTTTATGAACTGCTAATATCTAGATTTGCCCATCTGAACCACCGCACTGAGAATGTAATTGTTTTATTATTAAACCAACTGCAGATAAGCTTTTAACTTTCAAAATACTGAATATACCTCATTTCAAACTAGAGATGTGCGGCGGGCACTTTTCGTGTTTTGCATTTTGGTTTTGGATCTGGATTGGTTTTGCCAAAACCGCCCTTTTTAGTTTTAGTTTTGGACCTGGATGATTTTTGGAAAAAACACAAAAACAGATAAAATCACAGAATTTTGGGGTAATTTTGATACTGCGGTATTATTAAACTCAATAACATTCATTTCCACTCATTTTCCAGTCTATTCTGAACACCTCACACCTCACAATATGGGGGGTCATTCCGAGTTGTTCGCTCGGTAATTTTTTTCGCATCGCAGCGATTTTCCGCTTAGTGCGCATGCGCAATGTCCGCACTGCGACTGCGCCAAGTACATTTGCTATGCAGTTAGGTTTTTTCTTCGTTCTGGTGATCGTAATGTGATTGACAGGAAGTGGGTGTTTCTCGGCGGAAACTGGCCGTTTTATGGGTGTGTGTGAAAAAACGCTACCGTTTCTGGGAAAAACGCGGAAGTGGCTGGAGAAACGGAGGAGTGTCTGGGCGAACGCTGGGTGTGTTTATGACGTCAAACCAGGAACGACAAGCACTGAACTGATCGCAGATGCCGAGTAAGTCTCGTGCTACTCAGAAACTGCACAGAGATGTCTTTTCGCTATATTGCGATTCTTTCGTTCGCAATTTTAAGAAGCTAAGATTCACTCCCAGTAGGCGGCGGCTTAGCGTGTGTAAAGCTGCTAAAAGCAGCTTGCGAGCGAACAACTCGGAATGAGGGCCATTGTTTTTAGGCCAAAAAGTTGCACAGAGGTAGATGGATGACTTTGCTAAACGAGACAAGTGTGCAGCACAAACACCTGGCTCATCTAGGAGTGGCAATGCAGTATCAGACAGGATGGCACTTTTAAAAACTAGGCCCCAAACAGGACATCATGCAAAGAAGAAAAAGAGATGTAATAAGGTAGCTGTATGACTAAGCTAAGCGACACAAGTGTGCGGCACAAACACCTGGCCCATCTAGGAGTGGCACTGCAGTGTCAGACAGGATGGCACTTTTAAAAAATAGGCTCCAAAGAGCACATCATGCAAAGAAAAAAAAGAGGTGCACCGAGGTCGCTTGGTGACTAAACTAAGCAACACAAGTGTGCGGCACAAACACCCGGCCCATCTAGGAGTGGCACTGCAGTGGCAGACAGTTTGGCAGATTTAAAAATTAGGCACAAACAGCACATCATGCAAAGAAGAAAAAGAGGTGCAATGAGGTAGCTGGATGACTTTGCTAAGCAACACAAGTGTGTGGCATAAACACCTGGCCCATCTAGGAGTTGCACTGCAGTGTCAGAAAGGATGGCAGATTTAAAAAATAGGCCTCAAACAGCACAGGTACACAACCTGGCGCAGTGTATATAGGAGGTTCTACCTGGTGCAATGTGTATAAGCAACACTACTGTGTGGTATAATGTGAAATGGCACTATTATGTGGCCATGCCCCTTCCCACCTAAGCCACACCCCTAAAATTTTGCTGCGCGCCTGCGGCATCTACTTTCCATTAGTGATGTGCACCGGAAATTTTTCGGGTTTTGTGTTTTGGTTTTGGATTCGGTTCCACGGCGGTGTTTTGGATTCGGACGCGTTTTGGCAAAACCTCCCTGAAAATTTATTGTCGGATTCGGGTGTGTTTTGGATTCGTTTTTTTTTACAAAAAACCCCTCAAAAACAGCTTAAATCATAGAATTTGGGGGTCATTTTGATCCCATAGTATTATTAACCTCAATAACCATAATTTACACTCATTTTCAGTCTATTCTGAACACCTCACACCTCACAATATTATTTTTAGTCCTAAAATTTGCACCAAGGTTGCTGGATGGCTAAGCTAAGCGACACAAGTGGCCGACACAAACACCTGACCCATCTAGGAGTGGCACTGCAGTGTCAGGCAGGATGGCACTTCAAAAAAATTGTCCCCAAACAGCACATGATGCAAAGAAAAAAGAGGCGCACTAAGGTCGCTGTGTGACTAAGCATTGCGACACAAGTGGCCGACACAAATACCTGGCCCATCTAGGAGTGGCACTGCAGTGTCAGGCAGGATGGCACTTCAAAAAAATTGTCCCCAAACAGCACATGATGCAAAGAAAAAAAGAGGCGCACCAAGGTCGCTGTGTGACTAAGCTAAGCGACCCAAGTGGCCGACACAAACACCTGGCCCATCTAGGAGTGGCACTGCAGTGTCAGACAGGATGGCACTTCAAAAAAATTGTCCCCAAACAGCACATGATGCAAAGAAAAATGAAAGAAAAAAGAGGTGCAAGATGGAATTGTCCTTGGGCCCTCCCAACCACACTTATGTTGTATAAACAGGACATGCACACTTTAACAAACCCATCATTTCAGCGACAGGGTCTGCCACACGTCTGTGACTGAAATGACTGATTGGTTTGGGCCCCCACCAAAAAAAGAAGCAATCAATCTCTCCTTGCACAAACTGGCTCTACAGAGGCAAGATGTCCACCTCATCATCATCCTCCGATTCCTCACCCCTTTCACTGTGTACATCCCCCTCCTCACAGATTATTAATTCGTCCCCACTGGAATCCACCATCTCAGGTCCCTGTGTACTTTCTGGAGGCAATTGCTGCTGGTGAATGTCTCCACGGAGGAATTGATTATAATTCATTTTGATGAACATCATCTTCTCCACATTTTCTGAAAGTAACCTCATACGCCGATTGCTGACAAGGTGAGCGGCTGCACTAAACACTCTTTCGGAGTACACACTGGAGGGAGGGCAACTTAGGTAGAATAAAGCCAGTTTGTGCAAGGGCCTCCAAATTGCCTCTTTTTCCTGCCAGTATACGTACGGACTGTCTGACGTGCCTACTTGGATGCGGTCACTCATATAATCCTCCACCATTCTTTCAATGGTGAGAGAATTATATGCAGTGACAGTAGACGACATGTCAGTAATCGTTGGCAGGTCCTTCAGTCCGGACCAGATGTCAGCACTCGCTCCAGATTGCCCTGCATCACCACAAGCGGGTGGGCTCGGAATTCTTAGCCTTTTCCTCGCACCCCCAGTTGCGGAAGAATGTGAAGGAGGAGATGTTGACGGGTCACGTTCCGCTTGACTTGACAATTTTCTCACCAGCAGGTCTTTGAACCTCTGCAGACTTGTGTCTGCCGGATAGAGAGATACAACGTAGGTTTTAAATCTAGGATCGAGCATGGTGGCAAAAATGTAGTGCTCTGATTTCAACAGATTGACCACCCGTGAATCCTGGTTAAGCGAATTAAGGGCTCCATCCACAAGTCCCACATGCCCAGCGGAATCGCTCTGTTTTAGCTCCTCCTTCAATGTCTCCAGCTTCTTCTGCAAAAGCCTGATGAGGGGAATGACCTGACTCAGGCTGGCAGTGTCTGAACTGACTTCACGTGTGGCAAGTTCAAACGGTTGCAGAACCTTGCACAACGTTGAAATCATTCTCCACTGCGCTTGAGTCAGGTGCATTCCCCCTCCTTTGCCTATATCGTGGGCAGATGTATAGGCTTGAATGGCCTTTTGCTGCTCTTCCATCCTCTGAAGCATGTAGAGGTTTGATTTCCACCTCGTTACCACCTCTTGCTTCAGATGATGGCAGGGCAGGTTCAGGACTGTTTGGTGGTGCTCTAGTCTTTGGTACGCGGTGGCTGAATGCCGAAAGTGGCCCGCAATTCTTCGGGCCACCGACAGCATCTCTTGCACGCCCCTGTCATTTTTTAAATAATTCTGCACCACCAAATTCAATGTATGTGCAAAACATCGGACGTGCTGGAATTTGCCCAGATGTAATGCACGCACAATATTGCTGGCGTTGTCCGATGTCACAAATCCCCAGGAGAGTCCAATTGGGGTAAACCATTCTGCGATGATGTTCCTCAGTTTCCGTAAGAAGTTGTCAGCTGTGTGCCTCTTATGGAAAGCGGTGATACAAAGCGTAGCCTGCCTAGGAACGAGTAGGCATTTGCGAGATGCTGCTACTGGTGCCGCCGCTGCTGTTCTTGCTGCGGGAGGCAATACATCTACCCAGTGGGCTGTCACAGTCATATAGTCCTTAGTCTGCCCTGCTCCACTTGTCCACATGTCCGTGGTTAAGTGGACATTGGGTACAACTGCATTTTTTAGGACACTGGTGACTCTTTTTCTGACGTCTGTGTACATTTTCGGTATCGCCTGCCTAGAGAAATGGAACCTAGATGATATTTGGTACCGGGGACACAGTACCTCAATCAAGTCTCTAGTTGCCTCTGAATTAACGGTGGATACCGGAACCACGTTTCTCACCATCCAGGCTGCCAAGGCCTGAGTTATCCGCTTTGCAGCAGGATGACTGCTGTGATATTTCATCTTCCTCGCAAAGGACTGTTGGACAGTCAATTGCTTTCTGGAAGTAGTACAAGTGGTCTTCTGACTTCCCCTCTGGGATGACGATCGACTCCCAGCAGCAACAGCAGCAGTAGGCATTACACTCAAGGATGCATCGGAGGAATCCCAGGCAGGAGAGGACTCGTCATACTTGCCAGTGACATGGCCTGCAGGACTATTGGCTTTCCTGTGTAAGGTGGAAATTGACACTGAGGGAGTTGGTGGTGTGGTTTGCAGGAGCTTGGTTACAAGAGGAAGGGATTTAGTGGTCAGTGGACTGCTTCCGCTGTCATCCAAAGTTTTTGAACTTGTCACTGACTTCTGTTGAATGCGGTCTAGGTGACGTATAAGGGAGGATGTTCCGAGGTAGTTAACGTCCTTACCCCTACTTATTACAGCTTGAAAAAGGCAACACACAGCTTGACAACTGTTGTCCGCATTTGTGTTGATATAATTCCACACCGAAGAGGTGATTTCTTTTGTATTTTGAATAGGCATGTCAATGGCCATATTCGTCCCACGGACAACAGGTGTCTCCCCGGGTGCCTGACTTAAACAAACCACCTCACCATCAGAATCCTCCTTGTCAATTTCCTCCCCAGCACCAGCAACACCCATATCCTCGTCCTGGTGTACTTCAACAGTGACATCTTCAATTTGACTATCAGGAACTGGACTGTGGGTGCTCCTTCCAGCACTTGCAGGGGGCGTGCAAATGGTGGAAGGCGCAAGCTCTCCCCGTCCAGTGTTGGGAAGGTCAGGCATCGCAACCGACACAATTGGACTCTCCTTGGGGGTTTGTGATTTAGAAGAACGCACAGTTCTTTGCTGTGCTTTTGCCAGCTTAAGTCTTTTCATTTTTCTAGCAAGAGGATGAGTGCTTCCATCCTCATGTGAAGCTGAACCACTAGCCATGAACATAGGCCAGGGCCTCAGCCGTTCCTTGCCACTCCGTGTCGTAAATGGCATATTGGCAAGTTTACGCTTCTCATCAGACGCTTTCAATTTTGATTTTTGGGTAATTTTACTGAACTTTTGTTTTTTGGATTTTTCATGCTCTCTACTATGACATTGGGCATCGGCCTTGGCAGACAACGTTGATGGCCTTTCATCGTCTCGGCCATGACTAGTGGCAGCAGCTTCAGCACGAGGTGGAAGTGGATCTTGATCTTTCCCTATTTTACCCTTCACATTTTTGTTCTCAATTTTTTAATGTGTGGAATTAAAGTAATATATCAATAGCAATGGCCTACTACTATATATACTGCGCACAACTGAAATGCACCACAGGTATGGATGGATAGTATACTTGATGACACAGAGGTAGGTAGAGCAGTGGCCTACTGTACCGTACTGCTATATATTATATACTGGTGGTCAGCAAACTGTGCAAAAATGAAATGCACCACAGGTATGTATGGATAGTATACTTGACGACACAGAGGTAGGTACAGCAGTGGCCTCTTGTACCGTAATGCTATATATTATATACTGGTGGTCAGCAAACTGTGCAAAATGGAAATGCACCACAGGTATGGATGGATAGTATACTTGACGACGCAGAGGTAGGTACAGCAGTGGCCTACTGTACCGTACTGCTATATATATTATATACTGGTGGTCAGCAAACTGTGCAAAACTGAAATGCACCACAGGTATAGATGGATAGTATACTTGACGACACAGAGGTAGGTATAGCAGTGGCCTACTGTACCGTACTGCTCTATATTATATACTGGTGGTCAGCAAACTGTGCAAAAATTAAATGCACCACAGGTATGGATGGATAGTATACTTGATGACCCAGAGGTAGGTACAGCAGTGGCCTACTGTACCGTACTCCTATATATTATATACTGGTGGTCAGCAAAATTATGCACTGTACTCCTACTATATACTGTCTACAATGCAGCAAAGATATGGAGGCAGACAACGTATACTGGTGGTCACTGGTCAGCAAAACTCTGCACTGTACTCCTCCTATATAATATTATACTGGTGGTCCCCAGTCCCCACAATAAAGCAGCACACTGAGCACAGATATGGAGTGTTTTTCAGGCAGACAACGTATACTGGTGGTCACTGTCAGCAAAACTCTGCCCTGTACTCCTGCTATATAATACAGCTGCTCCCCAGTCCCCACAATTAAGCAGTGTGAGCACAGATATATGCAGCACACTGAGCACAGATAAGGATCGTTTTTTTCAGGCAGAGAACGGATAAAACTGGTGGTCACTGATCAGCAAAACTCTGCACTGTACTCCTCCTATATTATACAGCTGCTCCCCAGTCCTCCCCACAATTAAGCAATAAAGCACAATCAAGTTCAACAATAAACGGAGAGGACGCCAGCCACGTCCTCTCCCTAACATTTCCAATGCACGAGTGAAAATGGCGGCGACGCGCGGCTGCTTATATAGAATCCGAATCTCGTGAGAATCCGACAGCGAGATGATGACGTTCGGGCGCGCTCGGTTTAACCGAGCCATACGGGAGAATCCGAGTATGCCTCGGACCCGTGTAAAATGGGTGAAGTTTGGGAGGGCTCAGTTTCCGAGGAACCGAACCCGCTCATCTCTACTTTCCATATATGCATATCAGCAGGCCTTCTGAGCAGTCCCTCCCACTTGACAGACTCTACCCCCTCAACAGACACCCTCCCCCCCATCCCTATTAGGGCTGCTTCCGTAAATTTCCTGGGCTGGTTTTTGATCCCTGGAAGGGCCTAATGACAATTCCATCTTGCACCTCTTTTCTTTGCATTCGCTGTTTGGAGCATTGTTGACTATATTCTTGTGTGGACAATAAACATTTTTATAGTTTATTAAACTGCCGCCCTGTCTGCCACTGCGGTGCCACTCTATTTCCTATATGTGCCATGTTGGAAGATGAACTGCCACGTGTTTATGCCTCCCACTGCCGTCGGTTAGCTTAGTCATCCACTTACCTCGGTGTAACCTTTTTGCCTAAACTGGATGAAAACAATATTGTGAGCTGTGAGGTGGTCAAACTTGAATGGAAATTATTGAAAATTAATGATATTGAGGTTAATAATACTGTAGGAACAAAAACAGGCCCAACTTCTGTGATTTTAAGCTGTTTTTATGATAAAAAAAAAACAGATCCAAAACCAAAACACCTAAAGACAGTTTATACAAAACCAAATACAGATCCAAAACATGAAGGTCCAACAGATCCAAAACCAAAACACGGGAGTTGGCGCACATCTCGTATATACACATCACACGTATACACACTTCAGCACACACGTGTGTATGAAGTTCTTGCATTAAAGCAGTTAAAATACAGTATTTGGTGGTGTAATGAATCAATAAGTCTCTTTCACTTGTATTCTTGTCTACCATGCTCCCATGGCTCTTTCTCAGTGCCTGAAGCAGAAAGCATATCAATGATTTAAAGCTTTGAATTTGTCTCAGATATATTTCCAACTTGGTAATGAAAGAGGTTTATTATTTTAATTTAATATGCTTAGCTTGATATAAGCACAGAGGGCTAAATACAATTTTCTGTTGTACTGTATGTATACTTTTATTTTTCTTTGAGCACTGATATGTGGATTAGCTAGGATTAAACACAAACAGCATTAATTGCAATTACTATATTGCAACAATAGGTAAAATTCTATTTGTTTTACACTGTATCAATAAAGAAAAGGAGTAACATTATGTATTAGCAAATTACCACTGATTTGTAAAGCTGTAATTGTTAAATTTACTAGAATTTCAAGTCTCACCCTTTAATGATTAAAGGAAAGGTTAACCTACAGATGTAGCCACCTTTATCTTGAGTGGCCGCGGCGGTTGTCCCGTTCGACCATACGCAGCGTACTGTGGCGTAGCGAGGCGCGCCTAGCCACAGAGAGGCTATCTAATCGCACGGAGACAGACATTTGACGTTTGGCGTTACCTTTACGTGTAATACCTGCGATCAGCCACCAGATGTCGCTTTTTACAATCACCACTGCGCATGCGTGTGGTCTCCCGTAAAATACAATACTGACATACATAATAAGGACTACTTTACTAAGGCGTCTCATTACGCTGCATACAGCAAATACTGTACTCATTACGCTGCATTATTTAATACAGTACTGTATATACAGTACGACACCGACGCAAATACAGTAGTACAGCATACAGTATATGATCCATCTACAATACTTTATGAATACTGTATGTGAGCGTCCAAGTCCCGCAGACAAAACACAGTACTGTAAAACCAGTAGTGTACACTGTCGCAAATGGATGTGTGTTACAAGTTCACTATTGCCTCTCAAGATTAGGAATTTTCTACAGTATGTTATCGTCCTAATCCCGTAGCCATTACAGCATAATCAAAACCAACGGATTTATACATTTGTCTGCGGCGAAGTGGTGAAGTGTTTCGCTTCCTATACTCAGAGTCCAGGGTTCGATTCCTTAAGTACGAATGCATGTTACTGTAGTTTTTTTCAGACACTTTATTATTTTTTTTATTCACATACTGTAAACCAGGGCATACAGTAGCTGCATGAGCGGTTCTATGCGATCGAGTCCGGTGTACCATAATGTGCAGGTTCTATGCAGGTTAAGGTACTATGCTCCGTACACAGTACACATACAATTCTGTAGCTGGGCAGACTGAATAGAAATGGCTACCACCTATGACTCCTTGCCCCACAGAGGCCCTAGGCTACGGAGCAAGTAATAGTCCAGATTGTACAGACTATGGGGCAATGCTGAAGGAGCGTCACAATCCCCTAGCTAAAATACACAGTATGCATATTATGGTACACCGGACTCGATGACATACTGTAGCACACTGGCAAAATGGCCGCCGCCCCTGAACCCTTGTGCAGGTTATGGGGCAATGCTGAAGGAGCGTCACAATCCCCTAGCCAAAATACACAGGGGAGGGATAAGCCACTGTAGGATTGCATACAGTATTACGGTACACCGGACTCAATCGCATAGCACACTGTCAAAACGACCACTACCCATGAACCCCCACCTCCTGAACCCCCACCTCGTGGCATGCAGCAGTTGGGTATGGAATGAGAAATGGCATAAGCTGTGCAGGCTACGGGGCGATGCTGAAGGAGCGTCACAATCCCCTAGCCAAAATACACAGAGATACTGTAAGCGAGGTCTATGCACATTACAGTACTGTACGTTACACCGGGCTCGGTCGCATAGCAAACTGACAAAACACAAGTTTTACAGTACATACAGTAAAGCAGGCCAAAGCTGCAGGAGAGTTTCTACTGTAAAGGTTCTATGCACCGTACGGTAATGTACACATACCTGTACAATTCTATAGCAGGGCAGACTCAATTGAAATGGCTACCGCCTGTGACTCCTACAGTAGCTCCTAGGAGGCACTCAGCTATGGAGCAAATAACAGCACAGATTTTGCAGGCTACGGGGCAATGCTGAAGGAGCGTCACAATCCCCTAGCTACAATACACAGGGGTGATAGAGATAATCGAGTGGCTGGAGGGGGGTCCCCTTGATTTAAGTGGCCCCCACTCCTCCAGGGTACTCCGGCCAGGTGTGACTAGTTGGGTATTTAATTCCATGGCCGCAGGGACCGGTATAAAAGTCTCCCCCGGCTGTGCATTATCTGTCCAGCTAGTGGGGCCCAGTGCTGATTCAAAAAATATGGGGAACCCCTACGCTTTTTTTGTCCCCCTTATTTTTTGCACCAGGACCAGGCGCAGAGCCCGGTGCTGGTTCTAAAAAGATGGGGGATCCCGTGTCCATTTTTTCCGTATTCCTTCCGGAATTCGACTGCAATTGCATATACAGTACTGTACCCCTTAATGTCACTGCTTACAGTATACAGTATTTAGACATGAGCTTGTGTACAGTATCTGTCATGAGGTGCTTTTTTCACTGACACTATAACTTTTTTCTATTGTGATATACTGTACAGAGGCGGCAAACTAGCCAAACGGGAATAATCAGCTTCTGCAGAATAAAATGAGATGCTACAGTACATGCCTATATTCTGTGAGTGACTGCGGCTCTATGAAATTAAATCAGAAAATTTAAATATGAAATGCATTACTAATGTGTGGCATTACTGTACTGTATGTGTATAAGGTGTACTACAATATTTTCTGGTGTAGCATAAGGAAAGGGCACTACTGCATGGTCTAATGCAGTGGTTCTCAAACTTGGTCCTCAGGACCCCACACAGTGCATGTTTTGCAGGTAAACCAGCAAGTGCACAGATGTATTCATTACTAACTGACACATTTTAGAAGGTCCATACAGTAGGTGGAGCTAATTTTTTCACTTGTGATTCTGTGAGACCTGCAAAACCTGCACTGTGTGGGGTCCTGAGGACTGAGTTTGAGAACCTGTGGTCTAATGTAAATAAAGATGAATGTGGTGGGGTGTAATGTGAATAAGGGGCATTACTGTTAGGAGTAATGTGGTACTATGATATGATGTCATGAGAATAAGAGACACCACTGCATGATATAATGTGAATAAAGTTGCAGTAC
This sequence comes from Pseudophryne corroboree, assembly GCF_028390025.1. Taxonomy (NCBI): domain Eukaryota; kingdom Metazoa; phylum Chordata; class Amphibia; order Anura; family Myobatrachidae; genus Pseudophryne; species Pseudophryne corroboree. The sequence continues at coordinate 417,442,720 of NC_086445.1, read as the reverse complement.
TGTGTTGTGTCATTTCATCTTCGGGTATTATTGTGTTACCATGCCCCTTCCCAGCAAGAACATACTGTACACTGTTTTGGGCTGGCACTAAATGTGCACATTGTTCTTATTTAGATTATAGGGGGTAGGAGCGCCAAAATGGGTGATGGTGCTGGGAAAGGGGTGCAGGGTTAGAGGCGGAACTACGTAGCATCTGTGCAAGAGGGCATCAGCCAAAATCTAGCCTAGGGCATCATGTTGGTCAGGTTTGGCTCTGATAATACTGTATACTGTACTCTTACTGTACTTTGCATTCAATACAGATACTGTTTGCACACAGGTTTTACATGAATCATTGGCAATGCTGCAGGAGTGTCTCATTAGGCAATCTAAAATATACCACGACTACGGGTGGGGATACAGTAGGGAAGTTCTGTCACCATAAGCTGTCTGCTGTGTATAGCATATTTCCATCTGAGATGCATTTGTGTGTTTGTAATAAGAAAAAAACATTTTACTGTACATTTAGTGGATACAGTATTTCTCCCCCATAATGACGTATCATACTGTACAGGTACCCTCATGTACTGTACCGTACCATACTGTAAAATTGAATATTTATTGGAAAAACATCAATATTAATGTAAAAATAAAGTATTACAACATCCGATTCCATGTACTGCACTGATCAAAATGTACAGTACTCTTATTCAGGACTTATAAAACTGAAAATAACTGTTCATACAGTACACATCAATAACATTACTACTGTATAATATTCTACATTAGTTTATGCAATAATCAGACAAAGGCAATTTTATCATTTTTTTTAATAATGCACCAATTTAAAATTTTAAACAGAAAATACAGAACTACATATTTGTGGCTTGACCATTTCTTTCAACTACAACAGGTAATACTTTATACAGGTGATTTATATAATTATTACAATGTTCAGGTGTGAGTACTTCTAGCCAAAATTTCTTTATCCCATCCACCAGTTGCTGTTTTGTTGTTGGCTTTGCAACACTCCTAACGTACCTCTTCAATTGAGCCCACACTAATTCGATTGGGTTCATGTCTGGTGATCTATATAAAAATAAAAAAAAAGCGTATAGAAAAAATTAATTACATTACAGTAAATAGAGAAAATTAAACATACAATATTGTACTGTTTATTAAACAAAAATTTTTTTTACAGTACTAGAGTGCTATCCAAAATTTTACTTGTACACTGTTGAAAGAATACTCACTCTGGTGGTGTGCGTTCCCAATTCATACCTTTCTCTTCCATAAATTTGGCTGAGGCGGAGTGTTTAGGATCATTGTCTTGGAATATCCTATGGTGAGTTGGGTAATATTTATTCACAAATGGCACCATACATTTCTCTACTATTGTTTCTTGGAAATATTTCTTATCCATGATTCCTACAGAAATCAAAAAATGTTGTTCATTAATAAGCAACTCCTTTTATTGTGCAGTTACACGTACTCTACAGTACAACATGTATTTTTACAGAACACAGGCACAGAATAAAGTATAGTACTGTACCTTCGAAAAATAATAGGGGACCAGCTCCTAATCGTGATATGCCTCCCCATACATGGACTTTCAATGGATGCTTTGGGCGTGGTTTTAAAGAGATATGGTTACGTTTCCTGAATGACATTCTGGAGAACCGCTCAAGGGCAACAGACGATTCATCTGTGAAAATGACATCATCAAATGTTTCACCACTCTCAATCCATCGCCGTGCCTGTTCCACTCTCTTTTCTTTATTCACATCTCTTATCATTGGAGATATCCTGTGAAGAGCCAAAAATAATGAAATCAGATACAGTTATGAAATTACAGATTTACAGATTACTGTATATACAGTAGACTGTATGTGCAGTATACTGTATTATATACCTACTGTATACATTAAACTGTACATACAGTACATTAAGTTACATACAGAGTAATATATATATACATACTGTACATACACACAAACACACACACACAGTATACAGTATGTAATCATCACAATAAGCCGGCAATGCTTCATTGCTGTCTCTGAGTGCCTATACAGTAGGTATCTCTTTTGGGATAGAATATATACAGTATATACACACACACATACTGTATATAGTATAAAGTACACACTCTGTATAATGATTTATGGCATTATTATATCACGTATCAAGGGATTATTAACAGTGCATTTACTGTATGGTTTATACTGCTTTCAGTATTTTACCTTGTTGCGCCAAAGGTCCATCCCATTTTCCGTCGCATCCTTCTGATGCTGGTGGCCGATATGTCCAGGTCATACTTGGAATGGAGAATTCGTTTTATTTGCAGAGCAGTACGCTCATCATCCTCACGAGTTAGTTCCTCCACAATTTGTTGCACTCTCCTACAGTACAATACAGTATGAAAAATATGAATTCATGAACAGCACAATCACAGTTACAATTGATGAAGTTTTTATTTTATTTCAAAAAAATTGTTTATGGTATAAAGCAAGTCATTTAAACATTACAGTAGTGTACAGTACGTACCATGTGCATTTTGTAGGAAATACAAATCTGGGCGTTGTTCTCTCGAATGCATGATAGCGCACCGTTTCTAAAGTGACTATAATGCCACTTTCCTTGAGCCATGCATGGATCTCTTTGATGGTTTTATTTTCTTTTTTCATGTTGGCGATTATCTTGCTCATCGTTTTGTTGATAGTTACTGGCATGTTGTCCAACTATAATTCCTGTATGGAGAGAAAACATTTGTGAATACTGTAGTCTAAAATTTACACATCTGAAAATGCATAAGAGTTTTATGATAGAAGTTAATACTGTACATGTTTACTATCCAGTACCTGATGTTCAAATTTAAGTATTGTATACTGTACAGTACTGAAAATACAACTTCAGTGTTATGGACTGCAATTAGTTTCCTGTATGAAACAGATACAGTACAGTAAATAACCCTCCTTGGAAGTGCATGGGCCCTGTGAGACTTACAGTAGTGTACAGCATAAGGGTCGACTGACATGATGTACAAGCATTACATACAGTACATGTCAGTACTGTATGTAAATTCTTCAATTATTGCCTAACAACAATGCTGCTTACTGTATATTAAATACTGTAGGCCTAGAAATGTGCATCTCAATATAGTAGTTAAAAACACAGGGGCCTATGTGGATAAGCGAGTTCTATGCACACTAAAAATGGCCACCGACCGTGAACCCCCAGCACGTGGCAGCGCTCGTATATGTAGTGAGATACAGTATGGCATACATTTCACAGTTCAGGGGGCAATGCTGAAGGAGCGTCACAATCCCCTAGCTCAATTACATTGGGATAAGCGAGGTCTATGCACATTACGGTATACCGAGCTGGATCGCTTAGCAACCTGACAAAATGGCCGCCGACCGTGAACTCCCAGCACGTGGCAGCGCTCGGATATGTAGTGAGATACAATATGGCATACATTTCACAGTTCAGGGGGCAATGCTGAAGGAGCATCACAATCCCCTAGCTCAATTACATTGGGATAAGCGAGGTCTACAGTATGCACATTACGGTATACCGAGCTGGATCGCTTAGCAACCTGACAACATGGCCGCCGACCGTGAACTCCCAGCACGTGGCAGCGCTCGGATATGTAGTGAGATACAATATGGCATACATTTCACAGTTCAGGGGGCAATGCTGAAGGAGCGTCACAATCCCCTAGCTCAATTACATTGGGATAAGCGAGGTCTATGCACATTACGGTATACCGAGCTGGATCGCTTAGCAACCTGACAAAATGGCCGCCGACCGTGAACTCCCAGCACGTGGCAGCGCTCGGATATGTAGTGAGATACAATATGGCATACATTTCACAGTTCAGGGGGCAATGCTGAAGGAGCGTCACAATCCCCTAGCTCAATTACATTGGGATAAGCGAGGTCTATGCACATTACGGTATACCGAGCTGGATCGTTTAGCAACCTGACAACATGGCCGCCGACCGTGAACTCCCAGCACGTGGCAGCGCTCAGATATGTAGTGAGATACAATATGGCATACATTTCACAGTTCAGGGGGCAATGCTGAAGGAGCGTCACAATCCCCTAGCTCAATTACATTGGGATAAGCGAGGTCTATGCACATTACGGTATACCGAGCTGGATCGCTTAGCAACCTGACAAAATGGCCGCCGACCGTGAACTCCCAGCACGTGGCAGCGCTCGGATATGGAGTGAGAGATGGTATACATTTTAAAATACACCGGGATAAGTTGTATAGGCCATGGAGCAATGCACAGGGACATTCATCATTTACGTACAGTATATAAATAATTGTAAACCGTAAATGAAAGAATTACCGGTCAAATACTGTATGACGAAACTGTGTCAATGAGCTGGAACAGTATGGCCTGTGAAGAAGTTTTCGAAGGCAGAAACGGAGAGCAAATTATCAGGAGATTTCTGAAAGGTCGGAGAAGATCCACACAGCAAGTCTGCTTACGAGGAAACAGCTTTGCAAAGTGGGTAGCGGGCGGTGACTGAGACGCTCTTTTATTCACATTCACACAAAAGGAATTCTTACCGCTGTGATTGGTGCCAATATAGGCGCATTCATCCTTACACCAATCACAGAGCATACTGTACTTTTGAATGTGAATAAAAGAGCGTCTCAGTCACCGCCCGCTACCCACTTTGCAAATCTGTTTCCTCGTAGGCAGACTTGCTGTGTGGATCTTCTCCGACCTTTCAGAAATCTCCTGATAATTTGCTCTCCGTTTCTGCCTTCGAAAACTTCTTCACAGGCCATACTGTTCCAGCGCATTGACACAGTTTCGTCATACAGTATTTGACCGGTAATTCTTTCATTTACGGTTTACAATTATTTATATACTGTACGTAAATGATGAATGTCCCTGTGCATTGCTCCATGGCCTGTACAACTTATCCCGGTGTATTTTAAAATGTATACCATCTCTCACTCCATATCCGAGCGCTGCCACGTGCTGGGAGTTCACGGTCGGCGGCCATTTTGTCAGGTTGCTAAGCGATCCAGCTCGGTATACCGTAATGTGCATAGACCTCGCTTATCCCAATGTAATTGAGCTAGGGGATTGTGACGCTCCTTCAGCATTGCCCCCTGAACTGTGAAATGTATGCCATATTGTATCTCACTCCATATCCGAGCGCTGCCACGTGCTGGGAGTTCACGGTCGGCGGCCATTTTGTCAGGTTGCTAAGCGATCCAGCTCGGTATACCGTAATGTGCATAGACCTCGCTTATCCCAATGTAATTGAGCTAGGGGATTGTGACGCTCCTTCAGCATTGCCCCCTGAACTGTGAAATGTATGCCATATTGTATCTCACTACATATCCGAGCGCTGCCACGTGCTGGGAGTTCACGGTCGGCGGCCATTTTGTCAGGTTGCTAAGCGATCCAGCTCGGTATACCGTAATGTGCATAGACCTCGCTTATCCCAATGTAATTGAGCTAGGGGATTGTGACGCTCCTTCAGCATTGCCCCCTGAACTGTGAAATGTATGCCATATTGTATCTCACTCCATATCCGAGCGCTGCCACGTGCTGGGAGTTCACGGTCGGCGGCCATTTTGTCAGGTTGCTAAGCGATCCAGCTCGGTATACCGTAATGTGCATAGACCTCGCTTATCCCAATGTAATTGAGCTAGGGGATTGTGACGCTCCTTCAGCATTGCCCCCTGAACTGTGAAATGTATGCCATACTGTATCTCACTACATATACGAGCGCTGCCACGTGCTGGGGGTTCACGGTCGGTGGCCATTTTTAGTGTGCATAGAACTCGCTTATCCACATAGGCCCCTGTGTTTTTAACTACTATATTGAGATGCACATTTCTAGGCCTACAGTATTTAATATACAGTAAGCAGCATTGTTGTTAGGCAATAATTGAAGAATTTACATACAGTACTGACATGTACTGTATGTAATGCTTGTACATCATGTCAGTCGACCCTTATGCTGTACACTACTGTAAGTCTCACAGGGCCCATGCACTTCCAAGGAGGGTTATTTACTGTACTGTATCTGTTTCATACAGGAAACTAATTGCAGTCCATAACACTAATATTAAGCCCACTCCATTATCCACTCCTCCCCTGTGTATTAAACACCCCCTACCACCCTGGAAGTCATGTACCAGGGCCCCTTCATTCAGCACAATGCCCCCTTCTACAGTTTAGTGTTCTCCTTCCTGCCCCATCTGTGCAGTAAAGGAATAATTAGCAGAAATTATTTCTCCAGGTCCTACTGTACATACTGAGCGAAAGATAGAACCCCCCCTATCCCCCGCGGAGCATCAAAGCTGCCGCTGATAGCTCCCCCCACCCCTTCCGCTGGTGAGTGGGTAGGGGCCCCAGTGCATTGCTGTGTCCAGGGGCCCACACTGCTGTTAAGATGGCTCTAGTAATTGAGCTAGGGGATTGTGACGCTCCTTCAGCATTGCCCCTGGACTGTACCATACTGTATCTCACTCCATATCCAAGCGCTGCCACGTGCTGGGAGTTCACGGTCGGTGGCCATTTTGTCAGGTTGCTAAGCGATCCAGCTCGGTATAACGTAATGTACATAGACCTTGCTTATCCCGGTGTACTACAGGTATGTGCAGTAGTACTGAATGATTGCTATCACTTGTGGTGAAACACCTATCTTATCAAATACAGTAACTACTGTACAGTATAGTTGTTCGCACAGGTGATGGTAATCATACTGTATATTTAAACTGAAGTCCGTAACAGAGCATTCTGTCCCTCCTGCAGAGGTTCTTGTTGGGAGGCACAGGGAAAAAAGGCAAATACTGTACAGTATTTGCACTTTACTGTTGTGCACTTTATTTGAAAATGTACAGTTGTTTGCTATTTTTAGCATGCTGTGCTTTACATGTTTTCTTATTGTGGTTTTTATATTTTTAGACAAAAGACAAAGAATGCAGACTACCAGATTTTACGGGAGTGCCAAAACCCACCCATCAGTGGCACAGAAACTTGCTGCATTAGTCCCACAAAAGAAGAAGAAAACTGCCAAGGCGGCTCAGAAAGAAAATGTGGTGAAACCACGAAAAAATGCCAAGGCAAAGAATAATACGTTGGAGATGATATGTGGTGTGGCAAATGATGTAATTGTTCCATCTCCTGCAGATCACAGTGTTCAGCCAATGAATCTGGAAATACCGGTGCTAGAGGACGTGACAAACACGCTGCATCAGGAAGCTTCTTTTTTGGACCATGTAGCCACCCCTGGACAAGAAGACATGACACATTCACCACGAAGAAGGTTGCATTTCACAGATGTGAACACCAAAGTGCAGGACTGCCAGTGTACCTGTCCTGTTTTACTAAAGGAGCTACTCAGTAAGGTGACCAATATGGAGTCAGAAGTTGGTGGACAGGTCAATCAGCTGCAGACCGATGTGGCTGGCCTTAAAGAAGGCATAAAGGAACAGATGGTAGAAGCCATGAAGAAAGTCATTGAACAAACGAGGGAAGAATGGCAAGTTGGAGTTTGCCGCACCATCATTGCAACACACCACCAAGCGGTTCAAGTCAGCGGCCTGGACGACCGAGGCCTGGAGGACCGCAGAGGAGGCCTGGAGGACCGCAGAGGAGGCCTGGAGGACCGCAGAGGAGGCCTGGAGGACCGCAGCGGACTGGACGAAGTCAGCGGCATGGACGACCACAGAGGAGGCCTGGAGGACCGCAGAGGAGGCCTGGACGACCGCAGAGGAGGCCTGGACGACCGCAGAGGAGGCCTGGACGACCGTAGAGGAGGCCTGGGGGACCGCAGCAGCGGACTGGACGAAGTCAGCGACTTGGACGACCGCAGAGGAGGCCTGGAGGACCGCAGAGGAGGCCTGGAGGACCGCAGAGGAGGCCTGGATGACCGCAGAGGAGGCCTGGATGACCGCAGAGGAGGCCTGGACGACCGCAGAGGAGGCCTGGGGGACCGCAGCAGCGGACTGGACGAAGTCAGCGACTTGGACGACCGCAGAGGAGGCCTGGAGGACCGCAGAAGAGACCTGGACGACCGCAGAGGAGGCCTGGACGACCGCAGAGGAGGCCTGGACGACCGCAGAGGAGGCCTGGACGACCGCAGAGGAGGCCTGGACGACCGCAGAGGAGGCCTGGGGGACCGCAGCAGCGGACTGGACGAAGTCAGCGACTTGGACGACCGCAGAGGAGGCCTGGAGGACCGCAGAGGAGGCCTGGAGGACCGCAGAGGAGGCCTGGAGGACCGCAGAGGAGGCCTGGAGGACCGCAGAGGAGGCCTGGACGACCGCAGAGGAGGCCTGGACGACCGCAGAGGAGGCCTGGGGGACCGTAGAGGAGGCCTGGGGGACCGCAGCAGCGGACTGGACGAAGTCAGCGACTTGGACGACCGCAGAGGAGGCCTGGAGGACCGCAGAGGCCTGGACCACAGCAGCGGACTGGGCGAAGTCAGCGACTTGGGCGACTGCAGAGGAGGCCTGGACGACTGCAGAGGAGGCCTGGACGACCGCAGAGGAGGCCTGGACGACCGCAGAGGAGGCCTGGACGACCGTAGAGGAGGCCTGGGGGACCGCAGCAGCGGACTGGACGAAGTCAGCGACTTGGACGACCGCAGAGGAGGCCTGGAGGACCGCAGAAGAGACCTGGAGGACCGCAGAGGCCTGGACCACAGCAGCGGACTGGACGAAGTCAGCGACTTGGGCGACCGCAGAGGAGGCCTGGACGACCACAGAGGCCTGGAGGACCGCAGAGGAAACCTGGAGGACCGCAGAGGAGGCCTGGAGGACCGCAGAGGAGGCCTGGAGGACCGCAGAAGAGACCTGGAGGACCGCAGAGGAGGCCTGGAGGACCGCAGAGGAGGCCTGGAGGACCGCAGAGGAGGCCTGGAGGACCGCAGAGGAGGCCTGGAGGACCGCAGAAGAGACCTGGAGGACCGCAGAGGAGGCCTGGAGGACCGCAGAGGAGGCCTGGAGGACCGCAGAGGAGGCCTGGAGGACCGCAGAGGAGGCCTGGAGGACCGCAGAGGAGGCCTGGAGGACCGCAGAAGAGACCTGGAGGACCGCAGAGGAGGCCTGGAGGACCGCAGAGGAGGCCTGGAGGACCGCAGAGGAGGCCTGGACGACCGCAGAGGAGGCCTGGACGACCGTAGAGGAGGCCTGGGGGACCGCAGCAGCGGACTGGACGAAGTCAGCGACTTGGACGACCGCAGAGGAGGCCTGGAGGACCGCAGAAGAGACCTGGAGGACCGCAGAGGCCTGGACCACAGCAGCGGACTGGACGAAGTCAGCGACTTGGGCGACCGCAGAGGAGGCCTGGACGACCACAGAGGCCTGGAGGACCGCAGAGGAAACCTGGAGGACCGCAGAGGAGGCCTGGAGGACCGCAGAGGAGGCCTGGAGGACCGCAGAAGAGACCTGGAGGACCGCAGAGGAGGCCTGGAGGACCGCAGAGGAGGCCTGGAGGACCGCAGAGGAGGCCTGGAGGACCGCAGAGGAGGCCTGGAGGACCGCAGAAGAGACCTGGAGGACCGCAGAGGAGGCCTGGAGGACCGCAGAGGAGGCCTGGAGGACCGCAGAGGAGGCCTGGAGGACCGCAGAGGAGGCCTGGAGGACCGCAGAGGAGGCCTGGACCACAGCAGCGGACTGGACGAAGTCAGCGACTTGGACGACCGCAGAGGAGGCCTGGAGGACCGCAGAAGAGACCTGGAGGACCGCAGAAGAGACCTGGAGGACCGCAGAAGAGACCTGGAGGACCGCAGAGGAGGCCTGGAGGACCGCAGAGGAGGCCTGGAGGACCGCAGAGGAGGCCTGGACGACCGCAGAGGGCTGGACGACCGCAGAGGCCTGGATTCAAGTGTGCTGTTGCCAGGAACACCAATGATGACCAGCACACCTGCTCACAGGCCACTTCGCAATACATTCGGAGGCTCTCTGAACAATATTGCCCTGGCTGTCATCTCAACTTCCCTGGACGACCATCTGTACAGAGCTTCAAATGGACATATTCAGAAATATGCATATTCTCTGTTCCAGCACCATGTACGGTACGACAAATACTTGACGTGGGCCAATCGTGTGAACTTTGATGGTTCCAAGGGCAAACTTCCGCTGCCCAAAAATCTGGTACATGACATCATGGCTAGGTGTGAACGCCGCGTGAGGATTGGTGATCCAGAAAAGAGGAAGATAAGGGATACCATAAACTCTGTGCTGAGAACGAAGAGGAAAATGACTTGGAAGCTCGACTATGATGAAACCAGATCATTACCTACCTCCTAGCTTCAGCACATCAGCTTCACACAGCTGAAGCTAAAAAATTGTGTCAATGTACCTGTATGACCTGTACATTTTCTGGGGCTGCATGCACTGTGCTGAATCCACTTGGAGCAGCTTGGTTACTCAAAGGGGAGTGCATGAACTTGGCTCACCACATTCCTGGTAATGTAAGGGCCTGTTACAAGTTGCCCCTTTTATTCCTGTTGATTTTTTGGGCGCTGCTGTATCTATCCAGTAGCAGCCGAGTCCATTGTGCTGTGTCCATCTGGGGCCTTGGGCTGCGTTTCCATCCAGGGGCTGCTGTTGTCAGTCCTCTATTCTGGTGTCCGTATGCGACAGTGTTAAAAAGCAAAAGACAAAAACGAAAAATAATTCAAAAAAGCAAAACCTAAAAATAAAGTACAAAAACCATTACCCCGCACCACCACCACAAAAAAATAAATTATAAAAATGTTAAAGTTGATATTGTTACTGTATTTGTGCTGTTACCTTTTGATTAAAGTACCGTACAGTATGTGTGATGTTGGCTTTATTACAATACAGTACAGTATGTGTGATGTTACATGTTCCAAATGATTTTGTCCGTAAATAAAGTGTTTCTTAAAATAAACATGACGTGGTTTCCAATGTTTGTATTCCCAACTTCCTGTACTGTATAAATTAGTACTACTGTACTGTATGATGGGAATTCAATTAAGAGTGGTATACTGTATGTAAAACAACTTGGTTAGGCATCTTGCATTTCATATTTTAATAAAAACCACAGGAAACTTCTATTTTTAAAAGTTTATTGAAGAAAAAAAAGGTGTTTTTTTTAAATAAAGTTTGAAAGTTAATTAAAACAAAAAAGTAGTTTGTTCTTCGTTACATTCTTTTCTTGTGTATATAGATATCTGTGGGGAAAAAAAAAAAAAGTATTAAAGTAAAGACACTCATGCTGGGCTGTGTGGTTCCACAAAAGGCATGCGGTCCAAAGTGAAATAGTGGTGTCAGTGGTCAGCACTTTGACACGCTAACATTTGTGGAACCACACAGCCCAGCAATAAGTCATGCTGGGCTGTGTGGTTCCACAAAAGGCATGCGGTCCAAAGTGAAATAGTGGTGTCAGTGGTCAGCACTTTGACACGCTAACATTTGTGGAACCACACAGCCCAGCAATAAGTCATGCTGGGCTGTGTGGTTCCACAAAAGGCATGCGGTCCAAAGTGAAATAGTGGTGTCAGTGGTCAGCACTTTGACACACTAACATTTGTGGAACCACACAGCAATGCCTGACACACATAAAATGCCTGACACACACAAAATGCCTGACACACACAAAATGCCTGACACACACATGCTGGAGGGAAAACACATGTTTGCCAAACAGTCGACAGCACATGTCGGCCAGATGGCCGACCAAACTTGCTCCAAATCACCCCAAACTGGACAGAAAGCACGCCAGCACACTCAGGAGGTACACCACAGCTAAATTACGAGAGAATTTCATTACAAACAGCCAGATCTTGCAGATTATCTGCCAGATAATTGTATGGTGTACAGTATGCCTATCTTATACAGTAGAAAAAGATACTATACAATGGAGTACAATAACAAACATTTATTAAAAAAAAAAAAAAAATTTAAAATGATCTTAACAACAAATTAAAAAAGTGGTCCACTAAGAGGTGGACCACCACCCGCAGGAGCAGAACGGCACGCTGCAACTGTTCTGTGGGAAAAAAAGGACAGTATTACAAAACAAATACTGAATACTTTACAGTGTAGTAATGGCAATACAGTACTTTACTCTATATTAGACAATCTTGTTATTTACAATGTACAGTACTGTATTGTCAGTACAGTAAATCAAACACTACTGTATGCTGTCGAGGTAATTTAAACATTGCTTTAGTTTACCTCTTGTATAAGTGGGCTGCTGCCTGCCCGCTTCTGGGCCAGCCCACCTATCTTGCCCCTGTCTGGGGCCCCCATAAATCATTGGCACTATATTGGAGAAAAAAAAACATTTAGTCACATTCAAATACTATACAATTATTACTGTATACTGTAGGTACAGTATTATACTGTATTGCTGGTATTCAAAATATAAAGTACTGTACAAGAGTTTAGCTTCAATAGGTCATAAACAAATTGTCAAAGGAATAAAACACCACAGTACAAATACTGTAGACATTTACTGTATGTATTAGCAGTCATGACATTTCATGACCGCTTCAGAAAAAAGAGGGTTACAGTACTGTAGGTGGTGTTGTAGGGAGTACTATCAATAATAGTGGACTGTACTCAGAGCCAGCCATAAATATTATGATTCCCTAGTCAAGTTTTTGGATGCTGCCCCCTTGCACAGACGCTATTTCCGCCTCTGATCCTGTACCCCTTTCCCAGCACCATCACCCCTCAACCATAGCAGTCCTCATTTTGGTGCTCCTCCAACCTACAGTACTGTATGTTTAAAATAGCAACAGTGTGCACATTCGGTGTGCATCCCAAAACGGTGCATGTTCTTGCTGGGAAGGGGCATGGACACACAGTAATTCCCCAATCTGAAATGACGCCACACAGTACTGCAACTTTATTCACAACATATCATGCAATAGTGTCTCTTATTCTCGTTATGCTTGCTTCGCTCGCCATGCGGTGGGCACGGTGCCTCGCTACGCTCTGCACACTATTATATCAGTAGTCAGGAAAGGCAGCATGCATTTGTGGAGTGAAGAGGGTGAAAAAAGAGAGAAAGTACAGTATGTACTGTAAGGTTATGTCAGAGGGTGTGAAGATGATCAGCTCAGTGTTATACATGTTACAGTAAGTTAGAATACAGTACAGTGCATTATGTATTTATATTTTATTACCAGGTGTCTCCTCCACTGGTTGGCGACGGACTGTAAAAAGATAAAATACAGTTAGTCATATCAGTTTGACTTAAAATAATGTTGGAGAAAAAAATACTGTAATTACAGTACCAACTATTGCTACTGTACAGTATATTTACCAAAAATGTATTCTGGCTCGTCGTCTGTGGGTAAAAGAGAAGAATATTATAAGATACAGTATACAGTAAAAAGTATAGTAATAGTACACTAGTGTCCAGGCCCAGTGTCAGGTGGGTAAAAAAAGGTATGCTTGTGACAGGCATGGTGATTCCAAGGGACCCCACCGAGACCATCAGAAAATTTGTGAGTGACCCGTATGCCGGTGATTATGACTAGAATAAGGTAGCAACTCTTTTTTCTTTTGAATTATGTATACTGTACAGTACTGTATGTGCATATTGTACAGTACACTTAAAATATTTAGCAGTTACTGTAGTGGTAATTTTTGGGATGACAGTATTAGCATACTGTAAGCATCCAACTGAGGCCCCCAAACAGATGCCGCCACTAGGTACAGTACGTGCCTCTCGTGCCTAATGGGAAATTCATCACTGACAGTATCTAGAGAGATGAATGGAGAGACAGTGACAAGGGGTGAGAGAGAGAGAGAGAGAGAGAGAGAGAGAGAAATTGAGTAAGATGGGTGTTTTTTTTAGAACAGGATGTTGTCCATACAGTAGCAACCAATCAAATATTACCTACTGTACTGTATTATCGTCTGTAAGTGTAACTAGATACTGTAAATGTTAATGTGGGATGTGATCGGTTGCTACTGTATGGGCAATATCACCAGTTCAAACAAAAACAATTTTCATCCGATTTCTACGCATTTGCCAGAAAAATCTGATGAAAAGTGCTACTCTGATGGCATCAGATCAATGTCAGTAATAATTCTTACCACTAAATGCAGCAGCATCATCATCATCATCATCCTCCTCCTCCTCCATGGCCTGTTCCAGTGTAGGGCCTGTGAAAAAAAACATTAATGTGAAAAAAAAAAAGGTTCATTCCAGGAAATACACATACCCTCCAACATGACCCGCCCCACTAGGTACAAAATGCTCTGGTTCTGGACTTCCCTCTTAATTTATTATTGCCATCACCTGTGAAGAAACAGCTTTCTTATCATATAACTAGTTCAACACAGGTGATGGAAATCATAAATTAAGAGGGAAGTCTAGAAACAGAGCAGTGCGGCGGGTCATGTTGGAGGGTCTGCATACAGAAACATAGAATTTGATGACAAATACTGTAAGAACCACTTTGGCCATCTAATCTGCCTCTTTTTTTTTAACCTTTTTTTTACATCAAACCTTATTTGATCCTTATTTCTTTGTAAGGATATCCTTATGTATGTCTCTTCCATGCATGTTTAAATACTGTAGCTCTACTGTTTTAGGCTCTATCACCTCTGATGGGAGGCTATTCCACTTGTCCACTGCACTTTCTGTGAAGTAATTTTTCTTAAAATTCCCCCTGAACCTCGCCCCCCTCCAGTCTCCGTGCACATCCTCGTGTCCTATTGTGTTTGCTTTTGGATTCGGACTTGTTTTGGATCCTGGTGCTTTTTTTCAAAAACCTCTCAAAAACAGCTTAAATCGTAGAATTTGGGGGTATTTTTGATCCTACTGTATAGTGTTATTAACCTCAATGACCATAATTTCCACTCATTTCCAGTCTATTCTGAACACCTCACAATATTATTTGTAGTCCTAAAATTTTCACCGAGGTCACTGGATGACTAAGCTAAGCGACCCAAGTGGCCGGCACAAACACCTGGCCCATTTAGGAGTGGCAGTGCAGTGGCAGACAGGATGTCACTTATAACAATTTTCCCCAAACATCACATGATGCAAAGATAAATAAATAAAAAAAGAGGTGCAAGATGGAATTGTGATTGGGCCCTCCCAACCACCCTTATGTTATATAAACAGGGTCTGCCACACGACTGTGGCTGAAATGACTGGTTGGTTTGGGCCCCCACCAAAAAAAGAAGCAATCAATCTCTCCTTGCTCAAACTGGCTCTACAGAGGCAAGATGTACCGGACTGGACTTACTTAATGGGTGCAGTGAGGTGATGGACATAGAGTCCTCCGCCACCGCCTGTGACAGTGTAGGGCCTGTGAAAGCAAAAATTCCATGAAATATACTTTTGTATTCTGTGTTGAATACAGTAAAGCAAAAATTCAGTCAGGAATTGGAGGAGGAGAGTAGATTTCGCACACAGAGACGAGAATGTCGAGGCCAGAATCAGGGGGTAGTGGAGGAGGGTTAGGATACCGTACCTCACCCTGTTGGGATTGCTGCAATCAGGATGCATCAGGATCACCCTGCTGGTCATGCAAACCCAACCCATTGGTTTAACACAATGTACAGTACAGTACAATACTTTAGTTTACTTACCAAGTTGGGGAGAGGGCTTTTTCTCCCCTTCCTCATCACTGTCAATAATTACTGAGTGGAAAATAAAAAAATATTATAAACAAAATACAGTAGAGTACAGTTACTACAAAATTGCACAGTAGTACAGTGCTACAGGAGGCAGAGATATATTCATAATACAGTAGGAGCAGAATGACTGTCCAGTGGTAGGGGACATACAGTACTGTACTGTGCCTGTATTTAACTCGTGTTGGAGGAGAGGCGATTTCGCACACAGAGGCGAAAAGGGGTCTTCACAGTGAGGGAAATACTGTACAGTACATGTTTGGAATTCCCTGCCTGAAAAGTAATAAAAGTGGACTTGGTCAATACTTTTAAGAATGGGCTTGAGAAAATCCTACTGTACTTACTATACTGTGGCGGCTCCTCCGACGACTCAGAGTCCACGTAAGTGACATCTGTGTTGAATATAAAAAAAACAAAAAGAAAAGTCAATGGGATTTCTGCAATCAGGATACCGCTGTCGGTCACTTGACTGCTGGAATCCTGACCACTGGTCACGCAAACCCAAGCCATTGGTACTGTTAATAAATCAATGAATGTAGAATGTAGAGTACTGTACAGTAGATTACAATTCTTACCAGGCTGGCCTGAAGGCTCCCCCATTTCCTCCTCCTCGGTATCAATAACGAGGCGGTCTGTGTGTACAAGATAACAAGTATTGTAAAATAAAAAAATTACAGTAATACTGTAGGAAACTAGTGTGTCTGTAACAAAAATAATGATTACCACTTCCAGAGCTCTGCTGGTCAGACGGTGTTGGTGGTGGTGGTGGTGGTGGTGGTACTGTGAGAAAAAACAACAGTGCTGTAAGTGAAGCTGTCAATTTGTAACATGTACTATACAGTATCCAGGACACATGTACAGTAGTGTAACAACGATGACAGTCACACCAGAATTCTCGTTACACAATACCTGGCAGCGCAGCAGGTGGTGGTGGTGGTGGTGTTGTTGGTACTGTGGGAAAAAAAATAACAGTACTGTAAGTGAAGCTGTCAATTGGAAACATGTACTGTACAGTATCCAGGACACATGTACAGTAGTGTAACGATGACAGTCACACCAGAATTCTCGTTACACAATACCTGGCAGCGCAGCAGGTGGTGGTGGTGTTGTTGGTACTGTGGGAAAAAAAATAACAGTACTGTAAGTGAAGCTGTCAATTTGAAACATGTACTGTACAGTATCCAGGACACATGTACAGTAGTGTAACGATGACAGTCACACCAGAATTCTCGTTACACAATACCTGGCAGCGCAGCAGGTGGTGGTGGTGGTGGTGGTGGTGGTGGTGTTGGTACTGTGGGAAAAAAAATAACAGTACTGTAAGTGAAGCTGTCAATTGGAAACATGTACTGTACAGTATCCAGGACACATGTACAGTAGTGTAACGATGACAGTCACACCAGAATTCTCGTTACACAATACCTGGCAGCGCAGCAGGTGGTGGTGGTGGTGGTGGTGGTGTTGTTGGTACTGTGGGAAAAAAAATAACAGTACTGTAAGTGAAGCTGTCAATTGGAAACATGTACTGTACAGTATCCAGGACACATGTACAGTAGTGTAACGATGACAGTCACACCAGAATTCTCGTTACACAATACCTGGCAGCGCAGCAGGTGGTGGTGGTGGTGGTGGTGGTGGTGGTGTTGGTACTGTGGGAAAAAAAATAACAGTACTGTAAGTGAAGCTGTCAATTTGAAACATGTACTGTACAGTATCCAGGACACATGTACAGTAGTGTAACAACGATGACAGTAGCACCAGAATTCTCGTTACACAATACCTGGCAGCGCAGCAGGTGGTGGTGGTGGTGGTGGTGGTGGTGGTGGTGTTGGTACTGTGGGAAAAAAAATAACAGTACTGTAAGTGAAGCTGTCAATTGGAAACATGTACTGTACAGTATCCAGGACACATGTACAGTAGTGTAACGATGACAGTCACACCAGAATTCTCGTTACACAATACCTGGCAGCGCAGCAGGTGGTGGTGGTGGTGGTGGTGGTGTTGTTGGTACTGTGGGAAAAAAAATAACAGTACTGTAAGTGAAGCTGTCAATTTGAAACATGTACTGTACAGTATCCAGGACACATGTACAGTAGTGTAACAACGATGACAGTAGCACCAGAATTCTCGTTACACAATACCTGGCAGCGCAGCAGGTGGTGGTGGTGGTGGTGGTGGTGGTGGTGGTGGTGGTACTGTGGAAAAAAAAATAACAGTACTGTAAGTGAAGCTGTCAATTTGAAACATGTACTGTACAGTATCCAGGACCAAAAAGGGGTCCGGCCAATAAACAATCTGCATCAGAGAAGCAAGATACAGTATGCTTAAAGTATACAGTACTATATACTAGATCGCCAACAAACGTAAATTAACAAACAACTATCACTGGAATTTACCATCCTCATCCCGTAGCGAAGCACGGGTATTCAGCTATCTACAATGTTATTTATACTTTGTGTTTAATATTTACATTTAGTTTTGTAAACAGACATTCTTAACATTAACGGATTGCAGCGAGTTATCTGTGATGGTCAGGACAGGGGGTTGGGACTATAGAAATCACTATGTACTGTACACTACTGTATTTGACAATACTTACCAGCTTGGCGGCGCCTGTCCCGCCTCCTGTGACGTCGTGCTACCAGCCCTGTAAAAATATATATACAGTATAATGGCAGCATACTGTACAGCCAATGAAATTCAACATTGACAGCATCTTTATGACATCACAATAAATGGAATTGTTCATTCTAGTACCCTGCACCTAATCACTCAGGAGGGCATAGTGTACTGTACTGTCTTCAAAACTTAAGGGGCACATTTCTAAATGTGACATACAGTACACTTACAGTATCGCTACAGTACAGTAGGTCCAGGGTATTAGACAGAACACTACCTTTATACTGTAGACATTGTAACACACATAAGCATTGCCCTTATAAACATTATGACACACATCAGCATGCAGCCCTCCCACCCTTAACCATCTCAGTACTGTTCATTACATTACAAATTGATTTCATGACAGATGATGCAGTACTCACCTGAATTCATCTTATTCACGTCATGTCACAGTAGTGCAGTTTATTCACGTCACAGTACTGTCCTTGATTCACGTTGTGTCACACAGTAGAGCACCGTATTCACGTCACAGTACTGTCCTTGATTCACGTTGTGTCACACAGTAGAGCACCGTATTCACGTCACAGTACTGTCCTTGATTCACGTTGTGTCACACAGTAGAGCACCGTATTCACGTCACAGTACTGTCCTTGATTCACGTTGTGTCACACAGTAGAGCACCTTATTCACGTTACTGTACTGTACGTCACAGTAGTGCAGTAGTATATCCACATTACGTCACAAAGTAGAGATCTGCCAGTCATGAACCTTATGCAAGAGTAATGCACGTCAGAACACATTAGGCCACTGTAACATCCCTTAGAATAATTTCTGCCAAAGTAACATCCCTTAGAACACTGTACTATCTGAAACACAAATTTCGGCACACTGCACGACACACTGCAATTAAACCACACAATGCACTGCACGACTGCATAGTGTATGCACTGCGTGATATGACAAACTGCACATTTCCCTGCAAAATATGATACAATGTACACTACACAAAAAACTGCAATTACCAATTGTGTATACAGTACACTGCACGACAGTGCTGGCCCAAGCCAGGTACAGATACAGCCGCAGTCACGCAAAATATAGGCATGCCGCATATCATTTTAATCAGCAGAAGCTGCTGGTGCCCCTAAGCATAGCAAATGCCCTAGGCATTTGCCTACTGTAGTTTGCCTATGCCTAAGGCCGGCTCTGCTGCACGATGTGATTCACTATGTATTACACTCACTGCACAATACCATATACTGAATGTACACTGCATGACACGCTGCAATTACGCAGCACGATACACTGTGATACATTGCATATACTGTACACTGCATGATACTGTACACTGCACAATCGTAGACCACCTGGATTGTAAAGAACTACTGTATATACACAAGTTTAAAAAAATAACAATTGTTTTTGTAAAACGCATGTCGATCTTTTTCCATGTCAACTTAACGACCATGTCAACCTACAGTAACTGGTGTCAACCAATTTCAAAAGCCGCACCATCTAGGTCGACGCAAAAAAACAAATTGACCTTTTGACCCGGGTTAATGTTTGGTCCTTGTTTAACCATTTGTTTACCACAAATACTGTACAGTGCTGTATAGACCGGATACCTGCTGCTACAGCAGCCCCTGCTATAATGTACTGTACCTGTAACTACAGTAACTTAAAGTACAGTAATCTACAGTAATGTACTGTACTTACAATCCCTTATGGCCTGCAGGCGTCGTGGGGTCCTCCTCACGAGGTCGCTCCATCTCCTCTGGAGAGACCTCACCGTTCTCCTCCGGTTGTAGGTCTGGAGGATAGCCCTACTTGCCCTCCTATATGCTCTAACTTTCTCCTCGTTGCTGGCGAGAGTTCTGTCCCGCCAGCGAACGAGGAGACGCAGCTCACCCAGAGCATAGGGACGGTCACGTACAGCAGCCATGCTTATGCTCAATGAGCGATCCAGACGTCGTGCGTCTCAGACGTCGTGCGTCTCAGACGTCGTGCGTTCCAGGCATTCAACGTACAGTACTGTAGTTACTGTACTTTGTGACAGTTTCCCTTAGTTTTAAATATGCCCTTTCTTTGACCACAGTATTTTCCACTGTCTTGCCCTACGCCCTTCCCTCCTGGGAGCCTTCACAGGTCTTATGCTATACACAAATACCGAAGATGCACAGTCCGTCAGAATACACTCATTTCATTCACGCTGTTTGGGTGCATTTAGCGTAAAGAATCGCTCCTGCAGATGTACTTTGATTTATGTGAAACCTGTGTGCATCCTTCCATTGACTGTCTTACAATGTAAATAAAATAATACAGTGCATTATTACAGAAAAAAAAAAAAAAAAGAAAGAAAGCACATCATGTCTCGAACCCTGGACCCCCAGTGAGGGAGGTGGGAGCCTTCACCCCTAGCCCACGATGCCTCATGAGAGATTTCTAATTTCATGTGTGAAAGTACTGCAAACAGCGCCCGGCCCTCGCCCCATTGCTGTTGGTTTATGCCTTAGAGGACTCGGACGCTCGCATTTGTAAAGCACGGTGTTTTCCTCCGCCTCCTGCTAGCCTGTTGCCCTTCCCCCATGGGAGCCTGCACAGATCATGCAGTAGACAGGGAGGGAATGCAGGTCATGTGCAATACACAAACGCCCACTGTAGTACTATTTTGCTCACTTACAGTACCGTACTGTAGGTTGCATTTAGCGTAAAGAATCGCTCCTGCAGATGTACTTTGATTTATGTGAAACCTGTGTGCATCCTTCCATTGGATGTACTGTATTGGAGAGAAAAAAAAAAATGTTAAAGTGAATGTCACGGGAACACATTAAAAATAAGGTTGGCACTTCCTTCCCATTGGTGTTGGTTTACAGTATGCCGTAGTGTACTCGGACGCTCATGTACTGTAATTGCATTTCAAAGGCACAGTATTTTCCATCGTCTCCCCCCTACCCCCATCGCCCTTCCCCCCTGGGGGCCTGCACAGGGAGGAAATTCAGGTCCTGTGCAATGCACAAACGCTGAAGATCTACAGTACTGTTTTGCTTAGTTGGTAGCGTCAGAATACACTCATTTCATTCACGCTGTTTGGGTGCATTTAGCGTAAAGAATCGCTCCTGCAGATGTACTTTGATTTATGTGAAACCTGTGTGCATCCTTCCATTGACTGTCTTACAATGTAAATAAAATAATACAGTGCATTATTACAGAAAAAAAAAAAAAAAGAAAGAAAGCACATCATGTCTCGAACCCTGGACCCCCAGTGAGGGAGGTGGGAGCCTTCACCCCTAGCCCACGACGCCTCATGAGAGATTTCTAATTTCATGTGTGAAAGTACTGCAAACAGCGCCCGGCCCCCGCCCCATTGCTGTTGGTTTATGCCTTAGAGGACTCGGACGCTCGCATTTGTAAAGCACGGTGTTTTCCTCCGCCTTCTGCTAGCCTGTTGCCCTTCCCCCATGGGAGCCTGCACAGATCATGCAGTAGACAGGGAGGGAATGCAGGTCATGTGCAATACACAAACGCCCACTGTAGTACTATTTTGCTCACTTACAGTACCGTACTGTAGGTTGCATTTAGCGTAAAGAATCGCTCCTGCAGATGTACTTTGATTTATGTGAAACCTGTGTGCATCCTTCCATTGGATGTACTGTATTGGAGAGAAAAAAAAAATGTTAAAGTGAATGTCACGGGAACACATTAAAAATAAGGTTGGCACTTCCTTCCCATTGGTGTTGGTTTACAGTATGCCGTAGTGTACTCGGACGCTCATGTACTGTAATTGCATTTCAAAGGCACAGTATTTTCCATCGTCTCCCCCCTACCCCCATCGCCCTTCCCCCCTGGGGGCCTGCACAGGGAGGAAATTCAGGTCCTGTGCAATGCACAAACGCTGAAGATCTACAGTACTGTTTTGCTTAGTTGGTAGCGTCAGAATACACTCATTTCATTCACGCTGTTTGGGTGCATTTAGCGTAAAGAATCGCTCCTGCAGATGTACTTTGATTTATGTGAAACCTGTGTGCATCCTTCCATTGACTGTCTTACAATGTAAATAAAATAATACAGTGCATTATTACAGAAAAAAAAAAAAAAAGAAAGAAAGCACATCATGTCTCGAACCCTGGACCCCCAGTGAGGGAGGTGGGAGCCTTCACCCCTAGCCCACGACGCCTCATGAGAGATTTCTAATTTCATGTGTGAAAGTACTGCAAACAGCGCCCGGCCCCCGCCCCATTGCTGTTGGTTTATGCCTTAGAGGACTCGGACGCTCGCATTTGTAAAGCACGGTGTTTTCCTCCGCCTTCTGCTAGCCTGTTGCCCTTCCCCCATGGGAGCCTGCACAGATCATGCAGTAGACAGGGAGGGAATGCAGGTCATGTGCAATACACAAACGCCCACTGTAGTACTATTTTGCTCACTTACAGTACCGTACTGTAGGTTGCATTTAGCGTAAAGAATCGCTCCTGCAGATGTACTTTGATTTATGTGAAACCTGTGTGCATCCTTCCATTGGATGTACTGTATTGGAGAGAAAAAAAAAAATGTTAAAGTGAATGTCACGGGAACACATTAAAAATAAGGTTGGCACTTCCTTCCCATTGGTGTTGGTTTACAGTATGCCGTAGTGTACTCGGACGCTCATGTACTGTAATTGCATTTCAAAGGCACAGTATTTTCCATCGTCTCCCCCCTACCCCCATCGCCCTTCCCCCCTGGGGGCCTGCACAGGGAGGAAATTCAGGTCCTGTGCAATGCACAAACGCTGAAGATCTACAGTACTGTTTTGCTTAGTTGGTAGCGTCAGAATACACTCATTTCATTCACGCTGTTTGGGTGCATTTAGCGTAAAGAATCGCTCCTGCAGATGTACTTTGATTTATGTGAAACCTGTGTGCATCCTTCCATTGACTGTCTTACAATGTAAATAAAATAATACAGTGCATTATTACAGAAAAAAAAAAAAAAAAGAAAGAAAGCACATCATGTCTCGAACCCTGGACCCCCAGTGAGGGAGGTGGGAGCCTTCACCCCTAGCCCACGATGCCTCATGAGAGATTTCTAATTTCATGTGTGAAAGTACTGCAAACAGCGCCCGGCCCCCGCCCCATTGCTGTTGGTTTATGCCTTAGAGGACTCGGACGCTCGCATTTGTAAAGCACGGTGTTTTCCTCCGCCTTCTGCTAGCCTGTTGCCCTTCCCCCATGGGAGCCTGCACAGATCATGCAGTAGACAGGGAGGGAATGCAGGTCATGTGCAATACACAAACGCCCACTGTAGTACTATTTTGCTCACTTACAGTACCGTACTGTAGGTTGCATTTAGCGTAAAGAATCGCTCCTGCAGATGTACTTTGATTTATGTGAAACCTGTGTGCATCCTTCCATTGGATGTACTGTATTGGAGAGAAAAAAAAAAATGTTAAAGTGAATGTCACGGGAACACATTAAAAATAAGGTTGGCACTTCCTTCCCATTGGTGTTGGTTTACAGTATGCCGTAGTGTACTCGGACGCTCATGTACTGTAATTGCATTTCAAAGGCACAGTATTTTCCATCGTCTCCCCCCTACCCCCATCGCCCTTCCCCCCTGGGGGCCTGCACAGGGAGGAAATTCAGGTCCTGTGCAATGCACAAACGCTGAAGATCTACAGTACTGTTTTGCTTAGTTGGTAGCGTCAGAATACACTCATTTCATTCACGCTGTTTGGGTGCATTTAGCGTAAAGAATCGCTCCTGCAGATGTACTTTGATTTATGTGAAACCTGTGTGCATCCTTCCATTGACTGTCTTACAATGTAAATAAAATAATACAGTGCATTATTACAGAAAAAAAAAAAAAAAAGAAAGAAAGCACATCATGTCTCGAACCCTGGACCCCCAGTGAGGGAGGTGGGAGCCTTCACCCCTAGCCCACGATGCCTCATGAGAGATTTCTAATTTCATGTGTGAAAGTACTGCAAACAGCGCCCGGCCCCCGCCCCATTGCTGTTGGTTTATGCCTTAGAGGACTCGGACGCTCGCATTTGTAAAGCACGGTGTTTTCCTCCGCCTTCTGCTAGCCTGTTGCCCTTCCCCCATGGGAGCCTGCACAGATCATGCAGTAGACAGGGAGGGAATGCAGGTCATGTGCAATACACAAACGCCCACTGTAGTACTATTTTGCTCACTTACAGTACCGTACTGTAGGTTGCATTTAGCGTAAAGAATCGCTCCTGCAGATGTACTTTGATTTATGTGAAACCTGTGTGCATCCTTCCATTGGATGTACTGTATTGGAGAGAAAAAAAAAATGTTAAAGTGAATGTCACGGGAACACATTAAAAATAAGGTTGGCACTTCCTTCCCATTGGTGTTGGTTTACAGTATGCCGTAGTGTACTCGGACGCTCATGTACTGTAATTGCATTTCAAAGGCACAGTATTTTCCATCGTCTCCCCCCTACCCCCATCGCCCTTCCCCCCTGGGGGCCTGCACAGGGAGGAAATTCAGGTCCTGTGCAATGCACAAACGCTGAAGATCTACAGTACTGTTTTGCTTAGTTGGTAGCGTCAGAATACACTCATTTCATTCACGCTGTTTGGGTGCATTTAGCGTAAAGAATCGCTCCTGCAGATGTACTTTGATTTATGTGAAACCTGTGTGCATCCTTCCATTGACTGTCTTACAATGTAAATAAAATAATACAGTGCATTATTACAGAAAAAAAAAAAAAAAAGAAAGAAAGCACATCATGTCTCGAACCCTGGACCCCCAGTGAGGGAGGTGGGAGCCTTCACCCCTAGCCCACGACGCCTCATGAGAGATTTCTAATTTCATGTGTGAAAGTACTGCAAACAGCGCCCGGCCCCCGCCCCATTGCTGTTGGTTTATGCCTTAGAGGACTCGGACGCTCGCATTTGTAAAGCACGGTGTTTTCCTCCGCCTTCTGCTAGTCCTCCATTCCCATTATGCATTAGCGAACTCAGACGCTCATATATTTTAAAAGCACGGTGTTTATACATTGTACTGTACATTCTTCCTTTTACACAATTACTGTAGTTGCGTCTCCATACACATACAGTACTGTACTCCATACTTTTTCCACCGCCTCCCGTTACGCCTACAGTATTGCCAGAGCTGTAGATCAATCCGCCGCTATACTGTACGATCGAAAGTACTGGATTAGTGGAGCATTAGCCACACAGTGGTGGAGATGTGTAATGCATGATGAGTATCTAGATCGTCTCAACGCGCCTGCCTGTGATTAAACTCAGCTATCGCCTTAGCGTGGCTAAACGCCCGTCTCGGCGGAGAAACAGTCAAGATAAAGGTGGCTACATCTGTAAATGGATCTGAGATTTCTTTATCTTGGCTACAATATAAAACTAGGTATAAAAAAAATCTGTGCAGAATGTACTTGCTCACTACGGTTTACTAGTTTTCTGGACTCATCATTCGCTGGGTCTCTAGCTATTGTGCAGGGTTTTTTTTTTCTCCCTTCCCTCTCCATTTCATCTCTAACTAAGAAGTGAGCCAGTGAAGTTGCCCCATCAACCAATCAGCAGCTCTGTATAATTTTATAGTATGCAAATTATAGATGTTACTTCAGTGTTGATTGGTTGCCATGTGCACTTCTCCACTGGCTCACTTCTCCGCTCTTATCACTGTTTAGTAAATGTCTCCCTTAATTTCTTCAGCTATTCCTCCAGCTACTTCTATTCTTTGCCCATTCTCTCCCCTGTCATTAATGATTAAAGTAATACAAGGAAGATATTTTTGACACATATTCTGTGTCATAATTATCTTCGTTATATTATTATATTCATTTTAATACAGGTAAATAGTTTCGGAGGCACTGATAACAGTGCCTCCCGTTGCCAATAGGAATGGGAATAAGGGGGGGGGAAGCAAAGCGCTGTAAAAGCCCATTAAAAAAAGTTGACAAAGCGGCACTAGTCTAAGTGTCGCGTTGACAGGGGCAGATGTGATTGGACAGCGGATCCAATCACCCAATGCAGCGTCAGCAGTGCTCACCTCCCTGTCCTCATTTTGCTTGAGTGACTCCAGCAGCAGCCCCGCGCAGTGGCATAACCACCATAGGTGCAGGGGATGCAGCTGCTATGGGGCCCCAGATGTCTGCAGGGACCACTGCTCCCCTGCACCCAATCAAGCTGCAGTGCAGTGCATGACTCCACTCGTGTGCCCAGTGATTTTTGTGGACCATGTCCCTGAGACCAGCCAGAGATGCCACTGCTACCGACCCACCCCAAGCCGCCAGCGGTCCCTGAGCACCTCCAATCTTGCTGACACCTGATCTGGAAGCTGTGCTGCAAACTCCCGCCACCCAGCACTCACCGGGCTTTGAGCACCTTCCCCACACCGGACCCGTACACCAGTCTTCTGCTCCTGACCCTCTGGAAATTGGAGTGTCGCTCCTCCACCTGTGGTGTGCTCCTCCGGCCTGCTCCTTTTAGCTGCTCCCATCTACCTGCTGGCTTCACAAACCGGTGAGCTGTGAGGGAGCCCGGATCTTGGCTGTCTGTGCGGCGTGACCACCACCTGTCTCACCATCCGTAGGTGAGACCTTTCTCCACAGCGGCTCCGGACCTGCCCGCTGCCACTGGAGTTGAAGTGATATGGAAGGCAGGAGCTGGGTTGCACTGTTGTCCAGTTCTCCACTGAAGACCCAGGACTTACACCTCTCACACCTGGCACTCTTACACCTCTCACCTGGCAGTGAGATAGTGGGACTTACAAATTGTATCCCCAGGTGAGTGTGCCTTAAGCGCCTGGGGTCAGAAGGGAAGAAGGAGCTTGGGTGGTAAGCTCCTAGATCCTACTTTGCCCTTCTTCACCAAGCACCAGTCTCTGATCCACTCCATCTCCCTTGCTGCCCCTCCCACTTCCTTGTTACTATTGCAGAGCACGGGGGGGGCATTTCAAAACTTTGCTATGGGGCCCACAAAGGTATAGATACGCCCCTGGCCACACGTCAACGTCCTCCGTGACCCCAGCGGGATGTGAGGTGGCCGGTTCCTGGGAACCCACACGCATGTTTGGTGCCTTCCACCTTCCCCTCATGTGTCGCTGTCTCCCAGCACTGTCCGGATGAAGACAAGAGCCACTGGTAAGCTCCCTCTGCCGAAGCAGCTGCAGGGCGGAAGCGGCACCTTTATCCGAAGTGTCCAGTGGTGTGTGTGTGTTCATTCTCTCTCTCTCTCTTCCCCCCTCCTGTGTTGAAATTTGTAACTCCTCTTTTCCCCCCTCCTGTGTTGAAGTTTGTAAGTATAATTAAATTTTTACAGGTACCCCTATTGGATTCTACATGGACAAGTGGACGTGATTGGCGTGGGATGTAGGTAAGTATGTGTGAGTGTGTAAGTGTGTTTTAATAAATTTTTACTTTCAAGGTGTGTGTGTTGTGTTTTTATTTGGGTATTCTTTTGTTGTTGTAGAACTACAGGTACCAGCGGGTTTCTTATTTCCCTGCATGCTGGTACTTGAGGTTCTCCAAGTATCAGCAAGTGGGGGAGGCTTGCTGGGCCTTGTAGTTCCACAACAAAAAACAATATTCTTTTATTTACACACTTATGGCTATCAGCCCAGCACCCACCACCCAGGGGTGCTGGGGACAGCCTCGGGCTTCACCTGTGGCCCTTGGGTGTCTGGAGGGGTAGACCCCTTGATTTAAGTGGTCCCCACTCCTCTCGGGAACCCCGGCCAGGGCTGACTAGTTGGGGGGGGTAATGCCATGGCCACAGGTACCTACATAAATGTGTCCCCTGGCTGTGGCATTATCTCTCTGGCTAGTGGAGCCCAGTGCTGGTTTTAAAAATATGGGGGACCCCTACATCTTTTGTCCCCCATATTTTTGGAACCAAGACTGGACTAAGAGCCCGGTACTGGTTGTCTAAATATGAGGAACCCCTGTCCAATTTTTTTCCCAGTATTTAAACAACCAGGACTGGCCCAAAGAGCCCGATGCTGGTTATACTTAGGAGTGGGGACCTTACACTTTTTTTTACATTTCTTAACCCATTCAGACCCTTCTCCATTAAGTTAATCGAAGCCCTGGACAACAAAATTCCATTCATTTCCTCCTCCCACTCCCTTCCCAGTCCCAAACACTATTTTTTATTTAGTTTTTCTATATAAATATACAATATATCACAAGCATGATGAGAAGGCAGGCAGCGGGCTTTGGCGGCATCGGACTGAGATGTAAATTAGTGGCGGAGAGTTGGATTAGTTGATGGTGGGCGAGTTTGTAAGCCATTGGCATTGGCAGCAGGCATCGGCTCAGAAGCAGTAGCAGGCATTGGCTCGGCGATGGTAGGGGTCATTGGCAGGATTCGGCAGACATTATAGCTGTAGTGCCTCACCAGCCACTGACCTCCCCGCACGCCACTGGTCACCACCAATTATTTTCTGTCTCCATCAATAATTTTCTGGTTATCACCTCCCAATATTCTTGTTAGAGATGATCAGGTCCGGTTTTCTGAGAATTGAGATCCTGTCAAACCAACTTACTTGGCTTTTATGAAACAGTAAGCGCAAACCTAGATCAGGGTAAAGACGTGGATGTAATCTTTTTAGACTTTGCCAAAGCGTTCGATACTGTACCACACATGAGACTTATCTACAAGCTACAAGAATCAGGGCTAGGAAGCACAATATGCACTTGGGTCAAAAACTGGTTAGATAATAGGGAGCAGCGCATTGTGGTTAATGGATCTTTTTCAACTTGGACTGAAGTGCTAAGTGGTGTGCCGCAAGGCTCAGTATTAGGACCGCTATTGTTCAATATTTTCATTAACGACCTAACAGAAGGTTTAGAGAGCATGGTGTCAATTTTTGCAGATAATTCCAAATTGTGTAAGGCTATAAATACAGAGGAGGATGCCGAGTCTCTTCAGAATGACTCAGTTAAATTAGAAGCATGGGCAGCCAAATGGAGAATGCGCTTCAACACAGACAAGTGTAAGGTAATGCACTGTGGTAACAAGAACAAAAATTACACCTACCTACTAAATGGGGTAAAATTAGGGGATTCTGTACTGGAAAAGGACTTAGGTGTCCTCATAGATAGCAAGCTAAGCAGTAGTACCCAAAGTAGGACTGCAGCAAAGAAGGCTAATAAGATATTAGCATGCATAAAACGGGGTATTGATGCTAGGGACAAGAGTATTATACTCCCGTTATATAAATCACTAGTGAGGCCACACCTTGAATACTGTGTAGAATTCTGGGCACCGTACTACAAAAAGGATATCCTGGAGCTAGAAAAGGTACAGAGGAGGGCGACCAAACTAATTAAGGGCATTTAGACGATGGAATACAAGGAAAGGTTTGAAAGACTAGGCATGTTTACATTGGAAAAGCGGAGACTAAGAGGGGATTTGATCAACATCTACAAATATATAAGGGGACAATACACAGAGCTTGCGCGGGACCTGTTTTTGGTTAGATCAACACAGAGGACTCGTGGACACTCGCTCAGGTTAGAGGAGAGGAGATTCCGCACAATACGTCGTAAAGGCTTTTTCACGGTAAGGACAATACGTGTTTGGAATTTCCTGCCCGAGGGCGTTGTAATGGCGGAATCTGTCAACACCTTTAAGAATGGGTTAGATAAATTCCTAATGGATAAGGATATCCAGGGGTATGGTGCATAGTCATGCATTATAGTTACTATAAATAGGGATAAATGCAATGGCTGACAGCAGCATCAGTCAGAAATTTTAGTCAAATCATCATGCATAGGAGACCACAAATAGGTTGAACTCGATGGACAATTGTCTTTTTTCAACCTCAGATACTATGTTACTATGTTACTATGTAACTGGACCCACCCGAACATAGCGGATCCGAGGGGATTAAAGTCAGGGTTCAGGTCTTCCAACCTGACTTGGATACTAAAATGAGGCAAAATGTCACCAATCCTCGTGTCGGATTCTCGTGAGTTTTGGATTGCCTTTAAGTCCCTCGCCATGGTGATCGGGCCCATTTACTTCACTCCAGTGTCATGCGTGTTCGTCCGGGGGCTGTGCTGTGTCCATCCAGGAGCTGTGCTGTGTCCATCCAGGGTTTGTGCTGTGTCCATCCAGAGTTTTCAGGTGTCCATCGAGCTGTGCTGTGTCCATCCAGTGGCTGTGCTGTGCTGTCCATCCACTCCCTATCCTATCACACTGCGGTGCTGTACTGACTATGCAGGCCATACTCCACAGCTATCTTGACAAAGACTGTGACTTTGCAGCAGTGTCAGTTGAAAAAAAAAGTTACATCTGTTTTTAAAAAGTAAAAAAAAATCTATTTATTGTTGTAGTGTGCCATCCAATGGCAGTGCTGTGTTGTCCATTCAGTGGTTGTGTCCATCCACTCCACGTCCTATCACGCAGCTGTGCTGCAGTGACTTTGCAGGCCATAGCTCCCTGTGTTCAGTAACTTCACATAAACACAGTGACTCCGAGCAGTGTTGGTTGTAAAAAAAAAAGTAAAAATAAATAACAGTATAAGAAAAAGTAACAAAAATATATATATTTGATAATATTGAACTGTTTCATCCAGTGGCTGTGTCCAACTAGTGGTGCTTTGTCGATCCATGTGCTGTATACATCCACTACCTGTCCCGTCACACAGCGGTGCTTCAGTGACTCTGCAGGCCATAGCCCACTGCTGTTGCTTAGCTTAGTCAGCCAGCTAGCTCTGTGCAACCTGTTGGCCTAAACTGGATGAATACAACATTGTGAGCTGTGAGGTAGTCAAAATTGACTGGAAATGACTGGAAATTTATGTTATTAAGGTTAATAGGTTAATAATACTGAAGAAACAAAAACAGGCCCAAAATGTGTGATTTTAGCTGTTTTTATGTTTGTTTGTTTGTTTGTTTGTTTTTTGTTTGTTTGTTTGTTTGTTTGTTTGCTTGCTCATTCGGTTTTTTTTGGGAGGTGGGGATACAGATCTAAATCCAAAACCAAAGCACACAAGGGCAGTTTGGCAAATCCAACTCGCGATGGAGACACTGATCCAAACCAAAGCCAAAACACAGGGGTTGGTGCACATCTCTAATTCTTGACTCTCTCTTCCTTCCTTCTCTCTCTCTCTCTCTCTCTCTCTCTCTTCCCTATTTTTCCCATTTCCCCATAATTTCTCTCTTCGCTCATTGTGCATGGTGATGCAATGGGCCTGATTCTGAGTTGGATGCAATTCTGATGTTAACACAAATGGTTGATGTTTTTTGACCAAATATGGTGTGAGTATAGAATCACAGTAGTGATTGCCATGAACAATCTCTTATTTTGTCAGTCCCGGGCCCCACTATTTTTGATGACAGCCCTGCACGCACAAGCACACACACACACACACACACACACACACACACACACACACACATGAACATGTATTGTAGCTAATGTTTGAATGTCTCTAATTATTACTGCAAAGTATTTATATATATATATATATATATATATATATATATTTTAGTTTTGTTTTTGTTTTGGATCTGGATGAATTTTGGAAAAAACATAAAAACAGCTAAAATCACAGAATTTTGGGGTAATTTTAAACTTACGGTAGTATCAACCTCAATAACATTAATTTCCACTCATTTACAGTCTATTCTGAACACCTCACACCTCACAATATTGTTTTTAGGCCTAAAAGTTGCAGTGAGGTAGCTATATGACTAAGCTAAGCGACACAAGTGTGCGGCACAAACACCTGGCCCATCTAGGAGTGGCACTGCAGTTGCAGACAGGATGACACTATTCAAAAACTAGGCCCCAAACAGCACATCATGCAAAGAAGAAAAAGAGGTGCAATGAGGTAGCTGTATGACTAAGCTAAGAGAAACACAAGTGTGCGGCACAAACAACATGGGACGTGCTGAAATTTGCCCAGAAGTAATACACGCACAATATCGGTGGCACAGGACAGCATACCCCTAAACCACACACACACATGGCAAAGCCTGTCAATTAATTTGGATAATAATAACCCTTTTATTTGGAGCTATTTTTGTGTATTGTTAGATTGGAGTGCAGGGAGGGAATTACAAGATGTTGGGGGTGATGAACAATTTTCTCACCTCTGGAAATTGATTTGGGGAGGATGTGGTCTGCATAAAGTACAGTATGTATCTGAATATGATGTCATTGCTGAAATGTCACAACATAACCCTATTGCTTCCCAGGCGTTCCCTGCTCATCAAGGGGAGATTAGGATTCTGATGCCTTTGCAGCAGAACAAGTTACAAGCAGCTTGGTAGGGGCCCTACACTATCATTTAGTGCATTAATGATGTCAATAATGTGGCAGCCAGGAAGGAATGATGCATGTAGCTCAAGGTCTATCACATAACATTTTTAATGGCTTATCGTGAAATGGGAGCCCGTGAGCACAATTTTATATGAAAGCCTGGAAATACACATCTAGCCACACATCATGTGAACACAGATAACCAGGCACCCCTTAGGCAGCCAGTG
Organism: Pseudophryne corroboree; assembly: GCF_028390025.1. Taxonomy (NCBI): domain Eukaryota; kingdom Metazoa; phylum Chordata; class Amphibia; order Anura; family Myobatrachidae; genus Pseudophryne; species Pseudophryne corroboree. Next base: position 417,410,032 of record NC_086445.1, on the reverse strand, counting down.
TGGAAGTGATGACAGCTATGAAAAAGGAGATTGATTAAATGTTACATCTAGTGGTGATTCAAAAGTCCCACAGCTACTGGGCTGCGCCAGTGGTAGTGGCCCCGAAAAATGTGGGGCATCCAGTTCTGTGTGGACTATACATGAATAAATTATGCCACTGTGTTTGATGGCTATCCAATGTCCAGGATAGATGAGCTGCTAGATTGGTTTGTACAGGCATCCTATATAACTATTATGGCTCAAAGTGGCAGATTCTATTGTCAACAGAGACCCAAGAGCGGTCCACATTTATTACCCCATTTGGGATGTTCTGGTCATGCCCTTTGGTATGTAGAATGCCCCTGTCTCCTTCCAGCATCTGGCTAAAGACCTGCTGAAAGTCAAGGAAGGACATGCAGTTGCCTTCCTGGATGATATTGCAATGTCTAGCCAGACTTGGGAGAAGCACCTAATCCATCTAAACAAAGTGCTAGCATGAATCATGGGGGAAACACTGACTATTAAACCAGAGAAATTCCAACTTGACATGAGTGAGGTGCATTATTTGGGGAGGTACCCCTTGCTCAGAAACAGAAAAGGTAGAAGCAATTACCATGTGGCTTACCCCTAAAATGAAAAAGTAGGCCATGTCATTTTGGGACAGCAGGGTACTACAGATAATTTGTATGGCTTGAGGCTGTGATGCCGGTGGTCAGGATCCTGGATGTCAGCATACAAACCACAGGATTCTGGTCGCCAGAATGTCGGCGGGGGCAAGCACAATAGAGCCCCTTGTGGGCTCACTGCCCTCAACACACAGCAGGCTCGGTGGCTTGCTGTGCTCGCCACATGTTCTTATCCCACTCTATGGGTTTTCGTGGACACCCACAGGTGGGAATAGCCCCTGTTTGCCGGCATTTCAGCTGTAGGCATTGTAAGCGGTTGGGATTCCGGCATCGGTATCCTGACCGCAGCACCAAAGCCAGAACCCTGATGGATCTAACTACAAATAAATTGTCACAGGTGGACATGTAGACCGAGAACTATGACCAGGCCTTCAGCAGTTTAAAATCGGCACTAGCAATGCCTACAACTATCTGGTGGCATATCCTTTGATACTATCAATCACTCCAGTATTCAGCTAATATGAATCCATTACTGTCTGCATCATAAATACCGTGTGCACTTTCCTCAGCTACCAGCATTCATGTAATTGTTAAGGACAGTGGTAGATTAACCTAGGGGTCTCTTGCCAGATGCACTGGCAAAAGAAGGACAATAAAGCACGTATTTTAGATTTCACTTTATTATTATTTTTCACATTATTTTTCACATTATTACATGTATGTATGTCATATCACTAACCAGTTGACTTTTAACAGTATACAATAAAAGTTATTTTTTAATACTAATTTCTAGTGCGCCAACAAAAAAGACAACTCTTTCTTCTTTCATCTTACAGCAACTCAAAATATAAGTTGTCCAGGGCAGCACCCCCACCTGTATTGATTGACTATTGATGTTTACATAAATAAATGGGGCCTCTATAATCAATTACGAATAACCCAAACTCTCAAAGATACAATGAGGGACTCTGGGCCCATCTCAGTCATTGGATTTACCAGGACACTGTGCTGGTATTTTACTGTGACTCTGCCTTTACCACATATCCCTAATTAAGGAGTGCATTCCTGCACTAAGCACTGCAAGTGACATGCTGCATTTGATATTCTACATCTATATTCTGTTCATGCCTACCAACATCTGAAGTTCTGTTCATCCATTTTCAATATTAACACTCCAGATTCATTTATTTGAAGTACATTTATTATACCAGTAAATATTGTCATTTTTACTGTAAAAACACTTTGTGATCTCTGCTACAAACCTAACTGGCCGATATTGGCATGTGAGTGGTTTCTGAAGCCTTTCAGTTGGCTGCCATTGCACTCCAAAAGCCCATCCTCAGAGTCCTGCACCAGTCGGATGTTCAGCAAACAGGGCATGGTCACCTGGCAGAGAGGTACAGTAGCTATTATCTTCCCCATGTCCTTTAACTGCACATACTACCTTGCTGGTAGAGTTGCAGCTGCTAAGCAAGGAGTAGACAGGGAAGGTCTGAGCAAGGAATGTGATACAGATCCCTTTCCAAACTCACACTGAGTAGAATGCAGAACTCACTCTCTGGGGGCATGCAACAAACTCTCTGAGCTGTACTCTACTCCCCATCTATCTGATAGCAGAGCCAGGATTTCTGACAGTCACAAATCACCTCTCTGTGCTCTAGAACACAGTCACTAATATCCAGTGTGTCCACAGCTCAATATATAGAGTACAGCTATGCCTACTGGACTGGAGGCCTTACTATGGAATCTAATTGTCTTTGGCCAACACGTGATTCCTACATGCACAGCCACTTTACATCAGACACTGTCTCCAGGCTCTATCTTTGTATTTTATCATGTCATTATTGTAGTTATTTATATGTATATCAATTTTTCCATGGAATAAATGCACTTTATTTTTAATTCCTGGCCTAGTCTTACCTGTGAAAAATAGGTATTCATCGTATGGTATGAGCGCCTATGCACGCTGCACTTTATTGTTTCCTATTTGAATTATACGGGATTTATGTGTTTGTCCCGCTTAGTGAAGAAGCAGGGCAGCTCTATTCATTTTATTGCGCAGAATTGCTGGTGTGCACTTTTTCTTTGTATTATTTGTAACTTCAAACACTAGTACATCAATAGTTTTGCTGCAGAGATGTTTGCATTTAGAGAAACTAGGAGATCATCATCCAGAATCTTCTTGAATGAAAGTTCCGAGGATAATATAGAGGATGAAGATCTCACCACTATACTAACGAAATTAGAGAAAGTTATGCTGAAGGAAAATCGGTTGTGGTGGGAAGTCATTGCACTAGAGCATTATTTGACACACCACATAATCCCTAAAGGGTTAAGGATTATAAAAAAACCTTCCTTCTCTAATGGGAATGAATCGTTCCACAATGAGTGGGAGAAAATACTCACACATTGTGGTTTATCGTTAGTAGAACTTATCATCAAGAAGAGAAAGGAAAATCTTATGGAAGCTAATAAAGAAATTGAATTATTAAAAATGTTCATAGATCCTTTCTGTGACCTCGAGGAGGTCAAAATTAGGGAAAAGATCATCCTAACTAGACTAGAAAAAGAAACTAACGAATTGAGAAATAGAAAGAAAAAGAAATTCAATAGGGATACTAAAGAGATTGCCGTGGAAGATCCACCTCAAGGGACGGTAGAAAAAACCCCTGTAATGAAGGAACCCACATGGGTTCCCGTATGGAGGAAAAAAACAAAAAAAAAACAGCTATTGGCCAGAAAAGACCAAGGGGATAAAACCCCTTCATCCTCAAAATAAAGAGGAGGATAGGTACCCCAGGAGGGAGAGATTCCCACCCAAATCAACATTCCAGAATGAGACAGGAAACTGGCAGGATAAATCTCGGGGTAATAGACAGTACCAAGAAAGGGGGAATGAGTATTGTCTAACCCCGAGAGAAAAGGATCAGGGGTATAGAACTCACTACGAAGGGCCAAAACCTCAGAGACAGAGGTACTATAAAGGAAATAAGAACTGTGAAAGTGTTCCTGTGTCGGAAAATGAATGGCAAACACCGCGCAGGCACCCTCATTTTTTAGAACAGGGCCCTTGGCCTCAGAGAAGAAAATAGCTCCCAAACTAATTAGGCGGGGGAAGAGAGGAGGTACCTGTAAAAATAAAAATAAGAATAAAAAGAAAAGGAAACTATCTGTCCCAGTTGGAAATCCTTCGATGCTCCCTGGGAAGGAGATTGACTCTAGGGTGTCTACACCAACACCCACCAGTAAAATTTTCAATCTCAGTGACCATGCCTTGTCTGAGGTTGAACAATCAGTACTTATGAAGGGACTAAAGTTTGCCCCTTCAAACAATCCCAATCCCTTCGAGTTATTTGTGGATCTGCAAAAATACATCAGAAAATTAAGTATAAAGAAATTCTTTCAGGCAAAAGAACCCTGTAATGATGCCTCTTCGAGTAATGGGAGGGGCTTCAGAAAGAAATCTCACTTCTATCCCCAACACGTGAAAGGAGGTAGTATAGAGTGTTTCAACTCTATCATGACAAAGGAATTAAGAAAAATTCCAAAATGTAAGACTAGTAACCTTACACAAAAAGAAAAAATGGCCCTATTGTCTCTGCAGAATAATAAGGATGTGATCATTAAGCCTGCAGATAAGGGCGGGGGGGTTGTTCTTATGAACAAATCCCATTATGTCAGGGAAATAGAGAGACAATTGGGAGACGAAGATACCTACAGGAAACTGAAGGCAGACCCTCTTACTAACATGACCAAGAAGTTAGAAGATTTAACCAAGAGGGCAGTAGAGTCTGGAGCTATATCCAGTACAGAATGGGATTTCATACATCTAGATAATCCATCAACTCCCACCATCTATGTCCTACCGAAGGTTCATAAGGACATGGTGAACCCGCCGGGTCGCCCTATAATTACGGGTACAAATAGTCTGACGTCGAACTTATCGGCAATGGTCGATTCCTTTCTTCAGCCTTTAGTGAGTAACACTCCCGCTTTCTTGAAAGATACAGGGGATGTCCTGAGAAAGCTTGAGGAAGTCCCTTGGACTGATGAATGCACAATGGTGAGTGCTGACGTCAGTACTCTTTACACCATTATTAATTGGAGTGAGGGGAAAAGGGCCATAGATTTCTTTTTACAAAAAAGTGAATATAAAGATGTGGTACGGTCATTCATTTTGGAATCTATTGATTTTATTCTCAACAATAATTATTTTTATTTTGAAGGCATTTACTATCTCCAGATTAGGGGTACCGCCATGGGCACCAGGTTCGCCTCTAGCTATGCCAACTTGTATATGGCATATTGGGAGATGTTAACTGTGGACACCGCGAGAACGGCGGGGGCGAACCTGGTGTCATGGTGGAGATTCATAGACAATATTTTTTTCATTTGGAGGGGAACGGACGAAAGTCTACTTCCCTTTCTGGAATCATTGAATCAAAATAATTTTAACATTCACCTCACTTTCACTCAGAGTAAGAAAGAGTTGGTCTTTCTAGATCTCAAAATTTATATTAAGGGGAATTCCATCTGTACATTAACACATCGGAAACCCACAGACTCAAACGCTTATATAAATATTGATAGTGAGCACCACTATAAGTGGTTAGAGAATATCCCAGTCGGGCAATACAAACGTCTCAAAAGGAACTGCACAGATCCCGAAATATTGGGCGTCCAATTGAAAGAGATGGGAGATCGCTTTCGGGAAAAGGGGTACCCTGAGTCCATTCTAGGGAAGGCAGAAGAACAAGTAACCAAAATAGACAGAAAGACACTGTTACTAGAAAAAACTCCAAAGGAAATGAGTGACAACCCTTATGAATGGGCTTTCGTAACTAAATATGGGGCTCACCATAAGAGGATTGAACGGATTTTTAAACAAAATTGGAGGATCTTGCAAGATGACCCTGTTATTGGAAAAACTATTCCCAACAAACCCACTTTTATTTACAAAAAAGCAAAATCCCTAAAGGATTGTTTGGTGAAGAGCAGTTTACCAGACAAGTCCCTGGTCAGGACATGTAACCAGGGTTTCCACAGGTGTGGGGCCTGTTTAATGTGTCGAACCACATATGAAAAAGATCTCCCACGAAAAACTACAGAGTTTATAGTGAATGGGAAAAAACACAAAATCAGGGATTTCATCACATGCAACACAAGGAACGTGATTTATCTCCTTGAGTGTAAATGTGGGCTCATATACGTGGGCAAAACCTCCAGGCCCTTAAAAACTAGAATGGCGGAACACGTTTACAATATCCGCAAAGGCCTGGAGAGTCACCCGTTCTCAGAACACTTTAATAAAGTGCATAAAAAATGTGAGGGACATATAATTAGGTATTTGGGCATCCAACAAGTAAAAACCAACTGGAGAAATAGGGATCTCGAAAAACGCTTGGCGCAAAGTGAGATGCGCTGGATATTTGATCTTAATTCTTTAAAACCCAATGGGCATAACGCCGATTTTGAATTAAAATGGTTTTTAGATTAATGTATTTTAGCATCTAGTATTTTTAACCACCTCGTTTTAACCATCTCTCTTTTTTATTTTTTATTTTCCACATGTCACTTTTTGTCCATCCATGGAATTCCATTTGAAACAATTTGGATAAGGAGTAACCCCACTCGGGTAATAGGGAAGGACTAGTGGGAATACGAAGTACCACTGAGTTTGGTCAGAGTGGGTTACTCTACTGGAAAAGTGACAAGAAATACAAGCAAATGTGGATAAATCTGAAAGCTTAAGAATTGGAAAAGTGTGGGTTCTTTCCCTTAACAAAGATGGCGGATGAGGACTCACTGATGATCGTTTTCTGTTCCCAAATAGAACCATGCGCTATATACAGTTCGTTTGTAATCTCCGCTTTGTGTGATGAGTATACAAGATAAAGAACTACTGTGGAAGACTACGATCGAAAGACACAGCTTATAAAATGAATGGAACGCACGCGACGCAACTTCCGGCTAGCGCTGGAACGCAAAGCGCGTCACTTCCGGCAACACACGCTGGGGAAGCAGCGCTATGCCGTTCAGAGCACAGGTGACATCAGTAGAAATCAGGTTAATGGGTATAAAAACCCGACAGGACACAGTACACTTATTCACGACTTGAAAAAGGTAGGACCTACCTACCGAAACGCGTTGTCAGCTGGAAAGAATTTATCAGGACCTGTGGAGCAGTGACATTTCTGGGACTATTTGCTGATCCAAGCCCTGTGCGGTGGTGCCGGGCTGTTTCAGCTCTGGACCGCAAACTGCTTTCATAAGCTAGCCCACCGCAGGGCCATGATATGGTGAGAGATTGTATATTCTCCTACATGCACAGCCACTTTACATCAGACACTGTCTCCAGGCTCTATCTTTGTATTTTATCATGTCATTATTGTAGTTATTTATATGTATATCAATTTTTCCATGGAATAAATGCACTTTATTTTTAATTCCTGGCCTAGTCTTACCTGTGAAAAATAGGTATTCATCGTATGGTATGAGCGCCTATGCACGCTGCACTTTATTGTTTCCAACACGTGATTGCGCTAGACAGACACAATGGCACATTATATATGGATTAAATATCAGATTGATTATTAAATTGCAGATGATCAGTATACAGTACTATAGCCTGTAATCTCTGACAAACAAGGCCTTCTCTAACTTTAATCTCATGTCTGCACCTCCTTTGTCAACATCATATGTAGTTCTGATTTTTTTCATAGGATTAATTTTTCTTTATCATTTGTTATACCCACTGCCTGATTCCGAGATGTTTTGTGTTACCTAACAAATAAACAATGATAATGATAATACTATCTAGTTTTATCTTAAATTAAATTATGGAGATCTGATATCTGTTACCTGTAAAGTAAACAATATTATCATGTCTTAAATAAAAAACATAAAGCGTAAATAATTTTCTTAGTGAGACAATGCAGTGTTTATTTCTTCAGAGCCAATACTGTTTCCTTCCTTGACGCTTTGTGATTATTTTTGCACAAGAGGTTGATCAGATTTTTCTTTACTGTATCTGAACAAAAGGTATAGCATCAACCGTTACAGTCATGGGGCACCTTTTCCTCATCCAGTCATACTTTACAGGGTAGAACACACATAATTCATAGGTACAAAATTACAAAGGTAACAAAAACATTTTACATATAACATTGACAAATGTGACACATGAAATAAAGATGGCTCTAGTATTCCCTTAATGTGTCTGTAGAAAATATACCTGTCATGTGTAATTTTAGGAGGTACTTAGAAAAAACACAATGGGGATGTCTAATTTTGTATAGAAATGTCAGTCACAGAAGAAACTTGCACAAAAATTATTTGTCATGGGTATGCATTTTTCATAATTTTTAAGTGACCATTTTTATCAGCAATTGTGGTATTTAATATATAGTAACCATTTTGAATTGTGAATCAGGAAATGCCATACCTAACACAAGCATTGTACTTGTCTTTTCCTTTTTGTGGTTCATGCATATTTTGCACAATTCATAAAGTATATTGAGTATGTATACGTGATTTTATATAGTTAGGAATGCATGCATAGTTCATCCAAAACATAATTTACGATGCTACAGACATAAAACAGCACTACTCAGTCATTACTTAGCATTAGGGATGGCCATGGGATGACCATCGATGGTTCACCATAAATAAACTTAATCTAAGGTGCCATCAGTACAATCCATCAATAGCATAAAACCATCAACAGAGTTCCAGTGATGGTATGCCTGCCTTGGGACAAGTGACTACGACTCAGGGAAGGGAATGGCGCTAAGTAGCGTGACCGGATGGGGTTACGCACCAAGTGCAGAGTTATGCACTATGGGGGTAATTCTGAGTTGATCGCAGCAGGAACTTCGTTAGCAGTTGGGCAAAACCATGTGCACTGCAGGGGGGCAGATATAACATGTGCAGAGAGAGCTAGATTTGGGTGTGGTGTGTTCAATCTGCAATCTAAATTGCAGTATAAAAATAAATCAGCCAGTATTTACCCTGCACAGAAACAAAATAACCCACCCAAATCTAACTCTTTCTGCACATGTTATATCTGAATCCCCTACAGTGCACATGGTTTTGCCCAACTGCTAATAAAGTTCCTGCTGCAATCAACTCAGAATTACCCCCTATGGGCCTAATTCAGACCTGATCGAAGCAGCAAATTTGTTAGCAGATGGGCAAAACCATGTGCACTGCAGTGGGGACAGATATAACATGTGCAGAGAGAGTTAGATTTGGGTGGGGTGTGTTAAAACTGAAATCTAAATTGCAGTGTAAAAATAAAGCAGCCAGTACTTACCCTGCACAGAAACAATATAACCGACCCAAATCTAACTCTCTCTGCACGTTTTATCTGCCCCCTCCCCCTGCAGTGCACATGGTTTTGCCCATCTGCTAACAAGTTTGCTGCTACGATCAGGCCTGAATTAGGCCCTATGACCAGTGTGACAGGGAAAAAAGAAACATTGCTGAATTTCCGCCGTCAATGTCAGAGTACCCAATTATCTCCGGCATTGGTGACAACACTATCGACCATTGGTGGCAAACCATTGATGGTTGATGGCCATCCCTACTCATCATTTATCAAATACTATAATGGATGCCTTTTTCTCTGCCCTCTCTGATAATTTACACAGTGCCGTAACTAGGCATTTTAGCGCTGTGTGCAAGAAACGACAGTGGCGCCCCCCCCATGTAAGACAGGGGCAGTGCGCGCCGTAGGTGCGCGAAAAATTTAGAGGGGCATGGCTTCATGGGGAAGGGGCGTGGCCACAAAATAATAGCAATTCATACTACGGTGCACAGTAGTCTACATTATTCAAATTACGCTGCACAGTAGCGCCACTATACCAGGTAGAGCCCCTTTCATACATTACAGCAGACAGCGTCCCCCTTTTGACACATTACAGCAGACAGTCCCCCTTTTTACACATTACAGCAGACAGCGTCCCCGTTTATACACATTACGGCAGACGGTGTCCCCCTTTATACACATTGCGGCAGCCAGGCCCCCTTTTTACACATTACGGGAGCCAGTCCCCCTTTTTACACATTGCGGCAGCCAGGCCCCCTTTTTACACATTACAGCAGACAGTCCCCCTTTTTACACATTGCAGCAGCCAGTCCCCCTTTTTACACATTGCAGCAGCCAGACCCCCTTTTTACACATTGCGGCAGACAGTCCCCCTTTTTACACAATGCGGCAGCCAGTCCCCCTTTTTACACATTGCGGCAGCCAGTCCCCCTTTTTACACAATGCGGCAGCCAGGACCCCTTTTTACACAATGCGGCAGCCAGGACCCCTTTTTACACATTGCGGGAGCCAGTCCCCCTTTTTACACATTGCGGCAGCCAGGCCCCCTTTTTACACATTACGGCAGACAGTCCCCCTTTTTACACATTGCGGCAGCTAGTCCCCCTTTTTACACATTGCAGCAGCCAGTCCCCCTTTTTACACATTGCGGCAGCCAGTCCCCCATTTTACACAATGCGGCAGCCAGGACCCCTTTTTACACAATGCGGCAGCCAGGACCCCTTTTTACACATTGCGGCAGCCAGTCCCCCTTTTTACACAATGCGGCAGCCAGGACCCCTTTTTACACATTATGGCAGACGGTGTCCCCCTAAAAGAGAGAGAGAGAGAGAGAGATATACTTACCTGACAGGCTCCTCATGCTGGCAGCTCCCTCGGTGCAGGCAGTGAGATGAGAAGGAAGAGGAGGGAGGGGGAGCAGGGAGCCGCAGCAGCGCTATTTGATTGGTAGTAAGCGCCGCTTATTCTTGTATGCATCTTAAGGTGTGGTGAACCTGTTTGAGCTGACCTAGGCTGCACTTAAGGGTTTTTGCGCATTTGTTTCTTGGTTCTTTTTTATATCTTGTATTTAATTCACTATTTCCAATTAACTTTTGCTGCATTAGTATGTTTGCATTTAGAGAATATCGTAATGAATCGGTTAAAAATGTATTTGATGCTTCTAATATAGAGGAAGAATGTACAGATGACGATCTCTATAGCTTAAGTAAAAAGTTAGAAACTGCCATGCTCAAAGAAAATAGAGTATGGTGGGAGGTCACCACTTTAGATAAATATCAAACTGAAAATATGGTACCAAAAGGGTTACAAATATTAAAACCTCCTTCTCTAACTGGTATAGATGAGGATTTTTCCAATGAGTGGCAAGCTACACTTGACCTCTGCTCTCATAAATTAATTGATCTCATTCTCCGAGAAAGAAGGAAAGTGTTAAAGAAATTAAATGATGAGATTAATAATCTCTTAGTTTTAATTAGTCCATTTAAAGAACAAAAGGACTTTAAATCCTCTGAGGAGGAAATAATGAGAAAGATTAATAAAGAAACTAGAGAGTTAAAGGAAAGGAAAATTCGCAAGTTTAATAGGGATCTAAAACAACTTAATAAACCATTAACGAGTAGAGAAAAAACTGACATTATTAAAGTACAAACTCCTGATGTGAGGAAAAAAATTCCCCCTGTTAGAAATCTTGAAAGAAATATAAAAGAATATAGAACTCCAGCACAATGGAATAGAGGGCACAATTTCAAAGACCAAAGAAGCCCTAGACCATTCAATAGAAGGCTTTGGAGAAATTATGATAATAGTAATGAAGGATGGGAGGAAAGGTGGGACCAACCAATCGGTTCCAGAAACGATAGACTAAAATTAAGGCCTATCCAAACTAGGAATAGATATCTACCTTTACAAGATGAAATTGATGCTGCTTCATCTTCTTCTTTTTTAGATCGGGAATACAGAAACAGAAAAAGATTTTAACTAAAACTAGGAGGGGAAAAAGAGGAGGACAGCCTAAAAAGAAAATCCTTACTAACAAACCTGTAAAGGAAGTTGATAAAATGAAAATTTTCAATTTAAGTAAGAGACAATTAACTAAGGAAGAGGAGAGCGTGCTAATGAAAGGCCTTAAATATGCCCCTAGCACGAAGGCTGATCCGTTCGATACTTTTATTGATTTACAAAAGTATGTCCGGAAATTAACCGTGAAAAAGTTTTTTATGATTAAAGCTAATGAAGGAGAGACTCCAGATGAAAACAATGAAGGCCCCTCTAGACCTCAATATAGAAATAAATCAACATTTTACCCTACTTTTTGTAGAGGCAGCTTTATAGATTGTTTCAATAAAATTGTCAGTGAAGAACTTGATCAGATAACCACGGCCCCAAAAAAACAAACTAGATGTAATTTAACCATGAAGGAATATGCAGCACTTAAAAATCTCCAGGATGATAAGAGTCTGATCATTAAGCCTGCAGATAAAGGTGGTAGTGTAGTCTTAATGGATAAAGATGTTTATATGGCAGAAATCTATAAACAACTTAATAGTGGTAACACATATAAAAAATTAAAAAGTGACCCCACAGAGAAAGTTCTTAAAGATCTTCAGGAACTGACTCAAACTGCAGTAGATAATGGAGTTTTGACACAAAAAGAATATGAATTTATTAATATTAAATCTCCAAATACCCCCACTATCTATGTTCTGCCAAAACTACATAAAAATCCTGTACACCCACCTGGCCGGCCAATAATATCCGGAATTAATAGTGCTACGAGCAATCTTTCGGCTGTTATAGATGGCTACTTACAACCATTAGTCAAAACAACACGAGCTTATCTTAAAGATACGAAAGATGTTCTCAATCGAGTTAATGAATTAACATGGGATGAAAAGTACATCCTTTGCAGTGCTGATGTTAGCACTTTATATACAGTTATAGATTGTGAAAAGGGATTAGAATCGGTATCTTTTTTTCTTAATCAAAGTAGTCTTGACCAAAATACCTCAACCTTCATATTAAGGGGTATTGAATTCATCTTAAAAAATAATTATTTTTTCTTTGATGGGTCTTACTATTTGCAGTCTATTGGAACTGCCATGGGTACCAGGTTCGCCCCCAGCTACGCAAATCTCTTTATGTCATTCTGGGAGGAGAATGCTATTTGGCGTTCCGGCTTGCTGGGGGCGGGCCTGGTATCCTGGCAAAGATTCATTGACGATATATTTTTTGTTTGGAACGGAACAGAGGAAGATCTCCTCATTTTCTGTGATTCCCTTAACGTTAATAATTTCAGCATCAATTTGACTTTCCAGACCAGTAGAAGCGAAATAGTCTTCTTGGATCTATTAATATATGTAAAAAGTGGTGAAATTCATACAAAGAACTATCGAAAACCCACAGATTGCAATAGCTATATTTATAGGGACAGTTTACATCATGAAAACTGGTTGAGGGGTATACCGTTTGGACAGTACAGTCGTATCAAGAGGAACTGTTCTGAACCCATGATCTGCAAAGAATTAATTGATGAAACAAAGGGACGTTTCTTGGAAAAGGGATATAATATGGAGGATTTGATTAAAGCAGAAGATCGACTTGAAAAGATAGAAAGAACTGAATTATTAAAGGATAAAACTAAACCATTGAATAGTGAAAACAATAAGTGGGCCTTTATTAGTAGGTTCAGTTCTAACTCAAAAGAAATAGAAAGGTGCTTTAAGAAGAATTGGTCCCTACTTAAAAAAGATCCGGTTATTGGTAAGGAGCTCCCCCTAAAACCATCCTTTATATATAGAAAGGCTCCTAATCTGAAAAGTAAACTAGTGAGGAGTAGTATTGATGAAACAAAACGAAGCAGTCTGAGGATGCAAGGCTTCCATCGGTGTGGTGCTTGCCTGATGTGCAAGACGACTACCGGGAAAAATTCACCCAAGATAAAAGATTTTACTATACATGGCAAAACTTATTTGATAAAGGATTTTATTACATGCAATTCTAAGAACATTATATATGTAATACAGTGTGATTGTAATCTTTTATATGTGGGTAAAACCACACGAAAATTAAAAATTAGACTAGCGGAGCATGTCTATAACATCAAAAAAGGTTTGGAGTCACATACTCTTTCGGCCCACTTTAAAGAAGAACATCATTCAAAAGAATGCCATATTAAATCCTTTTGGGGTATACAAGCAATACAATATAATTGGAAAATGAGAGACATGGATCTGAGATTATCTAAGGCGGAGATGAGATGGATCTATGTCTTGAAAACCCTTGTCCCCAAAGGCTTGAATGGGGATTTTGAATTGAAGCACTTTCTTTAGTTCTGTCCCTTTACCGATATTGTGTATTATAGAACGTCTCCTCCCTCCTTTTCTTTTTTTGGTTATTTCCTATTTTTAAAAACAAATTTTTATTCATATGTATGTGTTTTATTTCAGATCACCTCCACCCCATGGTAACATGTGCCGTTTTCGAAATATAACTGCGTGATCCGTGTGACTTCAATATGAGTTATCCCATTATAAAGTAGTTACGAGTGGAACCCGGTGGAACGCAACTGTATTCTAGCGTAAACCGGAAATGACGCGTTGACACGCAGACGTAACTTCCGGTAATACCGGAAGTTGCATACCGCACTGCGGTGAAACGCACACGTGGTTTTTCACTACCAGGAAGAGACGCAGTGGAAGACAAACGACATTTGCCTCTTGTTTTCATTGGTTGAAGAATACTACCTTGGCGCCCATTGCCAGGTGGGGTGGGGGCGGTCTGATTAGATTTGTTAGGGTATAAAAAGCTCCTCAGGACTACATTCCACCAATGCTTCTGACGAAGGACCGGAGTGTCCGAAACGCGTAAAGCTGGTGGATTCTTGGACTTTGGACTCTTTTTACTTGGACCAACCCTAGGAAACATCGTGGGGACATTAACACCTTGCTGCAGCTGGACCGGCTGGATCCGATTCCTCCTGTTTGTGAGAGTTACTATTGTCCTCTAAGGAGGTCCTATATGCTTTAAATTTCTTTTTAAATGTGAGTGCTTTTCTGTAATAAATTCTTTCTGATTTTAAGAAAACAGTGTTGCACTAAATACATTTTCTCTTTGAGTTATATATACACGACGGTGAATGAAAACAAGCAAATTTTGAGGATGATGTGCCTTTAATTCATATACCAAATGTGAGTGCATGATTCATAAATATAAACAGTGTAACCAAGTATTGTAAACAGTGTTGCACTAAGGATATTTCTTCTTCCCCTTGAGGTACTTCTCCCGGTGTGGAAACATTAAAGGAGAAAGAAAAAATCTGGATTGAACTTTTTCCTTAAGGAATTGTTTTGTATTGCATTTTATTATTTGGTTCATCCTTTGCGCCACTGGGTCTCTCTTCTTTCTATTCTAGTAAGCGCCACTGCAGCATCCCCCTCTTCTTCTGTATTGGCTGCCTGGCGCTGCTGTGGATGCTGGGATGAAGGAACCGCATCCCAGCATCCATAGCAGCGCCGGGCAGCCAATACAGAAGGAGAGGGGGATGCTGCAGCGGCGCTTACTACCAATCAAATAGCGCTGCTGCGGCTCCCTGTTCCCCCTCTCTCCTCCTCCTTCTCTCCGCTGCTCTGCGCTTCTGTCTTCCCCTCCACAGCGCGGCGGTGGCGCACACAGCAGAGGCGGCATGTAATGAGTCAATTTGACTCATTACATGCCGCTGGCCGTTGCGCCCTCAGGGCAACTGCGCTGTGTGCCAAGCCCCCTTGGCACACACGTAGTTACGGCCCTGAATTTACATACACAAAAAACACTATATTTATTAACAATAATATAATGGTTTGACACTCAAAATAAAACCACTGCCAACATTCCTTACCTTTTTGAGTTATATACTGTAATACCAAGATGAATTTACAATAAGAAGTACATTATGCACACCTGAATGCAACTGCTTTCCTTGCCTTATTTACTGTAGCATGTATAATTAACCTATTATTCTAACCTTTTCCACGAAACACTAAAGTCACTTTATTTTCATCAGGCAAATGTTATTATACACAAAAAATAGAATTTAAGTCTAGAGGCTTACTGCAGTCATTACTCTGGATGTACACTTTTCTAATTAATTATTGAAGTGAAAGTATTGTCCCTTCACAGTGCGTACTCTTTCATAATTGTCACTTTGGGTAGTATTTATCTTAATTAAGATCTCTTGCCTCATAAAGATTCTGAGAATTGTGCATAATGTACATAAAACTATTATAGGTGTTTCTTTAGAGGGTGCAAATTGAGCAATTGTTCAGAGATTAAATTGAACAAATCTCTGTTGGGGATTAACTTCAATGTGAATGTTTTTCTATGTGGTAAATTGTATTTAAATGCGACCTTTGCTAAAACTATATGATTTTTGCCAGTGGATAATTATTAGGCATGTAAAAAATGTAAAACATGTTAAAGCATTTTATTTTCAAAGTAAATTTAACAACAATTTAAATACATTATTATGATACTGTCAAAGTATCACATTGCTTAATCATAAACGTTGGAACCATGTCCAGGTAAGATGGTAAAATAATTTCTACTCCTGCATATTATATAGGAATATAAAGTTCACAGTAAAATGTAAACAAGTTTTTGAAACAGATTTTGGGTTGACCTAACTATAGAGTAATGATAGTAATGTTGGTAGTAATATGGCTGGGAATAATGAACATATTACATAAGATGAATTTACTAGACTGCTCTTTGTTTTTCATGTATGATATCCTGCTTGTACATCTTTATAAAAAGGGTTCTGATACCATTGGCAGTAGCTATTCTTCCTATCACATTACATTATGCTGAATCTACGACTTTGCATGTAAGGTGTATCAATTCCTTTGTGACACATATCACACCTTAGGGGTAAATATACTAAAGTTTCTAAAAGTGAAAAGTTGTGATGTTGCCCATAGCATCCATTTGAAATCTTTTTATTATTTCTCTATCCTAGAAAATGATAGACAAAATCTGATTGGTTGCTATGGGCAACATCACCTCTTTTCACTTTTAGAGGCTTTAGTAAATTTACCCCGTAGTGTCTATGGTACACTGGGGTAGATGTATTAAGCCTGGAGAAGTGATTAAGCAGTGATAAAGAAGTGAAAAGTGGTAGGTGATAATGCACCCGACAAATGGATTTGAAAAATGACAGGAGCCACTAGGCTGGTGCATTATCACCTTCCACTTATCACTTCTTTATCACTGCTTTATCACTTCTCCAGGCTTAATAAATCTGTCCCACTGCGAGAAGCTTTGTATGCAGTTACAATGTAACTAAGATGCAATATTAAGTAAAAAAAGTATGCTAAATTGCCCATGTAGGAGTGTCACAGTCACGCCAAACATCCCATGCCATATCATGTAAAGACACTAGGTGCATGAGTACATACCTTTAATTTTTTTTTCTTTTAAAACTGTTAAGGTGTTCAACAAGGGACATACTGTAGAGGTAAGTTTGAATATGGAAAAGATGTACATTCTCTAGCAGATGTATCACATTATGCAACCTCATCCTTTGGGTTCCCGGTTATGTGTGAACAGCTTAGCCTGTTACATACCTGTACATTCGGAGTATCCCAGGCCCACTGCCACCTGTAATTTGCATAAAAAACCTAAACTAGATCACTTTGGAGGGAAGGGGCATTTACACATTTTCACTTACTGTATTTACTAATTTTGAGGTATTTTATATATTTTTTAAATATACATTAAAAAGTCATCATCATTAAGTTAATAATGATTATTACATCTCAACAGCATCATAATATTCTTAAAGGTTTGTTTTTCACAGCAATTTGAAATGCAAATGTGGCCAGCTTAGCAACATCACTCCCTCTGTGTTTACCAATGGTATTTTCCATTTTACTTTGAATATAAAGGGTATTTCTGTGGTGGGCTATATATTATTTGTTTTTTGCATTATCTACTGTAAATGATTTTCAATTATAGGTGCACAAAGGTCTTCTGAGTGTATGCTGCTGTTTAACTTTTTGGATGGCAATGGAATGCGTTGGTATAACAGTTGTAGATCATAAAAATATTTTATCTAGATAACATTTTGCTTCCTCTCAAGAAGTTTTATGCCTTGGAAGAGTCTGATTTAGACCCCATGGGGCCCTAGGCAAGACATTTCCTCTTCTAATCTGTCAATATGTTAAAATGCCTTTTAAATGGCTCTGCTTCCACCATATTACTTTATTAACAGTACTTAGCTTACTGTTTATATGTCCCAACAATATATATTTATATATTTTAGGGCTGAAATATTTTCAATTTTTACCACAAAAGTTTAATGTCTTAATGACTTATTGACTCATACTTTAGCAATAAGAAATACTTTATTGGGGCATTTTATCAACACTCTCCTGCCTATACATTACTATTTACATCTATCCACTGAAATGTGATAAGATGGAAATACAGTAGATACAGTTCTGCAGTTGTCTTACTTTCTATTGCAGCAAATTTAAAATACTGACTATACGGTGTAGCGTAAATGAAACATTTAATTAAAGTTTATATTCTCTCTACTGTATATTCTAACTTATATTATAGAATGATTAGAAAATGTATATTTATTGTAAGACTGTCCCACAAAGCTGATATCTCAGTGGTGCAGAATCAGTTAACTTTTTTCTTACAATAACTCAGTGTGCAGCTTTATTTGTACTATTTGTTGGTGCATATAGACATCCACCCAGGCAGAATTTTCACCCATGCAGCAGTGGTAGCTCAGCGACTGATCTATTAGTATTAGTAGTAATAATAGTAATAATAATAATAATAATAATAATAATAATAAAAATAAAATAATAATTTTATTTATATAGCACTCTTTCTCCAATAGGACTCAAGGCACTTAACAGATACATAGCATAATATAGTACAGAAAATAATGAAGTACAGAAAAGCTTTTCATAAAATACAGAAGCATGTAGATACTAAAGGGACGTTATGGAAATGCTTGAGTAAACAGGAAAGTCTTGAGTCTGCTTTTGAAGGATTCTATAGTTGGGGCCTCTCGTACTGTGCGGGGAAGTGAGTTCCATAGTGTCGGAGCCACATGACTAAAAGCTTGACTCCCAGATGAATTACGGGAGAATATAGGTACTGATATAAGTCCTTCATCTACAGATCGCAGTAATTGAGTGGGGCAGTATGGGGTCAGAAGCTGCTTCAGGTACCTTGGGACCTGGTCATGTAGTGCTTTGAAACTCAGTAAGCCAATCTTGAAGATGATTCGCCATCTTACAGGCAGCCAGTGAAGGGAGTAGAGTATGGGTGTCATGTGGCTAGAACAGGGCTGGTTGGTTAACAGCCTGACAGCTGTGTTTTGCACCACCTGTAAGCGGTGCAATTCTTTTGCTGGTAGACCAAGGTAGAGGGCATTACAGTAGTCTAATCGAGATGATACAAATGCATGGATGACTTTTGGCAGATCATCTGAGGGAATTAAGTGCTTGATTCTGGCTATGTTCCTCAGGTGAAAGAATGAGGATTTGGTTGTGGCTGATATCTGATGTTTAAGTGTCAATCCACCATTCAGGACAACGCCAAGATTCTGCACATGACCAGTGGTTTGTAATTCTGAATCCCCGAGTGTAAGTCCAGTTGGTTGGCTATGTCTTGTTCTTTGATGTTGCGATCCTATCATAAGGACCTCTGTTTTATCTGGGTTCAGTCGCAGCCAACTGGTACTCATCCACTCCTGGAGTTCAGCTAGACAGCCATTTAGGGTTGCTATTGGGTTATCAGTGCCTGGAGCAAAGGACAAGTACAGTTGTGTATCATCTGCATAGCAGTGGTAGACCAGCCCATGGCGTCTGATTATTTCACCTAGCGGGAGCATATATACTGAAACAAGCATGGGAGATAGTATAGAACCTTGTGGGACACCACATGGCAATGGCACTGATGGTGATGAGTATACTCCAGATGATACTCTCTGTGACCTGCCTGTGTGAAATGATTTGAACGAGTTTAGGACTGTGCCATCCAGTCCACAAAAATGTATCAGTCGCTCAATCAGAAGCCCATTGTCCACGGTATCAAATGCTGCAGATAGAGCCAGAAGGGTTAATATTGAACAGTCACCTCTTTCTCTTGCCATCAGAAGATCATTTAACACACACACCAGGGCTGTTTCAATACTATCATGGACATAATCTAAGGAAGCTCGGTGACACCAAAATGATATGTCAATAAATAATGCAGCCACATTAAGCACCATCAGACTGGCCAAACACTTAAAAGGGGTGCGGCAGCCCCTGGCCCATCCCAATCCACCCCACAGCAGAGCCTATATGGTATGCTATATGTTGGGGGTTTTGGGATCTGCACTGGATAGGATGCAAAATATTAAAGCATAAATAGAATAGTATCATGAACCAACAAAGAATTATTGAACTGACCTTGTGGATCAAAAATCTAATGATTACTTGGTTGGCGGTGCCCCCAGTAAATAGTTCAGAAAAATCTATACTTTTTTTTTGGGGGGGGGGGGAGGTGTTTGCATAGAGGCAAAAGACTGGTCTTTCTGGGGCACACTTTAGTCGTAATTGATTTTTTTTTTTATTTTTTTTTTTTCATTTTTACACATCAACAAATATTGGAAGAAACACTGGGAGTCACTTATTTAATAACATTTTATTATATCTTTTGATCATTCTGAAATTTTAATATGACATCATTAAATGTTAAGTTTTATTATATTCTCTGTTAACAATTTTTTTTCATCAATTACGACTAAAGTATGCCCCAGAAAGACCAAACAGTCTTTTGCCTCTACGCAAACCCCCCCTATGTGGTATGCAACAGCCCTGGAAAAGAGCTACAGTAGGAAAAGAGGATGGAGATGATGAAAGTTGCAGCTCATTGGTGGCTGGTACCAGGGGAAAGACAAGTCACTAAATCATAGAAAATATACATTCAGATTAGAGATGAGCAGTTCGGTTCCCTGAGAACCAAACTTCCCCCAAACTTCACTACCCAAGCCCAGATCCAAGTCCGGCTCGGGTTTTCCCACTTGACTTGGAAACCAGAATGAGGCAAAATGTCATCATCCCGCTGTCGGATTCTCACGGGGTTTGGATTCCATATAAGGAGCCGTGCATCACCGCCATTTTCACTGCGGCATTGGAGAGTGTAGCGAGAGGACGTGTCTCTGTCCTTAGTGTCTGTGCGGGAGGGAAAGTGGGGTGGCAATTCCAGTGCTGTCTTGTGCTGCTCAGTCCAGTGTAGTGTCTTATGCTGCATCAGTCCAGTCACAGTGGTGGTGTCCTCTGCTGCCATATGTCCAGTGTAGCTGTATAAGTCCAGTGCAGTGGTGCTGTGTTGTCCTGCATCAGTATAGTGGTAGTGTCTTGTGCTGCATCAGTCCAGTCACAGTGGTGGTGTCCTCTGCTGCCATATGTCCAGTGCTGCTATATAAGTACAGTTCAGTGGTGCTGTGTTGTGCTGCATCAGTCCATTGGTGGTGTCTTGTGCTGCATCAGTCCAGTCACAGTGGTGGTGTCCTCTGCTGCCATATGTCCAGTGCTGCTGTATAAGTCCAGTCCAGTGGTGCTGTGTTGTGCTGCTTCAGTCCAGTGGTGGTGTCTTGTGCTGCATCAGTCCAGTCACAGTGGTGGTGTCCTCTGCTGCCATATGTCCAGTGCTGCTTTATAAGTCCAGTCCATTGCAGTGGAGCTGTGTTGTCCTACATCAGTCCAGTGGTGGTGTCCCTGTGCTGCTGTATAAGTCCAGTGGTACTGCTGTATATGTCCAGTGATACTGCCATATATGTCCAGTGATACTGTCATATATGTCCAGCGATACTGCCATATAAGTCCAGTGATACTGCCGTATAAATACAGTCCAGTGGTACTGCCATATAAGTCCAGTGATACTGCCGAATATGTCCAGTGGTACTGCGGTATAAATTCAGTGATACTGCCGTGTATGTACAGTGGTACTGCCATATTATTCCAGTGATACTGCCGTATATGTTCAGTGGTACTGCTGTATAAATCCAGTGGTACTGGCCTATGAATCCAGTCAAGTGATACTGCCGTATATGTCCAGTGATACTGCTGTATATGTCCAGTGGTACTGCTGTATATGTCCAGTGGTACTGCCGTATAAATCCAGTACAGTGATACTGCCATATAAGTTCAGTGATACTGCCATATATGTCCACTGGTATGCCATATAATTCCACTGATACTGCCGTATATGTCTAGTGGTACTGCCACATAAATACAGTGATACTGGCATATAAGTGATACTGCCGTATAATTCCAGTGATACTTCCGTATATGTCCAGTGATACTTCCGTATAAAACCAGTGGTACTGGTGTATAAGCCCAGTGGTACTGCCATATAATTCCAGTGATACTGCCATATAATTCCAGTGATACTGGCGCATTAGTCCAGTGATACTGCCATATAATCAAGTGCAGTGGTACTGCCATGTAAGTCCAGTGGTACGACTGTATTATTCCAGTGATACTGCCGTATAATTCCAGTGGTACTGGCGTATAGATCAAGTGATACTGCCGTATAATTCCAGTGGTACTGCCATATAAACCCATTGGTACTGTCCTGTGCTGTATATTATTTACTCCATTTAGAGGTTATTAATACTTAATCCAAATAATTTTTACAGGGTATGTCCTGTGTGGTGTAGGGATACGCTGTCCTGTGCCGCATACTGTGTTATTTAACTCCAGAAAAATAATGGAGAACAAAAATTTTGCAGATAAAATAGGGAAAGATCAAGAACCACTTCCTCCTAGTGCTGAAGCTGCTGCCACTAGTCATGACATAGACAATGAAATCCCATCAATGTCGTCTGCCAAGGCCAATGCCCAACGTGATAGTAGAGGACATGTAAAATCCAAAAAGCCAAAGTTCAGGAAAAAGACCCCAAAAAAGAAATTTAAATGGTCTGAGGAGAAACATAAACTTGCCAATATGCCATTTATGACACGGAGTGGCAAAGAACAGCTAATACCATGGTCTATGTTCATAACTAGTGGTTCAGCTTCACATGATGATGGAAGCCCTCATCCTCCTGCTAGAAAAATGATAAGAGTTAAGCTGGCAAAAGCACAGCAAAGAACTGTGCATTCTAAGATGGTATCACAAATCCCCAAGGAGAGTCCAAGTGTGTCAGTGGTTGCGATGCCTGACCTTCCCAACATTGGACGTGAAGAGGTGGCTCCTTCCACCATTTGCACACCCTCTGCAAGTGCTGGAAGTAGCACCCACAGTCCAGTTTCTGATATTCAAATTGAAGATGTCACTGTTGAAGTACACCAGGATGAGGATATGAGTGTTGCTTGTGCTGAGGAGGAAGTTGAGGATGAGGATTCTGATGGTGATGTGGTATGTTTAAATCAGGCACCGGGGGAGACACCTGTTGTCCATGGTATGAATAATCCCATTGTGATGCCTGGGCAAAATACCAAAAAGGCCACCTATTCGGTGTGGAATTATTTCTCCACAAATCCTGACAATAGGTGTTAAGCCATGTGTTGCCTCTGTCAATCCGTAATAAGTAGGGGTATGGATGTTAACCACCTAGGAGCACCCTCCCTTATATGTCACCTGCTGCGCATTCATCAGAAATCATTGTCAAGTAAAGAAACTTTGGGTAAGGGGGTAAGCAGTCCACTGACACCTAAATCCCTTCTTCCTCTTGTACCCAAGCTCCTGCAAGCCACAACACCAACTCCCTCAACGTCAACTTCCTCCTCAGTCAGGAACATCAGCAGTCCTGCAGGCCATGTCACTGGGAAGACTGAGGAGTCTTCTCATAATCCGGTTTCCTCTGGAGGATCCTTGAGTGGTACGCCTACTGCTTCTGTAACTGCCGCTGCTGTTGTTGCTGCTGGGAGTCGATCGTTATCCCAGAGGGGAAGTCAGAAGACCACTTGTACTACTTCAACTAAGCAATATACTATCCAACAATCCTTTGCGAGGAAGATGAAATATGACAGCAGTCATCCTGTTGCAAAGCGGATAACTGAGGCCTTGACAGCTATGTAGGTGTTAGACATGCGTCCGGTATCCGCCATTAGTTTAGTGGGATTTAGAGAATTGTTTGAGGTAGTGTGTCCCCGGTACCAAATCCCATCTATATTCCACTTCACTAGGCAGGCAATACCGAGAATGTACAGAGACGTCAGAAAAAGTGTCCTCAGTGTCCTAAAAAATGCAGTTGTACCCACTGTCCATGTAACGATGGACATGTGTACAAGTGGAACAGGGCAGACTAAGGACTTTATGACTGTGACAGCCCATTGAGTAGCTATGTTGCCTCCCGTTGTTGGCTTACCCAAATTAGACTCTCCTGGGGATTTGTGATATTGGACAATGCCACCAATATTGTGCGTGCATTACATCTGGGCCAATTCCAGCACGTCCCATGTTTTGCACATACAATTAATTTGGTGGTGCAGAATTTTTTTAAAAATAACAGGGGCATGCAGGAGATGCTGTCGGTGGCCAGAAAAATTGCGGGCCACTTCGACATTCAGCAACTGTGTGCCAAAGACTGGAGCACCAGCAAACACTCCTGAACCTGTCCTGTCATCACCTGAAGCAAGAGGTGGTAACGAGGTGGAATTCAATGCTCTATATGATTCAGAGGATGGAGGAGCAGCAAAAGGCCATTCAAGCCTATATATCCACCTACCATATAGGCAAAGGAGGAGGAATTCACCTGACCCGAGCGCAGTGGAGAATTATTTTTGTCTTGTGCAAGGTTCTCCAACCTTTCGAA
Source organism: Pseudophryne corroboree (assembly GCF_028390025.1). Lineage (NCBI taxonomy): Eukaryota > Metazoa > Chordata > Amphibia > Anura > Myobatrachidae > Pseudophryne > Pseudophryne corroboree. The sequence continues at coordinate 417,385,794 of NC_086445.1, read as the reverse complement.
TTTGCCACATGTGAAGTCAGTTCAGACACTGCAAGCTTGAGTCAGGTCATTCCCCTCATCAGGCATTTGCAGAAGTAGCTGGAGAAATTGAAGGAGGAGCTAAGACGGAGCGATTCCACAAAGTATGTGGGACTTGTGGATGGAGCCCTTCATTTGCTTTGCCAGGATTCAAGGGTGGTCAATCTGTTGAAATCAGAGCACTACATTTTGGCCACCGTGCTCGATCCTAGGTTTAAAGCCTACATTGTATTTCTCTTTCCAGCAGACACAAGTCTGCAGAGGTTCAAAAACCTGCTGGTGAGAAAATTGTCAACTTAAGCGGACTGTGACCCGTCAACAGCTCCTCCGTAATTTTCTCCCGCAACTGGGGCTGCATGGAAAAGGATAAGATTTCCTAGCCAACCCGCTGGTGGTGATGCAAGACAGTCAGGAGCGAGTGCTGACATATGGTCCGGACTGAAGGACCTGCCAACGATTACTGATATGTCTACTGTTACTGCATATGATTTTGTCACCATTGAAAGAATGGTTGAGGATTATATGAGTGACAGCATCCAAGTAGGCATGTAAGGCATGTAAGTATACTGGCAGGAAAAAGAAGCAATTTGGATGCCCTTGCACAAACTGGCTTTATTTTATCTAAGTTGCCCCCCCTCCAGTGTGTACTTCGAAAGAGTGTTTAGTACAGCCGGTAATCTTCTCAGCGATCAGCGTAGGAGGTTACTTCCACAAAATGTGGAGAAGATGATGTTCATCAAAATGAATTATAAATTCCTCCAGGAAGACCTTTACCAGCAATTGCCTCCAGAAAGTACACAGGGACTTGTGATGGTGGATTCCAGTGGGGACGAATTAATACTCTATGAGGAGGAGGATGTACAAACTGAAAGGTGAGGAATCAGAGGATGAGGTCGACATCTTGCCTCTGTAGAGCCAGTTTGTGCAAGGAGAGATTGATTGCTTTCTTTTTTGGTGGGGGCCCAAACAAACCAGTCATTTCAGCCACAGTCGTGTGGCAGACCATTGCTGAAATGATTGGTTTGTTAAAGTGTGCATGTCCTGTTTATACAAATAAGGGTGGGCGGGAGGGCCCAAGGACAATTCCATCTTGTACTTCTTTTTCTTCTTTGCATCATGTGCTGTTTGGTGGTTAGTTTTTTAAAGTGCCATACTGTCTGACACTGCCGTACAACTCCAGGGGAACTGCCGTATAAGTCCAGGGGTGCTGCCATATAAGTTAAGTCCAGTGGTGCTGACTTGTGCCGCATCAGTCCAGTCGTGGTGTCTTTTGCTGCCATAAGTCCAGTGGTGGTGTCCTGTGCTGTATATTATTTACTCCAAATAAAAGGCTTATATACATTACTTATATTATTATCCAAATAATTTTTACAAGATTTGGCCTGTGCGGTGTAGGGGTACGCTCGCCTGTGCTGCATATTATTATAATAGCTCTAAATAAAAGGGTTATTATTATCCAAATTAATTTTACAGGCTTTGCCGTGTTTGTGTGTGCTTCAGGGGTACGCTGTCCTGTGCCACCAATATTGTGCATGTATTACATCTGGGCAAATTCAAGCACATCCCATGTTGTTTGTGCCGCACACTTGTGTCGCTTAGCTCAGTCATACAGCTTCCTCATTGTGCCTCTTTTTCTTCTTTGCATGATGTGCTGTATTTAGCTTTTTTAAGTTCCATCCTTTTTACCATTGCAGTGTCACTCCTAGATGGGCCAGGTATTTGTGCCGCACATTTGTGTCGCTTAGCTTAGTCATCCAGCCACCTTGGTGCAACCTTTTAGCCTAAAAACAATATTGTGAGGTGTGAGGTGTTCAGAATAGACTGGAAATTAGTGGAAATGAATGTTATTGAGGTTAATAATACCGTAGGATCAAAATTAACCCCAAATTCTGTGATTTTAGCTGTTTTTATGTTGTTGTTTTTTAAATCATTTAGATTCAAAACCAAAACCAAAACACGAAAGGGTTGTTTTGGCAAAACCAATCCAGACCCAAAACACGAGCATGGAACCAGAACCAATACCAAAGCACAAAACACGAAAAGTGCTCGCGCACATCTCTAATTCAGATTCAGAGACCATAGTTACTTTTGAAATCTGAATGCTCAGCATTCTCTGTATTTCCTGACACTGTTGCTTAGACGATGTGAGGCAGAAAGTGTTGGTAGGGACCCTATAGCAATTCAGGTCCCAGGCTCCTTCTTGTTGTCTCATTGGTAACCTAGCCCTATGGCTAGGGTATTATTATTGATGGTGTAACTGGGTTCATTGTTACCTGCACTGGGGAACTACCGTATGAGTATTTTCAGCCAAGGGTTTTTCCATCCAATGTCAAATTGATCTTTCTCCTGGCATGTTCCTCAACTCAAGCTTTCCTTCTTGATAAATCAATTCACCAGGTATTGATTTGGGACAACCCTTTCACATTCCAAAGCACAGAGTTTATGATTTGCACCTCTTACTTCCCTATATTCCAGTAAACAGACACTTACTCAAGTTAACAACACAAATATGGATAATAACTTATTTATCAGGATACAGGATCCCAATCCTTTATTTATATATGCCTGTCTAAATAAAATATCACTTATCACTTGCGTACGGAAGACTTGACCTACAGTATATTTACAGTAAATTAGTTACCTTCAGTAGGATACCTAAGGCCTTCTAACATGCAAATAAACTTAATATATTAAAATTTTCCTATTCCTACTCTCTTTACCCACTACTAAGACTTTCCACGACTATCTCCAAAATTGACTTAAAACTATATTTTCTGCCCTCTTCTATGGCTTTCACAAATCCCTGTAATAGGGTCTTCAAGTTATTAGTCTTATAAGTTTATCAACTAATTTAAATATATCCTATAGTGTATATGGCATTACCCTATCCAACCATGTTCACACTGACATACCCTAAACATGCTGTCTCAGTCATATCGTTTAAAACTTTATTGATACCAATACCACAACCCAGATGTTATAATAAAGTTTTTAGTCATGTGCTGTACAGTTTATAAGAATAAATGTATGTGTCCATACAGTAGATAGATAGTGCACTTGAATATTGTTGCAAAGGGAGGCAATCAATTTGCCGGCTGTCGGGATCCTGGCAGCCAGGACACCGACGCTGGAATCCCGACAGCCAACAATGCTTGCAGCCAGAATACCGGCTCACAGGGGTTATTCCCACTTGTGGGTGTCCACGACACCCATAGAGTGGAAATAGATCTTGTGGCGAGTGCAGCAAGGCACCAAGGGGGTAATTCCAAGTTGATTGCAGCAGGATTTTTGATAGCAATTGGGCAAAACCATGTGCACTGCAGGGGAGATAGATATAACATGTGCAGAAAGAGTTAGATTTGGGTGGGTTATTTTATTTCTGTGCAGGGTATATACTGGCTGCTTTATTTTTACACAGCAATTTAGATTGCAGATTAAACACACCACACCCAAATCTAACTCTCTCTGCACATGTTATATCTGCCTCCCCTGCAGTGCACATGGTTTTGCCCAATTGCTAACAAAAATCCTGCTGCGATCAATTGGAATTACCCCCCAAGCCCGCAGCGAGCCCACAAGGGGACTCGTAGTGCTCGCCATGCTGCCGGCATTTTGGCGGGCAGGATGCCGCTGTCGGGATACTGATAGCCGGCATTCCATCCTCCGGGAATACATATGTATTCCGTTGCAAGCAGGGGCTTGATGGACATATATGTTACAGTGAGCTATTATTATAATTTCCTCATGAGATTGCTTCTTTAATTGTAAATTTGTATCTTAAGCCAAAGCACTGAAACAGAGTTCATAGATGCCCTGCTTTCCACGACTATAAGATGTCATTTCTACTGGCCGTAGTTAATATTACTGCAATCTGAAGTTTGCTTATTATCTCAGCATGTGCTTCTATAACTAGTAAACAAAAGTTGGGAGGAAAAAAAGAGGAGTAATCTGTATTGTTGATGCACTAGAGGAAGAGTTGATTTAACATAAAATATAACCTTTATTAGATATGTACTAAAATAGGATATAAATTAATTTATTATCCCAGACTACAGTGAAACATAGAGGTTAAAAATAACAAGCATGCTTATAATTCTCACTGGGAGACTAAGGCATTTGCATTTATTTATATCTGGAGCCCCTACATTGGGGAAGGTTCCCATGAGATAAAGAAACTTTCTGTCAAGCGATTTGGTATATTAGCGATAGGATTGACCTCTAAAGATCGATAATCAGGATAGAGGTACGACTTTAGTACAAACCGAGACAGCATGCAGACAATAATACACGAGTGATTTAATACTAACTACACTCAGATATTTGTAGAAATCTGAAGAGTGCACTATATACATCAAAAAACACACGTGGACACATTTTTTAATCTTTATTCACATTTTTTTCAATTCTTTATTCACATACCTGTTAGTCTTGTTATTTTTAACCTCTATGTTTCCCTGTAGTCTGGGATAATAAATTAATTTATATCCTATTTTAGTACATATCTAATAAAGGTTATATTTTATGTTAAATCAACTCTTCCTCTAGTGCGTCAACAATACAGATTCCTCCTCTTTTTTTCCTCCCAACTTTATTCTATGCATACTGTAGTTGACAGCACCTCCTGTATTTACCGAGCATTGTCCAAGATATAAGATAGGGGTTTATACCTGTGGGCATGTGGCGATGATCCACATACACACAGGATAACATATAAATACGAATTGAGTATGCGGATACCCAGTTTCTGTGTATAATTAGTAAACAGCAATTAGCCTTGACCTTATAGCTATTACAGTTGAAATTGTGGGTCTTCAGTATTTGCATGTTTGGTAGCTGACCTGCCTCATTATTCCTTGTAGCCTTTAATCATCACATTTACTGATGGAGCTATTTTGAGAAGTAGTGGTATCTGCTATGCAACGCAGGACCAAGAACTTGAACTGGGTTGCAAATGTTTAAACAATTTTTATATTATGAGGGTATTACCATAAGGATGTGTTCCTTACTAAAGTGCATATGAAGCACTTCCCTCAGTTATAGCTACTTGAACTAATGTTACTGTAACTATGGACTGATGATGAGTTGCTGTGAATGAAGGAGGAACGCTTATTCTTTACCTCATTTAGGGGCCCATTTATCCTTAAATATTTGTGGCTTATTCCCCCCCCAAAACACCCAATTTAGGGGAATATGGGCAAATAATAAGTATCACTTAAAAGTAAGACACACTACAGCAGATATCTAATGTACAATGGGGGTCATTCCAAGTTGATCGCTAGCTGCCGTTGTTTGCAGTGCAGCGATCAGTGGAAAAAATGGCTAATCTGCGCATGCGTATGCACCGCAATGTGCACGCGCGACGTACGGTTACAAAGTTTTTTGTGGTTTTTCACAGGTTCTAGCAAAGCTTTTATTTGCATGGCCATACGCTGGAAGATTGACATGAAGTGGGCGTTCTGGGTGTCAACTGACCATTTTCAGGGAGTGCTTAGAAAAGCGCAGGCATGTCAGGGAAAATGCAGGCGTGGCTGGGCGAATGCTGGGCGGGTGTGTGACGTCAAAAGCCGTCCCTCCATCGTTAGAATCAACACACACGAACAGTAACTACAGGGCTGGTCTTGTTTTGCACAAAATGATTTTGCAGGTGCTCTGCTGAACAATCATTTGCACTTATGCAAAGCAAAAACACACTCTCCGGTGGGCGGCGACAATGCATTTGCACGGCTGCTAAAAGTAGCTAGCGAGAGATCAACTCAGAATTACCCCCAATATTTACTGTGATCCCTCCATTCCTGACAACAGCAGCAGCAGTTACCCATACATTTCTAAAGTGGATGTAATGCTATAAGATTTACCAAGCTCCGGAACGTAAAGCATTCTGGAGAATGGCCCTCACAGCTAACATCATATGAAGATGGAGTTAACTCACTTGTGGGTGCTCCGTGATACATGTTGCCAGTACTGCATTATGATTTTGCTCACTAATATCATACTCAGATTGCAATGCAAATGTGATCTGCTGTAATGTGGACATTGAAGAGTCTGGGAGGAGAGGGGTGGGGTTAATGAAGGCAGGTGTGCCTGTGTGAAATGCTGTTGTGTGGTCATTGAAGGAGCCTGGCAGGAGTGATGTGGTGTGGACATTGAAAGGGCCTGGGGGGAATGCTGGGGTTTGGGGGAAGAGCTGTGTTGATGTCATTGAAGGGACAAGGGGAGGAAGTGACGCTGTCTCAATCAGGATGGATAGAGTGGTGGGCACTAGGACCAACTGTGGCTCTTACAGCAAGTCTGTCCTGCAACATGTGCTACTATGCATGCGCGCCAATGTCTCAGTCACCAGCACATGTAATACCGGTAAGTTTGAAGTGCTGTGAGAGGTAATTATTGGAGTGGCCAGTGGGGGAGAGTTGTATATTGTATACATTATAGGGTCTGGGGGTGAAGGGGTATGCCTGTATGCAGTGTTGTGGTGTGGACATTGAAAGGACTGGGGGGGGGGGGGCTGTGGTCTAGATATTAAAGTGGCAGAGGAGTCCGGAGGGAGAATGCTGTAATGTGGACATTGAAGGGTCTGGGGGATGAAGGGGTCACACCTGTGTGGAGTGCTGTGGTGTGAACATTAAAGGGGACAAGGGGGAGAGTGCTGTATTATGGACATTTAAGGGCCTGGGGATACCATTTGCATTGGGATGTCAAGCCACGCCCTGAGGCGAATGGTGATCCCAGTCTAAAGACTTGATGGTGAGCTTGCCCATGTGGGATTCTTGGTGTTTATGCTAGTGGTGGTTTAAACCACCACCTCTGGTACGCTTGTATCTATGTGCTCTGTGAGTGAAGTTTTTTAAAGTGTTTGTGCTATACCCCAGTGTACTATACAATTTTTATTTTATTTTCATTAGTACTGTGACACTGCCGGTCAGACCGCAGTATATTATTATTTTGTACTCCTACACATATTGTGTGACACTGTGGATGAAATTAAACTGCAGTATTTGATTACTTTTTCTGACTATTGCATTTTTTGTACAAATTGTGGTGTGTGCTGTACTCCACTTGATTCGTGTTTGCGTATAGCTATGGAGGACAAACAATTGAGAGGAGAGCAGGAAGCACATACTAAAAGTGCAGGTCATTCCACCAGTCATGATGATATAAGTCCGTTAACATCATCTACTAAGGCGGATGCCCAGGGGCATAGAGGGCTTAAGTCAGGGCATGTAAAATAAAAGAAGCAATTTAAGTTTACAGTGGTAAACATCAAAAGGAAAGATAACTGCAGAGGCAGTAAGACAAACTGTGCATTCAGAACTGTCAGACATTCTTGAGGAACACTTAGTGGTGTCCACGTCAGCTATGAATGAGTCTGACAAGAAAAGATGGTGATGATGAAGCCATAATAGAAATTTAGGATTAGTGTGTGAAAGTGGGACAGGATGAAGGGGATATGTGTGTACTATCTGACACTGAGGATGTTGATAATGATGTTGTTTGTGTAAGTCAGCCACCGGTGGCTGCAGTTGTTGGCCGTAACAAAAAGAAAGCCATTGTGATGCCTGGGCATAAGTCTAGGGTGTGGGAATATTTTGACCCCAATCCTGACAATGTTTGTGAGGTCAAAGTTAGTAGAGGTATGGACGTTAGCCATTTAGGCACCTCCTCCATGTTACGTAATTTGCGGTAAAGACATAAAATTTGTTGTACAAGATTATAATGTAATTAACGCAATCATCATCAACATCCTCATCATTAGTGATAGGAGTGAGCCCTTCTAAAAAAATTGTTTTGTGGGGTCACAAACAAAGCAAGCACGTCAGCACAAAAGTTTATGTCCGTGTTACTGAAGAGCTTGCTTTGTTAAATTGTGCATGTCCTTTATAATATCCAACATAATGGTGGGAGGCAGGGCCCAAGGAAAATTCCATCTTACACCACTTTTGATTTCTGCACTGCCGTGTGGCAATGTTTAATATATGTGCTATAAACTGTTGCGTGTTTGTGCCTCTGCTGTATTGGTTATTGACCAGACAGCTTATTGAAAACAATAATGAGAACTGTGAGTTGGTCAAAATTCATTGGGAATGACAGGAAAATAATACTATTGAGATTAATAATACTGTAAGAACAAAAACATGCCCAAATTCTGTGATTTTAGCTGTTTTTATGTGTTTTTTTTTAAATACAGATCCAAAACAAATACAGATCCAAAACCCACAAGGGCGGCTTTGGCAAAACCAATGCAGATCGAAAACATGAAGGCGATACAGACCCCAAAAAAGTACCAAAACCCAAGATTTGGGTCAGACATTCTTGTGCACATCTCTAATTAAAATAAAGTAGGTGTAATTATCAGACTCACAACTAAATGGGTGTAGTATGTTATGCCGGCGGTTTGGCTCCCGGCGACCAGCATACCGGCGCCGGAATCCCAACCGCCGGCATACTGACAGCTGGGCGAGCACAAAGGAGCCCCTTGCAGGCTCGATGCGCTCGCCATGCTGCAGGCACAGTGGCGCAATCTATTCTCCCTCCAGGGGGGTCGTGGACCCCCAAGAGGGAGAAGAACTGTTGGTATACCGGCGCTCGGGATTCCAGCGCCGGTATGCTGGTTGCTGGGAGCCCGATCGCCGGCAAAGTGAAGACCACCACAACTTAATAAGTATCTCACTGTGTTGATACTGTTATGTAAGTTCTTCTGTTGACATAATTTATCCAAGAAAATACTGAATATTATTATTTCAAGGTATTATATGCAGATTAGCCCAATAGGGCTGGACATTTTAAATACATGATTGACTGGTTCTTGAATTCATTAATGAAAAATTTATGGAGCCATTGGCTAACAATTGTAATAAGGGGCAGAGTTTTTTGTTTGTCAAAATAAATAACTAGAAATTGCATTATGTATTATTATGCATCTGAATCCTTAGATACAGTATGAACTGGCATTAAAAGTCACTAAAATAGGGAGTCACATAAACATTCCCTTTGCACTGGACATATGTTACTAATTTTGGAAATTCCAAAAACAGACACAGAAAAACATACATTTTCTTCCAAGTATGGTTTGTAGCATCCAACTCCACCAGTGACCTGAGACACCTTTTGACACAAAGATGTGTTTTCACAACAGTATAATTAGTTGTGCAAATGTTGACATGTTCACATGAGGCAAGGTGTAGATGTAGAAAAAATAGCAGCCATTAGAAGGTAAAAGGCTAGCCACACCTAAGACAATACCGTTTCAAAGTTAAGACAAAGGACACTATGTTCATAAAATTGTTTATAGTTAATAATTTATGTTCTAACTCTAACAAAGAGTTAGACAAACATAATTACACATTTTATAGCCCTCTAAACAATTGTATTTTCTTTAACAAATAGTAATAATATTGTATAAATACAGTGTTCATTCTTATCTTGACTTTCAACTAAAACCTTTGTTAAAATCTAATGCCAACCAGAATAAAAAAAAAAGTTTAGAGCGGAATTACATGAGATACAATAAAACATGAAGCTTTACTAATTTGTGTATTTTATTGGTCCAAACAGGAAATTGACTTATTTGTTTAGGAAGTAAGTTGTTTCTGAGATGTCAGGATTGGTTGTAAACATTATGTGATTAGCTGACATTCCAATATGTCCTCTTAAGGTGCATACACACTAGGTGATTTTGAGCTCAAAGCAGCTCACTTTGGGCGTTTTGAGCTACTTTGAGCTCAAAATCGCTTAGTGTGTATGGCCGGGCGATGAGCGGTGAGCACCAATGCGTGCTCCCGCATAATCACTGGCCGCCGCAATCTGTCGGCCTGTTTTACCAGCTGAGTGTGCCACTTTCCATGGTCTCCTACTGTGGAAAGTGGTTCACCCCCATGAACATCGCTGGGCCGGGTGAAAATCGCTCAGTGTATATGCACTGTAAGATTTTCCGCCTACCGATGTTCACATCATCACTCTGCATACACACTGTGAAAAATCATCCTATACTCTGCTGCTTCCAAATCTCTTCACCAAAAAGGCCATTGCTTTGTGAATGGGTTTTCAGACCCTTTAAGAATAGAAGCTACCAGCAAAGGAAAAATAACTTATTTTGTTGAAATGTAAACACCTCTGTAAATATTGTTTCGCTAGTCAGACTTCTATTTTTAGCATTTGTAATTGCAATTTCAGTGTTTATATCTGACCACCTGTTTGCACTTGACTACACAGTGATATACTGTATGATAAAGATTGTGTTATTTGCAGTGACATGAATATGTTTCTGGCCGATAGCAGGAAAGTGCAATTACAGGTTGAATATCCCTTATCCAAAATTCAAAATCACACATTTTTGTTTCCCCTACTGAGATAATGACACATATATATGTATATTACATTATACAGATGGGTCCATGTTTATCTTGACCTTTAATAGGATTAATTGACACTGGGCAGTCGGACTTAATCCCCTGCTGTAAGGATTTAATCCCCTGCGGTATTGTTCTCTGTATTGTATTGCAGTTGAGAACAATAGATGAAGGGTTTATGTTAATAAACCATGTTGTGCCTAGGCACAGCAAACTAGCCAAGCTAACTCTGGACCCATCTGCATATCTATATAATATATTTATATATACACATAATATATAATATATATGACATAGCTCAGTAGAGGACCCAAAAATGTGGGATTTTGAATTTTGGATAAGGGATACTCAACCTGTAATAATCTGAATAATATCCTAAAAAATATGTTTTGGTGGGAAATACTGTAATACAATAAACTACAAGGGGTGTAGATAATTTTGTGCACAAAAATGTTATCTATGCAAATAGCCGAGATTTTACTACCTGCTCAAAGAAGTTGTCAATTACTGTACTTTCTAAATACAATTCTTTGTTCTATGTTCCACAATTAAAGCATACAGTATAATTGATTTGCAGAGACGGTCTTCCTTTATCTGAGTAACCTCCTCTCATTCTCACTCTGAGCAATGCCCACTCACTGCAGAAGTGAGTGTGGTGACTGGCACAGTGAGAGTAAAGCTGGGTACACATTAGGTGATTTTGTAAACAATTTGCTCTATTCTGACAGATTGGATCAGCAAATTGTTAAAATCATCCAGTGTGTACCCACTATGTCGCTGACGATGCGCTCTCCCGCTGGTCAACAGCAACATTGTCTGTCAGACCTGCATGCAGCTCAATCTGGCCACATCAAGCAACATGGCCCCAGTCCTCCCATAGCCCTGCCGTTGCTCCATTGCTGCAGGCATCAATGTTGGCACAACCGCCTGGAACCGTCGCCACTGATGTCGTGCTGGGTACACATCATCTAATGTGTACCCAGCTTAAGTATTCTCCTGCTCCAACTCTTATCAGGGTACCAGCCACCACACTATAGTGATTACAGGAATGAATGCAGTGTCATAGCTACTGATTGGGGGGTTGGTGGCGGTAGTGGCGAGGTAGGAAGTATGAGACTGGTAGGCTGTGGCCTAGAATAGAAGATCCCCCCCTACTGAGATGAGAAGAATTGCCCTATTCTGTCTACATAAATGTAGGCAAGATAAAATATTATATGACACTTCAAGTAACGTGAGCCTAATGTCTTCTCACTTTCTTGAGTTAGATATTAGCGAGTGGAACAAGCAGTACATTTTGAGGGGAAAATAAAGAGTTGCAGTTAATAAGGAAGAGCTGTGCTTTGACTTACTGAACCTTTTTATATTTTTGCTAACCTGAGCATAAAGGAGTTGTGGTCCATAAAGTGCAGAGTGTAATGGATAATCTGCTAATTGCGGCATCACCATATAAAACACGTTGCACTAATCATTTTTTTTTTTTTTTTCAAATATTGTAAAAACATGTTTGTTTCAATAACCAGGAAAATTACTTCTTTGATAAAGAAGTTTTCTGTAAAATGGCAAGTTCCTTGGTTTGTAATATGGCAATTTGTTACTTGACTCAGTTTTCCAATTGATCATAATAACAGTTTTATGAAATTATGCCCAGCAAAATAACTAATGGAGACAATTATTCTTGCTAACTAGATCTAGGCGTTGATGATTCCCACAGATGGGGCTATATATTCACTTCTTCAACTTAATTGAATATTTTAACATTTAGAGTACCAGCAAAATTGCTTTAGATTCATTCCCTTACTATTTTGATTATTACTGTATTTACGAACATAACAGAGTGTTCTATAAAAACTTTGGGGACAATATTTTTTAACTAAAACAATTATCAGTATTTACTATTTACTGAAGGCAAAGTTCTTTTATGCCATATTTTGTTATACTGTAGGTAAGCAATATAAAATAAATTGAGCAAAATGACACACACTAGATACAAGTTTATAGCTATTGTAACATTCCTTGATAGGACATATACTATAACGTATTTGCAACTGATTTATTCCATGTAATTTAAAATGCAGACTATGGCAATCTTCTATGGCTACCATTACAAGTGGCATTACCAGTGTTGCGATGTTTCCATTATTACACTGACTTTCCATAATTACTGTTATTGTTAGTGAACATTAATACATGTTTTATAAGTGAAGACAGCAGCACTTGCAGATACATTCGGTCTGCAAACACTATCCCCCTAAGTACAAAAGTGCTAAATCAAAATGTCTGATCCAAAGCGCAGCTGACGGGAATACTGTGAGGGAGTTCTTCCTACAGTATGCAAGTATTCGCAAAGTGTAAAAATGGCAATTTTCATGTCTGGCCCAATCAGTCATTTAGCTGGAATATTTTTGCACCTGGGGAACATGCATTGTGATTCATTCACAAATATACACAACAAATTTGCATGATCAGATTTTTACAGTAACTCACTCATATCCACAGCTTTACAATAGCACATGAAAATCAGTCATGAAAAAGTCAGGTCCTCCACAAGGCCAAACATATAGAACATCTAAGGGCAGTATTCAAATGATATATCATGCCCAATCTCCTTTCTAAAATGATGCCCGTTATCATGCATATCGCGCCCATAGTAACCAGGTTTAGCCGTGTAAAGGGTTGGGTGCTTCGCTACTCCAGGGGTAGTGAGCTGAAATAATGAAACAGAATGGATGTGGAAAGGGGTGAAAAGAATTGAATACCGCCCTGCTGGAGTTAGGTAGTGAGTCCATACTCTGGCAACCATCTGCAGCAAGAGCAGTGCTTAAATAGAGAAACCAGGCTTGAATATCCCACAGAAAGTGTCATCAGTGCTCATACGACCATTGGGATAAACTCAAGGTAGTGCTGCATACCAGTCCTTACAGTACAGCTTTTCATGACAACAACAGAAATACTTCAAGATATGTAGTATCATATTCAGTCACTACTAATATAAAATTACAGATGTGTTCTAATTTAACTAGTGTCCATACGCCATACAGAGTGTGACTGAGATGCTCTGATAGGAGTAGCATACCTTGTTTGCATCGCAGATGCAGGGAAACACCATTTAAAGTGTACTAAAGACACTGGGCTGCAACTTTAACCAGAGAGGATTTTTAATTTTAAACGTGTACAAAGTCTCAGATGAGGCATAACAGACCCTGAAGGGAGAAAAAGCCGAATCTACTCGCATCATAGCACTTTTTATACAGATTCAGACTCAGTTATTCACGGATGTACAAATGTTGCACATCAAATTGATCAGTGCAATCTAGTAATGTCATTTTGTTGCTCCCCTTTTTTTATTTATGCACATTTTGAGCACAAAAAACACTTGACATGATGAAGTTATCTGGGATCTGGCATAGCAAATTGTGCTATTTGGCATGACTTGAGCAACAGTGTTTGAGGACACACCTGTATTTCATTCTGTAGGGTACACCTAATAGGACCCCACTATTGGAAAGGAAATTAACGGGGCTGCGCCTTGATGTTTATGTTCCATCATCAGACTAGAAAGGCAATACAGCACATTGCTACAGTATACTGTGATATATCCTAGGCCAGTGATCAGTGATTTCAATCTCTATGCTCTGTAAAAATAAAGCATGTATCAGATTTCAGCAACATCACATATTGGATGTACAGTACGTTTAGAATGATACCATTTTGAAATGCCTTAGACCAGGGGTGGCCAACCCGCGGCTCTTTCATCCGCCGCATGTGGCTCAGCTGGCTCCTGGCCACCGCTGCCCTGGGCACCCCTTCCCCCATGCTGCTCACAGCACCGGTCCATGAGCCAATCAGAGCTCGTGGTCCGGCAGCTGCCGGTCCGCGAGCTCTGATTGGCTCACGGACCGGCGCTGAGTTGAAGAGAGACAGCCGCCGGAGAGTGAGGGGCAGGAGAGGCGCACGCTGCGCTCTCCTTCCCTCACAGACAGCAGCAGCAGCACGGTTTGCAGCACGGAGGAGGGGGGTCATGTATATCTGACACTGGGGGCATTGCTGGCACTGTGGGGACATGTATACCTGGCACTGGGGTCATAGCTGGCACTGGGGAGACATGTATATCTGGCACTTGGGGGACATGTATATCTGGCACTGGGGGGCATATATGGCACTGTGGGGACATATATATCTGGTACTGGGGGGACATGTATATCTGGCACTGGTGGGCATATCTGGCACTGTGGGTACATGTATATCTGGCACTGGGGGGCATATCTGGCACTGTGGGACATATATATCTGGCACTAGGGGCATAGCTGGCACTGTGGGGGCATATATATCTGGCACTGGGGGCATATCTGGCATGGGGGCATAGCTGGCACTGGGAGGACATGTACATCTGGCACTGGGGGGACATGTATATCTGGCACTGTGTGGGGACATGTATATCTGGCACTGTGGGCATATCTGACACTGTGGGGACACTGCATTGGGGGCATAGCTGGCACTTTGGGGAAATATATATCTGGCACTAGGGGCATAGCTGGCACTGTGGGGACATATATATCTGGCACTAGGGGCATAGCTGGCACTGGGGGGAAATGCATATCTGGCACTGGGGGGACATGTATATCTGGCACTGGGGGGTCATATGTATCTGGCACTGTGAGGCATATATGTATCTTGCACTGTGGGGCATATATGTATCTGGCACTGTGGGGACATATGTGTATGTGGCACTGTGGGGACATATGTTTCTGGCAGTGTGGAGGCACCCATTTTTTGAAATTTTTATATGTATGTGGCATTGTACTGGGGCATTATATGCATTTGGCACTGTACAACATGACTAAAAATGGAGTTAGGACACAAGGTCATACTCCTACAAATGTCATAACGAAAGGTGTGCGCACAAAATGGGGTGTGGCTTTGTGAAAACTAGGCCACGCACCCATTTTTGCGCGCTTGCCTTCGGCGCGTGCATGATACTGGCTCTTGCCCTTGACTACAGATCTTTTCTGGCTCTTTGCCTCTGACTGGTTGGCCACCCCTGCCTTAGACAAAGCAGAATCCTCATCATATGCAGGCTTAAGGCCAATGAAGACTCCAATATCAGCAATGGGCACATGCCCACTTCCAAACTTGAGTTTTAGATCAAAGTGCAAGGACTCAGTGTAGTCAGGGCAACCAGCATTATTGCGCTCCGTTCATTTTCAAGGCACATAGTAGACATAACCAGTGACGGCTCCAGTGGGGCTGCAGCACAGTCTAAAGTTCAAATAGGGGAGCCACACACTGCCACTTAGTCCCAGCTGGTGATGTTTGGCAGCGTTTGGGGTGGCAGTTAGTGTGCCTCCTCTGTTTGAATTTTGGACTGTGCTGCAGTTCCACCTCTCGAGCCACCACTGGACATAACCCATGCTCGGCATAAGCCTCTTGCACATTCCCAAATACCATAGGAGCCAAGTAGACTGACTTGGACACAGCCAACCTCTGAATTATAAAGAAAAATCATCACTAATACTTCAGACTCATCCTTTTCCTTATGGGTCCTCTACACAGTGGGAGATTACACTGAAAGATATGAACGATCTCGTTCATTAATGAACGAGATATCATTCATATCTTTCAGTGTTTATGCACCAACAATGAATGGTTCGCAGCCCGCACTCATTGATCGTTGGTGCCGACTCGTTTATGCCTGCAAGCCAATATGGAAAATATCGTCCAAATTAGTATGCAGGGCTATGGGGCCAGGTGATGGGGGAGTGAAGTTCTGTATATTTTGTGGTCAGTAATGACCCTTTGTGTGTCCTGATGGTTCACTTGTATTTATTTTTATTTTCTAGCATACAGTGACTGTCATTATTATATTTCTTTAAATTTAGTCACTTAATTAGAATTCCTCCGATAATCATGCCATTAACAAGCTGCATTTGAGATAATAACCCTTAATGAGAACAATTACTCATATCTACATGAAACATAGATTATTAGGTTAGTATAATATTGCTTGCTAGCAAGCTGGGCTGTCATGCAAGTAAGTTAACTAAAAAGCTAGGAGATTGCAATCTGTAGAATGAGCATACTGTATATTTCTTTAATAAAGGAATTTAATTCAGCAATGTAGGATGGCCAAAAGTGTCTTTTCTCACCGTGGATTGTCATGTTTTTGAACTAGTAAATGTCCACTTAAAATACTTTCATATTAAATATAATTGTGACACCCGAGAGTAAGTATCACACATTTCAGTTCACAGCACAGTGCAATACAAAATAGATTACCCACAGACAATAATTTGATATTAAGTTTTTAGGAATTTATTTAACTCGAATGCCTCATATAATTGCTCTCCGCCATAAACTTAAGAATAGCATCACATTACCAAAAACTGAGAATTAAGCATGCATGACTACACAGCATAAAAAATACATTTCAATGTTTGACAACTTATCACACTAACTTACAAAATAGAAACAATTACATCTAAAGTAATTTTACAGTTGGGACCCCATGTAATTACTGTAAGTCTGGAGTGCACTGGACCTGCAAGTTTATCCCTTGGGAATGATTATTAAGTAAGTGGTGCTGAAACAAATGAAAGTTTATTATATGAAATACAACGGATCCTGTTTGGACTGTTGCAATGTTTTCCTCACTGTGAGCAAAACTTTTCAGTGTAACAATCTTTCCTGGTCTAAGCAATATCTATACTTTTGGTGTCTTTGTAGCTTTCCGTCAAAACCCTGTATAGGTTCAGAGCTTAGGGTGTCTGCTTATAATTGCCAGCTGAGTGTTTTACTGACAGCTTTAAGTCTCTGTATTCATTAAATAAGTAATTTTAATCCCCAGTATACTTGAAGAGTGAGATGTTAATTAATACTGCAGCTTTGATGTGTCCTTTAATATTGGGTTGTGCAGTGTCACTTAATACAGACCACCACAGTGGACCATTAAGCCATCTGGTTGCACTGCCAGCTTCTGAAGGTTCTTTTTCTCCACTTCTCCCTATACTGCTAAATACTACTTGTCTCTAGAGGAACAAAGATCCGCTCTTTAGAGGGGCAAGGAGTAGCGTCACTACACTCCACCCCTTCAGCTTCCTCCAGAACAGGAGCTTCCGAACTGCTGAGGGACACTGGCACAGTTTGCACCACCACCAGTAACTGGGAAAAAAGCCATTCTGCACAGGTTAGATGAACAGCACTCCTGCACACTGCCAGTCACTATCTCCTCTCCAAGATGGCTTCTCAATAACCACCCACTGTCACACCATCCAGCATGAGCCAGCTTCTCTCTGGAGTTTCATGTGACCTCCAACAGTCAGAGTAACCAGCACGGGCCAGCCTCTCCCTGAAGCTGCATGTGAAGCCAGCATTCTGGTGAGAGCTAACAATCACCACATGCTAGCTCTGTAGTTCTAGTCCCACTGCCGCCAATGATGCTTTGGTTCCATTAAATGTATATTAAGGCAGTATTTACAAATAAACAGTATATGTTCTCACTAGAAATGGGGTATCACTTGATGCACTGCTACAGTAGTTACACACCTGGGCAGGCCTGGAAAGACATGTAAACAGACAAACATTTTTTTTTGTATTTGGTATCTGGATGATAGGTCACAATAAGTAGGTCAGCAGTCAATAGGTCAACCCCATATGGTCAACATGCAATAGGTCAAGGGTAAAAGGTTGACATGGTTAAAAGGTTGACATGGTTAAAAGGTTGACATGTAATAGATTGACAGTGCTTAAGGTCCACAGGTTCAAAAGGGCAACAGGTTTAAATGGTCAACACGACAATGATCAATACACATATAGTCAACACAATATTTTTTTCCAGCTTCTTCATACTTTACCATCCACATGGACTGCAATTAGGACGAGCGCAGCTGTAGCAGAGCAAGGCACCTTGCATGAAGTGTGGCATGCAAAGCAAACCCATGAGTGTACATGTTTCCACTAATTTTGCTTTTACATTGTTCAACATACAAAATGACACCCAAAAACAGAAACAAAACCCGTGTTGACCATTTTTGTGTCGCCCAATTCAATGTCAACCTTTTCACTGTGTCTACATTTCGTATCTATCGATCTTTTCAGGTGTCTACCATTTACATGTCGACCAATTGACACTGTTGACCATGTATAAGTTGACCATATGGGATCGATCTAGTGACTGTTGACCAAATTATGGTGCACCTAATGATCCACACCCTTTGTATTAACAGATAATGGACCAAACTTTGTGTTGCAGCTACCTCAGAGTGGTATATTTTAATTGGAGGTATTACTCATAACAACTAATCAGATTCTGTCTATCATTTTCAAGGATGAAATAGAAAAATGATAGCTAGAATCTGATGGGCAATACCACCACTTTTCTTTTTTAGAAGCCTTGCTAAATCTACTCCAGAATCTGTATCTAGAGCTTGTATTGCTATTTGTCAGGTATTACTAGCCCAAAGCCTAAGTAGAAAAAGTAGTGATAATCATGTTCATCCTGGGGAGGACACATCCTCTTACACCATCTTTTCTTATTGCACACTGTGAATTTATACTGCTGTACTTACTACTTCTGTCACTAAGGTTGTATACACACTGCTTTAATCACGTTTTAAAAAGTAAAAACACATATTAAACACATACTGTATATAGGGTGGTTATAAGTAGTTAAGTTAGATGCCATAAATGTATATTTATCATATGTGCTTTTTTTAACACATGAATAACAGTGATTTTGTTCAAGCCATACTTATGGAAATACATGATGAGATATATATATATATATATATATATATATATATATGTGTGTGTGTGTGTAAAGAAGAACTGGCACTTGTCGTTGGATGAAGTAAATTAGTTGGTGCCCTCAGTAGACGAATAACAATAAGTGAACAGAGAAGACTGCGGCACTCTAAGTTTAAATGCAATAAACGTTCTTTAGTAGTGTAGCATATTCATGCAATAGGCCGACGTTTTGGTGCTACAATACACCATTTTCAAGGCCAGCAAGTGAACAGCATAAAGAGTATGTGCAAAGAACATCTTACCTAAATAGGCAGGATACATCACGCCGCAGGAGAGCCGGGTCCGGGCCGCGCTTCCACCTGAGGTAATTGAGGAGCGTTATTTCCGGTGACGTCAGATTGCTTCCGCCGACGTTGCAATGGCGCTACGTACACAGCATGTCCCATTTCCCGGCAACCTCCTGCATGCCGCTGTACTGTCCTCCCGGCCCTCCTAGCGGGTGCTGTGGAAAACAGGCATGTAAACAGTTATTGTAAACAGTTGTTTGAACAATACATTTCTTTTGCTTTCTAACAAATATTTAAAATGCCCACTCTAATATATACTGCAGACGCCAGGCGCATCTTATTACCATATGCGATAAAAGTGCGCTGTACATCTCAAAACACTACATCCCTTAAGAGAAAAAAATACACCCACACCTTATCTGAGTTCCAAAGCTCATTGATGTATATATTTGTTATTAAAAGGATATGTATTCAATATATCACAATGTACAGTATACATATAGTTACATGGTTACAATTTACAGTAAGCAGTTAATACAAAATATATACAGTTACAGGCCAGCATACAATACCATTCCCTCAATGCATCCTCCTCTTAATATATATCTCTCTCTCAGCAAATAAATACAGGAACTGGTCTGGCAACATCTCCACCATCGTCTGGGACAAAACAGCAACTAACTCCCGTGTGTCTGATCAGCAAATGTGTTATCTAGTTTGGGGGAGTGCACACATCTAGTCTAAGGGAGGGAACTTTATCATTCATGATGAGTCACTGGTCTGTTCGCATGCTATCCAGGTTCAGCCTTGAAGACATCAAAAGGGCTGGCCTGAGTTTCCTGTCCACCACCTGTTTAGAATGTCTATTGTCCTAATAACAGTGACTTTAGCTTTCATACATTTAATCATAACTACTTGTTGCAATGTCCTACAACTTAATAACAAGTATCAAATGAATCTACACATTAATCTGGTTGCTTTAATACCAAATATGAAAGGTCTATCTTGCCTCGTTCCAATAATACACATACATGACGTTACTCCATTTTATAATTGTAAATCATTATGATGTCTGGCGCTTGATATGTTATAATTATGTGCTGTATGAAATATGTGTCGAATCTATCTCTGTGGCATGTCTGTGTAAATGCGTATGTTACCATATATTGCTGCGCGTATTTGCAAGCTTAGCGACTCATATGTGTGGTGTCTGTATGTTCTTTCTATGTAATATTTTTGACTTCGACAGTTCACCCTTTGGCAGTAAACAATAACTGCCATCAATTATTAACATAAGAAAAAAAATATTTCAGACAATAATCGGTGACCTAGACACAAGTATGTATTCATTTCATAAATCAGATGTTTGACCATATTTGGAGAAGACAGGGAGGAGGACGAGACATCCTTTATATGCACTCAGCAGTCATGGGACCACTGGTTGGGTGTGGGACAACATTCAACCTATAGAGTATGCTGGGACAGTGCTTTGGCCTATAATGTCTGATTTGGATGAACATTTCACACATACATGAACCTACGTCTTTGTACACTGATGTTTGGATTCGATTGAGGTTCTGCTGGGTAGATGAAGAAGACACAAACAAATCGTGAAAGTGACATATAAAATTTTCATGATCTTCATATTCCTATCATTTTCTGAACATTGTTTCCATTTCTGGAATGTATGCTAGGTCTGTATAATAATTGAACAAGGGTTATAAGTGGTGTCCTTCGTAGATAACATAAACCTTCGGAGATCGGGGAGAGCCACTCATAAACCTTTCTTCCACACAATTTAATGAGCTCTTTATCTGCAATGTGTGAATAGCCATTGTCTGATTGTTCCTGATTACCTCCCAATTTCCTGAAATTGGTGAGATTTAAACATACCAAGGATTTATCTAAGGTACTGGTGGATCTTAAGGCTAGGGGGTCTAGTTATATTATATTCTTTGTCCACCGGTCCCCTCTCCCTTACGTGTAATTCAATTACCTAAGCTAACTCTAAAAAAAATTGACACTAATACTGCATCTTTTCGTCTTAGAGGTACCTGTGAGCACATCCAACATTCCGTTTGGTTTAAGACCTTACCCACTAGTGAGTGGTAATCACTCAAGGGATATCTGTCACCTTATTGCTAGACTGACATCTCTGGATGCTCTCATCTTCAAATATGGGGTCACAATAACTACAAAATACAATATTCCTCAGACAATAGCCTATCACGTTACCTCCGAACTCCGTAACTATTAGTACTTTGATTTTTTTTCTGGCTTTAACAAACTGATCGGCTAATCCTGGGATACTATAAGGAAATCACTCCTTCCTCCAGAACCAGTTCCAGTCCCACACTCGACTCCTCATGAAAAACCTAGCAAAAATAGAATGTCCTGAAAAAAAAATGTCAGCGGGAGAGAAAAGAGAAATAGAACAAAACAACTCTTGTCCAAAACAAATCAATTACAATGACTGGTCTTTCTGCAATCCTTTAGTATGCTGAGGTAGTGTTCAACAGTGTCGCCTCTCAGTCTTCATGGAACAGAGTCTCTGGTGATACTTTTGCGATCTCACTCCATTTACGAGTTCCTTCCGGACTACCGACTTTCCTGCAATGGGAATCGTGGACCCAAGTCTCTGTCTCGGCTACTTTCACATGGATAGTGCTGTCAACAAAACTTGGTACGATCCTTCACACCTGTCTATTAGGCAACCTGAGCGTAAGAACAATCACACAGTATCTTGGTTCACAATCAAGACAGTTAGTATTTGGCATACCAGCAATCAACAGTTTCAAGTACTTTTGTCAAGTTCTCAAATGCTGGCTCATCTCGCTAAAGTACTGTACTGTCACCTCATTGGTGTATTTCTGATCATTGTGCGGATCAATCATGACACGAGGTTGTCTTCCAAAAACAACAAAAATAACACAAATACCAAAACAAAAACAAATTTCGAAGAGGGTGATTCGTTAAGTGAAGATCTGGGAGTGGTTCCGATGCTACATAATACTAGTGGCAGTATATATGATCACAATAGTACAATTTCAAGCTTTGCTCCTACTTCTAGGGGTACAATTTTCTACACACAAATTTCTGAGCAATTTTTATTTGCGGTAAACACAGCAGCATCCGTGGTGGCAGGAAATGCTAATACCCAGTTGGAGAAAACATCAGTGCACACCAATACATAACAATAATTCCTAAAGGGTGTTAACTGTATGAAACTGTTGTGTGTTTGCAATGTAGAGTATCATGAGCATAACTAAAAAAAAAACATCTCTAGAGGAGAGAAAGAAGAAGAAAATGAAAAAGAAAATGTCAGGTTTGCCATTCACCAACAGGCATATCAGTGTCTATACAAAATTTCCCTTCACCAGTATTCTCATCCTTCCTCCACCCTATGTGCATGACAAGGCACACTGCAGTAATACTTGTGTTATCGTGCTGGTGAGATATACTGGGTTCGGGCAGAACTCTGAAGGACCAATTAGGCATGTAGTGTTTGAATTGTAATCGGGTCCATGTATTGTACCACCCTGTGTGAACGCAAAAGATGAAGAGGAAACTGTGGAGAAACAGAATAGAGGTTGGTGACAGATAAGTTTGTAGAGGTGGAGAAGATTTTATTAAAATTTGACAACTGGATTGGGCACTACGGGGAAGTGATTCTCTACTTGGTCTACTCCCCTTAAAAAAAATTCTGTGTTTGTTGTATCGCTATTGGGACTATCCCAGCCATCAATCCAGTGTCCTGTCCATCCTAAGTTCATAGGGAACCCGGTATCTGTGAGATAATTTCCTCTACCTGTGTTGGACATGCATCTAGAACAGTGAAATGTAACATTAGTCTTCGTGGGTGTCTAACATTATACTTCCTGAGCGGGAGCACATTATATGTATATCATATCTAACAAAATTCCTGTTAAGTTAATCAGGGGCCATTTCTGCTAGAGAAAAAGAAGCAAAAGTTTAGAGGCCCCATCTTAACCCCAGCAAGTTTTGTCAAAAGGTAATGTTGCATTTATTTTGTTCTTCCCATTAGCCGAATCTGTGTTTTCTATATGGCTCGTGAATCCTTACTATATGTCCCTTGGTCCCGTCTATGTGTTTAATAATGTGGCTTGTGTTTTCTGTCTAGGGGTCTATATTGACTATGTGTCCTACTACTCCTATAATCTCTGGCAAAATGCCCTTACTTCCTACAAGTGTAACATATTATTGACCATTAGGGATCTGGGGTTTGGACTGATGGGTCTTTCCTGTATGTGCCTGTATACTTACCATCCTCAACCTCTCCACCTATTGTTCTCTGCGCCTAGCACTATTCTTGGGATGTTCAATAGCACACTATCTAAGATTAGCTACTGTGACCCCTTTCCAATTTGGCAAAGAAGTCTGCACCCTGACCCTCAATGCCTTATTGAGCCCGTCCATTAGCACAGAGACAGCTACCTCCCATTTGCCAAATTAGTGTTTACCAGTGATCTTATCCAGATGGAGAGTTTTCTATTACTGCAAAAGACAAAAAAAATAATTTAACAAGCTTATTGGTCATGCAAAGTATTCATTCAATCCTTCTCATTCCGTATTAAGGGTCTGTACATGGTCCAACAAACATTTCCGAGCTCATCTTGACTAGGGGCATTACTAGGAATGAATACTTCTTATATGGTAACTAAAAGAAATACCCGGGGGTTACCCTGTCTCTGTCCGCTTTCCTACTGGCAAATACTAATGTGCGGACAGGTTTTTCTCCATTTCTGACGTTACTTTCTTGATTTTTATTTTATTTTTGGGTTTTACTATATATGTACACGAATGATACCATACTTACCAGTTCCACTGGTCTCAGCCACTTCCCCTGCAGGCTACTGCTCTTCTTTTACCAGTTGGATACTCCTCTGAGTGCATGAAAAATGGCTGAAAACAATGAGGTCACCTTCTCCACCTGAATAAAACTTCAACATTCATTAGTACATATATAGGTTACAGTCATATTTTTCATATTTTTATTATTTTCTATAGTTTGTATGCTGGCCGTAACTGCTTCCACATATACATATGGTGGTGTACTTGCATTCTCTTTTTCTTCCTACTTGTTTATTTTTGCTACAAGTTCAAACAGTTCTTATATTTCCATCCTTGTCTTATATGACTTTTGGTTAGACATACCACATGCAATACCTTAGGATCAAACTCACCAACCCATCTTGCTGCCACAGGTTTAAACAATTTGTATGTCTGACCCTTTGTTTTCTGGATTTTATCTGACATATTTTAATACCTACATTCTGCAGTACCTCTGGTTCAAAGCTGCCCATCCTAGGGAATGATGCCCTATCTTCCGCAGTCATACGTACCCATTCATTGCAAAAAACGTCCGTGTGAGAACCATATTTTTCACACATGATAACTTCAGCATAATAACTTCAGCCTGAACCCTGCCTAAACATCTCTCACTTGAGCAACTGGCTCCCATATTTGTGGGTCTTGCCTTCTCGGCTATTCCCACAAATACCAAAATACTCAATGCAAGTAGACGGTGGAAGTGTCTCCGAGCGCCTTTCACTCACTGGCCAGTACTACAACACACTGTTGATAGCGGAAGGCAATGTACCCAACTTAGGGTTCCTATCAGACCTTGCAGCACCGTGATTTCTCTCGGTGGAGGTTCTGTTGGGATATTTTCCTGAGAGAGGCAGCGAAAAATTAATTTTCAGCATCTTTATACTGGAATTTTTTGTAGGGTGAAAAACAGAGAAATTAGATAACTATTGTTCACCCTTTCTAGTGGAAGCCCACCTGGGAGATTTCCCGACGTTATCAAAGAAAATCCCCTTTGTCTATACAATCACGTCTGCATATGCTTTTCCACAGCGCATATGACACAATGGTATCACGTTGTGCTGTGTAGAACAAACGGACATGCGATGCAATCACACAGCCTATAGATACTAGTTATCTATATGCCCTAGGATTGCTGTAGACCACCTGAAACACTTAGAGATCACCTATTTGAATGGGACACCTAGACTACTTCAGATCACCTAGACCACCTAGTTCTAATCACGCAAGGTAGCGAACCCTATGCCACTGGGCCTCTACTAACCCAGTGTTTCCACTCGAGAATATCACCTAGACCACCTAGTTCCCGGGTTCAGCTCCACTCACTCCACTTTCACTCACTCAAATACACCTTGGTTTTCTGTACAGAAAATTTCCACTCGTTCTGATAGGCAGCTTTTCCCCCAGAGGCAATACAGTTTAAACAAGTCTTATACTAATCTAGTATAAGACTACTAATCTTGAAACCGGATAGTTATGTGCTATTGTAGCATGGCTACTGTCCCACCTATTAATTGAACAAAACTATTGTGTAATTTGTACTTAGTGTCCGCACTCTTACTCACTTTGCGTAACCACACGACTAGCATGCCTTTTACGCTGCGTGCGTGGTCCTGTACTTTGTCCGAGCCACGTGTACAAAATCGTGCATCTGCAATAAAACAAATCACACAGTCTCTATAAATGTGAGCAATACTAACTACTATTGCCCACTAGACACAACTTGTTCTGTGTAACCCTTTATGACTGGGCCAGACCTGCGTTTGTGTCTTTACACTTACTTCCTTAAATACTTTTATTTCAAATTTATCTGTATAGCAAACAAATGTATCCGATTTCACACAGATCTATAATGACTGCTATAATCTATAATTTAAATGATATGATTCAGATTGGATAGCTATCTTGCAGAACATACACTGATATAAATATACACATAATTATAATAATATTATATATATGTATAATTCACTGGCATTCTATGAGACACCTTACCTCAAATTTGCATATCAAAGATATTTGCTTGTCACTACTAAAAAAAAGTAGTTACACAGGTTAATTTGCATTTCAATGTCTATACTCCCTAGTAAGCAGACTCTACAAGTCTTGGAAGGAAAGAGAGAAAAAAAACAAAAAAACAAAACCTCTCTTTCCTTTTTTTCTATCTGTGTGCAACCCCCCACTTGTTGTAATGGTAATTACGCACAGACAAGAAGGAAAAAAAAACACTTATCTAACCATTTACTCTCACTAGGCCCAATTGAAACTATTTGTAATTGACTATGGCATGGGTTAAATAAATGCATTGGTAATTCATAAATGGTGCTTGATGTGACAAAGCAAACTGATTGTTCTGAGCACACTGAAAATCAGCTATTTAGAAAGTGACCTTCCTAAAATGGCCACTGTTCCTCCCCTTTCCACATCCATGAGGTTTACACAAGATGGTGGACAGGCCATATGGTTAGGCCAAAATGGAGGACAAACCATGCGGCTACTTTGTCACAAAGAAATCACAAATTATACAAGCACCAGAAGTAACTTTAGACCTGAGTTTAAAAAAAAGCTATATCAAGGCTATGCAGCAACTTTTAAATGTACTTTTAAATCTACTTAACAGATAAACAATCCAATCTAAATCAAACACAATATGACTTATTTGAACTTTATTTTGCAACAATAAAAATACACTTTAACATCTTAAATATTATGAGAAACACATTGTCCATTGAATTTCATATCATCGGCTTACTGATAACACAACCGCGCACACGGATATGATTTCTCAGCATCACAATGCGTGCACCATAAGCTGATCGACCACAGCGTCGCGTTTGTAATATACAGTGCATCATTAAGACCATGATATCCCGGACAAGCACCCATCTGTAAATACCAAATTGCTTTCTAACAAATATTTAAAATGCCCGCTCTAATATATACTGCAGATGCCAGGTGCATCTTATTACCATATATGATAAAAGTGCGCTGTACATCTCAAAACACTACATCCCTTAAGAGAAAAGAATACACCCACACCTTATCTGAGTTCCAAAGCTCATTGATGTATATATTTGTTATTAAAAGGATATGTATTCAATATATCACAATGTACAGTATTATTTTTATTTATTTATTTATTACCAGTTATTTATATAGCACACACATATTCCGCAGCGCTTTTACAGAGAATATTTGGCCATTAGCATCAGTCCCTGCCCCAGTGAAGCTTACAATCTATATTTCCTATCACATGTACACACAGACACATTCACGCTAGGGTTAATTTGTTGGAAGCCAATTAAGCTACCAGTATATTTTTGGATTGTGGGAGGAAACCGGAGTACCCGGAGGAAACCCACACAAGTAAGCGGAGAATATACAAACTCCACACAGTTAGGGCTATGGTGGGAATCGAACCCATGACCTCATTGCTGTGAGGCAGTAATGCTAACCATTACACCATCCATACATGGTTACAATTTATACAGTAAACAGTTAATACAAAATACATACAGTTACAGGCCAGCATACAATACCATTCCCTCAATGCATCCTCCTCTTAATATATCTCTCTCTCTCAGCAAATAAATACAGGAACTGGTCTGGCAACATCTCCACCATCGTCTGGGACAAAACAGCAACTAACTCCTGTGTGTCTGATCAGCAAATGTGTTATCTAGTTTGGGGGAGTGCACACATCTAGTCTAAGGGAGGGAACTGTCTCATTCATGATGAGTCACTGGTCTGTTCGTATGCTAACCAGGTTCAGCCTTGAAGACATCAAAAGGGCTGGCCTAAGTTTCCTGTCCACCACCTGTTTGGAATGTCTATTGTCCTAATAACAGTGACTTTAGCTTTCATACATTTAATCATAACTACTTGTTGCAATGTCCTACAACTTAATAACAAGTATCAAATGAATCTTCACATTAATCTGGTTGTTTTAATACCAAATACAACAGGTCTATCTTGCTTCATTCCAATAATACACATACATGACGTTACTCCATTTTATAATTTTAAATCATTATGATGTCTGGCACTTGATATGTTATAATTATGTGCTGTATGAAATATATGTCAAATCTATCTCTGTGGTATGTCTGTGTAAATGCATATGTTACCATATATTGCTGCGCGTATTTGCAAGCTTAGCGACTCATATGTGTGGAGTCTGTATGTTCTTTCTATGTAATATTTTTGACTTCGACAACATATATATATGAAACAAGCACCTTGCTTATATGAAACAATACATAATTATATGAAACAAGCACCTTGTTTAATGCAGATGCTGCTAACAAAATCGGCCTGTGTGATAATATACCACTTGCAAAGGAATCAATTTAGCTGCAAAGTTGCTTAAATAATAATTAAGAACACAGTATAACATAAAGGTCATACTTAGCTAACTAGTATACACTATGTTCAGGGTGAAAGGGGTATGCATTAAGCTAGAGTCATAATGCACACTTTAAAGAAACACATTCCAATTATAACGTTCGTTCAATCCATAAGGGTGTACTGTATTTAAAATGTGGATCCATTTACTTTCACTTCTAAGTAACTTTCCATTATGATCGCCACCCCGCAAGGATGGCGGTATGTGATCAATTAATATGTGTTTCATAGAGGCAAAGAATGAGAAGCCTGTATAAAGTGGTGTGCCACTGGTTGGTCAGCCACTGAAGTCACAAGAGCTTTACTGATAGAGGAACGACGCAGTGCCATACGCTCACGGATGGATCTCGTGGTCTTACCCACATAATAGAAATTACATGGACACATAATGATGTAAACAACATGAGTGGATGTGCATGAAAGTGCATGCTTAATTTGAAAAACACGTGAGGTATGTGGATGTTTGAACGTCGAGGCGGTAACCATATGAGAGCAAGTGATACACCTAGGACATTGGTAACACCCAGGGGGCCTGATCAGTAAATGGGGTTCCATTGTTGTTTTCTTGAATCTCGTGATATCTGAGTGGACAACTATGTCTCAAATGTTTCTGCCCCTGGTGTAACAGGCATAGGTCTCTTCTGTTTAAATGAGTGTAGATCATTATCCAATGTTATTATTGGCCATAGTGCACGACTGGCTCGTTGTACTACTGGGCTCGATGTTGTGAATGCCATTCTCCAAGGTATCACTGCATCCGATGTTTGCTGCTTGGATTGTAATAATGATTCTCTCTTGATAGCTAGCACCTCCCGTTTTTGTTGACGTAAGAGGTTTAGATTATAGCCTCATGCTACAAATTTGTCAATGATGGTGTCTATGCCTTTTGATGCCATCTCTGGGCTGCTGGATATCCTAGCTATACGCATCATTTGCGACTTGGTTAAGCCTCGCTTTAATGGTTTTGGATGGTGGCTGGATGCCAGCAAAAGGGTGTTGCGATCACTTGGTTTTGAATACACTTCAGTATGCCGCTTGCTAAACTGTAGAGACACCAATACATCCAAATAATAGATGGTGGTATAACTGTATTGGTAAGTCACTTTAATCGTAGATGTACGATTGTTAATTTCCTCAATCACATTTAATAAGGCTGCTTCACCGCCCGTCCACACCAGAAATAAATCGTCTATGTATCGCATGTAACATTTGATGTGTTATATAAATTCGTCTTTGCTAAAGAACCTATCAGCTTCTTCCTCAAACATGAAAATGTTGGTGTAGCTCAGCGCCATGTTGCTGCCCATGGAACATCCCAACAGCTGCCTGTAAATCTGCACATCATAGATGAAATAATTTCGGGTCAGTGTCAACTCTACCAATTTCACAAACAGATTAATGTCCAGATCTTTAATGGACTGTGTTACAAAGAATGACCTAACTGCAGCTAAGCCTTGCTGGTGAGGGATGGAAGTATATAAACTATTAGTGTCCATAGTACACAAAATACTGCCTTCTGGAATCTCCGTCAGAGATGATATACCCAATAGGAAACTAGTAGTATCCTTAATATACCTGGGATGTTTCAAGACAAATGGCTGGAGAATAAAATCCAAGTACATTGAAATCAGTAGATATAATGAGTCTCTGGCCAAAATTACAGGACATCCTGGTGGATGGTCCAGGCTTTTGTGGCTCTTCGGGACAGTGTACAGTATGGGACTTACTGGGAATGGTTGTTGAAGTGCTTTAAATAGCTTGTTATCCAGTAGCCCCGCGGATTTAGCCTCCAGTAAGATGTCATTCAATTCCATCTGATATTTGCTGGTTGGGTCCCCAGGCAGTTTTTGATAAGTGGTACTGTCAGCAAGCTGGCGTTCAATTTCAAACATGTAATCTGTGAGATCTTGTATTATGATTGCACCTCCCTTGTCGGCAGGGTGCACCACAATGTCTCGGTAAGCTGACAAATTCTGAAGTGCCACATATTCTTGATGGTTGAGATTACAGTGTTGAATGGGCTGTGCCTGGATAAATTTCTGCACTGAATCGTTCATCATGCGTGTATATGTTTTAATGGAATGGTTAGTGGATAATGGGTCGAACTTTGATGAGCTTCTGTTATTGAGAAATTGATGAGTCGGTGTGTTCTGCACAGAGGAGGTGGTATCCTGGAAGTACTCCTGCAGTCTGAGTTTCCTGGAGAATTTGTGTAATTCAATACTCCAATTCATATAATTATGCTGGTTAGTAGGGACAAATGACAGTCCCTTGTTCAGCACACGTTCCTCAGCCTCTGTTAATTGTCTTGAAGATAAATTATAAATTAATTTTTCTTTTGGGAGTTGACTCCTTTTCTGCCTCTCGTTTTGACCCCTGCAATGGGTGGTTTGGACTTTATGAGGGGATCTTTTAATGTCATGGTTTTGGTTCCTAAAGGGGCAGATGTACCTTCCAAAGGGTCGTCAGAGTCCCTGGTGACAAATTCACTGTCACTGTTTGATGTTAGTGGATCTCGGCCCCTGAGTTCCCTACGTCTGTGCCAACTCTGTTTGGAGGGCATCTCAAGATTCCTTTGGGATTTGCCCTCACCTCCCATAAGCCAATGGTATACCTGATTATACTCATAATCATTCAAGACCGTGTCAAATATTCTAGTCTTAAATTTGGCTAAATCTTGTTGATATGTATCAATTGTTTTTTTAATCTTGAGATGCCAATCCAGCGTGAGGTCGCTTGTATAGGTACTATTATTAGTTGCCTCAAATTTGGCACTCTTGTCCCGCAATATCTTTAGTTCCCATTCAGATTCTTGGATAACAAGTAACA
This sequence comes from Pseudophryne corroboree, assembly GCF_028390025.1. Taxonomy (NCBI): domain Eukaryota; kingdom Metazoa; phylum Chordata; class Amphibia; order Anura; family Myobatrachidae; genus Pseudophryne; species Pseudophryne corroboree. Next base: position 417,354,326 of record NC_086445.1, on the reverse strand, counting down.
TAAGGTCAAGACTGCACTTATTCACAATCCCGATCCATTTCTGACAAAAGTCCGCGTTAAACCGACCAATCGTGGGCGCATTGCGAATGCAGAAACCACGTGGAATCATCTTTTCTCGATAATACTTGGTTAAGGAGATCCCATGCATTAAATAATGTTTCCCATTTTTTCAACTTAATTAACTGATTAAAGGCTTCCTCAGCTGACTGTTGTAAATCCATAGGCGGCCAATCCTCTTTAAACAAAATATCCTCCACTTCCTCATCTGTAAAACTGTGTGTTAGACGTTTAGTTGCTGACATGTCCTTACATCCTGGTGGATGGTTTGATTCAATGTTATATATTTACCACAATGGATGACTCCAATGTTGTATAAGTCCCAAAAGGGATACAAACTAAGCTGCGGTGCCTTGATCCGGTTGGAGCTGTAGCTCCTGATAGACAAACGTGAAAAGAAGAACCGGCACTCGTCGCTGGATGAAGTAAATTAGTGGGTGCCCTCAGTAGACGAATAACAATAAGTGAACAGAGAGGACTGCTGCACTTTAAGTTTAAATGCAATAAACGTTCTTTAGTAGTGTAGCATATTCATGCAATAGGCCGATGTTTCGGTGCTACAATACACCATTTTCAAGGCCAGCAAGTGAACAGCTGCCTGATGTCACCAGAAGTGATACTCCGCAATTACCTCAGGCGGAAGCGCGGCCCGGACCCGGCTCTCCAGTGGCGTGCTGTCTCCTGCCTATTTAGGTAAGTTGTTCTTTGCACATATTCTTTATGCTGTTCACTTGCTGGCCTTGAAAATGGTGTATTGTAGCACCGAAATGTCAGCCTATTGCATGAATATGCTACACTACTAAAGAACGTTTATTGCATTTAAACTTGGTGTGCCGCAGTCCTCTCTGTTCGCATATATAAATATATATTGCTTTTCTTGGGAGAGTTGGGGGTATATTTACTACAGTGCGGGCTTTTAAAAGTGGATAAATTGCCCATAGCAACCAGTTAGATTATGCTTATTTATCTAGCATCTTCTTCAAGATAAAAGCTAGAATCTGAATGGTTGCTAAGGCACAGTTGCTGATATCCTGGCTGCTCTTGGGAGAGCAGGGGGCAGGGTGGAGCTATGACGTATTGAGGGGGTGGTATGGAGGTGGAACAGGTGCATGGTTACAGCGTTTGCATAATTGTAGCCACGCCCCTGCTCTGTACTGCCGATATTACCGTCATTATACTGCAGGGGACATGGCTATGTTGACGCAATTCAGCAAGAATCGCGTCATTGACTGCCTGGACCGCCCACTTTACTCACTAAGTGGGCAGCCAGGCAGGTGGGGACATACAAAATCAGGAGATTTGTCTGTTCTTCCAGGGGGCGGCTGGGCTACCCGATTTTCGGGGACCTCCCAGCCATTCCGGGAGAGTAGGCAAGTATGTGCTATAGGCAACATCTCTACTTCTGAAAAACTGCACTTTAGTAAAAACACCCCTCAGTCTTTCGTGAACAATTCCCATAAATAAACAGGATGATCTACATTGTGTATTATTGCTAAATTGTTTGACACACTATGGACAATTAACAATTGTTACTGTTCCTAATGTTTTTTGCGTTTAATGTTTTGAATTTCCTCTGCATACACCCTACTTACTGACTTTGACAAAGCATTGGATGAGGTATGCTATCGCTACCAAATCAAATATTTTTTTCATATTTTATATTTTTTCTTTAAAGAGAAGGAGGTTACTTCCTTAATTATTTTAGTGCTACAGTTGGTGATACCCAAGTGGCCATTACATCTTGTCTACAAAAGATATTTGATCTCAGAAGTATCTGTGAATTCAATTGAATTGTCCTTTATAAAAAGACTTTCACATGAAAAAGCCTCAAAGCAGAAACACATTCAGTGAGTAAGATAAACACATGCCTTTGATAGAGGAGCTATTAGAATTTTGATATGGGAATTAAAAAAAATCTGTGAATATTAGTGCTGGTATAAGAACTGCAATTATTTAAATCTACATATTGATTCCCACACATTTCAAAATGTGTGAAAATATTATTGAGTTGCTCACATTTAGATTATAATTTGAATAAGGTTGATCAGATGGACTGTGCTGTTTAGTGCAAATAGATTTTAAAAAATTGCAGGATAAATCAGATTAAACTTGGAATCATATTTAAGAAGGGGATTTGTAAAGTTCTGAATTTGAAAACTTTTGAGATTAATAATCCTTCAGTTTCCTGATTACCTCATCCATTTGCAGGGCCAGATTAAGGCAGGTGGGGGCCCAGGGCGTCTGAGATTGTAGGGGCCCCTACTATTGCAGCGAGACAGCGTACAGGGGCATGGCTTGGTGACAAGGAGGCGTGGCCTCCAGCACAATGCAGATGCAGAGATCCACCATTTTCATCATGCTAGGTGCTTGTCCAGCACTCCTGGAGCTGCTGGACAGCCCCCAGCCTCTCCTGGAGCCAGCAGAGTCTGTGGAAGATGGGACCATGCACCCTTCAGACATTCCATGCTGCTTTGAAATACAAAGTAGTAGTGTCAATCATCCCCAACCTCCCGCCCACAGGACACTGCAGCCTGTGGGTGGGACAGCCCCCATCACCCCTCCCTTAATCTGGCCATGGCTATTTGCACATATTTAAATCATTTCAGAAGTTGTTGTTTAATGATTTTTCATGAAGCCTTTTTAAAATAGTTTTAGAATATTGATTTATTAATATAGAGATTTTATTGTTAGAATTTTATTTTATTAATACAAATATTTTATAGTGCATATACTGCCACACTTATAATGTAAAAAAATCGATTACAGTGTCAGTTCAATTAAAATGAAGTGACACTGTCTGTTGTCTGATTTTCCCATTACAAGACCCATGAGTATTGTCGCATATGCACTATATTGATACCTGTAGGTATTCATCTACCTTGGATGGCACCAGAGCAGATATATTTGGTTACAGTGGCGTGCTGGTTATACTATTTTATATTGTGCATTCATTAAAGATATGTTTTCAACTGGGAGGGGGAGTTATATGTAGTCTTAATAAGGGTTCTATTTATTTTAACAAAATGCGGCAATCAATATTAAATTATAGGTTTTCGCAATATTTCTTATTGATATAATTTTCTATAACAACCCTAGCTGTAACATGCCACTCATTAAGGGGCTTTGCCAAAGAAGAAATAACTAGTATTATTGGTGGAACTTTTGCACTAATGTGAAAGACAGCAGCATACCTGTATGTTATTATACTGCTGTGTACAGTATGTGTCGGACCACATATGTGCATAAAAGGTTTCAGGCTGCCAGGACCCCGAGGGCCATAGCCAACACAATGCTACTCTCTAGAAGAAAGCAGGAAGAGAACTGTCTCATCCCTGCTTTTCTCCAGTGCGGCTACACAAAATGTATACATATATATGTATATATATATATATATATATTGCTCCATGTAGAAGTGGCAATCAGAGAGCTAAGATAATGCCGGGGTGCCTTCCCAAAAGAGAGTATACTATACCGGTATCCTTAAATGAAAGGAAAGGCGGCACTCAAATGGTCTTGATGAAAAGGCCATGGGGCCTTCAAACGTTGTATCAATAATTGCACCATTTTTTCAACTTTAAGACCGGATGAGTGTCACCTTTCCTTTCATTTAAGGATACTGGTATAGTATATAAATATATATATATATATATATATATATATATATAAACTTTTTTTTATATCTAATTGATAAGGGTTTAATATTTATAACTTGGTGAGCTGTTGTTTTTTTATGAATTGGGTGAATTTGGTAAATCTTGTATGCTTCAGCAGCTGCTGTTAAAAATAATACAGATTTATAGAGTAACTGGGCCAACATCAAGGGGGGACTGCTGGTACAGCAGTCCCAGGCCCAGACACTTTGACAGACAAGGGGTAGGCTGGCCCACTCATACCCCCTGTCACTATTGCCGCAACAAGTGAAAGAGGCCCCAGATGGTCCTCTGTTTGCCTGTCCAACTAACCATATAGGACTTGTGCCCTCCATCACTTTCCTATTACCCGTCAACCTGGGACTGCCCTCTCTTTCATTCTCAGCCCACCCCGCAGCCAACCATGTCAAGCGTGGCTCTTCTGGGTGCAGGAGACATTGGCATTCATTTGATTTGATTTCACCGCTGAGCCAAGCAGCTGGATTGTACTGAGGAGCTGGCTGTGGTCTGGGAAAGATGCGGATGGACACCACGTTCAACATGGACATCTCCTCCAATATGGGGCCCCTGCCGATCATGCTAACAAGGCCATGTATTTGTTGGTGAGGACTCCCACTATAGTAGTGTTACTATGGTAATGGGGATTACTGAAAGACAGAGGGGGATGGGGGGGGATTACTGAGAGACAGTGGGGAATAGGAGGGATTGCTGAGAGAGAGAAGTGAATGTGGGGGGGACACTAAGAGGCAGAGGTGAATGTGGGGGGTCATTGAAAGACAGAGGGGAATGTGGAGCTGTCACTGAGAGACATGGGAATGTGGGGGTCACTGAAAGACATGGGAATGTGGGGGGTCACTGAGAAACAAAGTGGAGGAGGTGTGGGGGGAGTTGCAGAGACATAGGGAAATGTGACTACGGGCGGAGCACATGTCTGTGAGTCTATTGGGGGGCTGCCTATTGTGTTAGTACTGGGCCCCATGACTTCTGATGGCAGCCCTGAAGACAAGGATTGTGGGGTAGATGTATGTTCCAACATTATGGGGGAGAAGTGGTATAAGTGCATGTTATGTGCTCTAATACTGCTTTTCCCACATGTATTACTGTGACACTGCCTTCTCAATCATTAAGATAGGGTGCCAATGTGTGGGGCAATGTAAGAATGGTCAATGGCACTGACCGATCTGACACTTACAGCTATCAATATCAACAGCTGCAGATGTCATTGACAGCCACTGTTGTGGCTGCTGTGGCTGCCGGGTCTGGGCTGCACACTGGAGATCTCACAATAGTAGCAAGGTTTTGTGCATGTGTACTGGAGCTTGCTGGGGTTGAGACACAGGGCATTAGCACTAGGCTGATGCACTGTAGGGGGGTCTAGCAGGGATTGCCAGAGATGGGAGTTATCACTCCCCTGCTCTGGCAAATGAGATGATTTAAGAGTTATACTGGCATGAGCCATGACCCCCTGAGTTTCTTTTCCTGCTCTTTTTGATGATGCCAGCTTCACATTTTGTCAAAAACTGTTATAATAGTAATAACATAGCAATGTTTTCACGGGATACATACGATATCCTGGAAGATGGGATGCCGGCTGTCAGTATCCTGACAGCGGCATCCCATCTGCCAGAATACCAGCAGCGAGGCAGCGATGAGTAGGCATGCGAGCTTGCTGTGCTTATCACACTTTGGCCCATAGATTCTATTCCCACTCGGTTGGTGGCATGGACGGGTGTCGGGATGCCAGCTGTCAGTCTAACGGCAGGTGTCGGGATACCGGCATCGGTCTCCTTAATGCCAGGATCCTGACATCTGGTAAAATTACTGATCCCAGTATCACAACAATTAATCTAAATAGAATTCACCCTCGTATATCAACACCTCAACACTGGCACACCAAATGCACCAGATATTTGCAAAAATACTCACATACTGCTGAGCGACAGTGGAGGAAATCATGCTCTAAGGCAGACTTTCTCCATTTCAAACTTATGTTCTCTTCATAACCACCTTACTGCCTTTCTTTCCTCCCACTCACTACTTGACCCATTCCAGTCTGGCTTCCGTCCTCTCCACTCCACTGAAACTGCCCTCACAAAAGTCTGCAATGACCTCCTTTCTGCTAAATCTAAGGGTCACTACTCTTTGCTTATTCTCCTTGACCTTGCTTTTGACACTGTTGACCATCCTCTCCTTCTGCAAATCCTTAACTCACATGGTCTGCGTGATACTGCACTCTCCTGGCTGTCCTCCTACTTCTCTGACCGTTTCTTCTCTGTCTCCTCTCATGGCTCCACCTCCCCACCATTTCCAATAACTGTAGGTGTCCCCCACAGTTCTGTTCTTGGTCCTCTCCTTCTGTCTATCTATACGTGCTCTTTTGGAGAACTTATTAGCTCCTTTGACTTACAATATCATCTCTATACTGATGATACTCAAATAAACCTTTCCTCCTTTGACTTCTCTCCTGCTCTTCTCACTGGTGTATCCAACTGTCTCTCTGCTATATCTTCTTGGATGTCCCAGTGCTTTCTTAAACTTAACATGTCTAAGACTGAGCTGATCATCTTCCCTCCCTCCAGCAGAACCTCACCTCCCACAATTTAAATATCTGTAGATGGCACTACTATCTCCTCTAGCCCCCAAGTGTGCTGTCTTGGAGTAATCCTTGACTCCTCCTTCTCGTTCCAACCACACATACATCACCCCTCACAAACCTGTCCTTTTCATCTGAAAAATATATCCAGTATCAGAACCTTTCTCACCCAGGATGCCACTAAGACCCTTATCCACTCACTGGTCATCTCCAGACTGGACTACTGTAATCTCCTCCTGACTGGCATCCCTAACACATACATCTCTCCACTCCAATCTATCCTCAATGATGCTGCTTGGATCATCTTCCTTATCAAATGAACTACATCCACCTCCCCTCTCTTACTATCCCTTCACCTTCAGAATCCAATTCAAGCTTCTCACACTCACTTACAAAACCCTCACCCACTTCTCTCCATGTTATCTGACCTTATCTCCCTTTACTCTCTTGCCCCTCCTCTTCACTCTAATGCACGCCGCCTCTCCTGCCTTCTGATTACTTACTCCCACTCTTACCTCCAAGATTTTGCACGTGCTGCTCCCTTTTTCTGGAATTCTCTACCTCTCCCCCTCAAACTCTCCACCTCTCTACAAAACTTCAAATGGGCTCTCAAGACACACTTCTTTTACCCAACCCAGCTATCTCATCCTAAGCCTTCTGTGGCCAACGCTCACTTTCTACCCCATCTGTGTCACCCCTGTCTGTGTGCCAGTCCCCTTAAGAATGTAAGCTGTCACAAGCAGGGTGCTCTTCCCTCATGTGCATTTACATATCTTACTTAACCTATCTTCTTTTCAATACTACCTTTGATGGCCCCAAATCCCTCAGTTTTCTGCCACTCTGATACTTATTTCAGTGCTGTTTACTGATGCAGCTATGTTTACATACCCTGTACTTGTCCTATATTGTATTGAACTGTAAGTCATTGTCTTCATGTTTTGATTATTTGTTTACTCTGTAATTGGGCGCTGCAGATCCCATGTGTCGCCATATAAATATATAATAATAATAGAATTAATATTAAAAATGTCTTGTAATAAATTATTCCTTTCCAGCTCATAGATCTGTCAATTAATTATCCCCACGTAAATGTTTTTTTAGCTCTATTCCAGTAAGTATGAATGGAATGCTAATTAATGCTAATTAATCTCAAAGACATCACTTCAGTTTTAGAAAATCAAACAGTGTCACGATCACCAAGAGACATTAGAGATTATTATACTCTTGTCCCTAACTATCCTTTTCAAGGGGGAACAAGTAGTCAGGTAGTTAGCTTATCTAACCTTTTTTTCCATATAGCCACAGGCCTGTGAATTTCAAAGCTATTTCCCATTAGTATTTAGTGATAGAATTAACAAGGAATTGTGATCATTGCAAATCCACAATACACATTCATCTCATTCAGTTATCAAAGAATATATGAAAAATTTAGCATGAATTGGAAAAAAATTTCTTCCAATTATGTTAAATGGTATGAATTGAATTATAAAGAACAAAATTGAAATATAATTGAAATATAAGGAACATACAGTAACCATGAATTTTCTGGAATGAAGTTTAGTAATTCCCTTAAAGTGTCATTTTATATGAACATTTCCAGAATATTATACCCACTCTGTGAGGTATCATAGGAGAGTTACAGAATCAATAATGCTATGATGATTTTTTGATCAACTACTGTTGACACCTAGTAGACATTTACTTTCCCGCTTTAGCATCTAAACTGCCCCTTGAATGCCCGCCAATGGGGAAATATTTCTAGAAACTGTGGGCAAATCACAAATTGTCAGCCCTGGGGTCTTGATCAAATTGAGAGACTGTCTATTTATTTTCCATCTATGAGGGTAATTCCAAGTTGATCACAGCAGGAAATTTTTTAGCAGTTGGGCAAAACCATGTGCACTGCAGGGGAGGCAGATTTAAACTGTGCAGAGAGAGTTAGATTAGGGTGTGGTGTGTTAAATCTGCAATCTAATTTGCAGTGTAGTAAAAATAAAGCAGCCAGTATTTACCCTGCACAGAAATAAAATAACCCACCCAAATCTAACTTTTTCTGCACATGTTATATCTGCCTCCCATGCAGTGCACATGGTTTTGTCCAACTGCTAAAAAATTTCCTACTGCGATCAACTTGGAATTACCCCCTATATTTAGGTATTCTTTTATGACTAGAACTGCACTTTTGTATGTAAATTGTTATGTGTTTTCATATTATATCCATGCCAAGTACAGTAACTTGCTACTTTATATCTAAAGTTGAATCAGTTTACCCTTGAAATTCTAGAGAAACCTACTGTATAAGCCTCTTATGATGAGAATTAATGCTTAACAAATCTAACTTTATTATAAGCTTGGTAGTATTAACTGTGTTTATATATGAACAGATAACATTAACCCTTTAAAAGCTGGTGTGTTAACTGTTAAATAACAAAAAACATAGTGTGTATGAGTGAGTACATTTATGTAACTTGGTGGTGGTCACAAGCTTCTAAACAAGTGAGCAAGTGGAAATGTTGCCAATAGCAACCAGTCGAATTCTACACGTCATTTTATAGCATGCACTTGATAAATGCTAGCTAGAAGCTGATTGGTTGATATGGGCAACTCCTCCACTTCTCCACTGTTTAGAAGCTTGTGAATTAGGTTTATCAGATTGGGGATTAAGCCAGCTCATCTGTAGCCAACTGTATATGTAGCTGTCTGTGAAATTGAGTTTATTACTAGAGAAGCCCTTACAGCAGCATCCTATATCAGGCATGTATAGGGGAGGTGTGTCCTCGACATTTGGTTCTTAATCTTAACAAATATATATTTTTTATCTCTTTGAAGCTAATATCATGACATTGTTGGGTTCACTTGTGGGAAACAGAAAGTAGAGATTTTTCACTGACGTACAATTGCATCTCCCGACAAACGGAGGTTGCAATTATTACAGTAATTTATTGGAAGGGTATTTGAAAATGTCAACATTTTGCACAAGGTTATCAGTCAAAAGAAAGATTCCACACCACAGCACCATCAGCAATTACCATCAAGTGCCCTTGTAATATCTGCCCCCATACAGTATGTATGTTTTTTACGGTTTTTCACTACACCCCCCACCCCCATGTTTTTATTGTACATCCTGTGTATTATGTTTATTTTTTGTGTCTCTGAAACAACCCCACACATACACCCAGAGGCAAACGCAGATTTTGTTGAGGGGGGTTTCCACATACAAACACACACACATATTATAGAATCATATATATATTAGTGATGAGCGGGTTCAGTTTCTCGGAAACCGAACCCCCCCCGAACTTCACCCATTTTACACGGGTCCGAGGCAGGTTCGAACCTTCCCACCTTGCTCGGCTAACCCGAGCGTGCCCGAACGTCATCATCCCGCTGTCGGAATCTCGTGAGATTCGGATTCTATATAAGCAGCCGCGCGTCGCCGCCATTTTCACTCGTGCATTGGAGATGATAGGGAGAGGACGTGGCTGGCGTCCTCTCCGTTTATTGTTGAAGTTGATTGCTTTATTGCTTAATTGTGGGGAGGACTGGGGAGCAGCTGTTAGGAGGAGTACAGTGCAGAGTTTTGCTGATAAGTGACCACCAGTTTTATCCGTTCTCTGCCTGAAAAAAACGCTCCATACCATATCTGTGCTCAGTGTGCTGCATAATATATCTGTGCTTACACTGCTTAATTGTGGGGACTGGGGAGCAGCTGTATTATATAGCAGGAGTACAGTGTAGAGTTTTGCTGACAGTGACCACCAGTATACGTTGTCTGCCTGAAAAACACTCCATATCTGTGCTCAGTGTGCTGCTTTATTGTGGGGACTGGGGACCACCAGTATAATATTATATAGGAGGAGTACAGTGCAGAGTTTTGCTGACACAGTGACCACCAGTATACTATATATAGCAGTACGGTAGGCCACTGCTGTACCTACCTCTGTGTCGTCATTCATTAAGTATACTATCCATCTACATTCTATACCTGTGGTGCATTTTAGTTTTGCAGTTTGTTGACACAGTGACCACCAGTATACTATATATAGCAGTACGGTAGGCCACTGCTGTACCTACCTCTGTGTCGTCATTCATTAAGTATACTATCCATCTACATTCTATACCTGTGGTGCATTTTAGTTTTGCAGTTTGCTGACACAGTGACCACCAGTATACTATATATAGCAGTACGGTAGGCCACTGCTGTACCTACCTCTGTGTCGTCATTCATTAAGTATACTATCCATCTACATTCTATACCTGTGGTGCATTTTAGTTTTGCAGTTTGCTGACACAGTGACCACCAGTATACTATATATAGCAGTACGGTACGGAAGGCCACTGCTGTACCTACCTCTGTGTTGTCATTAAGTATACTATCCATCTACATTCTATACCTGTGGTGCATTTTAGTTTTGCAGTTTGCTGACACAGTGACCACCAGTATACTATATATAGCAGTACGGTACGGAAGGCCACTGCTGTACCTACCTCTGTGTCGTCATTAAGTATACTATCCATCTACATTCTATACCTGTGGTGCATTTTAGTTTTGCAGTTTGCTGACACAGTGACCACCAGTATACTATATATAGCAGTACGGTAGGCCACTGCTGTACCTACCTCTGTGTCGTCATTCATTAAGTATACTATCCATCTACATTCTATACCTGTGGTGCATTTTAGTTTTGCAGTTTGCTGACACAGTGACCACCAGTATACTATATATAGCAGTACGGTAGGCCACTGCTGTACCTACCTCTGTGTCATCATCCATTAAGTATACTATCCATCTACATTCTATACCTGTGGTGCATTTTAGTTTTACAGTTTGCTGACACAGTGACCACCAGTATACTATATATAGCAGTACGGTAGGCCACTGCTGTACCTACCTCTGTGTCATCATCCATTAAGTATACTATCCATCTACAGTCTATACCTGTGGTGCATTTTAGATTTGCAGTTTGCTGACACAGTGACCACCAGTATACTATATATAGCAGTACGGTAGGCCACTGCTGTACCTACCTCTGTGTCGTCATTCATTAAGTATACTATCCATCTACAGTCTATACCTGTGGTGCATTTTAGTTTTGCAGTTTGCTGACACAGTGACCACCAGTATACTATATATAGCAGTACGGTAGGCCACTGCTGTACCTACCTCTGGGTCGTCATTCATTAAGTATACTATCCATCTACATTCTATACCTGTGGTGCATTTTAGTTTTGCAGTTTGCTGACACAGTGACCACCAGTATACTATATATAGCAGTACGGTAGGCCACTGCTGTACCTACCTCTGTGTCGTCATTCATTAAGTATACTATCCATCTACATTCTATGCCTGTGGTGCATTTTAGTTTTGCAGTTTGCTGACACAGTGACCACCAGTATACTATATATAGCAGTACGGTAGGCCACTGCTGTACCTACCTCTGTGTCGTCATTCATTAAGTATACTATCCATCTACATTCTATACCTGTGGTGCATTTTAGTTTTGCAGTTTGCTGACACAGTGACCACCAGTATACTATATATAGCAGTACGGTAGGCCACTGCTGTACCTACCTCTGTGTCATCATTCATTAAGTATACTATCCATCTACATTCTATACCTGTGGTGCATTTTAGTTTTGCAGTTTGCTGACACAGTGACCACCAGTATACTATATATAACAGTACGGTACGGAAGGCCACTGCTGTACCTACCTCTGTGTCGTCATTCATTAAGTATACTATCCATCTACATTCTATACCTGTGGTGCATTTTAGTTTTGCAGTTTGCTGACACAGTGACCACCAGTATACTATATATAGCAGTACGGTATGGAAGACCACTGCTGTACCTACCTCTGTGTCGTCATTAAGTATACTATCCATCTACATTCTATACCTGTGGTGCATTTTAGTTTTGCAGTTTGCTGACATAGTGACCACCAGTATACTATATATAGCAGTACGGTACGGAAGGCCACTGCTGTACCTACCTCTATGTCGTCATTCATTAAGTATACTATCCATCTACATTCTATACCTGTGGTGCATTTTAGTTTTGCAGTTTGCTGACACAGTGACCACCAGTATACTATATATAGCAGTACGGTAGGCCACTGCTGTACCTACCTCTGTGTCGTCATTCATTAAGTATACTATCCATCTACATTCTATACCTGTGGTGCATTTTAGTTTTGCAGTTTGCTGACACAGTGACCACCAGTATACTATATATAGCAGTACGGCAGGCCACTGCTGTACCTACCTCTGTGTCGTCTTCCATTAAGTATACTATCCATCTACATTCTATACCTGTGGTGCATTTTAGTTTTGCAGTTTGCTGACACAGTGACCACCAGTATACTATATATAGCAGTACGGTAGGCCACTGCTGTACCTACCTCTGTGTCGTCATTCATTAAGTATACTATCCATCTACATTCTATACCTGTGGTGCATTTTAGTTTTGCAGTTTGCTGACACAGTGACCACCAGTATACTATATATAGCAGTACGGTACGCAAGGCCACTGCTGTACCTACCTCTGTGTCGTCATTCATTAAGTATACTATCCATCTACATTCTATACCTGTGGTGCATTTTAGTTTTGCAGTTTGCTGACATAGTGACCACCAGTATACTATATATAGCAGTACGGTACGGAAGGCCACTGCTGTACCTACCTCTGTGTCGTCATTCATTAAGTATACTATCCATCTACATTCTATACCTGTGGTGCATTTTAGTTTTGCAGTTTGCTGACACAGTGACCACCAGTATACTATATATAGCAGTACGGTAGGCCACTACTGTACCTACCTCTGTGTCGTCATTCATTAAGTATACTATCCATCTACATTCTATACCTGTGGTGCATTTTAGTTTTGCAGTTTGCTGACACAGTGACCACCAGTATACTATATATAGCAGTACGGTAGGCCACTGCTGTACCTACCTCTGTGTCGTCTTCCATTAAGTATACTATCCATCTACATTCTATACCTGTGGTGCATTTTAGTTTTGCAGTTTGCTGACACAGTGACCACCAGTATACTATATATATCAGTACGGTAGGCCACTGCTGTACCTACCTCTGTGTCGTCATTCATTAAGTATACTATCCATCTACATTCTATACCTGTGGTGCATTTTAGTTTTGCAGTTTGCTGACACAGTGACCACCAGTATACTATATATAGCAGTACGGTAGGCCACTGCTGTACCTACCTCTGTGTCGTCATTCATTAAGTATACTATCCATCTACATTCTATACCTGTGGTGCATTTTAGTTTTGCAGTTTGCTGACACAGTGACCACCAGTATACTGTATATAGCAGTACGGTAGGCCACTGCTGTACCTACCTCTGTGTCGTCATTAAGTATACTATCCATCTACATTCTATACCTGTGGTGCATTTTAGTTTTGCAGTTTGCTGACACAGTGACCACCAGTATACTATATATAGCAGTACGGTACGCAAGGCCACTGCTGTACCTACCTCTGTGTCGTCATTCATTAAGTATACTATCCATCTACATTCTTTACCTGTGGTGCATTTTAGTTTTGCAGTTTGCTGACACAGTGACCACCAGTATACTATATATAGCAGTACGGTATGGAAGAACACTGCTGTACCTACCTCTGTGTCGTCATTAAGTATACTATCCATCTACATTCTATACCTGTGGTGCATTTTAGTTTTGCAGTTTGCTGACATAGTGACCACCAGTATACTATATATAGCAGTACGGTACGGAAGGCCACTGCTGTACCTACCTCTGTGTCGTCATTCATTAAATATACTATCCATCTACATTCTATACCTGTGGTGCATTTTAGTTTTGCAGTTTGCTGACACAGTGACCACCAGTATACTATATATAGCAGTACGGTAGGCCACTGCTGTACCTACCTCTGTGTCGTCATTCATTAAGTATACTATCCATCTACATTCTATACCTGTGGTGCATTTTAGTTTTGCAGTTTGCTGACACAGTGACCACCAGTATACTATATATAGCAGTACGGTAGGCCACTGCTGTACCTACCTCTGTGTCGTCTTCCATTAGGTATACTATCCATCTACATTCTATACCTGTGGTGCATTTTAGTTTTGCAGTTTGCTGACACAGTGACCACCAGTATACTATATATATCAGTACGGTAGGCCACTGCTGTACCTACCTCTGTGTCGTCATTCATTAAGTATACTATCCATCTACATTCTATACCTGTGGTGCATTTTAGTTTTGCAGTTTGCTGACACAGTGACCACCAGTATACTATATATAGCAGTACGGTAGGCCACTGCTGTACCTACCTCTGTGTCGTCATTCATTAAGTATACTATCCATCTACATTCTATACCTGTGGTGCATTTTAGTTTTGCAGTTTGCTGACACAGTGACCACCAGTATACTATATATAGCAGTACGGTAGGCCACTGCTGTACCTACCTCTGTGTCGTCATTCATTAAGTATACTATCCATCTACATTCTATACCTGTGGTGCATTTTAGTTTTGCAGTTTGCTGACACAGTGACCACCAGTATACTATATATAGTAGTACGGTACAGATGGCCACTGCTGTACCTACCTCTGTGTCGTCATTAAGTATACTATCCATCTACATTCTATACCTGTGGTGCATTTTAGTTTTGCAGTTTGCTGACACAGTGACCACCAGTATACTATATATAGCAGTACGGTAGGCCACTGCTGTACCTACCTCTGTGTCGTCATTCATTAAGTATACTATCCATCTACATTCTATACCTGTGGCGCATTTTAGTTTTGCAGTTTGCTGACACAGTGACCACCAGTATATTATATATAGCAGTACGGTACGGAAGGCCACTGCTGTACCTACCTCTGTGTCGTCATTCATTAAGTATACTATCCATCTACATTCTATACCTGTGGTGCATTTTAGTTTTACAGTTTGCTGACACAGTGACCACCAGTATACTATATATAGCAGTACGGTATGGAAGGCCACTGCTGTACCTACCTCTGTGTCGTCATTAAGTATACTATCCATCTACATTCTATACCTGTGGTGCATTTTAGTTTTGCAGTTTGCTGACACAGTGACAACCAGTATACTATATATAGCAGTACGGTAGGCCACTGCTGTACCTACCTCTGTGTCGTCATTCATTAATTATACTATCCATCTACATTCTATACCTGTGGTGCATTTTAGTTTTGCAGTTTGCTGACACAGTGACCACCAGTATATTATATATAGCAGTACGGTACGGAAGGCCACTGCTGTACCTACCTCTGTGTCGTCGTTAAGTATACTATCCATCTACATTCTATACCTGTGGTGCATTTTAGTTTTGCAGTTTGCTGACACAGTGACCACCAGTATACTATATATAGCAGTACGGTAGGCCACTGCTGTACCTACCTCTGTGTCGTCATTCATTAATTATACTATCCATCTACATTCTATACCTGTGGTGCATTTTAGTTTTGCAGTTTGCTGACACAGTGACCACCAGTATATTATATATAGCAGTACGGTACGGAAGGCCACTGCTGTACCTACCTCTGTGTCGTCATTCATTAAGTATACTATCCATCTACATTCTATACCTGTGGTGCATTTTAGTTTTGCAGTTTGCTGACACAGTGACCACCAGTATATTATATATAGCAGTACGGTACGGAAGGCCACTGCTGTACCTACCTCTGTGTCGTCATTCATTAAGTATACTATCCATCTACATTCTATACCTGTGGTGCATTTTAGTTTTGCAGTTTGCTGACACAGTGACCACCAGTATACTATATATAGTAGTACGGTACGGATGGCCACTGCTGTACCTACCTCTGTGTCGTCATTAAGTATACTATCCATCTACATTCTATACCTGTGGTGCATTTTAGTTTTGCAGTTTGCTGACACAGTGACCACCAGTATACTATATATAGCAGTACGGTAGGCCACTGCTGTACCTACCTCTGTGTCGTCATTCATTAAGTATACTATCTATCTACATTCTATACCTGTGGTGCATTTTAGTTTTGCAGTTTGCTGACACAGTGACCACCAGTATACTATATATAGCAGTACGGTAGGCCACTGCTGTACCTACCTCTGTGTCATCATTCATTAAGTATACTATCCATCTACATTCTATACCTGTGGTGCATTTTAGTTTTGCAGTTTGCTGACACAGTGACCACCAGTATACTATATATAGCAGTACGGTAGGCCACTGCTGTACCTACCTCTGTGTCGTCATTCATTAAGTATACTATCCATCTACATTCTATACCTGTGGTGCATTTTAGTTTTGCAGTTTGCTGACACAGTGACCACCAGTATACTATATATAGCAGTACGGTAGGCCACTGCTGTACCTACCTCTGTGTCATCATTCATTAAGTATACTATCCATCTACATTCTATACCTGTGGTGCATTTTAGTTTTGCAGTTTGCTGACACAGTGACCACCAGTATACTATATATAGCAGTACGGTACGGAAGGCCACTGCTGTACCTACCTCTGTGTCGTCATTCATTAAGTATACTATCCATCTACATTCTATACCTGTGGTGCATTTTAGTTTTGCAGTTTGCTGACACAGTGACCACCAGTAAACTATATATAGCGGTACGGAAGGCCACTGCTGTACCTACCTCTGTGTCGTCATTAAGTATACTATCCATCTACATTCTATACCTGTGGTGCATTTTAGTTTTGCAGTTTGCTGACACAGTGACCACCAGTATACTATATATAGCAGTACGGTAGGCCACTGCTGTACCTACCTCTGTGTCGTCATTCATTAAGTATACTATCCATCTACATTCTATACCTGTGGTGCATTTTAGTTTTGCAGTTTGCTGACACAGTGACCACCAGTATACTATATATAGCAGTACGGTAGGCCACTGCTGTACCTACCTCTGTGTCGTCATTCATTAAGTATACTATCCATCTACATTCTATACCTGTGGTGCATTTTAGTTTTGCAGTTTGCTGACACAGTGACCACCAGTATACTATATATAGTAGTACGGTACAGATGGCCACTGCTGTACCTACCTCTGTGTCGTCATTAAGTATACTATCCATCTACATTCTATACCTGTGGTGCATTTTAGTTTTGCAGTTTGCTGACACAGTGACCACCAGTATACTATATATAGCAGTACGGTAGGCCACTGCTGTACCTACCTCTGTGTCGTCATTCATTAAGTATACTATCCATCTACATTCTATACCTGTGGTGCATTTTAGTTTTGCAGTTTGCTGACACAGTGACCACCAGTATACTATATATAGCAGTACGGTAGGCCACTGCTGTACCTACCTCTGTGTCGTCATTCATTAAGTATACTATCCATCTACATTCTATAACTGTGGTGCATTTTAGTTTTGCAGTTTGCTGACACAGTGACCACCAGTATACTATATATAGTAGTACGGTACAGATGGCCACTGCTGTACCTACCTCTGTGTCGTCATTAAGTATACTATCCATCTACATTCTATACCTGTGGTGCATTTTAGTTTTGCAGTTTGCTGACACAGTGACCACCAGTATACTATATATAGCAGTACGGTAGGCCACTGCTGTACCTACCTCTGTGTCGTCATTCATTAAGTATACTATCCATCTACATTCTATACCTGTGGTGCATTTTAGTTTTGCAGTTTGCTGACACAGTGACCACCAGTATACTGTATATAGCAGTACGGTAGGCCACTGCTGTACCTACCTCTGTGTCGTCATTAAGTATACTATCCATCTACATTCTATACCTGTGGTGCATTTTAGTTTTGCAGTTTGCTGACACAGTGACCACCAGTATACTATATATAGCAGTACGGTACGCAAGGCCACTGCTGTACCTACCTCTGTGTCGTCATTCATTAAGTATACTATCCATCTACATTCTTTACCTGTGGTGCATTTTAGTTTTGCAGTTTGCTGACACAGTGACCACCAGTTGACCACCAGTATACTATATATAGCAGTACGGTATGGAAGAACACTGCTGTACCTACCTCTGTGTCGTCATTAAGTATACTATCCATCTACATTCTATACCTGTGGTGCATTTTAGTTTTGCAGTTTGCTGACATAGTGACCACCAGTATACTATATATAGCAGTACGGTACGGAAGGCCACTGCTGTACCTACCTCTGTGTCGTCATTCATTAAATATACTATCCATCTACATTCTATACCTGTGGTGCATTTTAGTTTTGCAGTTTGCTGACACAGTGACCACCAGTATACTATATATAGCAGTACGGTAGGCCACTGCTGTACCTACCTCTGTGTCGTCATTCATTAAGTATACTATCCATCTACATTCTATACCTGTGGTGCATTTTAGTTTTGCAGTTTGCTGACACAGTGACCACCAGTATACTATATATAGCAGTACGGTAGGCCACTGCTGTACCTACCTCTGTGTCGTCTTCCATTAGGTATACTATCCATCTACATTCTATACCTGTGGTGCATTTTAGTTTTGCAGTTTGCTGACACAGTGACCACCAGTATACTATATATATCAGTACGGTAGGCCACTGCTGTACCTACCTCTGTGTCGTCATTCATTAAGTATACTATCCATCTACATTCTATACCTGTGGTGCATTTTAGTTTTGCAGTTTGCTGACACAGTGACCACCAGTATACTATATATAGCAGTACGGTAGGCCACTGCTGTACCTACCTCTGTGTTGTCATTCATTAAGTATACTATCCATCTACATTCTATACCTGTGGTGCATTTTAGTTTTGCAGTTTGCTGACACAGTGACCACCAGTATACTATATATAGCAGTACGGTAGGCCACTGCTGTACCTACCTCTGTGTCGTCATTCATTAAGTATACTATCCATCTACATTCTATACCTGTGGTGCATTTTAGTTTTGCAGTTTGCTGACACAGTGACCACCAGTATACTATATATAGTAGTACGGTACAGATGGCCACTGCTGTACCTACCTCTGTGTCGTCATTAAGTATACTATCCATCTACATTCTATACCTGTGGTGCATTTTAGTTTTGCAGTTTGCTGACACAGTGACCACCAGTATACTATATATAGCAGTACGGTAGGCCACTGCTGTACCTACCTCTGTGTCGTCATTCATTAAGTATACTATCCATCTACATTCTATACCTGTGGCGCATTTTAGTTTTGCAGTTTGCTGACACAGTGACCACCAGTATATTATATATAGCAGTACGGTACGGAAGGCCACTGCTGTACCTACCTCTGTGTCGTCATTCATTAAGTATACTATCCATCTACATTCTATACCTGTGGTGCATTTTAGTTTTGCAGTTTGCTGACACAGTGACCACCAGTATACTATATATAGCAGTACGGTATGGAAGGCCACTGCTGTACCTACCTCTGTGTCGTCATTAAGTATACTATCCATCTACATTCTATACCTGTGGTGCATTTTAGTTTTGCAGTTTGCTGACACAGTGACAACCAGTATACTATATATAGCAGTACGGTAGGCCACTGCTGTACCTACCTCTGTGTCGTCATTCATTAATTATACTATCCATCTACATTCTATACCTGTGGTGCATTTTAGTTTTGCAGTTTGCTGACACAGTGACCACCAGTATATTATATATAGCAGTACGGTACGGAAGGCCACTGCTGTACCTACCTCTGTGTCGTCGTTAAGTATACTATCCATCTACATTCTATACCTGTGGTGCATTTTAGTTTTGCAGTTTGCTGACACAGTGACCACCAGTATACTATATATAGCAGTACGGTAGGCCACTGCTGTACCTACCTCTGTGTCGTCATTCATTAAGTATACTATCCATCTACATTCTATACCTGTGGTGCATTTTAGTTTTGCAGTTTGCTGACACAGTGACCACCAGTATATTATATATAGCAGTACGGTACGGAAGGCCACTGCTGTACCTACCTCTGTGTCGTCATTCATTAAGTATACTATCCATCTACATTCTATACCTGTGGTGCATTTTAGTTTTGCAGTTTGCTGACACAGTGACCACCAGTATACTATATATAGTAGTACGGTACGGATGGCCACTGCTGTACCTACCTCTGTGTCGTCATTAAGTATACTATCCATCTACATTCTATACCTGTGGTGCATTTTAGTTTTGCAGTTTGCTGACACAGTGACCACCAGTATACTATATATAGCAGTACGGTAGGCCACTGCTGTACCTACCTCTGTGTCGTCATTCATTAAGTATACTATCTATCTACATTCTATACCTGTGGTGCATTTTAGTTTTGCAGTTTGCTGACACAGTGACCACCAGTATACTATATATAGCAGTACGGTAGGCCACTGCTGTACCTACCTCTGTGTCATCATTCATTAAGTATACTATCCATCTACATTCTATACCTGTGGTGCATTTTAGTTTTGCAGTTTGCTGACACAGTGACCACCAGTATACTATATATAGCAGTACGGTAGGCCACTGCTGTACCTACCTCTGTGTCGTCATTCATTAAGTATACTATCCATCTACATTCTATACCTGTGGTGCATTTTAGTTTTGCAGTTTGCTGACACAGTGACCACCAGTATACTATATATAGCAGTACGGTAGGCCACTGCTGTACCTACCTCTGTGTCATCATTCATTAAGTATACTATCCATCTACATTCTATACCTGTGGTGCATTTTAGTTTTGCAGTTTGCTGACACAGTGACCACCAGTATACTATATATAGCAGTACGGTACGGAAGGCCACTGCTGTACCTACCTCTGTGTCGTCATTCATTAAGTATACTATCCATCTACATTCTATACCTGTGGTGCATTTTAGTTTTGCAGTTTGCTGACACAGTGACCACCAGTATACTATATATAGCAGTACGGTACGGAAGGCCACTGCTATACCTACCTCTGTGTCGTCATTAAGTATACTATCCATCTACATTCTATACCTGTGGTGCGCCTCTTTTTTTCTTTGCATCATGTGCTGTTTGGGGACAATTTTTTTGAAGTGCCATCCTGTCTTGACACTGCAGTGCCACTCCTAGCTGGGCAGGTGTCTGTGTCGGCCACTTGTGTCGCTTAGCTTAGTCACACAGCGACCTTGGTGCGCCTCTTTTTTTCTTTGCATCATGTGCTGTTTGGGGACAATTTTTTTGAAGTGCCATCCTGTCTTGACACTGCAGTGCCACTCCTAGATGGGCCAGGTGTTTGTGTCGGCCACTTGTGTCGCTTAGCTTAGTCACACAGCGACCTTGGTGTGCCTCTTTTTTTCTTTGCATCATGTGCTGTTTGGGGACATTTTTTTTGAAGTGCCATCCTGTCTTGACACTGCAGTGCCACTCCTAGATGGGCCAGGTGTTTGTGTCGGCCACTTGTGTCGCTTAGCTTAGCTTAGCCATCCAGCGACCTCGGTGCAAATTGTAGGACTAAAAATAATATTGTGAGGTGTGAGGTGTTCAGAATAGACTGGAAATGAGTGGAAATTATAGTAATTGAGGTTAATAATACTATGGGATCAAAATGACCCCCAAATTCTATGATTTAAGCTGTTTTTTAGGGTTTTTGAAAAAAACACCCGAATCCAAAACACACCCGAATCCGACAAAAAATTTTCGGTGAGGTTTTGCCAAAACGCGTCCGAATCCAAAACACGGCCGCGGAACCGAATCCAAAACCAAAACACAAAACCCGAAAAATGTCCGGTGCACATCACTAATATATATATATATATATATATATATATGTATAGATAGATAGATAGATATACATTCCAATATAATGATGCCCAGGTGCCCTTCACACCAAAGAAAATGATGTACGAAACCAGGTTGGAGATAATCACAGGACTTGTTAATGTTTAAAAGATGCTACTTGCACCACTCTTTTACTCCAATGTTTAAGTTCATTTTTTATACATTAACAATTCCCGTGAGTGCCACCAGTCTGTATAACACAGTATAGACAAACTTACATTTGCTGTGCTGCAGGTAGAAGCAGAACAAGACAGTGCTGATGAGAACGAGGCAAGGCACACTGTAGTATTAGGCTCTGCCCACTCGCGATGCCGTTATTTGCAGGTATGAGAGGGGCGGGCCAAAATGCAGCGAGGTGCGTGGCTGTGATTGTGGGCCCACGGACAGCTTTTTAAAAGAAAATCGTCCAGTCAAGGGGGGGTTTGAGTACCCAGAAACCCCACCTGCGTGAGCTGGTGGCACCCCCTCTCATTCCAGGCTGGCTGTGTTTTTTTTTTGTGCCCAGTGGTGATGTCTTGTGCTGCATCAGTCCAGAATCCGTGACGGTGTCCTCTGCTGCCATATATCCATTGCTGCTGTATAAGTCCAGTCCATTGCAGTGGTGTTGTGTTGTCCTGTATCAATCCAGTGGTGGTGTCTCTGTGCTGCTGTATAAGTCCAGTGGTACTGCCATATAAGTCCAGTGATAGTGCCGTACATGTCCAATGGGACTGCTGTATTACTCCAGTGATACTGCCGTATTAATCCAGTCCAGTGATACTGCCGTATAAGTCCAGTGATACTGCCGTATATGTCCAGTGGTACTGCCATTTAATTCCAGTGATCCTGCCGTATATGTCCTGTGGTACTGCCATATAATTCCAGTGGTAGTGCCGTATAAATCCAGTGGTACTGGCATATAATAATCCATTGATACTGCCGTATAATTCCAGTGATACTGCCGTATAAATCCAGTGATATTGTCATATAAATCCAGTGATACTGCCGTATAAACCCAGTCTAGTGGTACTGCCGTATAAGTCCAGTGATGCTGCTGTATAATTCCAGTGATACTGCCA
Source organism: Pseudophryne corroboree (assembly GCF_028390025.1). Taxonomy (NCBI): domain Eukaryota; kingdom Metazoa; phylum Chordata; class Amphibia; order Anura; family Myobatrachidae; genus Pseudophryne; species Pseudophryne corroboree. The sequence continues at coordinate 417,331,209 of NC_086445.1, read as the reverse complement.
TATAAGTGATACTGCTGCATAATTCCAGTGATACTGCTGTATAATTCCAGTGGTACTGGTGTATAAATACAGTCCAGTGGTACTGCCGTATAAGTCCAGTAATACTGCCATATATATGTCCAGGGTTACTGCCGTATAAGTCCAGTGATACTGCCGTAAAATCCAGTCCAGTGGTACTGCTGTATATGTCCAGAGGTACGGCCGTATAAATCCAGTGATGCTGCTGTATAAATCCAGTCCAGTGGTACTGCCGTATAAATCCAGTGGTACTGCCATATAACTCGAGTACAGTGGTACTGCCATATAATAAAGTGTTACTGCTGTATAATTCCAGTCATACTGCCATATATATGTCCAGTGGTACTGCCATATAAGTACAGTGATACTGCTGTATAAATCCAGTCCAGTGGTACTACCGTATAAGTCCAGTGACACTGCCGTGTATGGGGGTAATTCAGACCTGATCGCTTGCTAGCTATTTTTTGCAGCACTGCGATCAGATTGTCACCGCTTACAGGGGAGTGTATTTTAGCTTTGCAAGTATGCGATCGCATGTGCAGAGGAGTGGTACAAAAAGAGTTTGTGCAGTTTCTGAGTAGCTCAGGACTTACTCAGCCGCTGCGATCACTTCAGCTTGTCCAGAACCATAATTGACGTCAGACACCCGCCCTGTAAATGATTGGACACACCTGCGGCTTTCCTACCACTCCCAGAAAATAGTCATTTGACATCCATAAACTCCTTCTTCTGTCAATCTCCTTGCGACAGACTGTGCAAATGGATTCTTTGTAAAACCCATCACCCAGCATTTATTCACTTTTTAGCCGTACGATGCACCTGCACATTACGATACATACGCATGCGCAGTTCTGACCTGATCGCAGTGCAGCAAAAAAACCTAGCGTGCGATCAGGTCTGAATGACCCCCTATGTTCAGTGGTACTGCTGTATAAGTCCAGTGAATCTGCCATTTAAGTCCAGTCCAGTGGTACTGCCGTATAAATCCAGTGGTACTGCCATATAAATTCAGTCCAGTAGTACTGCCATATAAATCCAGTGATACTGCCATATAAGTTCAGTGATACTGCCATATATGTCCAGTGGTATTGCCGTATAAGCACAGTAATTCTGCCATATAAATCCAGTCCAGTGGTACCGCAGTATAAGTCCAGTTATACTGCCATATAACTCAAGTGTTACTGCCGTATATATCCAGTGATACTGCCGTATATGTCCAGTGGTACTGCCATATAAGTCCAGTGATACTGCTGTATAAATCCAGTCCAGTGGTATTGCCATATATGTCCAGTGGTACTGCTGTATAAGTCCAGTGATACTGCCGTATAAATCTAGTCCAGTGGTACTGCCATATAAGTCCAGTGATACTGCTGTATAAGTCCAGTGATACTGACGTATATGTCCAGTGGTGCTACTGTATAAGTCCAGTGATACTGCCTTATAAATCCAGTCCAGTGGTACTGCTGTATAAGTCCAGTGATACTGCCGTTGGTGTTAGACATGCATCTGATATCCGCCATTAGTGCAGTGGCACTGCAGTGCCACTCCTAGATGGGCCAGGTGTTTGTGCCGCACACTTGTGTTGCTTATCTTAGTCATACAGCTACCTCATTGCACCTTTTTTAATTCTTTGCATGATGTGCTGTTTGGGGCCTAGTTTTTTTAAAGTGACATCCTGACTGCCACTGCAGTGCCACTCGTAGAAGGGCCAGGTATATGTGCCGCACACTTGTATCGCATATCTTAGTCATACTGCTACCTCATTGCATCTTTTTTACTTATTTGCATGATGTGCTGTTTGGGGCCTAGTTTTTTTAAGTGCCATCCTGTCTGCCATTGCAGTGCCACTCCTAGATGGGCCAGGTGTTTGTGCCTCACACTTTTGTCGCTTAGCTTAGTCATACAGCTACCTCATTGCACCTCTTTTACTTCTTTGTATGATGTGCTGTTTAGGGCCTAGTTTTATTTAAGTGACATCCTGTCTGCCACTGAAGTGCCACCCCTAGATGGGCCAGGTGTTTGTGCCGCACACTTGTGTCACTTAGCTTAGTCATACAGCCACCTCATTGCACTTCTTTGCATGATGTGCTGTTTGGGATCTAGGTTTTTTTAAGTGCCATCCTGTCTGCCAGTGCAGTGCTACTCCTAGATGGGACAGGTGTTTGTGCTGCACACCTGTGTCGCTTAGCTTAACCATCCAGCTACCTCATTGCACCTCTTTTACTTCTTTGCATAATGTGCTGTTTGGGGCCTAGATTTTTTTAAGTGCAATCCTGTCTGCCACTCCTAGATGGGCCAGGTGTGTGTGCCGCACACTTGTGTCACCTAGCTAAGTCATACAGCTACCTCATTGCACTTCTTTGCATGATGTGCTGTTTGGGGACTAGTTTTTTTTAAGTGCCATCCTGTCTGACACTGCAGTGCCACTCCTAGATGGACTAGGTGTTTGTGCCGCACACTTGTGTCGCTTAGCTTAACCATCCAGCTACCTCATTGCACCTCTTTTACTTCTTTGCATAATGTTCTGTTTGGGGCCTAGTTTTTTTAAGTGCAATCCTGTCTGCCACTGCAGTGCCACTCCTAGATGGGCCAGGTGTTTGTGCTGCACACTTGTGTCACTTAGTTTAGTCATACAGCTACCTCGGTGCAACTTTTAGGCCTAAAAACAATATTGTGAGGTGTGAGGTGTTCAGAATAGACTGGAAATGAGTGAAAATTAATGTTATTGAGGAAAATAATACCGTAGGATCAAAATGACCCCCAAATTCTGTGATTTTAGCTATTTTTATGTTTTTTCAAAAATCATCCTGATCCAAAACCAAAACCAAAATCCAAAATAAACCTACCCAGATCCAAAATACGAGTGGGGATCCAGATCCAAAACACAAAACATGAAAAGTGCCCGCCGCACATCTCTAAATCTAACACAGTGATTCTCAAACGTGATCCTCAGGACCTCACACACCTAGCAGGTACACAGGTGTATTCATTACTCACTGATGCTGGGTACTCACTTTTAGATATATCTGCAGATCAATTGATCTGCAGATATACTGTATCTATAGATGGTCTGGGCAGTGTGTAGTGCATACACACTGCCTGATCCATCGGGACTAACATCATGAAGTGGACGGGCATTTACATGTGCCCGCCCAGTTGTGCTGTCAATCACAGCCGGCGTCTGAAGCAAGTGTACAGGCGACAGCACAATGTGCCTACATATCATTAGATATATTGGCCGTCGACTGTGCTGCAGGACTGATGCAATATGTTTGTGAATGACAGCGTTCACAGATATATCACTCGTACACACTGGCCAATGGACCTGCGATATATCGGCTATTCAATAGAACAGCTGATATATCGGCCAGTGTGCATGCACCTATACACTAGAGATGAGCGCCTGAAATTTTTCGGGTTTTGTGTTTTGGTTTTGGGTTCGGTTCCGCGGCCGTGTTTTGGGTTCGAACGCGTTTTGGCAAAACCTCACCGAATTTTTTTTGTCGGATTCGGGTGTGTTTTGGATTCGGGTGTTTTTTTCAAAAAACACTAAAAAACAGCTTAAATCATAGAATTTGGGGGTCATTTTGATCCCAAAGTAATATTAACCTCAAAAACCATAATTTACACTCATTTTCAGTCTATTCTGAATACCTCACACCTCACAATATTATTTTTAGTCCTAAAATTTGCACCGAGGTCGCTGTGTGAGTAAGATAAGCGACCCTAGTGGCCGACACAAACACCGGGCCCATCTAGGAGTGGCACTGCAGTGTCACGCAGGATGTCCCTTCCAAAAAACCCTCCCCAAACAGCACATGACGCAAAGAAAAAAAGAGGAGCAATGAGGTAGCTGTGTGAGTAAGATAAGCGACCCTAGTGGCCGACACAAACACCGGGCCCATTTAGGAGTGGCACTGCAGTGTCACGCAGGATGTCCCTTCCAAAAAACCCTCCCCAAACAGCACATGACGCAAAGAAAAAAAGAGGCGCAATGAGGTAGCTGACTGTGTGAGTAAGATAAGCGACCCTAGTGGCCGACACAAACACCGGGCCCATTTAGGAGTGGCACTGCAGTGTCACGCAGGATGTCCCTTCCAAAAAACCCTCCCCAAACAGCACATGACGCAAAGAAAAAAAGAGGCGCAATGAGGTAGCTGACTGTGTGAGTAAGATTAGCGACCCTAGTGGCCGACACAAACACCGGGCCCATCTAGGAGTGGCACTGCAGTGTCACGCAGGATGTCCCTTCCAAAAAACCCTCCCCAATCAGCACATGATGCAAAGAAAAAGAAAAGAAAAAAGAGGTGCAAGATGGAATTGTCCTTGGGCCCTCCCACCCACCCTTATATTGTATAAACAAAACAGGACATGCACACTTTAACCAACCCATCATTTCAGTGACAGGGTCTGCCACACGACTGTGACTGATATGACGGGTTGGTTTGGACCCCCCCCAAAAAAAGAAGCAATTAATCTCTCCTTGCACAAACTGGCTCTACAGAGGCAAGATGTCCACCTCATCTTCACCCTCCGATATATCACCGTGTACATCCCCCTCCTCACAGATTATCAATTCGTCCCCACTGGAATCCACCATCTCAGCTCCCTGTGTACTTTGTGGAGGCAATTGCTGCTGGTCAATGTCTCCGCGGAGGAATTGATTATAATTCATTTTAATGAACATCATCTTCTCCACATTTTCTGGATGTAACCTCGTACGCCGATTGCTGACAAGGTGAGCGGCGGCACTAAACACTCTTTCGGAGTACACACTTGTGGGAGGGCAACTTAGGTAGAATAAAGCCAGTTTGTGCAAGGGCCTCCAAATTGCCTCTTTTTCCTGCCAGTATAAGTACGGACTGTGTGACGTGCCTACTTGGATGCGGTCACTCATATAATCCTCCACCATTCTATCAATGTTGAGAGAATCATATGCAGTGACAGTAGACGACATGTCCGTAATCGTTGTCAGGTCCTTCAGTCCGGACCAGATGGCAGCATCAGCAGTCGCTCCAGACTGCCCTGCATCACCGCCAGCGGGTGGGCTCGGAATTCTGAGCCTTTTCCTCGCACCCCCAGTTGCGGGAGAATGTGAAGGAGGAGATGTTGACAGGTCGCGTTCCGCTTGACTTGACAATTTTGTCACCAGCAGGTCTTTGCACCCCAGCAGACTTGTGTCTGCCGGAAAGAGAGATCCAAGGTAGGCTTTAAATCTAGGATCGAGCACGGTGGCCAAAATGTAGTGCTCTGATTTCAACAGATTGACCACCCGTGAATCCTTGTTAAGCGAATTAAGGGCTGCATCCACAAGTCCCACATGCCTAGCGGAATCGCTCCCTTTTAGCTCCTTCTTCAATGCCTCCAGCTTCTTCTGCAAAAGCCTGATGAGGGGAATGACCTGACTCAGGCTGGCAGTGTCTGAACTGACTTCACGTGTGGCAAGTTCAAAGGGCATCAGAACCTTGCACAACGTTGAAATCATTCTCCACTGCACTTGAGACAGGTGCATTCCACCTCCTATATCGTGCTCAATTGTATAGGCTTGAATGGCCTTTTGCTGCTCCTCCAACCTCTGAAGCATATAGAGGGTTGAATTCCACCTCGTTACCACTTCTTGCTTCAGATGATGGCAGGGCAGGTTCAGTAGTTTTTGGTGGTGCTCCAGTCTTCTGTACGTGGTGCCTGTACGCCGAAAGTGTCCCGCAATTTTTCTGGCCACCGACAGCATCTCTTGCACGCCCCTGTCGTTTTTTAAAAAATTCTGCACCACCAAATTCAAGGTATGTGCAAAACATGGGACGTGCTGGAATTTGCCCATATTTAATGCACACACAATATTGCTGGCGTTGTCCGATGCCACAAATCCACAGGAGAGTCCAATTGGGGTAAGCCATTCCGCGATGATCTTCCTCAGTTGCCGTAAGAGGTTTTCAGTTGTGTGCGTATTCTGGAAAGCGGTGATACAAAGCGTAGCCTGCCTAGGAAAGAGTTGGCGTTTGCGAGATGCTGCTACTGGTGCCGCCGCTGCTGTTCTTGCGGCGGGAGTCCATACATCTACCCAGTGGGCTGTCACAGTCATATAGTCCTGACCCTGCCCTGCTCCACTTGTCCACATGTCCGTGGTTAAGTGGACATTGGGTACAACTGCATTTTTTAGGACACTGGTGAGTCTTTTTCTGACGTCCGTGTACATTCTCGGTATCGCCTGCCTAGAGAAGTGGAACCTAGATGGTATTTGGTAACGGGGGCACACTGCCTCAATAAATTGTCTAGTTCCCTGTGAACTAACGGCGGATACCGGACGCACGTCTAACACCAACATAGTTGTCAAGGCCTCAGTTATCCGCTTTGCAGTAGGATGACTGCTGTGATATTTCATCTTCCTCGCAAAGGACTGTTGAACAGTCAATTGCTTACTGGAAGTAGTACAAGTGGGCTTACGACTTCCCCTCTGGGATGACCATCGACTCCCAGCGGCAACAACAGCAGCGCCAGCAGCAGTAGGCGTTACACGCAAGGATGCATCGGAGGAATCCCAGGCAGGAGAGGACTCGTCAGAATTGCCAGTGACATGGCCTGCAGGACTATTGGCATTCCTGGGGAAGGAGGAAATTGACACTGAGGGAGTTGGTGGGGTGGTTTGCGTGAGCTTGGTTACAAGAGGAAGGGATTTACTGGTCAGTGGACTGCTTCCGCTGTCACCCAAAGTTTTTGAACTTGTCACTGACTTATTATGAATGCGCTGCAGGTGACGTATAAGGGAGGATGTTCCGAGGTGGTTAACGTCCTTACCCCTACTTATTACAGCTTGACAAAGGGAACACACGGCTTGACACCTGTTGTCCGCATTTCTGGTGAAATACCTCCACACCGAAGAGCTGATTTTTTTGGTATTTTCACCTGGCATGTCAACGGCCATATTCCTCCCACGGACAACAGGTGTCTCCCCGGGTGCCTGACTTAAACAAACCACCTCACCATCAGAATCCTCCTGGTCAATTTCCTCCCCAGCGCCAGCAACACCCATATCCTCCTCATCCTGGTGTACTTCAACACTGACATCTTCAATCTGACTATCAGGAACTGGACTGCGGGTGCTCCTTCCAGCACTTGCAGGGGGCGTGCAAATGGTGGAAGGCGCATGCTCTTCACGTCCAGTGTTGGGAAGGTCAGGCATCGCAACCGACACAATTGGACTCTCCTTGTGGATTTGGGATTTCGAAGAATGCACAGTTCTTTGCTGTGCTGCTTTTGCCAGCTTGAGTCTTTTCATTTTTCTAGCGAGAGGCTGAGTGCTTCCATCCTCATGTGAAGCTGAACCACTAGCCATGAACATAGGCCAGGGCCTCAGCCGTTCCTTGCCACTCCGTGTGGTAAATGGCATATTGGCAAGTTTACGCTTCTCCTCCGACAATTTTATTTTAGGTTTTGGAGTCCTTTTTTTTCTGATATTTGGTGTTTTGGATTTGACATGCTCTGTACTATGACATTGGGCATCGGCCTTGGCAGACGACGTTGCTGGCATTTCATCGTCTCGGCCATGACTAGTGGCAGCAGCTTCAGCACGAGGTGGAAGTGGATCTTGATCTTTCCCTAATTTTGGAACCTCAACATTTTTGTTCTCCATATTTTAATAGGCACAACTAAAAGGCACCTCAGGTAAACAATGGAGATGGATACTAGTATACAATTATGGACTGCCTGCCGACTGCAGACACAGAGGTAGCCACAGCCGTGAACTACCGTACTGTACTGTGTCTGCAGCTAATATAGACTGGTTGATAAAGAGAAGATGTCTATGTAACTATGTATGTATAAAGAAGACTGAAAAAAATCCACGGTTAGGTGGTATACAATTATGGACGGACGGACTGCCTGCCGAGTGCAGACACAGAGGTAGCCACAGCCGTGAACTACCGTACTGTACTGTGTCTGCAGCTAATATAGACTGGTTGATAAAGAGAAGATGTCTATGTAACTATGTATGTATAAAGAAGAATGAAAAAAAACCACGGTTAGGTGGTATACAATTATGGACGGACTGCCTGCCGAGTGCAGACACAGAGGTAGCCACAGCCGTGAACTACCATACTGTACTGTGTCTGCAGCTAATATAGACTGGTTGATAAAGAGAAGATGTCTATGTAACTATGTATGTATAAAGAAGAATGAAAAAAATCCACGGTTAGGTGGTATTACAATTATGGACGGACTGCCTGCCGAGTGCAGAGACACAGAGGTAGCCACAGCCGTGAACTACCGTACTGTGTCTGCTGCGACTGGATGATAAATGATATAAAAAATATATATATATATCACTACTGCAGCCGGACAGGTATATATTATATATTATATAATGACGGACCTGCTGGACACTGTCTGTCAGCAGAATGAGTTTTATTTTTATAGAATAAAAAAAACAACAACACACAAGTGAAGTCACACGACGAGTGTTTAACTTTTTCAGGCAATCACAATATAAGTATACTACTAACTATACTGGTGGTCAGTGTGGTCAGGTCACTGGTCAGTCACACTGGCAGTGGCACTCCTGCAGCAAAAGTGTGCACTGTTTAATTTTAATATAATATGTACTCCTGGCTCCTGCTATAACCTATAACTGGCACTGCAGTAGTGCTCCCCAGTCTCCCCCACAATTATAAGCTGTGTGAGCTGAGCAGTCAGACAGATATATATAATATTATATATAGATAATAGATGATGCAGCACACTGGCCTGAGCCTGAGCAGTGCACACAGATATGGTATGTGACTGACTGAGTCACTGTGTGTATCGCTTTTTTCAGGCAGAGAACGGATATATTAAATAAACTGCACTGTGTGTCTGGTGGTCACTCACTATATAATATATTATGTACTCCTGGCTCCTGCTATAACCTATAACTGGCACTGCAGTAGTGCTCCCCAGTCTCCCCCACAATTATAAGCTGTGTGAGCTGAGCAGTCAGACAGATATATATAATATTATATATAGATAATAGATGATGCAGCACACTGGCCTGAGCCTGAGCAGTGCACACAGATATGGTATGTGACTGACTGAGTCACTGTGTGTATCGCTTTTTTCAGGCAGAGAACGGATATATTAAATAAACTGCACTGTGTGTCTGGTGGTCACTCACTATATAATATATTATGTACTCCTGGCTCCTGCTATAACCTATAACTGGCACTGCAGTAGTGCTCCCCAGTCTCCCCCACAATTATAAGCTGTGTGAGCTGAGCAGTCAGACAGATATATATAATATTATATATAGATAATAGATGATGCAGCACACTGGCCTGAGCCTGAGCAGTGCACACAGATATGGTATGTGACTGACTGAGTCACTGTGTGTATCGCTTTTTTCAGGCAGAGAACGGATATATTAAATAAACTGCACTGTGTGTCTGGTGGTCAGTGGTCACTCACTATATAATATATTATGTACTCCTGGCTCCTGCTATAACCTATAACTGGCACTGCAGTAGTGCTCCCCAGTCTCCCCCACAATTATAAGCTGTGTGAGCTGAGCAGTCAGACAGATATATATAATATTATATATAGATAATAGATGATGCAGCACACTGGCCTGAGCCTGAGCAGTGCACACAGATATGGTATGTGACTGACTGAGTCACTGTGTGTATCGCTTTTTTCAGGCAGAGAACGGATATATTAAATAAACTGCACTGTGTGTCTGGTGGTCACTCACTATATAATATATTATGTACTCCTGGCTCCTGCTATAACCTATAACTGGCACTGCAGTAGTGCTCCCCAGTCTCCCCCACAATTATAAGCTGTGTGAGCTGAGCAGTCAGACAGATATATATAATATTATATATAGATAATAGATGATGCAGCACACTGGCCTGAGCCTGAGCAGTGCACACAGATATGGTATGTGACTGACTGAGTCACTGTGTGTATCGCTTTTTTCAGGCAGAGAACGGATATATTAAATAAACTGCACTGTGTGTCTGGTGGTCACTCACTATATAATATATTATGTACTCCTGGCTCCTGCTATAACCTATAACTGGCACTGCAGTAGTGCTCCCCAGTCTCCCCCACAATTATAAGCTGTGTGAGCTGAGCAGTCAGACAGATATATATAATATTATATATAGATAATAGATGATGCAGCACACTGGCCTGAGCCTGAGCAGTGCACACAGATATGGTATGTGACTGACTGAGTCACTGTGTGTATCGCTTTTTTCAGGCAGAGAACGGATATATTAAATAAACTGCACTGTGTGTCTGGTGGTCACTCACTATATAATATATTATGTACTCCTGGCTCCTGCTATAACCTATAACTGGCACTGCAGTAGTGCTCCCCAGTCTCCCCCACAATTATAAGCTGTGTGAGCTGAGCAGTCAGACAGATATATATAATATTATATATAGATAATAGATGATGCAGCACACTGGCCTGAGCCTGAGCAGTGCACACAGATATGGTATGTGACTGACTGAGTCACTGTTTGTATCGCTTTTTTCAGGCAGAGAACGGATATATTAAATAAACTGCACTGTGTGTCTGGTGGTCACTCACTATATAATATATTATGTACTCCTGGCTCCTGCTATAACCTATAACTGGCACTGCAGTAGTGCTCCCCAGTCTCCCCCACAATTATAAGCTGTGTGAGCTGAGCAGTCAGACAGATATATATAATATTATATATAGATAATATATGATGCAGCACACTGGCCTGAGCCTGAGCAGTGCACACAGATATGGTATGTGACTGACTGAGTCACTGTGTGTATCGCTTTTTTCAGGCAGAGAACGGATATATTAAATAAACTGCACTGTGTGTCTGGTGGTCACTCACTATATAATATATTATGTACTCCTGGCTCCTGCTATAACCTATAACTGGCACTGCAGTAGTGCTCCCCAGTCTCCCCCACAATTATAAGCTGTGTGAGCTGAGCAGTCAGACAGATATATATAATATTATATATAGATAATAGATGATGCAGCACACTGGCCTGAGCCTGAGCAGTGCACACAGATATGGTATGTGACTGACTGAGTCACTGTGTGTATCGCTTTTTTCAGGCAGAGAACGGATATATTAAATAAACTGCACTGTGTGTCTGGTGGTCACTCACTACATAATATATTATGTACTCCTGGCTCCTGCTATAACCTATAACTGGCACTGCAGTAGTGCTCCCCAGTCTCCCCCACAATTATAAGCTGTGTGAGCTGAGCAGTCAGACAGATATATATAATATTATATATAGATAATAGATGATGCAGCACACTGGCCTGAGCCTGAGCAGTGCACACAGATATGGTATGTGACTGACTGAGTCACTGTGTGTATCGCTTTTTTCAGGCAGAGAACGGATATATTAAATAAACTGCACTGTGTGTCTGGTGGTCACTCACTATATAATATATTATGTACTCCTGGCTCCTGCTATAACCTATAACTGGCACTGCAGTAGTGCTCCCCAGTCTCCCCCACAATTATAAGCTGTGTGAGCTGAGCAGTCAGACATATATATAATATTATATATAGATAATAGATGATGCAGCACACTGGCCTGAGCCTGAGCAGTGCACACAGATATGGTATGTGACTGACTGAGTCACTGTGTGTATCGCTTTTTTCAGGCAGAGAACGGATATATTAAATAAACTGCACTGTGTGTCTGGTGGTCACTCACTATATAATATATTATGTACTCCTGGCTCCTGCTATAACCTATAACTGGCACTGCAGTAGTGCTCCCCAGTCTCCCCCACAATTATAAGCTGTGTGAGCTGAGCAGTCAGACAGATATATATAATATTATATATAGATAATAGATGATGCAGCACACTGGCCTGAGCCTGAGCAGTGCACACAGATATGGTATGTGACTGAGTCACTGTGTGCTGTGTATCGCTTTTTTCAGGCAGAGAACGGATTATAAAGTAAACTGCACTGTCCTCACTAGTAAACTCTCTCCACTCAGTCTCTACACTTCTACAGTAACAGTACTCCTCCTAGTCAGCTCCAGTAAATCTCTCTCAGTCTCTTATAATCTAAATGGAGAGGACGCCAGCCACGTCCTCTCCCTATCAATCTCAATGCACGTGTGAAAATGGCGGCGACGCGCGGCTCCTTATATAGAATCCGAGTCTCGCGATAGAATCCGAGCCTCGCGAGAATCCGACAGCGTCATGATGACGTTCGGGCGCGCTCGGGTTAACCGAGCAAGGCGGGAAGATCCGAGTCGCTCGGATCCGTGTAAAAAAACATGAAGTTCTGGCGGGTTCGGATTCAGAGAAACCGAACCCGCTCATCTCTACTATACACGTTTTAAAAGATCCACAGGTGGAGCTAATTATGGGGGTGATTCAGGTCTGATCGCTGCTGTGTGTTTTCACACAGCGGGCGATCAGTAATAGACTGTGCATGCGTATGCACCGCAATGTGCACACGCATCGGCAAACAACAACAGGCATCGCCGGACAGTGACAGGCTGGTGCGAAAATTTCAATTGCACAGCCATTTTGCATGCTGATTGACAGAAAAAGGCCGTTTGTGGGTAGTAACTGACCGTTTTCTGGAAGTGATATGGAAAAAATCAGGGAGGGTGTGTGACGTCAGCTCCGGACTTGATCAGACTGTTCTCATCGCACTGTAGGAGCAAATCCTGGGCTGCACACAGACTGCACACAGTGGAAACATCATTCAATGGTGACTGAGGTGCGAACCGATTTGCAGCTGTCTGCTGACTGAGGGTTTTTTTGCAGCTCGGCGTACACATTCGATCACACACTTGCACAGTGAATATACACTCCCCTTGAGCAGCGACTATCTAAACGCAGCACAGCAAATTTGGCAGCCCTGCAATCAGGTCTGAATCACCCCCTATATCACTTGTGATTCTGTGAGGCGACCTTGAAAACATGAACTGTCTGGGGTCCTGAGGACTGAGGTTGAGAACCTCTAATAATACCCAATACCAGATATTGGGTTGGTTTTGTGATAGTTTCATATTTTTGCAAGAGGATAACAGAAATAAAATATTTTGTGCATGATATAACCCTGTCTCTGTAGTATCTATGATACCCTTTAAAGTTAAATGATTGGCTTTAGTATGGTCACAAGATATATTTTTTATTATTTGTACTTTTTACAAAATTTGTCATTACTTTATAAAGTATCTATTAAATAGTCAGATTCATAGGCTTATTGGTAATGGGTGAAGGGTGTGCAGACCACACCATGACTGCCACATATATCCCTGGGAACATTTCACAAGTGCCTGTTTCTTTAAATCTGCATATTTGCACCAAGAAATCACCAGAAAAATGGTACCCATGCTATTTTTCTTAGAGATCAGTGCAGCCACAGTAGGCTCTGGCACAGTGCCATACTCTACGTAAAACACGTGCAAGTAAGATGGGGGAGGCTGAACATAGGTCCCCTCTCTTTAGAACTGCCATTGTCCAAATTTATATTTTATTTTTCTGTGGTGCTATAAACAGTGAGTGTTATTATCTAGCTTTCTATTTAAACCCTCTCAGATCATTCTGTGGTGCATCATAAACAGGTTGGATTTGCATTTATATTGTTTAAGCCTTATTCTGTCTGACCTTTTGATGCTCAGTTGATTCTTGAGTCCAGTACTTTACTTGTGATATGCTCATGAACTAATCTAACTACCTTGATATTAGCCTGTATATTGACCACAAAATCTATTATGTTCCTCTTTATAGTTAGCTGCTGTGGATGCAGACAAAGGTTTTAACAGTGCAGAAACACAACAATGCACAGTTATATATGAGTCATATGATGCACCATGCTGATGAGAATTAAACGAGTAGTGAGGAGAAAGGTAGTTCAGACACTGCTATATAAATAAATTATGACAGGATGACAGAGTAATTCTTCTTCAATATTATGTTAGAAATGCATGCTTAACAAGTTACTGTCAAGTAATTGACAAGAAGCTGGAAGATGCAAATTATAGCTGAATTCAGGAACAATGCACACAGAATTTGTACCAATGTTTCCTCTATGCTGTGTTGTAAAAGCATACATTATACCTGGGGCCGGTGCTAGGGTGTTTGGTGCCCCCCTGCAAGCTATAAATGTGCACCTCCCATACTTTACAAAGGGACAGTGCCCCCTGTAGCATAGACGCTTACACACAATGCCCCCTGTAGTAGTTACGCTTATGCACACAACACCCTCTGTAGTAGTGATGCTTAAACATACAACGTCCCCTGTAAAGGCCACCTTAGTACTGACACTTAAACACACAACACCCCCTGTAGTAGTGACGCTTACACACCACGCCCCCTGTAGTAGTGATGCTTAAACACACAACGCCCCCTGTAGTAGTGACGCAGACACACCACGCCCTCTGTAGTAGTGACGCTTAAACACACAATGCCCCCTGTAGTAGTGATGCTTAAACACACAACGCCCCCTGGTAGTAGTGACGCTTACGCACATAACGCCCCCTGTAGTAGTGACGCTTAAACAAGCAACGCCCCCTGTAGTAGTGACACACACAACGCCCCCTGTAGTAGTGACGCTTACACACAATGCCACCTAGTAGTAGTGATGCTTAAACACACAACGCCCCCTGTAGTAGTGATGCTTAAACACACAACGCCCCCTAGTAGTATGGACGCTTATGCACATAACGCCCCCTGTAGTAGTGGCGCCTAAACAAACAACGCCCCCTGTAGTAGTGATGCTTACACACAACGCCCCCTAGTAGTAGTGACAATTACGCATACAACGTCCCCTGTAGTAGTGATGCTTAAACACTGCCCAGTCACACATACACAGATGCACACACCACATACATATATATATATATATATATATATATATATACACGCACACACATTCTCTTGATCACTCTCTTTCCATTCACTCACCTAAAGAAGTCTGGCTGCTGGAGCTGCTGGAGCCGCTCATCATCCTGTGTAACAGGCTGCTGCCTGGTCCCGTGTAGCCCCGCCCCCCAGTTCTGTCTAGCTCTGCCCCCTTTTTGGCCAGGCTACGGACACTGCAGGGGGAGTAGGGGGAGGCTTCTAGCTGCCGGCGCCGCTGCCTGTACAGTGTGACAGGCACAGTAGCCGGCAGCAGCAGGGGGAGACAGGGTTGCGCAGCAAAGGGATGCAGGGCAGACAGAGCACCTGTCCGGCCTGGCACCTACCTCCACTGCATCCCTTTACTGAGCGGTGGGCCTGATCATACCATTACTGCAGAGTAATTGAAAAGCTGCTGGATGATGCAAATTTCAGCAAATTCCAGGAAAACACACAGAACCTGTAGCAACTGTGCTTGTAGAAGGTAAAAATGAGCAAGAGCCAGACTAATTAGAAGTTAGTGCAGTATTGGGCAGTCTAGTCTAGTTCAGAATTGAGTGCAGGAAATCAGCAACTCGAGGTCAAAAACATTTCATTACTGCTACAGAAGCCAAGAGTTAAGAATTCACCCTGGTGCGTTATCTTTCAATAACTACAGAAGGATCCATTTGGAAAGGAATGAAATATAATCCTGGTGGACAGAAATGCATGTGGACAAAGGCTACAGTTAAGCCTCTCATGTTTTAGAAGGGAATCTCATCAATGAATGGTCTACTCAGTTTTAAACCACTCCTATTACCCACCAAGTAAACCTTTTACAGTAGTAGTGAAAGTGTGTGCAAATGTATATATAAGATATAAGTGGGTACAGACTTTTAAAGCTTTTTACATTTATTGCTTACAAAAAAAAACTTTTTTTAACCACGGCGCCCTAGAGTATCAGAATTTTTTTCACGGCACCCCTAGGCCAAAAGATTCCTTTTGAGAAATGTAGAAAAAATAAAAAATTAAGTAAATTGTGTTTATATGTCATCCTTAGGTTCAACTGTGTGGTGAGGGACAAGATTTGCTTCTGTTTGTCCACATATTTTCTGATTGACAGTCAAAGCACTTGTTTTACCTGTTACAATGACCATAAATAATTTGAATTGGTCCTGGACCACCAACCCAGGGCACCCCTGCAAGTGTCCTGAGGCCCCCCTGGGTGCCACGACACACAGTTTGGGAACCACGGCCTTAAACCTATTATGTAGTAAAACAATGCTATAACTTCATAAACCATACATAAAATGCATAAACAGTGTTAGTTTATATAGATTGTTATGCGTAAACGGGCAGGTTGGTTAAAAATGTATGCATAACAGTCTGTACCAACTAACACTTTTTATGCATTTTACGTTTGGTATATGAAATGAAATATTATTCTTTTATTACATTATAGCTTTTAAAGTTTTTTTAAGCAATACGTGTAAAAATCTATAGAAATCTGTACCCATTTATATCTCATATATACATTTGAAACTCTGCACCATTAAATGCACACTTTCACTTATTCAGTACATGTAGTGGTAAGGAAAGGACCACTAGTGCCTGAGACAGATTTGCAATATCTAGATTATAAATAGAAATAATTTTTGATATTTTACAATTTTACCAATGGTATTTAACAAAGGAGATTTAGACACCACACCATTCACATTGTACAGAAGTAACGTAACAATTTTTCTTTTTTTGTTGAAAAAAATATAATTTTTAAAGACTCTTTTTCACTCCATCTTTACTTCTATTACTTCAGAAGCATACTTGAATGGATCTTTGTACAATCATCCCTTGCCTTTGAGATCTTATGGGGCAGATGTATTAAGCCTGGAGAAGGGATAAAGAAGTGATAAAGTGCAAGGTGATAATGCACCAGCCAGCAGCTCCTAACTGTCATTTTTCAAATCCATAAAGTTGCCTGGTGCGTTATCACCTTGCATTTATCACCGGTTTATCACTTCTTTATCCCTTCTCTAGGTTAATACATCTACCCCATTATTCTGAGTAGTGTAGAATGTTTTCTGTACATAAAACACTGAGACACTGTCAACCCATCATTAATTTTATTGTTGTATTGACCCAGTACATCTACACCTAGGGACTGAAAATATCCTTCATTTATTTTCAACAGAGACTACATCTTAATTTTCTGCCAGTGCACACTTATTCATTGTTGAGAAGGACCATACTCTAGTCTTAGACACTGACATAAAAATTCCCTATCCTCTTAATTTCATGCCTGCTTTGTTTGAGCATATTCTTATCTCTAGAGCTGTAATGCGGGTAGTGCGGACAGTGCCCCACACAGGGTAGAATGTTCAGGGGGGTGTAATCTGTCCTGTTTACCCAATGGCCACTGCCTGCTCTCCTCCATCTCCTTCACTGAGGGAGAGACCTCATGCACATACAGTGCTGAGCAAGATGGCTAGGGATCAGCCTCAGGATAGTCTCACCCCCCTTTTCTCCCAGCATTTGGGGTACTTGTTATGGGCAGATGCAGAAAAACTGTCAGTGGGATTGTGCAGCTAGGGGACTTGGGTGCGGGGGTGGGGGGACTTGGGGCAGCAGCACAGAGTGCATGACTGCCATGTTGCTGTACTGCTTATCCCTGTCTTTACAAAACTTGATTCACAGGGGCTTAGGGGGTATTTATAAAAGCATGACGAGAGCTAGAGTAGAGAGGTGTAAAGCACTAAGGTGTAAATCAGCCTCTAACTCTCATTTTACAGGTTGTGTTTGAAAAAGACAGTTAGAAACTGACTGGTTAGTGCTTTATTTCTCTCCACATTTTCTCTCTCTATGCTTTGATAAATACCCCCCCCCCCCCCTAAGAACTGAATACACATATAGTAAGACTATGAGTAAACAATAGCTTTTACTACTGGGGTCAGCTATTACGTGTACATTTTGATCACTGTCACATGTAGTGTTTCAAAATTAATGCTATGTTACTATTGTATATGTGATATATATAATTTGTCATTGTCTACTGGAATATTTTCATTTTCTCTTCTGATCTAGCTTCTTGTACTGTCAGACTTGCATTGTAATAGTGAAAGCAAATTCTAGAAGAGTAGTATATCTTATCAGTATTTATAAAGATCACAATAATGCCAAATATTATAATATGTATCTAAAGTTTGTACACAAAAGCATAACAAGCGCTTTTCTTTCAGGTAAATTAATTGTTCACTTTTTATTCTGGTTTAAAAATTGTGAAAGCAGATGCCCTTTCTCCTTTGTTTTAGAGTAATGACTCTGTATCCATGTTTTTCAATCTATGTGTACTCTAAAGATTCTCTCAGGCTAATGTTTTATGTCTGAGGAACATCAGATTAAAATACTGACTTGGGTTCACATTTTCAAATCTGCTGGGATTCTCTTTATTGTAACAAAATGTTTGGCTTTGAATACAAATGCCATTAAAATCACATAAGTTGTGGAACAATCATAATGTTTCATCAGAATTCTGTGACTGAAATTCCCCATAAACATATCCAAACGTTTAACAAGTTGAGAGTAGTTACAATGACCACAAGCGGTATACAATTTTAATGGAATTCCTTTTATAACAAGTGTAAATAATTCTTGACTAAATTTACCTCACATTCTAAGCTTTTCAATAAGTGGTACAAAGATAATTTGCAACAAATGTGTTAATGTTTGTTTTTGTTGAAATAGGTGATTATGTTTCTGGAGCTTTTATGAACTGCATATGTTAAGTGTGTTAAAATATTGAAACTTATTTTCCTCCACTTGTGACTGTCATTACTTACAGTATATATGACACAGTTATAATGTGATTTTGCTTTTTTACTCTACAGAAACAATTGTATAAATTTTTCCCAAAAATTAAGTTAGCTAAAAAATTCCTACAGATCTGAAAGTTCTGCCCCATAGTTATTCAATCCATCATATTTTGAGGGTGGGGACTAGTGACATACTGTATTAAACATATTACACATTACTACTGACTTTTAGATTCTGTTGATATGCTCCCTGTTTCTATTTTCAAGATTGTCACATCTAAACATTTACAACTGAGCCTTATATCTTTTAACTATAGAAGATCCATCTAATTCCTTAAAGGAATACCTGCCACTGGAGGTAATGTACCATCCTGTTTGATGAACAGAAAATGTATATACTTGTGCCACATGTTAGTGTAACACAGATATTAAGATAGATCTACATCTGTCAAAAACACAAATTCCCACCAGAGCCCTTCACAAATCTTTGTTCCCAGGGGTACTGTGTTGAAATAAAGACCACACAAGCCTGTGCTATTGGGGTACACAAATATTTATTTTTCTATGCTCGTGAAATAAGTGTAATCTTAGAAAATAACTTTCACATTGCACTATGTATAAATGTGAAAGGATATTCATCAATATACACACCAATATTTTAATAAATCATTTGTCAGATATATGGTCAGCTAAGAGGGTCCCATTAATTTGTTTACTTTTGGAAGGTTGAAAAATGTATATGTTTAAGTTACTTATAGTACATACAAAAATTCTGCAGCCTTTTGTTTATTATGTCCTTGTGTACAGTATTTCTACATTAAATTACAAATCCTGAATTCTATGCTATATTAGACTATCATTTTTCAAGTGTCAACATAGTTTCATCAATAACCAACACTTACACTTACTCAAGGTTTAGTAAGTACTTTTAGATATCTATAGTATTTTTCTACCTTTCCATCGAAAAGGAAACTTACTGTATATACAGTACAAACAAATGCTTATGTGTGAGCACTGTGAATTTATCAACATTACTACACTGACAAAGAATACTCTGAAAATTACTGAAATTGAATTGTCCCAATCTTCCTGCAAATACAGTTTGTACACCTATGTGGTAAATGACTGTCTACCTTTATGCAAAATATATTTCTGCTAATGTACAATAAGTGTCATGTCATATGTCAGATTGATTGAAATAAGAACCTCTAGAACTGGCAAACCATAGTCTTCACCCATATTATTTCACTTTCCATAGAATGATATTTTACCAGGGTCGGACTGGCCCACAGGGGTACCAGGGAAACCACTGGTAGGCCCCACTGCCTGAGGGCCCACTCCTTCCTCTAGGGATCAGGTTCAAGACTGTGCACTTATATTATACATGCTAGATATGTTGCATTACACTGCACTAAACTATTGTGTATTTCAAGTTTTTGTGGAGGCTGGCCACACCCCCTTTGTAGGATGGCCACACCCCTAAGTATGGGCCCCTATCACTGCATCCCCCCGGTGGGCCCATCATGCCCCAGTCCGACACTGTATTTTACCCAGTACTCAGTTGCCCCCAGGACAATTAAATGCTTATTCCAGTGTTTAATGGTGGTACAGGAAAGGACTGAAGACAGTAGTGCAAAAAGGCAAAACAACAGAGCTCTTATTGGCCTAAGTCAAATAGAAGATTTATGGAAAACCATAAATTTCAGTATCCAGAAGTAGGATGAAGGTATGCAAAGGTCTAAGAATGGTCATTATCAATAAATTAGGTCAGGGCAAGCCACATCCATGAATGTTCAGAACTCAGAAAATAAGGTCATGGTAGACAGCATGACTGCAGTATTATGAAACAGAACAGCTGAAGACAATCATCATCGGTCTTTGTATAGCAGGCAGGGGCGGATTGGGAACAAAAAGCGGCCCTGGAAAAATTTGTACTAGTGGCCCCACATGGGCAGCACCAGAGGTGTAAGGTCTAGCCATGGGCCATGGCAGCAGCACCCTCCCCCCAAGACTTTCCAGATAGTGGGCATGTCCAGCACCAAGCTGGAAGTTAAAAAGAAATAAAATTAAATATTATGAGCACATTATATGATACACCTTCAGAATTTAGGAAACTATATCATTCTTTAGAAAGATATATTTTCTTGCTTATTACACCAACCGTATTCCAGTCACTATTCACTCAGGGCGGGATGTACTAAAGCAAAAATGCGGTAAAACCCCTAAAAACGGGGGTTTTACCGCATTTTCATATTTACTAACACCCTACCGCCGCGTTTTCGGCATCCAGGGTATCGCCATTTCTGGATGGCGATACCCTACAGAAGCCTATGGGCTTCTTTTCACCGACCGCCGCAACCCGCCGACACCGCCGCAGACGCCTCCCCCCCTCCCCCCCCGGCTTACCTTCCTCCAGGCTGCCCTGGACCCGGAAGGTAGTCTCCTCCTCCCCCTAGCAACGCATCCGGAGGTACTTCCGGCTGCAGGGGGGGGGGGGGAGGAAGCGCCGGGGGCAGCCTGCTGCTGCTGCTTCCCGGCATCTAGCCAGTGTGGGGACCCCTGGGAGGTGACGGAGACCCCCCGCAGACCACCTAACAGGTATCGCGGGGGGCCTCCGTCACATCATCGCGATGTTGATCGCATATGTTAGTACATATGCGATCAACATCGCTGCGGTAACCGGCGAGGGGCGGCGATGTATGTTAATACATCCCGCCCTCAATCTTATATGTCAGCCAAGCAGGCAGACAGAGCATACACTAGATCATCTGTAATCACAGGCTAAGTGGCAGTAATTTTCATATATGCTAATTATAATTTATTTTGCATCTTATTCATTATGTCTATAAAAATGACCACATGTCCTCAAACAACACAGGCCCCACGGGTGTGTCGGCCCACCGGGAATCTTCCCTGTAAATCCTATGGCCAATCCGCCTCTGATAGCAGGTTTGCGCCTACCTTGTGCTAAGCAGGGTTTAAAAATGTTTTTAAAAAAAGGATAGTGTTGGAGCAAACTGGACACATTCAATTATGTACAGTATATAGCATGTTAATTGACTCAGCAATACACTTCTTTGAAACATTAATGTCTGCTAATGGTTTAACTTATTATTAAAGACTTTCATAGAGCTAAGGGATTAAATACAGACTGGAGGAAACATTAGAATGAATAAACTAAAATGCTTGAGAGCAAAACATATAATTATAACCATACTGTTCTCTCTCACCTTTCTAATTCAGATCTGGGATACACATGAGATGTTCTTCTTCAACAACCATGCAACCACGCGGTGCACTAATTTGGGATCCTCTACGAAGAAAACGACAAACAAAAAAAAAAAATTCCTCATGTCGACCTTTAGACCTGTCGACCTAGCACATGTCGACCTAGAAACCCTGTCGACCTTCCATCCATGTCGACCTAGTGACTGTCGACCTATAGTGGTCGACCTAAACATTGTCGACCTAGACACTGTCGATCTCCAGACCGGATCCCCTGGTCTCCACCCTACTTCACTGTGTCCCAAATGTAAATCTCCCAATGCCTCCTTATATCATTGCTTGTGGGACTGTCAGTATATCAAGACTATTTGGAGGTGGGATAATTGTTGTGACACATCTTATGAGCTTCCACTTACTCCAGAATGGCAATTTTGGCTGTTCCCTCTACTCTTACAAGGATTACACAAAGGCAGTAAAACACTGCAATTATTTCAGCTGATGCTGAGAAATTTATTCTACAATGTTACATTAGTCCCAGACCTTCATCCTTGGTGATATTCCCAGATAAATAATTGGATGTATTTTGGATGGGCTGGTTGAAGACCTCTCTTCATAAGGCATACCATGTTCAAAATATTATTGAAATTTGGGAGAGTTATATTGACTCTTTCCCTGATACCACAAAATTACAATTTAAATGTTGTTACCAGGACACAGGCTGGTACATATCCAGAATCATCTTGGATGACCTACAGTACCAATTGTTTAAGGGGGTGTGGTATGACTTACTGGAGCTTGGGATCCCGGCTCCAGGATCCCGACTGCCAGAATGCCGGCAGTGGGGCGAGGACAAAAGAGCCACTTGCTGGCTCGCTGCGGGCACGGTGGCGCACTAAGCTATTTTTTCTCCCTCCTGGGGTGTCATGGACACCCCAAGAGGGAGAAAACTTGTCAGTATACTGGCAGTCAGGATTCTGGCATCGGTATGTTGAGCACCGGGATCCCGACAGCCAGTATATAAAGTGCCACCCATTTAAGGTTGTGTGTTATATTTACCGTATTGTGGTGTTTTGTTTTTTGCAAGACCGTACTGCCCCCCCACCACCTCACTTTTTTCCTTTCCCTCCATGTCTTCCTCAGCTACCCTTCCCCCCTTGATTTTGCATGCCTTTGTACAATTGTACCATTTACCTTGTACTTGTTCATGGCCCCTGTTTTTCATTGATGGATATTACTCAAATGTTACTATAACATCTTTGTTGTTGACTTTTATAATGTAATTAGTATTTGTCATTGCCAACTTAATGGTATACATATTTGCTGATAATTGTTTTTTTATGTTTCCCCTCTTATGTCTACTTTTTCTGTTTCTGTATCCTATTTATTTATTCGATTGCTTTAATAAAAACACATATTAAATACATATAACATAATATTTAGCCTCTTTGAGTAATCTACATTATTTGTCTACTATAATTATATATTATTTTGTGTTACAGTATGTTTAATATGTTTCATATATTGTGTTATAACTGTTATGTTTACTTAGTCAACAGTAATCATTTTTTGTTTGTTTTTTGTAGACTTTCATTCATCTTTGACCCAATTTACTTTGATAAATTTGTTTAAGCGATGGATACCATATGTTCTAAAATAACTTGTTCAGCAATAGAGCACAGGAAACATTTATATAACATACTGAAAAAAGATAATTGCTCTTATACATAGTTTTAATATATGAAATTATTTGAAATTCATGAAATTCATTTATAGTTTATTAAAATGTTTTCATGCAAATAGAACTTTTGTCCCATAGTATAAACACAATATCTGACTTTCAAATCTTCCAAAGTAAACTTATTTTTCCTGCCATGATAGAATAGTCTGAGATATTACTGCAGTATATACTATATTTGGTGCAATGTTTGCTAAAGTTGTCACATAGCAAACTAAATTGTCTAAAGGGGTACACACATAGAGCTGTATGCTTAAAGTCCAAGCAATCTGTCTAGATTGCTTATAAATTAAGCACACATCGCTCCGTGTGCAGAGCCCATTGCGATTGCGATGCGCGGCCCCATACATAATAAATAGTGCTCCAGGAAAATACTTTTTTGTCTTTCTCTCTTCTTGAATTGTGTTATGTATGGGAGCAAATGACAGTTGACGATTTGCTCCCAAACACTGGAAAACAGACATAATGGTTGTTCAGACAAATTGGTTAAATCAGTTTGATTTAACCAATTTGTCCAAATTACCATTTTTGTCTATTTTGTCTTTTTTTCTGGAGTTTGGGAGCAAATGCTTGTCATTTGCTCTCATACATTACCAGATTTTCGTTCCAAACAGGCAGATTGGACAGATAATCTGTGTGTAGTTCCCTTAAAAATGTCAGTTTCTGCTATGGTATAATCTTGCATGTGAGAAGTTTTTTTAGCTGCTTTGCGGGGGTTGGGTATGTTATGCTGGCAGCCGGGATCCCAGCGGTCAGCATACCAATGCTGGGATCCCAGCCGCCAGAATGCTGGAAGGTGCAGTTACTTGGTAGTGCTGATTATTTAAGCGCTACGCTGTCACTTCATCTCTGCCAGTGACAGTGTTTGTTCCTAACATACTGTAGGGTCTTGGTTCCTGTGCTGTATGTTGGTTTTGTTTCCTGCTACAGCTTCTGCAATTCCTGGTTCTTGTGCTGTATGTTTGGTTTTATGATGCAGCTTCTGTGGCTCCCGGTTTAAGTGCTGCATGTTCCTGGTTCAGTTTCTTTATACCATACATCCTAACATGACCCTCTCCAGGAGGAACTAAATGCTCTGCTTCTGGACTTTTCTCTTAATGGATGATTGCTGGCACCTCTGTTGAACAGGTTGATGGATAAGAAAGTTTTTTTTAGCAAAGGTGCCGGCAGTCATACATTAAGAGAGAAGTCCAGGAACAGAGCATTCTGTCCCTCTTGGAGAGGGTCATGTTGGGAGGTATGTTATATAGCTGCTATTATTCCTCATCCAGTCACCAGGCTTCAGACTATTACAAATCCTGATTCTAATCCCTGACAGGACCTAGCCAGGATTCCAGTCTGGGTCCTGATCAACCATCCATGTTTTGTATATCCAGTCTGGCTTCCAAGTACTGAGCGTACATTCCTGGCTTAATTGGTGGCTTCCAGTATTGATGTGTCTACAGAGTTATCACCTTCCCCTGCTACTTACCACATTGGCTAACTTCACGTGGAATATCCTGAAATACCCAACTTCAGATTTCAGGCAAATATGCATACAGTCCTGCTTCATCATGATGACCATCTGCATGCATCATCAGCTCCATACAATCCACCTAGTGTGGTAAGAACTTGTGCTTAACTTACCTGGTGTTCAGGTTATTTTATGGTTATGGCTAACCTCAGTTACTAGTGTATCCTGAACTCATTGCTGTGTACATACATACTGTGACTAAACCTTTACCATTTCCACATTTGTCTAATCAGAAATGGATTCATACTTTGTATATTGGGACATTGCCGAGGGGCTCTGAGCCGGTCTCAGCTGTCTGATTATACTGGACTCTTTACAATGCCGTTACTTACAGTACCATGACTTATTTATCGATTCTGAATATTGACATTCCAGATTTATCTGTTTGTGCTATATTTATCACATAAATAAAACTGTTAATTTTTATTGGAAACATGCCTTGTGATTTCTGCTACGTACCGAACAGCTTTATTGTCATGCATACTTTAGAAAAGGGAACGTCTTCAAGCTAGAGCTGTGAAATGTTGTTTAACTTTGCAGCTAAAATTGAATATGGTGGTTGTGGGCTTCCAGTATTCAAAATATTATCACAGAATGTATATTATTGCCTTCTGGGTATAATCACAGCAGGTAGAAACTAGATCTCCATTCTTATAAGACCCTTACCAGTATATGTAGATCATGTGAATGATGTTCCGACCAAGTGACAAACATAAATAAGTTCCAATACATGTTCATTGGCTCCTTCTCCTTTCCAACATGGGTTAAGCAGGGAATATTTTTTTATTCTGTTTTTTGGGTTTTGTTACTGTGTGTGAGTGGTTGTAGCCACCTCTCAGTAATCACATGTGAAATCATTTTATACATTTATTTTAAGTATTTATTCTTGTAAGTTAGAACAATACTTATATGCCTCTGATGAAGCAGCCTGGAACAGCAAAGCATTTTAGTTATCCACACCATTTCAGTGGGCTACATCAAGAGAGACACTCTATATTTTGGAATCCTGGGATTCACTGCAATACTTGCATTAATGCCACTCAGTGTCTTGTTAGCAAGAGTTTAACCATTACACTTCACAAAATGGAGAGGTGTTAATGGAGGGTTTGTGTGGAGGAGGAGCAGACCACACCCAGATGTCACCCTTCCAGGGGGTGACCCCACAATGCTGGCTCCTTTTCAATTCTGAAATGTCATTTTCTCTTTTTGATGGAAACTGTATTTTATAATAAGGCATGATAATGTCGATTTTATCTTTAAACATAAAGCTATATCTTTAAACACACTTTTACCATGGAGCCGCTGCGGCCGCTAGACTTAATATGCACTCTACGTACCTTTTACGCTATTTGTTTAAATGAGTCCCGTACCATGTACGGACTCTGCGTACAAATGCCGCGCTGACGGTACAAAGTACTCGCAGCACGTACACACCCAATTAATACGCTTTTAAACCTTATACAGTTAGGCAATGCAATACACTTTAAACCTTAGCAGGGAAAAGAGGACACAACACCGATTTGTAGTTAATCACTGGGTTCCAACACCACAGAGTAATATTTCTGAAAGGGGGTTAACAACACAAATTATGCACTACAATACAACAGAGTAAATGGCTACAGTCAATGTACATACGTGAGAATATTCGCGTGCGCTTCCCAGTCCGGTCCTCCGCTATCAGATTGATAGCGTTGAGAGTCTTGTGCCTGGCCAGGCTGCAAACAGGCTTTATTTATACAATTCTTCCAAAAACAATACAATGGATACTGTAATCCCTTTGTCCATTGGACACAGGAATGCAGTTTTACAGTACAGGAGAGGTCATAGGTCGATTTGAAAAGGTAGGCAATGTCTTTCCCAACTGCTCTTGTGGGTGGTCTCCTCTGGATTACCGCCGCATACATAATATACAGTAAATACAGTTTATATCTATATTCTGCTTCTGCACCTAACTATCCGCAGGAACATGCGATCTTCCGCAAACCAACACCGGAATGTTACCCTTAAAATACCCTACAGCTGGATACCAAACACCACCTTATAACCTTAGTCTGTCCCCACTTATCCTGTAAAGGCGATTCCCTTTGTTCTGGAATCATTTAAACTGTTGATACTTTCTGATGTGGTGCAGGGGGACTATGTGTACAATGTGCACTATTTGGATTAAATATGTAATGTTTTGATAGCTCTCCATGCGTTCACAAACTCTGCCGTAAATACCCATACCACGCGCAGCACCGCGGGAGCGACTATACGCAATTTGCGGATATGTGCACGCTCGGCAGAACAAGTGCACGCACAGTGGGCATGTGTGTACAGTTTATACGTGCTGTGTGTTCTTCTATATTTTTTTACTTTGACAGTCCACCCTTTGGCAGTCACCAATAACTGCCACTATCTAATCACTAAACAGAAAAATATCAATACAATATCTACAGACGATTGGATGGTCGGAGGAGAGCTGTAGGTGGGAAATGTATGACCTAGTGGGATAGTAAAAAGCATGTATGAATGAATCCATGTCTGAGGGCCATGTATCATCGTGCCGTATATGTTCTAGATAAGCTTCGAGGTATTGCGAAGTATACATTAAATCCTTCTTATCCCGTATTAAGGGTCTGTAAGTGGGCCAACAAACACTACCGAGCTCTTTTCGGCTTCTTGTTCCAACAAATCGGGTGCACATTTAGTTGATGATACATGGAGGGGGAACAAATGTGAGTGCTAGTACATGTGGCTATCACCGGTCGACTATGTGTGTCATTAACTGAAGGTTGTAGAGATGAAGATTAGACAAAAATACATTCACATAACATTTTCATAAACATTCTTGGGTATGGTCGATGTCTTTTCCGGATGGGTGTATCTGGGCAGAGGGGGAGACAAAGGAAAAACGGGTGAAAGAAACAGGCCATGGAATTCATTTGCAATCCTTATCATAACACTGTCTCTATGGCTGGGTCGTAAATGAAATCTGCTGCTGTAACAGCGCTCCCACTTCTTAGACTCATCAATTTTGTGCCGTGCTTGCGCCGCGTTAGAATTCGAACACACCTAAATATCAAGCCAATAATTATGACGACTCCCAGGATACAAAGGAGAACCTTCCCTACACTCATAATAACATTTTGAGCCCACTCTCCTAATCTTGAGAACCAATTTCGTGGGTTCAACTATGAGACCCAGCCGGTCAGCTCATTACCCACAGCGGTCAGGGTAAGGTTGTGTCTCCTCCAGAACTCCCACTTCAACTGCAATATATCATCCATCTTTTGATCGATAATCTCTGTGGGGTCATCAGTGCTGTTTGTAATATACGTACAGCACTTCACACCATACTGAGTTGCCAAAGTGACACAGTACCCACCCGTCACGGCTGTGATATAATTGAGGACCATCCTGTGCTGGATCAGTTCTGTCTTGTAAGCTTGTAACTCCCTTCCCGTATACCTGAAGGTGTCGTCATACATCTCAGTGATATTATCTATCAAGTTCGCTAGCGCATGGATATACCTATAATTTATAATTCCTCTGGCAGTACGGGTGATGTCTAATGCGAGAAGGGATTGAATCCCGGTGGATTCGTGGATCAAATCAGAGGCTACGTTATCTGTCCTCTCTATGAGGTGTCTCTTGACGATGTGTTCATAGTGAGTATGAGTATAAGGAGCCTGAGCACTGCGGTGAACCTCTTTCATCTTATCATGGGTTATGGTCATGACCTCTGGCAACACTCTTCCAATATAACACAATCCTTCTGAGTTCGGGGCAAGCCACTTGTACGCCTTCCTCCCACATATGAAATAGGCATCATCGGGGAGAACATAGGGGACAGAATATGACATTACCATATTACAAACTTTCCAAGTGAAAAACCCAATTCCTAGTTCTCCCATCTGCTCAGTACAAGTATCGGGCTGGATGATATGAGCACAGTACCCTGGTGATACTTCTCCAACCCACATGGTCTTGCTTCCTCGGGTATACCTATACCGAAAATACCTTCCACTGTTGGCTATTTGGCGTACAAGTTGCGAGTCTATGGGTATCCTATCAGCTCTGTGTGAAAAGGTCATTGTCTGGTTATTCCACGTCACTTCCCAATTTCCCGGTTTTCGGTAATTGGAAATATTGAAACATAATAAGGATCTATCTACATGATACTGGTGGAGCTTCAAGCTAGGGGGCCTAGAAATATTAAATTTCTTGTCTACCGGTCTTCCACCCCGTAATTCGAGTACTTCATCTATTGCTAAATGGTACGGTACTAATCCTGACTTGCTCTGACCTTGAGGTACTTGTGAGCGCACCCAGCATTCTGTCTGGTTTAAGACCTTACCCACTAGTGAGTGGTAATCACTCAACGGATGACGGTCCATGTCGATATTAAGGCTGGACTGACATCTCTGGATGCACCCATCCTCGACTATGTTCTCACAATTCCTACAAATGCAATTTTCCTCAGACAATAACCCTTCACAGTGCCTCCGAGCTCCTTGACTACCAGAACGCTTTCTGATACTCGCCTTTGCTCGATTAGTGTGTTGCTCTTGAGATTCTACAAACCCATCCTCGCCATCAGAACCCATTCCAGATCCTTTCTCGACCTCTCTGGGACCCTCACCGAAACAGACTGTCCTGCTCAACAACAGGATTAACAGGAAAACCCAGAACGCAGTCTCTTGGGGTAAGTCCATCTTGTTAAGGGAAGAGAAGGGAAACAAGAAGGGGGAGAAAGAGAAGGAGAGAAGGAGGGTAGTGGGAGATGGAGAAAATAATTAAAAAAAAAACTGGTGCGACAACCACCTGTTCACTCTCTCCACCTTCGCACTCGCCTGTGGTCGGTACGGAGTATGCAGCTTGCTATTAATTCCCATCAGTTTGCACATAACCTGAAAGACTTCACATGTAAAATGGGTACCCCTATCGCTTTCAATTATTCTAGGGATACCATATCTGCACACAAATTCCTGCACAATTTTCTTTGCAGTGAACGTAGCAGTATTTGTGGCAGCAGGGAACACTTCTACCCAATTGGAAAACACATCAATACAGACTAACACATATTTTAAATTCCTACAGGGTGGTAACTGTATGAAATCAATTTGTATTACCTGAAAAGGGCCGTCTGTCGGAGGGATATGGGATGGTTCTATTGGTATTGACTTTCCAATATTCTTCCTCAAGCAAGTAAGACATGTCATTGCTCTCTTACCCGCATGAGAAGAGAATCCTGGCGCACACCAGTAGGCTCTCACCAGCTTACACATACCCTCTTTACCCAGATGAGTCAGACCGTGTGCCGCCTCAGCTAAGCTTGGAAGATATGCTCTGGGGGCCACTGGCATACCCTGTCCACCTGTCCAGAGTCCTGAGGACTTCTGTCCATACCCATTTGACATCCAGACCGCCTTTTCCTGTGGAGAACACAAATTTTGTATTTCAATTAATTTTTGTGTGTTGATTGTGTTGAATGTCATCAGTGATGTGATGTTCATTTGTATGGGGGTGCTGGCTGCTGATTTAGCAGCTTCGTCTGCCCGGCTGTTACCAAGTGAGATTGGGTCTTGGTTGTAAGTGTGTGCTTTGCACTTGATAACAGCCACTCTGTCTGGTTCTTGTATCGCTGTTAGAAGCCTTTTTATGTGGGACGCATGCGCTACAGGTGTGCCAGCTGCCGTCATAAAATTTCTGAGGCGCCATAGTGCTTCGAAATCATGCACTACTCCAAAGGCATACCTAGAAACTGTGTATATATTGGCTGACTTGGCCAATTCACATGCTCTGGTTAGGGCGACCAGCTCAGCAACTTGTGCTGAGTGCGGTGGGCCCAGGGGCTCAGCTTCTATGATACTTCTGTCATATACAACTGCGTACCCAGTGCACAAGTCTCCCGAGTCCGTCTGTCTGTGGCAACTACCGTCAGTGTAAAAAGTAAAATCTACGCCTTCCAGTGGGTTGTCACTAATGTCAGGTCTTGCAGTGAAAGTCTGGTTCAGGTATTCCATACAATCATGCATATCAGTGTCTGCACTAAATCCTCCTTCACCATCATTCTCATCCTCCACCCTTTGTGCCTGTCCAGGCACACTTGGCAGATAAGTTGCAGGATTTAGTGCGCTGCATCTCTTTATGGTGATGTTTACAGGGGCCATTAGTGCTAATTCCCACTTTGTAAACCGTGCCGATGAAACATGTCTGGTTTGGGCGGAGTTCAGTAAGGCTGATACTGCATGAGGTGTATGGATTGTCAGATTGTGTCCTAACACTACGTCTTCGCTTTTACTTACTAGCAAAGCTATTACTGCAACACTTCGCAAGCATGTGGGGAGAGACCGCGCTACGGTGTCCAACTGTGCACTGTAGTAAGCTACCGGCCTGCTGGCATCACCATGTCTCTGGGTTAGGACACCTGCCGCACACCCAGCACTTTCCGTACCGTACAATTCAAAGGTTTTCCCATAATCTGGCATGCCTAATGCAGGTGCCTGTGATAGGCACTGTTTGAGTCTCTCAAATGCCAGTTCGGACTCATCTGTGTGCGAGATCCGATCTGGTTTGTTCGGAGAGACCATCTCTTGCAAAGGTAAAGCCAGTATGGAGAACCCTGGGATCCAGTTTCGGCAGGACCCACACATTCCAAGAAAGGTGCGGATCTGTTGCTGGGTTTGTGGCAGAGTCATGTCGTGAATCGCCTGTATTCTATCAGCGGTGAGGTGTCTAAGTCCTTGCGTCAAGCAATGTCCCAAATATTTTACCCTGGTCTGGCACAGCTACAACTTATCCTTTGAAACCTTGTGTCCCGTATTAGAAAGGTGAAACAGAAGCTGTTTCGTGTCTTTCAAGGACGATTCGAGTGACTCAGAATACAGCAATAAGTCATCGACATACTGTATTAATACTGATCCGCTCTCAGGTTGAAAGGATTGTAAACAGTCATGCAAAGCCTGGGAGAAAATACTTGGGCTGTCAATGAAACCTTGGGGTAGACGAGTCCAGGTGTACTGTACTCCCCTGTATGTGAATGCAAACAGGTATTGGTTGTCAGGGTGCAGAGGGACAGAAAAGAAGGCAGAACAGAGGTCAATGACAGTGAAAAATTTTGCAGTAGGGGGAATTTGCATGAGGATGACAGCTGAATTTGGCACTACGGGGAATTGGCTCTCAACTATCTTGTTTATCCCCCTTAGATCCTGCACTAGCCTGTAACCCCTCCCCCCACTCTTTTTCACAGGGAAGATGGGACTTTTGGCAGTGCTGGACGTCCTGACTAGGATGCCCTGTTGTAGCAAGCGCTCTATGACTGGGTACACTCCTAATTCCACCTCTGAGGGATTTTTGGAGCTATCCTACCATCTTTTATTTGCACTACTACTGGAGCTACATTCGCCATCAATCCAGTGTCTTGTCCATCTTTGGTCCAAAGGGAACCCGGTATTCGTGAGATCATTTCCTCTACCTTTGATGGACACCTGTCTATAACAGCAGAGTGTGACATTAGCCTTTGTGGGGTGTCTAACATATCCTGCACTTCCTGAACATGATTCTCAGGTATACCCAAGAAGACACCCTCAGAAGTACAATATATGACACACCTCATTTTACAAAATAAATCTCTCCCAAGTAGATTAGTCGGAGCCGATGCAGCTAGCAAAAAGGAATGCTTGGTCTGCAAAGGCCCTATCGTAATCTCCGCAGGTCTACTCAAAGGGTAGTGCTGCACTATTCCTGTTATTCCCATTGCCGAAATAGTTTTACCCGTGGTTTTCATACCTACCGTCGAATTTAACAGTGACCTGGCCGCCCCTGTATCTACAAGAAAAGGTAATGATCTACCAGCTACATCTACTGTGACCTCAGGTTCACTACCAAGGCTAGCAATCAACTTTACTGGCTGCAGACTACAGGTGTGGCCCAACCCCTATTGTATATTGTGACCCTCCCGCAGCGCACTTGCAGCTACAATATGGTGAGGGGGGTAACTGAGAATTTTTGGAGGTCTGCCAGTCCCTCCTAGGTGGGTACCTCCTTGTTTCCCCTGCATGTGGCTCATAACTTCTCCTATGCGGTCCCTGATCCCAATTATGTGTATTATAGTGTGGTTCATATCCAGGCCTAGGGGGTCGGTATACATTATGTGTGTCTTTATACCTACAATTCCATGCAAAATGTTCTTCCTTCTGACAGTTATAGCATACTACTACACGTGACTTACCATCAGGGGTCTGGGGTTTTGGCTAATGTGGTTTTGTTGTAAGGGCATTTATACTTACTGTCATCAGCTTGTCCCCCTGAGACTGTGCTTAATGACGTTCCGGTCGTGCTCGATAGCGGACTCTCTTAATGCAGCCACCGAGATACCTCTCCAGTTAGGTAGAGAGGTTTGTACCCTTGTTCTTAATGCCTCTTTTAACCCGTCCATTAATACTGACACAGCTACCTCCCTTTGATGTACATTGTCCTTAATGTCCTCGATCCCAGTGTATCTAGCCATTTCCTGCAGTGCTCGATGGAAATATTCAGATGCCATTTCACCTTCTTTTTGTCTTATGGAAAAGATTTTATTCCATTTGACAACAGTAGGGAAATATACTCCTAATTGCAGATTGATTGGTCGTACATTCTCCTGAGTGTACTCATCAGTGAGAGGTACTTCTGCGTCTAATCTACAATCAGTAATGAATTTTGCGGGGTCAATATTGGAAGGTAAACATACTCATAGCACTGTTCGCCAATCTTTGTTCGTGGGTTCGGTGGCGTTACCTAACTCTTTAATGAACCTCTGGCATGCGACTAGATCCTTTCTGGGATCGGGAAATTCTGACATAATTGACCTCAATTCTGTCCGGGACCAGGGACAATGCATGGCAATGTTCCTGATGGGAGTGACTCCCTGTGCGTCAGTCCTCCCATTGGGGACTGCGATCACCCTGACAGGATTTGATTCAATTACGTCATTCTGAGTTGACTCCACAATGTGGGGTGCTATTGTCTCTGCATAATGTATGGTACCGTACTTACCTGTGGACACGACCTCACTTATCCCTCCGCTAGGGGGCCTTACTACTGCTCTTGCTGGTTGGGCTGTGCCCACCTGAGTATTCTGTATGGTGGCTGCTAGAGAGAGTGCCGATATCGTGCTGGGCTCATCTTCTTGATCGCAGTCCTGAGGAAAATTTAAAATGGGATACAACTGGCAAGGGTTAGCGTTAGTATATTTATCAACTATACTCTTATCGGATACCAATATGCCATTGTCTGTAGCCACTTTCTCCCCCACAATATATGGTGGTGCAGTTGCCATCATTTTCCTGCTAGGTTTGGAACCTGCTGCGTGAGCTAATTCTCTTTGCATATCACCCTCTTGCTGCCATAAGTTTAAACAATCTGTGTGTCTGACCCTTTGTTTTCGGGATTTTATCAGACATATCCTAATCCTTAAATTCTGCAATACCTCTGGTTCAAAACTGCCTACCTTAGGGAATGGTTCCCTATCTTCCGCAGTCATACGTTCCCATTCATTGCATAAAACTTCTATGTGTGGTCCATGCTTCTCACACATTATGAACCTCGCTGACCCCCTGGGACGCAGCATGTCAACCTGAACCCTGGTTGAACGTCCCTTACTTGAGCAACTGGCCCCCATAATTTGCAGGTATTGCCCTTTCGGCTAATCCCACAAAAAAACAAAATACTCAATATAAGGCAACGGTGAAAGTTCTCCGAGTGCTTTCACCCACTCATGCACACGTTGGCCAGTACTACCATACACTGTTGATAGCGAAGGCAATGTACCCAACCTAGGGCCCCTATGTAACCTCTATTTACTGGAAGTTTCTAGGAATAATTTACCCTTTCCAGTAAATATAGGCCATTGGAGATTTCCTGAGAGAGACAAGCGAAAACTCCCTAAACCTTTATTATACACAAATCACGCTTGCGTATGCTATATACAGCGCTAATGATACCGTGATTTTACGCAGAGCTCGTAAGAAGGGTATCACGTTGCGTTAAATATTGCACCCATGAACACGCGGTCCAATCGCACAGCGTATAGGTACTTGTTACTTATCTGCCGTACGACCACTGGAATCGAATCACAAGCTGCCAAACCTCAGCTGGAGTGTATCAAAAACTATATGGGTAAACCTCGCTGACCCCCTACCTTGATCCTTTGTACTTAAATCTATATAAACATGAGTCAGCTGCCTCACGCCACCAAGTCTCCACTCACTTGATGTACCACTCGACGGGATCCCGAATTCCCGGGGTCCACTACGTTCACTGTTGCGTTCGCTCACTCACGTTCGCTCACTCAAATACACTTTGGTTTTTCTGTACAGAAAATTATCTTTCATTCAGATAAACAGCTTTACAGGCAATACAGTAAAAAAGGTTTTATTTAAACTAAATCTTGGAAACCGAGCAATTTGTGCTAATGTAGCGTGACTTCTGTCCCGCCCCTAAACTAAACGATACTATTGTGTAATTTGTACTTAGCGGTCGTACCCTTACGCACGTTGCATAAACACGCGACCGTGCGTATGTCTTTATGTTGCGTACGCAGTCCTGTACTTTGGTGGTCATTCCGAGTTGTTCGCTCGCAAGCTGCTTTTAGCAGCATTGCACACGCTAAGCCGCCGCCTACTGGGAGTGAATCTTAGCTTATCAAAATTGCGAACGAAAGATTAGCAAAATTGCGAAAAGACACTTCTTAGCAGTTTCTGAGTAGCTTCAAACTTACTCGGCATCTGCGATCAGTTCAGTGCTTGTCGTTCCTGGTTTGACATCATAAACACACCCAGCGTTCGCCCAGACACTCCTCCGTTTCTCCAGCCACTCCCGCGTTTCCCCCAGAAACGGTAGCGTTTTTTCACACACTCCCATAAAACGGCCTGTTTCCGCCCAGAAACACCCACTTCCTGTCAATCACACTACGATCACCAGAACGAAGAAAAAACCTCGTAATGCCGTGAGTAAAATACCTAACTGCATAGCAAATTTACTTGGCGCAGTCGCAGTGCGAACATTGCGCATGCGCAGTTAGCGGAAAATCGCTGCGATGCGAAGAAAAATACCGAGCGAACAACTCGGAATGACCCCCTTTGTCCGAGACACGTGTACAAAAACCGTACGTCCGCAATAGTACAAATCCCACACTTCTATAATTGTAAGCGATATTACCTATAATCGCTCACTTAACACAACACAGTTTCTTTCTGTATAAACCTTTTTAACTAGGCCAGACTGTGTTTGTGTTTTACGTTTACTTCCTTAATATTTATTCTATATTTTAACTAAATAGCAACAAATTTCTCCGTTTTTTTTTTTACAGGTCTAAATGAATCTAGTAATCAGTACTTATGGCAACAATGTGAGCGGGTATACAGAGTACAGGTGTACGCTTGTGTTGCATGCGCATTTGGCGCCAAAACAGAAATTCACAGACTTTTTAAATAGCTTTGCTTATTTACTTTTTTTATGGGTCGCACCAGCATCCCTACAAACCATGCAGAGCAGACGCCATCTAATCAGCAATAAAATAGGGTTTCCAGTGTATCCACCAGCCAGAAAAAGATTTACGTAGGATACCTGTCTGCCCTTTGCTGATAGATAAAGTCTGCTTTAACCTGCTAGGCTTCGGGTATGTGGAAAAACCGGACGATGCCCCCAATTGATAATGTCGATTTTATCTTTAAACATAAAGCTATACCTTTAAACACACTTTTACCATGGAGCCGCTGCGGCCGCTAGACTTAATATGCACTCTACGTACCTTTTACGCTATTTGCGTAAATGAGTCCCGTACCATGTACAAACGCCGCGCTGACGGTACAAAGTACTCGCAGCACGTACAGACCCAATTAATACGCTTTTAAACCTTATACAGGGTGGGAATTGCAATACACTTTAAACCTTAGCAGGGAAAAGAGGACACAACACCGATTTGTAGTTAATCACTGGGTTCCAACACCACAGAGTAATATTTCTGAAAGGGGGTTAACAATACAAATTATGCACTACAATACAACAGAGTAAATGGCTACAGGCAATGTATACACGTGAGAATATTCGCGTGCGCTTCCCGTTCCGGTCCTCCGCTATCAGGTTGATAGCGTTGAGAGTCTTGTGCCCGGCCAGGCTGCAAACAGGCTTTATTTATTCAATTCTTCCAAAAGCAATACAATGGATACTGTAATCCCTTTGTCCATTGGAAACAGGAATGCACTTTTACAGTACAGGAGAGGTCATAGGTCGATTTTAAAAGGTAGGCGATGTCTTTCCCATCTGCTCTTGTGGGTGGTCTCCTCTGGATTCCCTCCGCATACATAATATACAGTAAATACAGTTTATATCTATATTCTGCTTCTGCACCTAACTATCCGCAGGAACATGCGATCTTCTGCAAACCAACACCGGAATGTTACCCTTAAAATACCCTACAGCTGGATACCAAACACCAATTTATAACCTTAGTCTGTTCCCTCTTATCCTGTAAAGGTGATTCCCTTTGTTCTGGAATCATTTAAACTGTTGATACTTTCTGATGTGGTGCAGGGGGACTATGTGTACAATGTGCACTATTTGGATTAAATATGTAATGTTTTGATAGCTCTCCATGCGTTCACAAACTCTGCTGTAAATACACATACCACGCGCAGGACCGCGGGAGCGACTATACGCAAATTGCGGATATGTGCACGCACGGTAGAACAAGAGCACGCGCAGTGAGCATGTGTGTGCAGTTTATACGTGCTGTGTGTTCTTCTATATTTTTCGACTTTGACAGGCTCCTTCCAGCTAGCTAAGAGAAAAATATCCTGCATCAGATCTACTTACAAGAAATGTAAATAGTTGTTGTTTTTTTTTTTTTGTAGGAGTTGTAAATTTGTAGCTCTTTTTATGCCCTTGATAATTCTGTTCCATTGTGTGCTTGGGAAATATTTTGTCAACTAAACTTCCTCATAGACAGCAGATGTAATAGCAACATTGGTTAACAAAAATATGTTATTACTCAACATATGTGTGATAACTGTACTTTCCCCCAAACCCTTTAGAATGAGGTTATATCGCATCCATCAATTTAATAATTTGATATTACATATTTTAAATAAAGGTTACAGGTTTAACATATAGGGCTCATTGCATTACAAATTTGTAATGTGTTGGATAAATAATCAAAAATAGGTGTATATATTGGAGATGACCATCAGATAATAATCTATCATTACAAAAATAACTTTAAAGATTTACTTGAGTATGTTTATATTTTTTTTAAGTTTGTAAAACTTAAGTAAAATTCAGATTGAATAGTTTTACCACTATATTTACATAACTTGCTATCAAAGCTCCTTCTGCTCAATGAATGCAAGTATATATATTTTTTTATTTCTTTATATAAATCACTTTTAAAGCATTAAGAAGTTTTAAGCTGTTCTGGTTTCCAAACACCATCTTGCTGACAGGCAAATCCTTCGAGACTAGCATTGTAAATTGTTAAGTATGCTTTACACTTGAAAACAATCTGTAACTAACTCAGGTACAGCATATCATTTAACCTTGATAAATGAATCCAGTAAGTTTTATTTTACTCAGAAAAGGTTAACTATGATGGATTCCCATTAAAAGGCATTGTTCTGAAAAACACGGTCTTAACATTTATGTTATGTGAAAGTTTCATAATATAGTAGCATTACTATCTCAGACTAGAAATTACTGTGCATTCAATGTGTTCTATCTTACTTAAGTGATTAATAACTACTGTAAACATTGACAATCCACACTTAAAAGAGGGCATTTATTATTTTCAAAACTAAAAAAGGACATAACTATAACTGTCATACTGTAACTTATAAAATTGTGATTGAGGCAAGGAACACAGGGATAAAGGGGACTGGTACTGCTTTATATTGAGTATAGAAAAGTGCATTGAACCCCATGTTTTGTTTCTAATTCATCAACATGTTTTGGTGATGGCAAAACCACCCACAATTGTTTTAGCTTAACCTAAATAGACAACAATTTGAAAAAGAAAGAACCAACCATGCTGACCTCCACAATCCGGCCTACCACTTAAATTGAACATAAAATGTCTATATTACATATTACCACATAATATTTCTTAAGAACTTAGCCTCCATGGACAGCACACTTGGAGACTGAAACTCTTTTTCAAGCCATTTGCAGCTACCTCTGAAATAAATAATTAAGCATTCAGAGTGAACCCCCATACTTAATCCCTCCCAAACCCACACTTAACATAATCCTCCACTTTCATACCCAAACCTCCCTATGTAAAAAAAACAACCTTTGGTATTGTTAGGTCTTCTATATCATTATCACATTGATTTTAGATAACTTAGTATGACCTATGATATTATTGGGATATAACAGGAAAGATTAATAGTTGTCACGTGCCAGGCTAGCAGTCCCTGTTTTCTTACCTGGTGCTGTTGCTTTATGGAATTACATCAGTTCCCTAACTTGACTGGATGCAGCCCATGCTGTGCTGCTGCCATTAGTTGTTTTCACATGTTGAACCTGCCACCAGGACATGGACACCACCAACTTGCCTTCAGTCAGTTTTTTGCTTTCCATCCAATCCTGAAACTGATTCCTGCTCATGTCTCCAGTGGCCTATCAGCAACCAGAGTATCCCATTTAAGTCTCTTCTTGACCACTACTTTTTTTTTTGTAGTTTTTTGCTTTCCATCCAATCCTGAAACTGATTCCTGCTCATGTCTCCAGTGGCCTATCAGCAGCCAGAGTATCCCATTTAAGTCTCTTCTTGATCACTACTCCTTATCAGAAAAACTTCACTAGCAGCCTGTATTC
Source organism: Pseudophryne corroboree (assembly GCF_028390025.1). NCBI lineage: Eukaryota > Metazoa > Chordata > Amphibia > Anura > Myobatrachidae > Pseudophryne > Pseudophryne corroboree. Next base: position 417,291,244 of record NC_086445.1, on the reverse strand, counting down.
CATGCTCCCAAAGAGTGTATGTTTGTTCCCTGTGTTTGGCTGCCTCAGGCTCCTGTTTGTTGCTGTGCATTCACAGCACCATTTACCACTGGTTGGTGTTCTCCACAGATTCAAGTCTGCTCCTGTGTTACTCTTATTGCCAGTCACCATTGCTGGGCACTATCCAGAGTTTCCACTGTGCTTATATGTTACTTTCAGTGCCAGTCATCATTACAGGGTGCTCACCAGTGTTGTATCTTTAATGGGTGCAGTGTGTGCTGAGCACATGTGCTCCAGGGATCCAGAATCATACACACCCTACACTTATTTTTTAAATACTCACCTCTACGGAGTCATCTGCTGGCAGCAGCATCTCTCAAAACATCTCTGGTAAATGGCCTGGCTGCCATTTTTCTGGAGATTTTCACATATGCAGTAAGGAAATCTTTGGAAAAATGGCTGCCATACCATTTCCCTTGAGATTTTCTCATGTACCCCTCTAGTGCTCAGACTCTATTGCGCTGATGGGCACTGGCGGCAAAGGAGGGGGTCCCTGATGGAGGAGGATGGACATGGGCCTCCTTCTCTGTTGATATGACCTTAGTGCTCACCATTAACTCCTCATTATTGTCTGCCCTGTCTTCACTCCATTATGCACAATAATTTATTGTGCCCTGAGCTTCTATTGCTACACCAGAGTGCATCTCTTATTTCCCTGCAGTCTTAGTTACAGCTTACCAGATGCACATTGTTACAAATCTGCGGTCTCACTACAGCCTACCTAATGAGGGTTCAGTATGAATTCTATTATGGCCGCCGGGCAGGATTCTGGCATCAGTATTTTGGCAGCCGGGATCCTGGTGGTGGCATTTTAACAGCGCCCCCCTAATGTCCTTAAGAAAGATTATAGGGAATTAGGCAAGAAACTTAAGGCAAGGACATCTAAGGTAATATTCTCGGAAATATTACCCATGCCACGCGCTAGTCCACGGAGGCAGAGGGAGATTAGGGAGGTAAATGTGTGGCTTAGGGATTGGTGTAGGAAGGAGGGATTCATTTTCTTGGAGCCTTGGGCAGACTTCTCGGTTAGACACCATCTTTTTTGTCAGGATGGAATGCACTTAAACTAGGAGGGGGCAGCAGTGCTTGGAGGAAGGATGGTTAGAAGGTTGAGAGAGATTTTAAACTAGGTCAGTGAGAATAGAAAGGAGGGGCATAGTAAGATAAATGGGGGTGACGAAGGGGGGAGGCGTACAACAGCCCAAAAAAAGAAATTAAAAGAAATTCTTAATCCTAGTGATCAACGCATAAACAAGGAAAGTCAATCAAATAAAAAAACAAATAAACACGAATTTAAAATGTATGCTTGTAAATGCAAGAAGCTTATCTGGAAAAATGGGGGAATTGGAACTAATAGCAATGAGCGAGCAATACGACATCATAGCTATCACTGAAACATGGTGGGATGATTCCCACGATTGGGCAGTAAAATTGGAGGGCTATACTCTTTTCAGGAAAGACAGGGAATATAAAATGGAAGGTGGAGTTTGTCTTTATGTCAAGCCTAGTCTTACACCATACCTAAGGGAAAATGATTGCGAGGGTGGAAGGGATAAGATTGAGTCGATATGGGTGGAAATAATATTTGGGGGTAAATATCCTAAGAAACTGCTAATAGGAACATGCTATAAATCGCCAGCTATATTTGTCGCTGACAAAGTGTAACTCCACCAGCAACTTGAAAAGGCAGCAAAAATGGGGGAAGTGTTAATTATAGGGGACTTTAATTATCCTAACATTAATTGGTTATTGGAGGCATGTTGAACAGCAAGGGGTAGGGTGTTTTTAAACGTACTTAAAGATAACTATTTGTCCCAAGTGATTGAGAAACCAACTAGAAACAACACCATACTAGATCTGGTGATAACAAATAATGTAGAGACAATAACTAACATTGATGAAAGGGAGCCCTTGGCATATAGCGATCACAATAAGATCACATTCGTAATATGTCACCAAAAACAGCATTATAAGGGTTTGACTAAAATGTTTCATTTTAGTAAAATTAATTTTACCTTGTTCAGACAATCGATAAAGGGCATAGATTGGGACCAAATGTTTATTGGTAAGAGTACAGCAGAAATGTGGGTCACCTTTAAAATGATGCTGTTCAAATGTATGCATAAATACATTCCAAAGGACAGCAAAAGTAAGAGAAGCAGGTTCAAACCTGTGTGGCTAAATAAGAAGGTAAAGGCATTGATGGACAAAAAAAGGGGAGCATTTAAGGAATTTAAATCGGACAGGAGTCTGGAGACCTTCCGCTACTACAAAGAGTGTAATATAATATGCAAAAAGGAAATGAGAGCAGCTAAAATAGAAAATGAAAAACTGACTGCAAGGGAAGTTAAATCTAACCCCAATTTTTTTTTAAGTATATCAATGGTAAAAGGATAAAAAAAGACAGCATATGACCCCTAAAAAATTAACTGGGTGAATTGTTAAATAGTGACTATGAAAAAGCAGAGTTATTTAATAAATTCTTTTCATCGGTATTTACTATAGAGGAAAAATTTTTAGGAATATAACAAGATAATAGTAAGATTAAGGACCAAAATTACTTCTCGTGTTTAAATGAGGATGTTGTCAAAGAACAACTGAATAAAATTAAAATCAACAAATCACCGGGACCAGATGGACTGCACCCAAAGGTTCTCAAGGAGCTAAGCTCAGAGATAGCAAGGCCATTACATTTAATCTTTAAAGCTTTCATCATGACAAGCGAGGTTCCAAGGGACTGGCGAATTGCAGATGTGATATCACTTTTTAAAAAGGGAATTTAATCTAATCCCGAGAATTACAGACCAGTAAGCCTAACATCTATAGAGGAAAATAATGGACGGAGTTTTAAGGTATAGCATTCAGGAGTATTTAGGATGCCTTAACATAATTAGTGTGAAACAGGATGGGTTTGTGAAAAATAGGTCATGTCAAACTAACTTAATTAACTTCTATGAAGAAGTAAGTGCAAATTTAGACAATGGAAATGCTGTGGATGTTTTCTTAGATTTTGCAAAAGCCTTCGACACAGTACTTCACACGAGGTTGTGTCTTAAATTAAGATAGTTGGGGCTTGGTGAGAGCATTTGTACTTGGGTCAAAAATTGGTTGGAAAATAGAGAACAGTGAGTGGTAGTCAATGGAACATTTTCAAGTTGGACTAAAGTATTAAGTGGTGTACCTCAGGGGTCTGTACTAGGCCCACTGCTGTTTAATATATTTATAAATGATATAGGAAATGGTATTGAGAGTAAAGTATCAATTTTTTCGGATGATACTAAACTATGTAGAATAATTAGATCAGTTCAGGACATTGACTTTCTTCAGAATGATTTAACTAAACTGGGGAGTTGGGCAACAAGGTGGAATATGAGGTTCAATATAGAGAAAAGTAAAGATGCATTTTGGGATCAAAAACAAACAGGCAATCTATACATTGAATGGGGTAATTCTTGGAAAATCATTATTGGAGAAATATTTGGGGGTGACATTGACAATAGACTTAGCAGCAGTCCGCAATGTCGAGATTCTGCAGTAAAGGCCAATAGGGTATTAGCAGCATAAAATGGGGAATTGAGACCAGGGATGAAAAATGAATCCTGACACTGTATAAAGCATTGGTACGGCCCCATCTAGAATACTGTGTACAATTTTGGGCTCCGCACTATAAATAAGACATAGTTGAACTAGAAAGGGTTCAGAAAATAGCTACAAAATTAGTTAAGGGCCTAGAGTCATTGGATTATGAGGAAAGATTACTTAGGCTGCATATGTTTACGCAGGAAAAAAGGCGCATAAAAGGGGACATGATTAATATCTTCAAATATATCAAGGGGCAATATAAGGAACTTTCAGGTGATTTACTTATTAAGAGCTCTGTACACAGGACACAGGGTCATCCCCTTAGGTTGAAGGGGAGGAAGTTTGAGACCAAACGTAGGAGAGGTTTCTTCACAGTGTGACAGTGAGTTTATGGAATTCACTGCCGCAGAGAGTGGTAATGTCTGATTCAATCGAGGCATTAAAAGAAAGGATTCGAATTTTTTTAGCGGAAAATAGCATCGAAGGTTATAAGTAAATTGGAGATAATACAGCATATAGCACTATAGGTTGAACTCGATGGACAATTGTCTTTTTTCAACCTGAACAACTATTTAACTATATAACTAATGCACATCAGTAGCAGCCTGCAGTACCTGTTATACTCTACAAGTATACCTTCCATTATGCACTACTGACCCTGGGCTCAGTGATATTCAATTACAAGCAGTGTGCTCCATCTCCAGGTACCACTGCTATCAGTCCTGTACTCAATGACACCACATTTACACCAGTGTGCTACTATGCTTCCATCCTGCATTATCGTCATGAGCTATTAACTACAATCTGCAGCTGCCATTGTGTGCTATCTGTTACCATCTGCAGCTACCATCATGTGCTGTCAGGCTAAAACATGCATTACCTTCATGTGCTGCTAGCTCCAGACTGCTCACCATTGTGCAGTATTCAGTGCAGTCAGCATACCATTCTGTGTGCCTATTTCTGCTCTCATAATTCAGTGTGCTATTACTGCTTCTATACCTGTGTCAGTACTTGTCTTTACCAGCAGTCCACACTTGTTGCAGATTGCACATACATCTAGCGTTTAATACATAGATTGTTTCCTTCCCTATTGTGTCGCTGGTGTGTCTCCTTTTCCTTACTTCCTCATACTTTAGGCATCAGTTGTATTGCTACCACAGTCAGGTGGCATATACCCTCCTCTGCCTAGTAGGCATTCCTGTTCAATATCCAGAAGGTAGAACTGGTTGTGGACAAGAGTCACTTGTTCATCTGTTCAATTACTCCAATTCTAACTAGACCTGCTTAGTGGCCTTAGTCTGGAGCCCAAAACAAATCCCTAATCTGACAATAATATGCTGATGTGCCAGGTTTCTTCATAGCACCATTATTATTCTTCACAATTCTAAGATTTCCTACTTCACTGATTTTGGAAATACCCCGTTAATAGCTCATGCCATTTGTACCGGACAGCAGATGCTCTGGATAATATGCATGGTTAAATCAGTAAAAGTATCACATTAAAGTACAACCGACAGTACTACCACTTACGTTTCCTTTTAGGCAAATAAACATTTATGTTATTCTTCGAAAAATGTACTCAGTGTGTCTTAATGCCTTAAATTGGTTGAATGATGCCTACAGGTTTATTTTCTTCAAAATAGCAACTGCATGTAGCAAAATGCATTATTTAATAAACATAGGAAATATATTTCAGAGGTGGTGGAAACCTTTAGTGCACATAGAAGAGGCTGGGGTCTCGATTCTGAGTCAGGCGCAGCTGAGCCTGTCCTTTTGCCACAGTCACATTTATGCTAATGCCACTACAAAACCCTTCCATGGTGCGTCCGAATGTGCAAGAACTGAGATGCCCACTGTCAGCATCAGTAGACACTGAAATAACATTTGTGCATTTGTGTGAGCATCACTGTATGCAACCATTGTCAGCAATGCACAAGTGACATGCCTGCAACTATCTTCTAGGATTGAACATCACTGTGCATGTGTTTAGCCACCCCCAAGTTACCCCCCCATCTCTGCCCAGGAATGCCCCGTACATTTATGATCCAGTACATCTAAATTTGCACTGCAACTCTGTATGAAAAATTGAGATGCATATGCTTTTCGACTCCATTGCATGCACATACAAAAAAACATCAGTCCACTGTGTCAAACATCTCCACTGCCTTCCACTCAGAATCAGGCTCTGTGTGCCCTGCCCCACAGCAAAGACCACCACTGTGAGTTTGTCTTTTTCATCCCTTTACTTAATTTAAATACCCATGTTCCCATATGTCCAATAATAATAACTGTGAATTCTTTTTTTTACCTTGCCTGACTTTAAAAATCGGATATGATATTTTGTGTTCAACTTGTTCATGTTATATCTAATACATATGCAATACATATGTCAAAATGAATATTATTGTAAATGCATGTAGTATTTTTTTTTATTACGCACTGAACAAAACTGAGCTGAATAATATATGCTATCGGCATTTAAAGATACTGGCAGCAGTGTGCATTTTGTATTGGAGCTGTACCAAAGCATGTAAGTGATTGTAATGTTGTCTAGACTGTATAAGTCTGCCAGGACCATTTGTAGTCTCACATTGTGTAGCCTAGGGAGAAAAATGTGTCCCAAGCAATAACAGTGGCTATTTTATTGATGACTGTGTAACAGCTGCAATTGAACAAGAAAAAATAGAAAATAATTACAGTACACCCAACAATGACATGTTATTTTCATTTACTGACTTCAATCCTTATTATAATGAAAATGGGAAAATTATCCAGTAGACTTTGGTCAAATCACTGTACAGTATGTTATACAGATAAAATGTAATTTTCTAATGATTAACTCATACCATGTCAGCAATATCTGTTTACAAGACAAGCTGCAAAAGTAAATATAGGCTGACAGGTGGTTTTTGTTAAACATTTGTTGTAGTGAAACTAATGGGACTAGCTAAGTGTGTGACTTTGATAATAGCCCCTATTACTAAACATGTCTATAGGACAAATTCAGTTTAACAGCAGTAATTTTCTACGCTTTAAGCCTGGGGCTATTCAATTACAGCTCCCTTTTCTCACATTGTAAATTACCCATTACCGCACGTTAACCTATAGAATCCTAGAAGGAGCAGTCTTGAATAGAAATCCACGTTAACTGCAGCCGCTAAATTGAATCCGCCCCTAAGCATGTTCTGTTTTAGTCATATTTGAGGGAAATGCAACTGGAGCACCCCCACCAATTTAAAAAACATTAGCTCCTTCTCATTAATAGAATGTTTATATCTATCTTAAAAGCATTCCAGATTGTATGGGCATATTCAAATTTCTATAAAAAGAGACCTTCACAACCTTGATATCACTAATTAATATAAGCTCATAAAAGGCACAAGGTACAAGGGAGACATGTAATACATTTATTATTATTAGTTTAAATAAATGAAAGGTTTTAAAAAAAAAGATTACTCCTAGAACAATTATTCCCTGAAACTTTATTATCTTTTTGTTTTTAAACTTGAAAAAAAAACTCCAGAATTTTCATTTTTGATAGCAAAATTCTGATACCCAGGCTTGACAGCTAATCCGAGCAGGTGCAACTTCCAGCTGCCAGGCCACAGTTATTGGGCTCCCTGCATCACATGACCTCCTCATCGGTCAAATGCCAATGTGTATACAGTAGATCCAGGATCATCCAGCACCTATTCGGTACATCTAGAACTTTAAATCCATGCTAGGCCGCATATCCACTGGCATAATTTCATGTCAGACTGGAGCCAGAGATGCCAGTTCTCTACTCCCAGATGCCAAGTTGGTTGATCATGCCCCGAAACTAACAGTGAAACAAGTGAACTCATCTGGGTGACAGACACCATTGCATTATCATGGTGCTTCCTTGAATATTATGCTGATGTCATCTTTTCACCTGTATTGACTTACACTGCCCAGCTGTACAGCTCCTCTTGTCTGTCTCCATACTCTGTCTTTCTCACCACTTCATTGCAATCCCAGTCTCATTATAGGCCTTAAAAGTCCCAAATCTACTAAGAGCAACCCTAGCTTAAGCTTCTTGAAAACCACATCTGCAGCTCCAGCTCCAAGACTGGAGATGCCTCCTCCCACCCTGCTATTTGCTAGCTCTGAGTACTGTCCTTTTTCTCTTTATCCCCAGTAGCCCATCCCTCTATGCTGTAACCAATGATACCTCTCTTGACAAACACATTACATTTTTTAAAAAGCCCCCACATACAGGAGCGAAACCGGTTAGAGAATTTTTGCTGCTGCCACTTTGCTTGTTATTACTGAAAGCTGCCACTGCTAAGGAGGTATTCAACTATCCATTGCTGATTATTGAGGGGTCCCAGCCAGCCTGCAGGAGAAAACCAGTACTCATCATCAGCGTGTTTGGAGCTGCAACCACACACTGACAGTGGGAATCAGGTGAAATCACTATTGGGACATACCTAGCAACTGGTGTGGCATGCCTGGGGATCAAGTGAGGAGGTTGCCGCTACCTACTACTATTTAGTTGTGAGATACCGAGCGCAGTCTTGGATTATGCACACGATCTAACAACTTGACTTCACTGCTGATTTCCCAGCCACAGGAATATAGAGATAAAAGACATCGTGTACTTATACAAATATTTATTCATGTTGCAGTGGTGCCACTATATATATCTTTTTCAGGAACATTTTTTTCAATTATCACCTAAAATGGGCCCATTATAAGGACCTGTGATCTACAAAACAGGTTATATACTGTATTATTAAAAAAGGACATCACACATTTGCCATCATAATTGTACAGTATGTGTTATTATTCATGTGATACTTGCTTATATACATGTGATATCTTCAGAAGAAATATGTTACCAGTTTTAAAGAAAAACTATTTTTATTGATAGAAAATAAAAAAGCAAATTATTGTAAAACTGTTCTGGTGGTTCTTGGTACATATCAGACTGAGGTTAATAAAATTAGCGCACACTCTTCTTAGAAAAATTACCTTGTTCCACATCCATGTATATGGTGTGGAGTTTGTACATGTTCATTAGCATGTTTTGAGTGTTTATTGCAGCTTATGATTAAAATTTTATAAACAATATTTAAATATATATTTTTTCATTAGCGCCTGGTGTTGTGAGGTTCATTTTTGTAAGATGCAGTAACTTCTGGGTGACCTTAGCAAATATATTATACAGTAGCTGATTATCTCCTTCAGCACGAAGCTGAAACAAGATGTTCAGGAACTGAGAAGCTGCATAGACCACTTGGAGAATAAGATGGGTAAAACCAGGGGCAAATGCAGGATTTCTGAGGGGGGGTTTCCAGATACAGTATGTGTTATATATATATATCTATGTACAATGTAAGAACAGATAAGTGGCATATGAACCATTTGTTTGGTGGCAGTAAAACAAGTCTGTTAACGGAATTATCTCATATAACAGATTTGTGATTAACTATTGGTATAAAAAAAAAATCAACATTGAATTTAGAATTTCTATTATCCTGAGAAAAAAAAATTGGCATTCAGTTGGATTGAATTGAAACAGTCAGTGAAAGATATTCGCAGTAGGGGATCTTTGTCTTTGCAGTAATCAATGTATAGAATAGGTGATTCAGTTTAGCATGTCAGCATTCAACATCTACAGTATCTAATCTATGATTCACTGGTGACCACGCTTTCTAGCTCCACTGACTAATCATCATACTGAACACACACATTAAATAGTATCAGTAGTTAGATACAGCATGTCAATACATTTCACTGTATGTAAGGGCTTTATCAAGCCTTGATAAAGCAATTACAGTGAAATGTGTGTTGGCCCTCTTCTGGGAGCAGTGCAGCCAAGTGTCCGCAGCTATGGACAACCATGCGTGCTTACCACTTCTGCCACTCCAAAGTGACTGCCAGTACCGCTGCTGCCGTTCCCACTGCTCCCGAGTGACGGCCACTCCCGACTGACTGCCACTACCGCTGCTGCTGTTCCCCCTTCTCCTGAGTGAAGGCCGGCCTCCTGCTGCCGCCGAGTGCCCACAGTTCCCCACTGTCACCTCTGCAGAGCTCTGATATAACAGTGCTCTCTGAGGAGCCACTTGCAGCGGCTCCAATACTGTGGCACTGTGACTGTGGGGAGCTGCTAAGCTGCACAGAAATAAAGACCTCGGCTCATTAGGTGGGGTTTCTGGGTACTCAGAACCCCCCCCCCCCCCTGCGTGTGCCACTGGAAACGGTCACCTATTACAATTACCTTATCATCTCTCATGAATATGCATGTTCTGAATTGAGGGATCTCCATGGCAAGATTGCAGGTATGGAGGACACAGTCCCTGTAAAATGTTGCACAATTCAGAATTTAAAATAAATGTGTTCAAGAAATTGTTTCCTTATATTTCTGACTCTAAATTCCTTCTGGACTGTATTCACCATCTCCTAAAGCCTAGGAATTCTCCTGCCTCTTATAATGGTTTGGTCCACTACCACTCCTCATCCTGTTTTGGGAGACTTACAAATCTATGTTGATCTATCACTAGCCACTTTGTCTAAGTGAAGATCATTCACCAATATCACGCATTAAGTGAGAGGGGGCCCCTGCTATATTTGAAGGAGGTTGAAAAATGTTTGGCTGTTTGACAGATTCCATATTTAGATTAAGTAGTGAACCACTCAGATTCATCAGGACTGCTCAGTGCTGAGTCCCTGCGATGGTTGGACTTGTCCCAACATTGCTCTTTGCTACAGGTACCCTTTGCTTCCAGTTCTGTCTTTTTTAGGTTCTCATTTTTAGCAAAAGTGCTTTGACCTGCTGATATGGCCTGGCTTCTATGGATTGCTTCTGCAGCTGCTTAGTTATATTGCCTATATCCTCCAAAGACCACTTTAATTGCTGCTTCTCAGGCCAGTAGCCTGATTTATATTCACGTGTGTTGATTAACATTTTTGCCTATTGTTTATTATATGTGTCATTACACTTTTTTTTGAGGATGCACTCTTACAGGCTGTTTATGATGTTTATTGCCTTTGCCAGCCTTGTGGAAAACAGGTCCCAGTGCACATTTTCCATCTGACATATGCCTCTGAATAGATGGATTTGTTTAAAAAAAAATTTGTTCTGTGCAGTTGTGGAGTATTGTTAATACTTCTGTGCATTTAATGTGCAATCAATTTTCTTTATATGCATTTCTGCTTTTTGCTCCCTTTTCAGGGGTTTTAGCCACTACACACTAGTTTGTTAGATTTCACCGCTCAGTTCCATGGCCACTTCTGACGCTCCCATGATCATTATTTCTGCTCTACTCTGTCTTGTTTTGCTTTCCCTTTATCGCTCTCTTTATACCCTCCCTTCTTCGTTGTTTGACTGGTATGTGTACACCTGTTCATTACTGTGCAATTTCTCTGTAGGTTCCATGATACCAGATGCCTTTGGCAGGAATACCCGCCACTCTTTTGCTAAACATAATGTACAGTAGACATTGTAGTGGTGCAGAAAAGTAATTTTTTTAAGATTCTGAACCCTCATTTTTCGACAGTCTATTATCAGAGGTTTATTGCCAATGACTCTGTTTAGAAGGGAGATGTGGATGACCTTTTCCACCATCACTGCAATTTATCTCTATTTCTCTTACATCCTAGAGGAAGCTGGGGACTCCGTAAGGACCATGGGGATAGACGGGCTCCGCAGGAGACATGGGCACTTCAAGAAAGACTTTAGATCTGGGTGTGCACTGGCTCCTCCCTCTATGCCCCTCCTCCAGACCTCAGTTTGATACTGTGCCCAGAGGAGATGGGTGCACTACAGGGAGCTCTCCTGAGCTTCCTGACAGAAAGTATATTTGTTAGGTTTTTTATTTCCAGGGAGCCTGCTGGCAACAGACTCCCTGCATCGAGGGACTGAGGGAAGAGAAGCAGACCTACTTCTGTGAGTTTCAAGGCTCTGCTTCTTAGGCTACTGGACACCATTAGCTCCAGAGGGATCGGTACGCAGGTCTCACCCTCACCGTCTGTCCCAGAGCCGCGCAGCCGTCCCCCTCGCAGAGCCGGAAGATAGAAGCCGGGTGAGTATGAGAAGAAAAGAAGACTTCAGAGGCGGCAGAAGACTTCATGATCTTCTCTGAGGTAACACACAGCAGTAAAGCTGTGCGCCATTGCTCCCATACACCTCACACACGGCAGTCACTGTAAGGGTGCAGGGCGCAGGGGGGGCGCCCTGGGCAACATATAGACCTCTTTTTGGCACAAATAAGTATATATACAGCTGGGCACTGTATATATATAAGAGCCCCCACCAAATTTTACTGTTTTAAGCGGGACAGAAGCCCGCCGCCGAGGGGACGGGGCTTCTCCCTCAACACTCACCAGCACCATTTTCTCCACAGCACCGCTGAGAGGAAGCTCCCCGGACTCTCCCCTGTTTATACCACGGTAGAAAGAGGGTTTTAAAGAAGAGGGGGGGGCACATAATTAGGCGCATATTGTATATATAAAACAGCGCTATCTGGGTAAACATAAAAATATTGTGGATTTTTTCCTGGGTCATATAGCGCTGGGGTGTGTGCTGGCATACTCTCTCTCTGTCTCTCCAAAGGGCCTTGTGGGGGAACTGTCTTCAGATAAGAGGATTCCCTGAGTGTGTGGTGTGTCGGTACGCGTGTGTCCGAGGTAGAAGGCTTTCAGGAGGAGGAGGAGGTGAAAATGAATGTGGTGTCTCCGTCGACAACGCCGACACCTGACTGGATGGATATGTGGAATGTTTTAAGTGCTAATGTAAACTTATTGCACAAAAGATTAGACAAATCTGAAGCTAGGAAACAGTCAGGGAGTCAACCCATGCCTGTCCCTATGTCGCAGGGACCTTCAGGGTCTCAAAAGCGCCCACTATCCCAAATAGTTGACACAGATACCGACACGGGTTCTGACTCCAGTGTCGACTACGATGATGCAAAGTTACAGCCAAAATTGGCTAAATGTATTCGATATATGATTATTGCAATAAAAGATGTTTAGCACATCACAGAGGAACCCCCGGTCCCTGACACGAGGGTACACATGTATAAGGGAAAGAAACCTGAGGTAACCTTTCCCCCCTCACATGAGTTGAACGAATTATGTGAATAAGATTGGGATTCTCCAGACAAAAAACTGCAGATTCCCAAAAGGATTCTTATGGCGTATCCTTTCCCGCCAACGGACAGGATACGGTGGGAATCCTCCCCTAGGGTGGACAAAGCATTGACACGCTTATCCAAGAAGGTAGCGCTGCCATCCCAGGATACGGCTACCCTCAGGGATCCTGCTGACCACAAGCTGGAGGTTACCCTAAAGTCCATTTACACACATTCTGGTACCTTACTCAGACCGGCAATTGCGTCGGCCTGGGTTTGTAGCGCTGTAGCAGCATGGACAGATACCTTATCAGCGGAGATTGAGAACCTAGATAAGGATACCATTTTATTGACCCTAAGGCATATAAAGGATGCTGTCCTATATATGAGAGATGCTCAAAGAGACATTAGTCTACTGGGTTCTAGAATCAACGCTATGTCAATTTCTGCTAGGCGAGTCTTATGGACCCGGCAATGGACAGGTGATGCCGACTCAAAGAGGCATATGGAGGTTTTACCTTACAAGGGTGAGGAATTGTTTGGAGAAGGTCTCTCGGACCTGGTCTCCACAGCTACAGCTGGCAAAATCTAATTTTTTGCCTTATTTTCCCTCACAGCCTAAGAAAGCACCACATTATCAAATGCAGTCCTTTCGATCACAGAGAAACAAGAAAGTACGAGGTGCATCCTTTCTTGCCAGAGGTAAGGGCAGAGGAAAAAAGCTGCACAACACAGCTAGTTCCCAGGAACAAAAGTCCTCCCCGGCCTCTACAGAATCCACTGCATGACGCTGGGGCTCCGCTAAGGGAGTCCGCCCCAGTGGGGGCACATCTTCGAATTTTCAGCCACATCTGGGTTCACTCACAGGTGGATCCCTGGGCAATAGAAATTGTTTCTCAGGGTTACAAGCTGGAATTCGAAGAGGTGCCTCCTCGCCGGTTTTTCAAATCGGTTCTACCATCTTCTCCCCAGGAAAGGGAGATAGTGTTAAATGCAATTCACAAGTTGTATCTTCAACAGGTGGTGGTCAAGGTTCCCCTGCTTCAACAAGGAAGGGGATATTACTCGACCCTGTTTGTAGTCCCGAAACCGGACGGTTCGGTCAGACCCTTTTTAAATTTAAAATCCCTGAACCTATACTTGAAAAGGTTCAAGTTCAAGATGGAATCGCTAAGAGCGGTCATCGCCAGCCTGGAAGGGGGGGATTTTATGGTATCTCTGGACATAAAGGATGCATACCTTCATGTTCCCATTTATCCACCTCATCGGGCGTACCTAAGATTTGCGGTACATGATTGTCATTACCAATTTCAGACGTTGCCGTTTGGTCTCTCCACGGCCCCGAGAATTTTCACCAAGGTAATGGCGGAAATAATGGTGCTCCTGCGAAAGCAAGGTGTCACAATTATCCCGTACTTGGACGATCTCCTCATAAAAGCGAGATCAAGAGAGCAGTTGCTGAACAACGTATCACTTTCACTGAAGGTGTTACAGCAACACGGCTGGATTCTCAATATCCCGAAGTCGCAGTTGGTTCCTACGACTTGTCTGACTTTCTTGGGCATGATTCTGGATACGGACCAGAAAAGAGTTTATCTTCCGATAGAAAAGACCCAGGAACTCATGACTCTGGTCAGGAACCTATTGAAACCAAAACAGGTGTCAGTGCATCGCTGCACTCGAGTCCTGGGAAAGATGGTGGCATCATACGAGGCCATTCCTTTCGGCAGGTTCCATGCGAGGACCTACTGGACAAGTGGTCCGGGTCTCATCTACAGATTCATCAGTTGATCACCCTGTCCCCCAGGGCCAGGGTATCTCTCCTGTGGTGGCTGCAGAGTGCTCACCTTCTAGAGAGCCGCAGGTTCGGCATTCAGGACTGGATCCTGGTGACCACGGATGCGAGCCTCCAAGGTTGGGAAGCAGTCACACGGGGAAGACATTTCCAAGGTCTTTGGTCAAGTCAAGAGACTTGTCTTCACATCAACATCCTGGAACTAAGGGCCGTATACAACGCCCTACGTCAAGCGGAGACCTTACTTTGCGACCAACCGGTTCTGATCCAGTCAGACAATGTCACCGCAGTAGCTCATGTAAACCGCCAAGGCGGAACAAGGAGCAGAGTGGCGATGGCGGAAACCACCAGAATTCTTTGCTGGGCGGAGAATCATGTAAGCGCACTGTCAGCAGTGTTCATTCCGGGAGTGGACAACTGGGAAGCAGACTTCTTCAGCAGACACGACTTGCATCCAGGAGAGTGGGGACTTCATCAGGAAGTCTTCGCACAGATTACAAGTCGTGGGGACTGCCCCAGATAGACATGATGGCGTCCCTCCTCAACAAAAAGCTACAGGGGTATTGCGCCAGGTCAAGAGACCCTCAGGCAGTAGCTGTAGACGCCCTAGTGACATCGTGGGTGTTCCGGTCGGTTTATGTATTTCCTTTTCTTCCGCTCATACCCAAGGTGTTGAGAATAGTAAGAAAAAGAGGAGTGAGAACAATCCTCATTGTTCCAGATTGGCCACGAAGGACATGGTATCCGGATCTGCAGGAAATGCTCACAGAAGATCCGTGGCCTCTTCCTCTAAGACAGGACCTGTTGCAACAGGGGCCCTGTCTGTTCCAAGACTTACCGTGGCTGCGTTTGATGGCATGGTGGTTGAACGCTGGATCCTAGCGGAAAAGAGTATTCCGGATGAGGTAATTCCTACGCTGATAAAGGCTAGGAAGGACGTGACATCTAAACATTATCTCCGTATATGGCGAAAATATGTTTCTTGGTGTGAGGCCAGGAAGGCTCCTCCGGAAGAATTCCATCTGGGCCGCTTCCTTCACTTCCTACAAACTGGAGTGAATTTGGGCCTAAAATTAGGCTCTTTTAAGGTTCAGATTTCGGCCTTATCCATTTTCTTTCAAAAGGAATTGGCCTCTCTTCCTGAAGTACAAACTTTTGTGAAGGTAGTACTGCATATACAGCCTCCTCTTGTACCTCCGGTGGTGCCTTGGGACCTTAACGTGGTGTTAAGTTTCCTTAAGTCACACTGGTTTGAACCACTTAAAATGGTGGAGTTGAAATATCTCACTTGGAAGGTGGTCATGTTATTAGCCTTGGCTTCGACTAGGCGAGTGTCGGAATTAGCGGCTTTATCACATAAAAGCCCCTATCTGGTTTTCCATATGGATAGAGCGGAATTGCGGACCCGTCCTCAATTCCTGCCAAAAGTGGTCTCATTTTTTCATATGAACCAACCTATTGTGGTGCCTGTGGCTGCGCGTGACTTGGAGGATTCCGAGTCCCTTGATGTGGTCAGGGCTTTGAAAATTTACATGGCCAGAATGGCTAGAGTCAGAAAAACAGAAGCACTGTTTGTCCTGTATGCAGCCAATAAGATTGGCGCCCCTGCTTCAAAGCAAACTATTGCTCGCTGGATCTGTAACATGATTCAGCAGGCACATTCTACGGCGGGATTGCCGTTACATAAATCGGTCAAAGCCCATTCCACTAGGAAGGTGGGCTCTTCTTGGGCGGCTGCCCGAGGGGTCTTGGCACTACAGCTGTGCCGAGCTGCTACTTGGTCGGGTTCAAACACCTTTGCAAAGTTCTATAAGTTTGATACCCTGGCTGAGGAGGACCTCCTGTTTGCTCAATCGGTGATGCAGAGTCATCCGCACTCTCCCGCCCGTTTGGGAGCTTTGGTATAATCCCCATGGTCCTTACGGAGTCCCCAGCATCCTCTAGGACGTAAGAGAAAATATGATTTTAAACCTACCGGTAAATCTTTTTCTGGTAGTTCGTAGAGGATACTGGGCGCCCGTCCCATGTGCGGACTACTTCTGCAAGACTTGTATATAGTTATTGCTTACATAAGGGTTATGTTATAGTTTTCATTGGTCTTGGACTGATGCTATGTTGTTTTCATACTGTTAACTGGGTAGTATATCACAAGTTATACGGTGTGATTGGTGTGGCTGGTACGAATCTTGCCCTTGGATTAACAAAAATCCTTTCCTCGTACTGTCCGTCTCCTCTGGGCACAGTTTCTCTAACTGAGGTCTGGAGGAGGGGCATAGAGGGAGGAGCCAGTGCACACCCAGATCTAAAGTCTTTCTTGAAGTGCCCATGTCTCCTGCAGAGCCCGTCTATCCCCATGGTCCTTACGGAGTCCCCAGCATCCTCTACGGACTACGAGAAAAAGATTTACCGGTAGGTTTAAAATCTTATTATTCCGTGACTGCAGATGCCTTTGGCATGTTTTTTATTTTGTTGGGGAAAATAGATGGAAAGAATGATAATTTTGTTATGGCTGTTATGGCTTATGTGCCAAGCTACTGTTCTTTAAGAAACTTTGTAAAGTTTGCAAAGGCTTGGTTCTTCTCTTAGGGGTTTGCTATTAAGTCCTCGATCCCACTCTGGATCAAATAACCCCATTAATTATTGCAGCGCTAAAAGTTTTCACCAGGTTCTCTCAGAGTATCACCTTTATGATGTGTGCCATGCATAGTGACTATACGTTCTTTTTGAATGTACATAGGTGAATCTCTTGAACTGACTTGGCTTTAATAGATAAATGGTCTTTATAGAAGATTAGGCAAGCAGAGATTCTTCACATGTCCTGGTCTGATCTTATCCCTCTAACCTTGACCTGGAATATGGGTATGGCCCTATCTTCCTTCTGGCCTTGGAGGCTGTATAATTATTTCCTGTCCTCTGTTGAGGTACCTCCGTCTCTTGAGGTGACTCATCCATATCTGACTATTTTCAGACCAACAATCCAGAATCCATGAGCCCTGTTACTACCTTTTGGTAGTTGTACAGGGCTCATTGATTCAGATATCACCTCAAATTAAGCAATGAGAGACTTTTACTCAGAATGCTTTTCAAGCCCAACTTCAACTCTTTGAAGAATAATACAAAAAGTGCCCTAATCCTAAGTGTATCCACAAAGCAAGAGACAATTTAGAGTTTATACTATGCAAACAATTAAGTGAAATATTGCTAAACATAATAAAAAAAAGAAATTTCTAATGCTTTCCCTGATTACTATGCCTATCAATATAATTTTATAGCTGATTACAATACTCCTCAGTCCACTCCCTCATACTGTATAGTTCTGCTTTACTGTCTGGTCTATTTCTCCCAACCCTTGACCCTCTCACCCAGTGTTCCATCAGTGCTCCTTGTGTAGATGATGAAGAAGTCAGTGCTGATATAAGCTACCTGCCAAGAGATATAGCCCCTGGCCTGGATTAGTATTCTAATATCTTTTAAACTACATTTTAGTCTGAGTTTACTCTGATATTGGTGGATGTACTTTTAACAGTTTACATCCTGAGTACTTTTCCTCCAGAAATGCTAGAGTCTTATACTGTCAACATTTTTAAATTGGACAAGGATTCCTTCACTGGGGTTACATGAGGGGTATTTTATTCAAGTTTGGTATAAAGGGGCAGTTCCTTGACACTATGGCCAGTATTTACTAAAAATTTGAGTTTGGCCGATTTGTGTTTTTTTTTCTAAGTCCCCATCCGGGAATTCACTAAGCACCAATTTCGGCAGTGTCTGGTCTATTCGTAATGGTTTGAATGACAACCTTCCAAAATACGAATGAATAGACCATCGGTCAAACGTGGCTGTTATTTCATACAATACGGGCATTCACTATTCATTCGTATTTGGGTGTTAGTTTCTGAGTGCTCAAGTGCGGGTCTGTTTTTTTTCCGATTCATTAAAAAAAGCAGCAAAAAAATAGACCTGCTTTTTCCAGTCGAGTTTGGATAACCATGCACGGATCAGTGAGATCTGTGCATGGTTATCTATGGGAAAGGGTCTGTTTAGTGTAAAAACAGAAAAAAAATTGTGTGGGGACCCCCCTCCTAAGCATAACCAGCCTCGGGCTCTTTGAGCCGGTCCTGGTTGAAAAAATATGGGGAAAAAAATGACAGGGGTTCCCCCATATTTAATCAACCAGCACCGGGCTCTGGGCCTGGTCCTGGTTCCATAAATACGGGGGACAAAAAGCGTAGGGGTCCCCCGTATTTCTGAAACCAGCACCGGGCTCCACTAGCTGGGGAGATAATGCCACAGCCGGGGGACACTTTGATATCGGTCCCTGCGACCATGCCATTAAAACCCCAACTAGTCACCCCTGGCCGGGGTACCCTGGAGGAGTGGGGACCCCTTCAATCAAGGGGTCCCCCCCCTCCAGCCACCCAAGGGGAAAGGGGTCCCATGTGTAAACATGGGACCCCTTTCAGTGCGTGGTCGGGTTTGCATTTTTTTTTTTGCCAAGTACGTGGATTATTCAAAGGCCGGATTCTTCACTGGATTATGTGAGTATAATTTTTTTCACAGGTACCCTTAGGATTCTACATGGAGAAGAGGACCGAGCCTCGTGGGAACATAGGTAAGTATGTGTGTATGTTGGTGTGCATGTATGTAATAAAGTTGTACTGTCACGGTGTGTGTGTCCTGCTTTTATTGGGGTATTTTTTTAGTAGTAGTACTACAGGTACCAGCGGGCCCGGTTTTCCACCGCATGCTGGTACTTGTGGTTCTCCAAGTACCAGCTTGCGGGGGAGGCTTGCTGGGACTTGTAGTACTGCTACTAAAAACAATATTCACAAATTCACACTTGGCTATCAGCCCCCATCCGCCGCCCCTGGATGGGGGGACAGCCTCGGGCTTCACCCCTGGCCCTTGGGTGGCTGGAGGAGGGGACCCCTTGATTGATGGGGTCCCCACTCCTCCAGGATACCCCGGCCAGGGGTGACTAGTTGGGGTTTTAATGGCACGGCCGCAGGGACCGATATCAAAGTGTCCCCTGGCTGTGGCATTATCTCCCCAGCTAGTGGAGCCCGGTGCTGGTTTCAGAAATACGGGGGACCCCTACGCTTTTTGTCCCCCATATTTTTGGAAGCAGGACCAGGCACAGAGCCCGGTGCTGGTTGATTAAATATGGGGGAACCCCTGTCATTTGTCCCCCCATATTTTTTCAACCAGGACCGGCTCAAAGAGCCCGAGGCTAGTTATGCTTAGGAGGGGGGACCCCACGCAATTTTTTACAGATTTTTAAAGACTTTAATCAACTTTTTAAGGTACACAATTAAGCCCTGCACGGATCTCACAGATGCGGCCGGGATTCCTTGTGTTTTTTCAGGCAGTGTTTTACTCATCACTCCCGTAAAACACTGCCTGATATTACGAATCACATCGACATCGGAAAAAACGATTGTGCAAAACTCGGCAGCTTAGTGAATGATCGTATCAGGATTCAAAAAGTTGCAGTAAAATGCACCCGATACCATTCGAGTTCAAACACCCTTCAAAACGGCCAAAACACGAATATTAGTAAATATTGCCCTATCTTGGGTCTGTATTCCAAATTCCATTTTTCTTTTAATGGGTTTCCTGTCATACAGATTCTTGATTTGCTACCAGGTGCCAGACAAGCGTGTTCATTATCTCCTCCTCTCATCTTTGCCCTTGTCACGGATCATCTGGAGAAACAGATATACTGCCAGACCTTGTATAGCTTCCAGCTGCAGTTTCTCCCCATCTACTTCTAAATGTACACTTTCCACTCTTAGAGCATGGAACAGTTTATCTGTTTTATATAATCAGCTTTCTCACTCCACAGCTAATTTGCCCTTACAAAATTTAGCTCTACTGGACATCCTTACGGTTTGAGTTTTATTTTGTGAAAATATCCTTATGTTCTTTTCACATTTACAGATTTGTCATTGCTTGTCTTCCAGGAATTTTTATAAGTTCCTGATGGTGAGGCAGTTCATTTAATCATTTCCTCAATAATTTTCTGATCCCTGAGCTCTTCCCTCCTCCTTATGGCCCAAATTACCGCCTCAATTTACAGAGGTGGAATAACCTATGCTGGTGTGATTGTAACCAGGTTGGGGATACACTCATATTTTTGGTGTTGCCTGATTATGAATACCCCCTGTAGAGCCCCATCCTTCAGGTGACAGGATTGATCATATTATTGAAGCCAACTATGGCACTTTTACACTTGTTTTTCTGGACAAAGGGGCTGATTCAATTGACTGATGTTTCTGCAACTACGCATTTCAATCAGGTTGAGATATCCAGGGATATCCATGGCATTGGGGCCCAATTAACATGTGCTATGATGTCACTGCAACCCTGATAGCAATGCCATTGCTATCTCAGCCTCATTGAAAGGTTGCAGCAATTTGGGGTAAGAAGACAAACATAAATTCATAAAATGCATGCATGTCACCTCTATTTTGTGAGAGAGAGGAGATTTACTGGCCTCAGCAGCAGTAACCTTAGGGTTATTCGAATAATGATGCAGTAACTGATGGTCTCAATGGTGATCTGATGCTGTGGCTTCGGATGCATTTTCAGATCTGAGATGCTGGGACAAGATGCCTCCACCAGCATTAGCATATTTTCATATAGCTGTTGTGTCCAAAGATGCAGCTGCTGTGCCTTTGGCATCCACCTATGAATAAGGCACACAATCCGTCATTATTATTATTTCTACACAGGCTGTGGTCATTCAAGTTTGTAAGAAAAATACTGCTTAGTCGCTTGCCTTAATTATTTTTAAAACTACTCATGGGGGAAAATAAATGCAAAACCTGGTTGATTTTTCCTTGTAAATGATTGTTACTTTAAAAATATGGGCAAGCATGATCGAAATCCTGCACCTCTGGCACACCCTACTACATTTACCCCCTAGTATTTGATTGCAAACACTAGACTGACACTATTCTACATCTTCTTTGTCCTCACTAATGTAATGGTAAAGTTGGCATGTATGTGTTGCCGAGGGTCCATAGCTCACATCACATTTGTGACTCTTTGGGGTAAATGTAATGCGGTGCGAGAAGCCGGAAGTGTGGAAGTTTGTATGAGAATGCCTGTATTTTTAAAGTGGCAATCATTTACAAGGCAAAGCCAACCTTGGTTATCTTTCCCAGTCTACCAAATCCACAACTGTTAAGTCCGGGTCTACTATGATAGACCGGCGCTCAGGATACCAGTGCCCAGCATACCGGCGCTGAGATCCCAACCTCCGGCAGCAGGGCAAGCACAAAAGAGACCACTGCGGTCACAGTGTTGGTATCCCGGCGGTCAAGATTCCAGCACCAGTATGCAGAGTGCCGGAATCCCAACAGCTGGGATATTGTGCACCTCCTGTTGAGTCCTGTCTGAACTCATGCAATGCTGACGGAATGAGCAGATGCTGTTTAAGATTGAGCAGCAGCTCCCATTTTGTCCATGTTAGTCATTTCACTGACTCACTCCTCCTCCCAAAAAATGTTTCTGTGCACATGCCATAATTTTGCTAATGCTCCTTAGTGCCTCTGAGTTTACTGAAGCCATGATGGAGATGATTTTACCCCATCCATGGACTTACATTTGTCAGCAGTCAAGATGATTACTGTTTGATGAAAACACTGATCACCAGAAAAAACTTCTAGCAGAGCAAACATTAAAAAAAATAAAAAAATACTCATGTAAAGAAGGATTTTCAAATCCTAGTTGACAGAAAACTAAGAAACCACACATAGTGCAAGACAGGAGCTGCAAAAGTGAGAAACATCCTGGAACCTCACTAATAAAAGGCATAGGAAGATAAATTAATATAGGGAGGTTGATTTGCAATAAAAGTACCTTTCAAGCGACCAAAACTAAAATTTGACTAATTATCTTGCATATCAAGGAAAAAACAGATGACATATTGTAATTTGAATTTGGAAGATGGAAAGTTTCAACCTTAGAAAATAGAGGGGTTCTTCTCAGAAAGAGCTTGATTCAAAGTTGCAGGAAGCTGTGCTTTTGCCTCTTCTTCTAATGCCATGGCTTAATGCTAAGAAGCCCACTCTTGTTATGGTGCACCGTCAGACGCATATTCAAAACTTACACCGTCTTATGCAATCTGAGTATTGCCTTATCTATGAGTGCCTGTGCATCTTTGGACATGGTCACTTACAGCAAAATGCCCACAACATGCTCACATCTGCATAACTACGCCCTTTTACCTCATACAACAACACCCATTTGCATGAATATCAGCATAATGAAATGATATGTACTAAACCATAAAATGTGATAAAAACCCAGAAAATGCTGTTTTCAGGGTTTTATCATATTTTCCATATGTACCAAGCTACAGAATGTGAAGCATTCCGGAGCTTAGTCCCAGTGGGTAAGCCATCTTTGGGTAGCATTACCCAATAGAAACCTAATGGCTTCTATCGCAATTTCTCCCTGAGAGGGATCCAATCAGATCTCTCCATGCATCCCCTGTGGTGCGTGCGCCACTGGACTCATGCACAGAAGGGCTCCAGGGGCTGAAACCTTGAAGTCCTTTTATCTCAAAGGACAGCTCTCATTGGGAAGGCTGTCCTTTGCAAATTTCTTTGTACATACTGGCGTTATTTATGCTGGTATGTACCAGATAACTGGCAAGATGTACCACATTGCGGATGTGATGCTTAGCACAACCCGTCCAAAGTGTGGTTTGGCTGAGAAATTTCTTACACATAAGGATAAAATAGAATGTAGAACTATTAGCTATAAAGACCGTATGGAAGTTATTAATGCAAGGAATTAATCCAATTTGTCAGACAGGAAATATTTTTTTCCTCTGGGAGGCCGAAGTGGAAACTGATAAACTTAGGGAATCATTTAGCCAACCTCTATATAAGCACAATAAGAACTGCTAAAATATACAACACACATCAAATGATCAATTGCGCTTCAATAATATGTTTGTATAGCTACCAATGTCCCAAAGGTTTTTTTCCTCCAACCAAGATTCCTTTCAGGTTAAGGTTTGGATGCAGATTTTACCATGCAAAAAAATACAAAAAGAATACAATAGTGTAATATTGCACGATCAGTCTATGGCATAAGGTGCTTCATAGGAGGAAATTATCATGGCACACAGATTCTTTCCCACCACAGATTCTTCCCCAAATCTGCATCCAAACCTTAACCTGAAAGGTATCTTGGTTGGAGGAAAAAAAACCTTTGGGACATTGGTAGCTATACAAACACATTATTGAAGCACAATTGTTTATTTTATGTGTGTTGTATATTCTATTGGATTGGGGTGTAGGTGACCTTGTTATCAGATAACTTGCTGCTTTGATTTTGTCTGTGCCAAGGAATTCAAACCACTTTTATTTGACAATTAGAACTTCTGACAGGCTGAATTTACTGCATACTGTACCTTCAAACAACGAAGGTCTGACAGCGGGGTGGGTAACGTGGCATTGACTTTCTTGGGGTATAACCACACCTCACATTGTGAGGATGCTTTCCTGTACAGCAGGCAGAAGAAAAACATCTCCCACCCCCCTGGGGAATCACAACAAAAGTCCTGATCACAAGAGCACAGGACAGACCTTCAAATCAGGAGGTAGGTTAATAGACTTTTAAAGCCATGCTATGTACTTATGCAAGTTAAGCAAAGTTGTGATCTCAAGTTTTATACTAAATTTAATAAGGTAACTGTTTATTTGATTCTATGATCAAGCCACTGTCGAAATTGCAAACTTATCCACTATTTATAGAGATATTTATAAAAAGTAGAATTTTCAAATAAATCCAACTAATTATCATTGGTGTATCACATGCTTATTTGCATATTAAAACATTTATAATACCTTGGAGAGTAATTTTGTCTTTTTTGACTGCAGAGGATTATTGTGCTAGTACAAGCTGGAATGGACTGCTCAATTTTGAATACAACTCTATTTTTACTGTTTATACTACAGTATTAACCAATTGAATAATTCAACATAATATTTATATTTAAAAATGTAA
This sequence comes from Pseudophryne corroboree, assembly GCF_028390025.1. Taxonomy (NCBI): domain Eukaryota; kingdom Metazoa; phylum Chordata; class Amphibia; order Anura; family Myobatrachidae; genus Pseudophryne; species Pseudophryne corroboree. The sequence continues at coordinate 417,266,710 of NC_086445.1, read as the reverse complement.
ACTTAAATACAATGTACTTTGTCTAAAATATATAATAGTAACATATACAAATATACTGTAGATTCTAAGAATAATTTTCTTTTGGTGCTGTAAGTTGTATCTCAAAGGATTTTCATAAAATGATTAACAATATTAATAGGTATGCTATAAATAAAATCAGTATAACATGATAGTGTAATAAAAATAAATAATATAGATCTTCCCTTCTGTGTAACAAAATAGGATGAAAGGGGTGTTATATTTTCCTTCTCCCAGTCCAAACAAACAGATGTCCAGCCAGCAACTGATGCCTTTCAACATACAACTTTGATCCACTTTTACTTCCATTAACCAGGAATAGTTACTCCAAACATGGATCAACAAAAAAAGGAAATTAATTAAACCTAAAACCAGCAGTATATTTTAAAAGGGATAAACCTTTAATGAATCCACTCTCATGCTAAAATGCAAAAAAAAGAAAAAAGAAAACAGAGTACTCACACATATACAGTATTCTAATAGGTTTCATATTAGAACTTTGGTGAAATTAGGTATATTGAGTAGCAAGTCTCAAAAAGATGGTTCCAAAAGCTTTGTCGCACTTCCTTAGGTTCTAGATCAGTGACGGTTAACCTTGACACTCCAGCTGTTGTTGAACTACACATCCCAGCATGCCCTGCATCAGCTTTAGCAAGGCCAAATAGCAAAACTTTAGCAGGGCATGCTGGGATGTGTAGTTCAACAACAGCTGGCGTGTCAAGGTTAGCCATCACTGTTCTAGATAGTTCAAACATTTCTACTGGAAAGCCTCATATTTTAACAGGAAGTTTTGGGGTCCAGACCAGTCTCTTCCATTTATTTAGGAATTGTCCAATAAATTATATTTCTCTTGTAATCTGATTAAACATGCACATGACCTTAATAAATATTATAATATTACATACATTCATTTCCAGTAAAAAAATGCTGGCAAATACAAAGCACTAAAAAAAACCCACCAACTTCTTGAACCAAACTTCGCAGTTGAAAAGGGTTTATCCAGCAGTATTCACAGTCATTAACAAAAAACGGCAGTGTCGTGACGCAATGGAAAATAGATATAAGTGTTACAAATGTTCAACAACCCTCACAAATTAATGAGGGATAGAGGAACTCCCATGTGGTGCATACCTTTAACAGACCTGGGTGTATATTAACCAAAGGTCGCTTTTCATCTATTCTAAATAGATCCAAAGTGATCTAAATCGAGGTTAAGGGTCAGGAGCTAAAACACACTTTTACTGACAGACTTTTCTGTATTGATTTTTTTAAATGTTAGTAACTCTGTGTTTGAGCCCCATATCCAAGACATTGTTTTAGACTGATTTTGATTGATTTACAAGTTGAGTAATAATTTTTTTAAATGGAAATCTACCTTTATTAAATATACCCTTTGGCTCACAAGACCTCTGGACAGGTCACCACTAAAGTGTTCTTGCAAAATACATTAAAAACACCCCTTGGTATCCCAGGGAAAGCATGACAATGTGACTTGGCAGACACAGTATTATATGCTAAATTCATAATAGTAATTAAATCTAAACATAAATGCAAAATAAAAATACAGATACAAACTAAATTATATTAAATGTATACATCTGTTTTTTTCCACTTCAAAATATCCAAATGGGAACTAACTTTCCAGCAGTTCAATCCAAATTGAAATGTCAGTTAAGTAAATGCAAAATGAAAGCTGCAGATTCATATAATATAGTGATTTAAGTACTATCAGCTGGAGAAATCAATACACAATCAGTCAATCAGCAGTGACAACATCAATGATTACCAACCTAACACACCTTAATTCCACTTGTAAGGCTGTCTGACCTACAAAATGACCATTATAAGCTAAACGACACATTGAATCAAAGAAAAGACCCCCAATCTGTAATAACTTATCAGCACGAATTTTATTGAAAGACAAACAAGTGTTATAAATGGCATTAAAAAAATATGATATTTAATATGACCAGATTTTTCAAACAGTTAAGCTGGGAGAGGTGCATGCAATCCTGCAGAAAGGTTTCCATTCATGCTGTGCTTGTTGTTTTTATGTGCTTCATGATAGAGAATGGATGGTCACGTGTAAGTAGAAACAAAAACACACAACAACTCTGTAGCTCACTGGTACATAACTGTTTACTATGCTTGACTGAATAAAGCAAGAATCACAAGATTATTTCCTGCAGATGAAGAAGGGACTTCATGTGGTGCAGACTGTATAACCCTTCTCCTCTGATCTCTGGTGGGCTGCTGGCACTGTGTGAGCCCCCTGAGTTGTGCGCAGGGGGTCATGTCATGCAAGCCATGTTATGTGGAAGTTGGTTGCCCAGGCAAAGAATAAGGTCAAGTTCATTCTTAATCTCTGTTTTATGACTTAACAAGCTTCATCTTCTTCTCCCTTTACAGCAATATTCAGTAAGACATGGGAGCAAAAGCTAAGTTTGTGGCATAACTTAGAGCAAAGGATCAATGGGGGATAAATCATGAAATAGATGCGGACCACCAGTCCACCCTCTTTGCTCCACAAATTAATGCTGCCTTTCCTGCCAACTGATTAATTCCTCCCACTCCTGCCTCCAAGATTTGCCTGTGCTGCTCCTTACCTCTGGAATCCCTATCAGAAGAGTCTCCACCTTTTTACAAAACTGCAAATGGGCCCTCAAGACCCACTTTTACATCAAAGCCATCCATTCTGTCATCCTAACCCACTGCCCCATGATCACTGTCTACTCCATCTGTCAATTCTGTCTGTCTGCTCCTCCCTTTTAGAATGTCAGTGCTCAAGAGCAGGGCACTCTTCCCTTCTGTGCCTTTCCTTATCTTACTTATACTATCATTTATTCCATACTTAACAGTACCTGACCCTTGGTATCTGACACATGCTTATTTGAGTGATATGACCACTAAAGCAGCAATATTTATAAAATATGTACTTGATGTCCTGGATTGTCTTGTAATGTAATGGCCCTCATACATCACAGATGTATTGGAAATATTAAACATATTTAAAAATCCAGATTCCCACAATCCCTACCAAAGTAATCAGGATTGGCAAATCAGAAATATTTAACATGTTTAATTTCCCCCGATTGCCAGACAGATTGCCGATCACTGCTGGCCACTGATCGGCAGATCCAGTCAGTGGATCGGCAGTGCCGGTGGATTGGGAAAACAAGTCACATGATGTATGGGGGCCATAAGTGACTGTTTTCTTGCTTTGCTCATTTGTTTATGTCCTTTGTAATGCACTGCAGTACCATTGTCACACTATATAAATAAAGGATGATGATGATGATGATGATGATGATGATGATAATATGGATGCTATAGGTTTTCAAATGGAGAGGCAAGCTGTTAATGCTGCTCAGTCTAACATAATGTACAATTCAAATGAGAAAGAAGAGCACAGGCTAGAAACATATCTAATTAGTTGTCTCCAGTGATGTAATTGGAAATTTACAGTTAAATGGAAAATTTAAGCAAATAGAATTTGATAGTATTTCAATTGAATTAGTAGATTAAGAAGTAGTGGTAAGGCGTACTGGCAAATACAGGCCCCCTGTGATCAGGGGTGGATTTAGGGGTGAGGGCACCCCTAGGCACAACAGTAACGGCCGCCTCCTGCCTGCCTATTTTTATTATTTTTGTTGATTGGTTAGAAGCCCTCATTTGATGATAGCCAATTTAATAGAATAATAAAAATAGCCAATACATAATTATTAAACAGGACAGCTTACAGGGGCAGTATATTCATGTCTTACCCATTTATACTCCATTCAAGATGGCATATGGTACAGTACAGTGGAAATATTTTGCAGTTACTGGTACATTTTGGGCTGATGTTACCAACACAAGCATCCAAGTGCCGCCCCCAAACAAGTGCCACCCCTAGGCACGTGCCTCACGTGCCTAATGAGAAATTTGCCACTGCCTGTGATTACGGACTGTCTCCAAATGTACACCTTTACTCGTGTTTGAAAAAGGTTTACACATTGTAATGTGCAACTCTGAAACACAGTTTACTTGGCAATCCACATTGCCTTTGAGGGTCAAAGCAATAAATATTTTTTCATCACATTAATGGTGAATTACATTTTTTAATCAAATTTTGTGAATAAACTTTATTTTTCTTTTCTTTTTTATCCAGCACCCCCAGTTTCATCTGAATTGCTTTATTAAGGGTAATAATCATAATAATAATAATTGTAATAACTTATATATCGGTCCATTTGTGAAGGAATTAAAAAGTTAGAAAAGGAAACTATAAATAGAAGATACACTTGACAAATGGCATGACGTTTTCTTGAAAGGTTTCCATGGAAACAAATCAGCATAGAGTGAAATGGAAAGTGAGATAAACCACTAAGGATACAGACAAGTAATTCCCAAAGAAGCGACATATTGTAAAAGAAAAAATATATATATGTACTCTATAAAAAGATGGACAAAAGATTTGATAGTTAGAGTATAGTCAAAGCAAATAGTTTTTCTAAATATTTGATACAATATTAAAAGTAAATTAATTATATGTTTTGATTGCATTTTCAGTGCTCCTCTTCTAGGCATATTGTAATAAATATACAACTAGGTCACATAAAAGATAAATAACGGTATAAATAATGCAAATGACATTTCCTTATAAATGAAACAAAATAAAAAAATTAAAACAGCCAATAAATATCAGATTATGAACCTTAAGCATTACTTTCTTATTGTCAGAGATAATACATTTTCCTTCTATGTAAATACAGTACATGTATAAGGAGATCATTTTAGTCATATTAACTTGAGATTATGCTCATTCCAAGTGAAATGTATTTATAGCTATTTCATTTCACAGCAAAATATAATTTAAAATATAAAGCAAAAGCACTCAGGAATACTTTTGTATGATTCTTTGCAACAGTATAGTCTTATATGGTCAAACATATCCCAGCTGTTATTTTCCAAAGGAAAAGAGTGCATAAAATGTAGTTTATGTTTGAAAGGTTAGAACACAGTAAGAACCTTGTTGTTCTAAATCTTCTGTTTTACAGATTTATTAGCAGGATTTAGAATATCACATTTATAAATCAGTGATCTGTGCAACAAATTATACAACCTGTTAGACATTAGAAACATAAATTAGAACTTTATGGTCACACTGCAAAGTATTTTCTCTTCACATTGCAAAGGCCCTAATTAATGTTAACATTTGTAAACCTGAAAATAAAATACAGCAACATCATAAAGTTACAATATATAAATCTTACTGCAAAGGTGACACATATCAACCAGAACTTCCAGCTCAGTGTTTATAAATTATATTGAATCAGCTTGAGAAAAAACAGCTGCTATAACCTAAAACAGAGATACATTATTCAATTTTAGAAATGAAAAAACAAACAAGCAAAAAAAAAAAAAAAACAACCCTGCTCCAATACTGCAGGTTATGTTAAAGTAACAATTCCAAAGCATTACAGAAAAAAATAATTTTTAGCTTAAAATATTTAGTCTTTCTGTATGTCTAATATTCTAATATTATGTGGTTACCTTTTTAATATAAAGATTATGCACTTTATATTGTACCTTCATAGATGAATCTATATTGTAAATCCTATATTATTAAGCATAGTAAAATCAATATTAAGCAAATTGAATGTCTTAAAAACAAATTATGACATAAATACTGTATACAGTCTGCACAAGCTCAATACAAACAATGGATTGATTCATTTTCAGTGTACTATATGTCCCCGTAAAATATGCAGGGGAAGTGTCATGTAACCAATCAATGAGTGTAACCAATTATCAATTATTGTCTGTATTATTTATTTGATTTCACTGTCAGTTCTGGTCTTTTGTGTTTCAACAAGACCCTACAGTATCTACAGTATCTCAGTAGTAAAGTGTCATTTGTTGATATACAATAATACTTTGTTCCATTAATGCAAAACTCTGGCTCCGTATAGGCTATAGATTAGTATATGAAGTAATGGCAATACAGCTATGGTAATTTATTAATTAAAGCACAATTAAAATTGAAAGACAATGGAGAATAAAAGTTCCACTACATGCAATTTTTTATGGTCATTTAAGCAATTTGACCTACATGGCCAGCAATCACAGCATACTGTACATGGTCATGTAAAGATTGCCAATACTAGCCAATATCTGATAATATACTATTAGATGCTGTTCAAAATGGATTAAACATACTAACAGGGGATCGCTTCATATGACTATATATTTATTCCTTGGCCAAATATGCTAACAGGGACCTGTGGAAACTTGCCCTTAGCCAACCACCAAATGAATGTATATGTATGGCTATATATGGCAGAGATTCAGTAATTTAGCGATCAGGGCAAGGGACCTAGTTAGTTTAGAAAAGTGAAAGAAGCTGAAAATGTCACAAAGACACATATTAGTAACTGAAGTTTAAGCATGTACACTCTTCACTCATAATGCATATATATATATATATATATATATATATATATATACATATATACAGGAGCGGCTCTTGCCACGGGCAAGCAGGATTTTTGCCCAGGGCGCCACAGTCCTGAGGGTGCTGGCGTCACCTGACCCTCCCACATGTGACCCTCCCACATGCTGCTGTACACCACACATCATGACTTCTCTCTCATAGATCCGAGGAGCGGCAGCCGGAGATGGAGAACAGCAGCAGCGGTCAGGAAGCAGGAGCGGGGTTGGTGAGTATTCTTTTTTTTTGTAAGCGTTGCCACTAGGGGCATAACTAAAGGGGGGCATGTCTACTGAGTGTAAAACTACTGGAGGCACAACTACTGATGGCACAGCTACATGGGGTAAAACTACTAGGTGCACAGCTACTGGAGGCAAAACTACAGGGGGTACAGATTCTGGAGAAAAAAATACAGGGGGCACAAGTACTGAAGGCACAGCTACAGGGGGCACAACTCTACTGGGGGCACAACTACAGGGGGCATAACTGTGGCCACACCCCTTCCCTATGAAGCCACGCCCCCATTTTTTATGTGCATCTACGGCATGCACAAACCCTGTTTTGCCTGGGGGGACAGCAAAATAAACTTTCACCCTGGGGGCCACAAGATCTAGAACCAGCCCTGTGTGTGTGTGTGTGTGTGTGTGTGTGTGTGTGTGTGTGTGTGTGTGTGTGTGTGTGTGTATATATATATATATATATATATGTATTATTCTTTAAGTAGATTTCTGGTGATGACAAAATTTCACAATTGTATTGACACTTTACCTGACTTCCCTGAGCTTGCCTTAGGACACCGGCATTACTGCTGTACAGGTGTTTCACCTCAGTCAACTCCCCATCAGCTGAAAATATTGAAATTGCAACTGGGAAATTGTGGGCAAACTGGCATGGCTTTGTTGATAGAACCATTTATTATATTCCATCTAAGATATCCCTAACGTAAAATAAATTAAACAGCAACAACAACCATTAGTTAAAAAAAAGACTCATTGTCAATACTGCCGCAACCAGTCTGTATAGCTATAGGTCAACCGTAGGAGTCGATGTTCCTAATTATTATGTTGGTGCTGCTTATGAATATGCAATTGCAGAGAACTTTGTGGTTGCTCCGGTGGGCATCTATCTTCTTTCCTAGTCAGCAGCAATGATTAGCAGTTCTGTAACCTAGAAAAACACAACTGTTTATGCATTTGCATACAAAGATTAATTAATCCCTTATTGTATATACAGTATAGGATGCTTAATTATTTGAAGAAGATTACGCTAAAGACTTACTCCATTGTCACTGGTGTCTTGTACTTTACACCACTGCCATACAGTAAAACTAAAACAAATCCTGGAAAGAACAACTAATGAAAATACACAAAACATGCAAAATATTATATTTAGATATTAAGGTAATTACTTAGATTTTTCTATACTAATAAGTTACCACTGCAGAATATTTATGTCTCGTAACATCTGTTGCTGACATAAGAAAAAAATGAATTCCTGAAATTCATGGAAGTATCTGTATCAGATTAGCAACCATAAAAAATAAACATATCAATAATGAGATTTACGCAGTGGGAATGAAATGACAGCTTGGAAATTATTGAAATATAGCACTAAACAGAAACTAAACACACATGGTGTGTGTAGAATATTATGCAACCATATTTTTTTAATAACATTTAAACTCATATCAGCACTTTTCTAGATAAAGGAAGTTGTTAAGCAAAGAAGCAATTGTGGGAAACATTCCAGCAGTCAATGACACAACTGTTGAGTGAGCCCAGGTATCTGTACAGTGTTTAAAAGGAACTAAAGTGAAAGTAGTATTCTATATTTTTCTCTTTCTTTTTCTCTCTCTTTATATATATTATATATATATATATATATATATATATATATATATATATTGCAAAAGAAGCCGGCACTCAATTTCCTTGTATGGTATTTGCCTTGGTGCCCTCCTCAAACGCCTTGCAGCGAGTGGTATATAGCATATGGATGGCGGCACTCCAAGGACTTGTTAATTGCAGTAAATATAGGTGACAAACACCATATAATGCTGTTAACGTTTAGTAAATAAACTGAAACATTAACAGCATTATATGGTGTTTGTCACCTATATTTACTGCAATTAACAAGTCCTTGGAGTGCCGCCATCCATATGCTATATATATATATATATATATATAGATAGATATCTCTATATCTCTATATATATATATATATATAGAGAGAGAGAGAGAGAAACTGGGCCTAAATGGATTGAGAACCCACACTTTCTTCTCACATCCAACCCATGTACCCTTATCTCACATCCAACTCCAGTACCCTTATCAAAAGCCAAAAGCTCTCAAAACTAACACAATATTCCTGTGGTTATGAGACACATAGTTAAGAAACCTTGGGTCTACCTTCCACAACCTTATACCTACCTTCCACAACTAATGCAGTGATCTTGTCACTGGAATAATAGGCTTTAATCCACAAACATCCATAGTGCCAGTGGTATGTGACATTTAAATAAGAAAATCATTCAAACTCAGCACTCTTCTAATTACACTCCAAACTATAATTCACTTAAATTCACGTAATATTAGTTCCAAAATATTGCAATAATTTGTTAAACTGACAAGCCACTTCACAGCCTTCCCTTTTGGTTAGTCCCTGCACTGGCTTTCAACTATATGAGCATTGCTCTCAGGCATCATATGAATTTTAAATACACAGTATGCTTCAACCATTGGTTTAGGCCCTGCCTCACTCACTTATAGATATATATATCTGCTATATTTTATTTATATATTTGCTTTTTGGAAACCCCACCTTTAGAACCATCTACTATTCTTCTGTGTCATAGGTCCATGTTGGATACAGCAACAATATCCATTAAGTAAAAAACAGACTCATTGAAATTCAGTCAATGGGAAGAGGAATGAATATTGTTTGGTGGCAATGAGAGGTACTATATACCAATTTAATTCAAGAAATAACAATGTTGTGCATATTCTTTTGGTGATTGTTGTTTTTTTATTTGTCAGATATTGGGAAGGGCATTTCTGTGACTCAAGTATAGTGCCAGGGAATGGGGGTGAGGGAAGGGTATTACAATGGTTGAAGTACGTTGTCAGGGAGTAAGTTTAAGTAAGGGGTATTTCTGAGGGTGAAGTCTGGTATCAGGGAGTGGTGATGAGGGAAATTAGAAGATAAAATATATAATGGTACACAGCAGCTCAGTATGCATCTAATAGAGGAAATTCCTATAACAAAATTTCTGTTAAAAGGGGAACTGATTGATTGTGTAAAGCTGTGTGCACCTACTGTAAGCTTTTGTAGCAAGCCACTCATGACTGGACATACTCTTAACATCTAATTTAACCTAAAAACATTTTAGTCAATATACAGTGCATTGTGAATACATCCTCCTTTTATACCATAAGGCTATGGTACATACAAATTCTGCATTGCCTGTTCTTTAGCATGTTCAAGAGTATGTATAGTACAAAACATTCATGATATTCTTTCAACACAGCATCAGCACTCCTCCCTCCCCTTCATTGACAGATAGATGGCATGCAGTTAAAATACCGGATGTTGGGATCCCAGCATTCAGGAGACCGATGCCAGAATCCCAACAGCCTGTGAAATACTGGCGGACGAAATCCCGACCTCCGTAGGGTATTCCCATTTGGTTGGTGGGTCTATGCCACCAACTGAGTGGGAATATAACCAATGGTGAGCGAAGTGAGCCACCTGGCATGAAGCGTGGTGAGCACAGTGAGCCCGCAAAGGACTATCTGCCTCGCTGCGATGAGTCTGACAGACAGGATGCCACTGTCAGTATACTGACAGCTGTCATCCCGTCTGTTGGTAGAACATACTGATTCCAGATAGATTGATAGATAGATAGATAGATAGATAGATAGACAGACAGATAGATAACAATGCCAGAAGTTGTGTATACTGTATGTTTAATAAGTACTATTACTTGTTGAATCTTACCTATTATCTGTTGTATTACTTTTTCTATCTTAAATTTTGTCTATATCTACTAATTACTTCGATTTCTTAGTCATATCATTTGTGGTATTTTGTTGATGTGCAGGTCCTCAATGTTTTTTCTACACTTACAGAACTTGAAGAAGGTTATTTTCAGCCAACTTTTGTCACTCCCGCAATAAAGTATATGTCAGATTTTTAGTTGCTTACATAGTGTATGCCTCTGTTTTTTGTAAGCAGTGAGCTGATATCTACTATATTTTACTACTATAAGTTGGCTTTGAATTTCAAACTACACGTTCAAGCCTACTAATTAACAAATTATTCTTGGTTCTGAACTGGGATATTTATAGAATAGAATGCTGTAAAGATTTTCCACAGAAAACTGACTATAACCTTAATCCTGCCCATAACACAATGGCAATATTTAGAAAATGCCTTTTCCGACATGCTTGAAAAAGAAAAGCATATACTAATGGAAAATGCATAATGTACATATAAACTTATTCAGTAAAACATGAACTAATTTGTGAATTTCTGCACTAATCAAATTAAGAAAGCGAGTAGGAAACACATGAATATCAGTTACTGAAAAGCATCTGCTAAGGTCTGCCCATCTCCAACATGTATATGCAGTGGGTGGCAGTGGGCGTGGTCAATGGTTCCCACTGCTAGGGAGATAAGTCAAATCATAGCCTAGCAGGAGAGGAGGAGGAGGAATGTGTCACCAGCAATGCAGTAAGCATAGGCAAACACAAGGGGGGGGGGGGGTACCGGACAACATGAAATCCCCCTACTCTTGGCAAGTAGCTTAAAATATGACAACAATAGCAATGGTATATAATACGATTACTAGAGCTGCTTCCACATGAAGAGAAAGAGCAGAGCTGCTGCACATGACCAGTAGTAGCAGCTTCTTCAACCAAGTTTGCAGTGTATGTGGATTCTCAATCAATGCACTGGACCACAGAGTAGCTGAGAATGTGCAGTACTGGTTCTGTTATGTTTGTGTTCTTATTTATTATAACATGTTTAACCTTTTACTCATCACTTATCTTATTTATATTATTTAAATATGTTTGATACAGCCTATACTATAGACCATCTATAGTGTTAAATATTAATACTGTATTCCATGTAACACAGAGTGGTAGATTGTGGATTGCATTTGTAAACCCCCTCTAGAAATCCTGTGTTTGTGCTGGAAAAAGTAGGGGGATGGGAATGGCAGTAGAGAGTGAGAGGATAGAGTGGGAAAGGGCAGTTGGATGAGTGGGACAGAGCAGAAGATAGAGATGGAGTGGGATGGGACAGAGCAAGGGGAGGAGCAGCACATTGAGGGGGTTGGTTGGGAGAGAGCAGGGGGCAGAGCAGCAGATAGAGACGGGGTGGGACAGAACAGCCGGAAGACACTGAGGTGAAGAATATGATGGGTCCATTTACTAGCACAGAGGATGCACACTGCAAATCGCTTTGGGTATTGCACCAGTGAACCTTTATGGTCAGAGCCGGCCTTAGGCATAGGCAAACTAGGCAAATGCCTAGGGCATTTGGTATGCTTAGGGGCACCAGCAGCTTCTGCTGATTAAAATGATATGCGGCATGCCTATATTCTGTGTGTGACTGCGGCTGTATCTGCATACGAAATGCTATGTTGCAGTGTAGTCCTGGAAATCACTGTAATGTAGCATTTCATATGCAGATATAGCCGCAGTCACACACAGAATATAGGCATGCTGCATATCATTTTAATCAGCAGAAGCTGATTAAAAGCCACATAGTAATGCAAATAACATGCATTTTCATAAACAAAAGGCGCACAACGCTAGCAGAGCTGCCAGCTGACTCATGCCAGGCATCTCCTGCAGAACTAGCAGTGGTGCTAGGGGGCACCAGCCAAAATCTTGCCTAGGGCATCATATTGGTTAGGGCCGGCTCTGTTTATGGTCAACCCCACTGCACATTTAGGAAGGCATCGAAATTTTATAGGTTCAATAAATATATAGCTGTCTAACCTTCTACATATTTATAACCACCCCTTGTATTACATTTATTTATTACATTTTTATCTCAAAATATTGCCCAGTTTAGCCTGGGGCATGATTGTTAATAATACAGCTAGCACTTCAGTGTTTGAAGCTTTTTATTACACTGGTTGATGTGCATTTAAGAAGTACTTCCCTTAAATAGTTGAAGAGGTAGAAAAGTTAGTATTGTTCTACAAGTTGAAGAAGAGATTTTAAGAGCTCAAAATGCATTGGTGTCTTCCACATGCTGCTTCCAGACTGCACCCCCACTCCAGAAGACCTGTGCAAGCCAGTGAGACATGTAGGGAAAAATTGGGTTGATTTTCTGTTCCATTCTACAGTATTTTAAGGTGATTTGGTGGTACTTTTGACAATCAGGTATTTACTAAAGGCAAAACCAACTCAAAATCCACTCAAAATCACCAGAAATTTGCACACAAACAGAACTTCAAATAGATGGTAATTCCAAATAGATAGCAATAGGAAAAGTCATTTACTAACCGTCGATTTAAAAAAAGAACCTCACCAAAACCAAAAATCGAACAAAAATCCCAAAACTGGTACAGACTCAAGTCATTGCTCCAGTTCCACCTCATCTACACAACAAGGGGTACTATTCCAACTTGTTTGTAGTACCGAAACCAGACGGTTCGGTACGACCAATTCTGAACCTCAAGTCCTTGAACCCATTCTTAAGAGTGTTCAAGATCAAGATGGAGTCTTTTAAAGCGGTGATCTCAGGTCCAGAGGAAGGGGAATTCCTAGTGTCTCTGGATATCAAGGATGCGTACCTTCACATTCCGATCTGGCCGCCTCATCATGCTTATCTATGGTTTGCACTACAGGACTGTTACTACCAGTTCCATGCCCTGCCATTTGGTGTCTCCACGGCACCGAGTGTTTTCACCAAAGTGATGTCAGAGATGATGTTTATACTCCGCAAGCAGGGAGTGAACATAATTCTGTACCTGGATGATCTTCTGATAAAGGTGCCGTCCAGGGAGAAGTTGCTGGACAGCATTGGCCTCTCAACCAAACTTCTCCAGGATCAAGGGTGGATTCTAAACCTTTCAAAATCTCACCTAGAGCCAACACGGAGGCTCCCATTCCTGGGAATGATACTGGACATGGAGTCGCAGAAAGTGTTCCTTCCATTGGAAAAGGCATTGGTAATCCAGTCGATGGTTTGGGAAGCCAGCCCGGATATCGGTGCATCTATGCATTCACATTCTGGGGGAAATGGTGGCCTCTTATGAGGCACTTCAATACGGAAGGATTCATGCAAGACCCTTCCAGCTCGATCTGTTGGACAAATGGTCAGGATCGCATCTTCACATGCACCAGAGGATTCGTCTGTCGCCAAAAGCTAGGATCTCCCTTCTGTGTTGGCTATAGACTTCTCACCTCGTCGAGGGTCGGAGGTTCGGTATTCAGGACTTGATCCTATTAACCACGGACGCATGCCTCCGAGGTTAGGGAGCAGTCACCCAGGGGGTGCAGCTTCAAGGAAGATGGTCAAGTCAGGAAGTTATCCTTCCAATCAAAATTCTGGTACTCAGGGCCATATACAACGCCCTTTTGCAGGCCTCTTATCTTCTTCATGATCAGGCCGTTCAAGTCCAGTCGGAACAATGTGACGGCAGTGACATACATAAACTGACAGGGCGGAACGAAAAGCAGAGCAGCAATGTCAGAGGTGTCAAGAATTCTCCTCTGGGCAGAAAAAAACGCTGTGGTGTTGTCTGTGGTCTTCAGTCCGGGTGTAGACAACTGGGAAGCAGACTTCAGCAGCAGACATGACCTGCACACGGGTGAGTGAGGCCTTCACCCAGAAGTGTTTAGGTACTTGACACATCAGTGGGGATATCCACAAATCGACATGATGGCCTCTCGTCTCAACAAGAAGCTCAAGCGGTATTCGTCCAGGTCGAGAGACCCAAAGGCAGTGGCAGTAGACGCTTTGACGACTCCATGGGTCTATCAGATGGTGTACGTGTTTCCTCCACTTACTCTGATCCCAAGAATTCTAAAAAGAATGAAAAGGGAAAAGGTTCAAGCAATCCTCATTGCTCCAGACTGGCCAAGAAGGGCCTGGTACATGGAACTTCTAGAGATGTTTCTCAAGGATCCGTGGCCTCTACCTCTTCATGAGGATCTTCTGCAACAGGGCCTGTTTGTCTATCAAGACTTACCGTGGCTATGTTTGATGGCATGGAAGTTGAACGGCTGGTTCTAGCCAGAAGAGGAATCCCTAATAAAGTTATCCCGACTATGATCCAAGCCAGGAATGGGGTAACGTCTAAGCATTACCACTGTATTTGGAAGAAATACGTCTCTTGGTGTGAGAGCAGAAATTATTCTGCAGTGGAATTTCACCTGGGATGTTTCCTACTTTTTCTGCAGGCAGGTGTGGATGTGGGCCTATGTCTGGGCTCAATAAAAGTCCAGATTTCGGCCTTGTCCATTTTCTTTCAAAAACAATTGGCTTTACTCCGAGGTCCAGACATTTTTGAAAGGTGTTCTGTGCATCCAACCTCCCTTTGTGCCTCCAACGGCACCTTGGGTTCTCAATGTGGTGCTTCAGACTGTTTTGAACCATTACTGGAGGTGGACTTAAATATCTTATGTGGAAGACCATCATATTGTTGGCCTTGGCTTCAGCAAGACGTGTGTTGGAGCTCGGGCTTTGTCTCACAGGAGCCCCTACTTAATATTTGATGAGGACAGAGCTGAACTCAGAACTCGTCAGCAATTTCTTCTGAAAGTGGTGTCTGCATTTCACATCAACCAACCTATTGTGGTTCCAGTTATCACCAATACTTCTACTACTTCAAAGTCTTTGGATGTTGTGAGGGCTTTAAATGTATACATAAAGAGGACAGCTCATCACAGGAAATCCGCCCTGCTGTTCGTCGTATATGATCCCAATAAAATTGGGTGTCCTGTTTTAAATAAGACAATTGCACGCTGGATCAGGCTCACTATTCAGCATGCTTATTCCACAGCAGGCTTGCCATTTCCAAAATCTGTTCAGGCCCACTCTACTAGGTTGGTGGGTTCTTCCTGGGCAGCTGCCCGTGGTGTCTCGGCTTTACAGCTCTGCCGAGCAGATACTTGGTCAGGTTTGAACACATTTGCTAAGTTCTACAAGTTCGATACTTTGGCCTCTGAGGTCCTTCAGTTTGGTCAATCAGTTCTGCAGGAATCTCAGCACTCTCCCACCTGGTTTGGGAGCTTTGGTACATCCCCATGGTACTAAATAGAACCCCAGTATTCTCTAGGACATAAGAGAAAATAGGATTCTAATTACCTACCGGTAAATCATTTTCTTGTAGTCAGTAGAGGATACTGGGTGCCCGCCCAGTGCTTCATTCTTCTTGCACTGTTACTTGGTTAAGTATTGTTGGTTCAGCTGTTGCTGTTTCTGTTTAAAGTTGGGTTAGCTTAGCTTTCCTCTGTTTGTGTGTGCTGGTTCGGAATCTCACTACTGTCCTTATCTATCCTTCTCTCAAAGTATGTCCGTCTCCTCGGGCACAGTTTCCTAGACTGAGTCTGGTAGGAGGGGAATAGAGGGAGAAGCCAGCCCACACTATCAAATTCTTAAAGTGCTCATGGCTCCTAGTGGACCAGTCTATGCCCCATGGTACTAAATGGAACCCCAGTATCCTCTACGGACTATGAGAAAAGGATTTACCGGTAGGTAATTAAAATCCTATTATAAATCATATCTTCTCTGTGCTTACTATGTTAGCACCCAGGGCACACTACCACTTTATCTAAGGTTAGTTTTAGGGTTAGGGTTAGAGTAGGGTTAAGGCTGTAATACTGTAAAACTTTCAAAATGCCAACTGTTGACATACACAATGTCAACAGTATGACTAGGTCGACATATGGCATATGTCAACATTTTTTCCATGTTGGTATTCTGATTGTTTACATTAAATACTGTATCACTCCTTTTGCCAAATACATTACAAAAAAACTCAGGTTGAGAACTGACCTTTACCAGCTCTTAGCTGCTCCAAACAAAGTGAAAATAGCTGCACCCTACAAAAAAAATAACACCCTACATTTGCACCCTCTGTGCACCATAACAACAGGTACATTTCTACTGTAAAATGAATGGCAGTATACTAGTTTTTATAAATCTACTGCTGGTAATGTTCTCTAAAAATTGCATGTATCTACACCCACAATTACTCAGAATTCATACTTGCCTACTTAGGAGCATGGAGCTCCAGAAAGTCTGTGAAGATAGAAATCCGTGTGGACAGAAAGCAGTAAAAGTCATCATCACTGCTTTGCCCCCATAACATTTTGTGCCTAATTCTGATGTGTTTGGAATTGCTATCACTGCTGCTTCTTTGGAAGCAAAGTAACAAAAATTGGTAATTGGTGATGATGGGCACAGCTACAACCACAACTGATCAGGCCCTTTGCCATGATTCAAAGCATTATGTCCCTGCAGGTTATGCTGAGATGGTAATAGAGAGTGTAGGCAAGGGCATAGCATGGGTGAAGCAACTGAAGCATGAGCTCCGGGTGCAGGCAGAGCTAGGTGGTGCTGTCTGGATGGCAAAGTCAGCTAGTGCGACTAATGCAGGCAGCGCTACTCAACACTGCACCGTTTTATGATCCCAGCCAGCGGTTGGCAGATATAATTA
This sequence comes from Pseudophryne corroboree, assembly GCF_028390025.1. NCBI lineage: Eukaryota > Metazoa > Chordata > Amphibia > Anura > Myobatrachidae > Pseudophryne > Pseudophryne corroboree. The sequence goes on along the minus strand of NC_086445.1, from coordinate 417,249,536 downwards.
ATGAATAGGATGGGCGCAACTAACCCCATCAAGGGAGGGACACTGGCAGGACAGGGAGGAAATTGGCAGGGTAGAATGGCCCTCTAAACCATTTACTGGATTAAGATCTTTCCTGATTTTCCCATACATGATGTTACTTCACTTCCTGCAGCTGCAAGTGCAAGGAGGGCTCTGTTCTTCCTGGTAGCAGCTCTGTAGCAAGATGTTAAAGCAAGAGATTTATTGGGAGCTGGGTGCAGAAGGAATGCTACCTGGATTACACTATTAATGAGGTACATAGGATAAGGGTTATAAGTGGGGAATTTTTTTACCTCTATTGGAAAAACATAGCAGAGGGGACCCATGCATGTTCTTTAGCTTTGCCCGTACCAAGTATAGTTTTAATAACTGAAATACAGTAGATATGTCTCTGGTGTAGAAATTTGATCTGTGAATTATAATAATATTTCTAGTTAACGTGCAGGGTTTTTTCTCACTCTCTCCCCCCAATTTCCCTCCTCTCTCACCCTATTATTCCCATCTTCCAGTATTCTTCCACTTATTCTGCCTGTGTCCCCCTACTCTTCACTCCATTCCTCCTGCCTCCCCTATGCTTCCCCCTATTCCTCCTATCTCCCCCATTATTAAAGTCTTCCCATATTCTTCCCCCATTCATCCTGTCTCCCCCATACTCCTGTCTCCTCCTTACTTTACGCTATTCATTCCATCTACCCGTTTTCTTTCCCTATTCCTTCTGTATTGTTAGGATCTCCTGCTCTGTGCTGCCACGTCGCCATGGCAACCGGGAGGCAAGTGTTAGCGAAGTAACCTGAGCGCAGCTGATACTCCGGTCCGGGTTTTTACTGTGTAGTGGTTCCAGGCTCTGTGCACGGCAGGGAATCCGGCGCTGGTTTTGTGCTCACAGTCTGTGAGGTCTGAGTGGGGCGTGGACAGCACCTGCTATATAAACCATCCTCTCAGGCTAGGCAAATGCTGCTGAATCTTTGTTTGTTAGTCAGTTCCAGAGAGTTAGCTAGTACTGTGTGACTTTGTATTTACTTGTTGCTTACTGCGAATAGGCCTTGGGATTCGGTACTTCATTCTGCCAATCCGGACCTAGCAGTAAGACTGGAGTCAGTTGTTTAACCTGCTGGGGTTCTTTTGCTATTCTGTGAACCCAGCAGGTTTGCGGCTGTACTCTCAGACCTGCTTGCTTAATCCTCCCTCACTGTGCAGGGCGTCCAGGTGTCAGTTTAGTGGCAGTAAGCTGAACCTGTAACCTGCAAGTGGGGGTTAGGATTGTGGATACTCTCCTTGTGTCTGTATTTCTATCTCTGACCAAGGAGTTTATTCCCACACCCGTTGGTAACCCTTTGGGGTTTTTTCTGTTGCTCTTAGCAACATCATTTCAGGTGCTCCACATGTTAAATCACTACACATCGCTTCATTGTCCGCTCTATTCCATCTGAGCATTCCTGACACTAGGGAGACACCCAATTCCTGAGCCTTTGGGCTTCTCCGTTCACTTTGTGTTTATTAGTTATTCCATCACCTCCTGTGTATGTTATGTTATACTGTCTGTGAGTTCGTTTGCTTCGCTTCCCTCTCTGTTCATACACCGGTATACTCCTGTTAGCACTGGTGTGCGTAACATGTATACCTCTGTTCTTCTCCTATTCCTCTTGCTTCTCTCTATTCTCTATTGCCTTTCTATATTCTTCCCTTATTCCTCCCATCCCCCCTATTCTCCCCATATTCTTCCCCCAATTCCTCATTTATTTCTTTATTCTTGCCTCTATTCCTCCTGTCTTAGCCTATTCTTCCCCCTATTACTCCCATCTAACCCCATTCTTTCCCCTATTCCTCCCATCTTCCCTATTCTTCCAAAATTACTGTCATATTCCCCAATTCCACCTATTCCTCCCATCTCCCGCTATTCTTCACCCTATTTTTCCTCCAGTCTACCCCCCTTTTTCCCACTGTTCCTCCTGGCTCCCCCTATTCCTCCCATCTCCCCATATTCTTCTACTTATTCCTCCTTTCTCCCCCTATTCTTCTACCTATTCCTCCCATCTCCCGCTATTCTTCACCCTATTCTTCCTCCAGTCTACCCCCCTTTTTCCCACTGTTCCTCCTGGCTCCCCCTATTCCTCCCATCTCCCCATATTATTCTTCCTATTCCTCCTATCTCCCCCTATTCTTCCCCGTATTTTTCCTCCAGTCTACCCCCCTTTTTCCCACTGTTCCTCCTGGCTCCCCCTATTCCTCCTTTCTCCCCCTATACTTCTACCTATTCCTCCCATCTCCCGCTATTCTTCACCCTATTCTTCCTCCAGTCTACCCCCCTTTTTCCCACTGTTCCTCCTGGCTCCCCCTATTCCTCCCATCTCCCCATATTATTCTACCTATTCCTCCTATCTCCCCCTATTCTTCCCCGTATTTTTCCTCCAGTCTACCCCCCTTTTTCCCACTGTTCCTCCTGGCTCCCCCTATTCCTCCCATCTCCCCATATTCTTCTACCTATTCCTCCCATCTCCCGCTATTCTTCATCCCTATTCTTCCTCCAGTCTACCCCCCTTTTTCCCACTGTTCCTCCTGGCTCCCTCTATTCCTCCCATCTCCCCATATTCTTCTACCTATTCCTCCCATCTCCCCCTATTCTTCTATCTATTCCTCCCATCTCCCGCTATTCTTCACCCTATTCCTCCTCCAGTCTACCCCCCTTTTTCCCACTGTTCCTCCTGGCTCCCTCTATTCCTGCCATCTCCCCATATTCTTCTACCTATTCCTCCTATCTCCCCCTATTCTACCTATTCCTCCCATCTCCCCCTATTCTTCCCCTTCTTTCTCCAGTCTATGCCTATTCTTCCCCTTATTCCTCCTTGCTCCCCGTTTCCTACCATCTACCCCTATACCTTCATGCAGCAACCTTCTTATTGCAAATATCTCCATAAAGGGATCCAATTGCAGCACATGCACATTTGTAATCCTTGGTCATAACTGTTGGAAGAAATGTAACTGCATAGCCAGTAGAGCTCTACAGTACATCGGAAGAGCCATCCCAGTATTTCAACATATCGGCTGATAATTAGGTGAGTAGGGGGAAGGTACTGCGATTTCTTTGCAATGATTGATACATCTACCTCTGTACATCTGTTACAGGGGCATATTTATTATAAAATGCAGCCAGTCCCCCAGAACTGAGAGTCCTTATGGCAGCATATGGCAAGGTACCAATCTAAGTTGCCAAACCTCGGACTTTGAAAGACTGCACTATTGAATTTTGGTGTGGTACACCATCTGAAGATGGCATTAGCCTGCGCATGCAAGATCCAGATCCATGCTTAGCCCATCTTGTTACATACTGCCCTCACAGAAAACTGATGCGAAGGCTGTTGACCGGAAAGCAGGCAATATTTCCTGCTTTCTATCTTGTTATATTCTAGCAACATTTAATTCTGTACTTATAAGTATGGAAACAGCAGTTTTCATATATATTTTAAGGGCAAATTGCATGATAAACAGGCTCCATAATCTCTCTCTCTACAGTATATATTATTTATTAAAAAGAAAATAGATTAAAACAATAAATAATTCCTGCAAGTATTATCCAACTAAATATTTAGAATTGATTTTTTTTGTCCACTTCCCCTTGCCTTTGCATGTTGACTATGCCCCGTTGGTATAATTTGTTAGTGGGAGGAGAGGGGCGCTTTAGCAGGTGCTTGCTCCAGGCACAAGTGTCTCCACGCTACACCTCTGTGTTTAGGCAAATATCAAATTGCTTAATTATGCGTAACAATAGATAAATAAAACTGATGTTCTCGCCATTACTGTAACAATATCTTCTTACTGCTACACCGTCCGTCCATGATCTTTCAGGTCATTTTTAGATTTTTGTTTGCTCTGTTATTTATCCCTTCAATTTGCTGCAGTCAACAAAGCCTGTCGTTAACTTTAGGAAAACAAGTTTCCTGTTGAGAAAAATGTCCTGTGTGTTATGTATCTGGCATCAGGCATGTAAACTTCCTCATCTATTCAGGAAGACACAGAGTAAACACTGCGTGATAATATACTTGCTCCAAGTAATGGAATCCACAGTTACCTTTAATAAAGCTAATATTCCTTTAACTTTTCTTTAATGGGAACTTCTTATATGATAAACATGAAGTTCACAGCATGGTATTGAATGTTAAAAGGTTTTTGTCAGTATTTTACTGAAGAGTGTGATAAAGCTGTGCCAGTCTTAATTGGATACTTGCCACAACTTGTCTAAAATGTGAAATAGGAAGTGGACTGCATCTGGCATTTATCCCTGTGTGAGGCTGAAGCAAAGAACTGCTATCTCTATTCTGAAGAAGTCAAGCAAATGTTAAATGAACTGAACATACAGATCACCAAAGTGATTTTAAATGTAGTACTATTAACAGCCGATATCTCATCTGCAGATGCTAGTGTAGCTGCAGCATAGTGAATAATTAATTGATTATGCCTCAATGTATTGTGGGTGACTGAGGAAACTAAATGAGAAAGGTACAGTTATCATTGTTTTATTATTAAGAATTATACATATATCACACATATACAATCATACCGCCAAACTCCTTTGTGTGCAGGAGAGGGACATCTCAGGGTGCATGGTCTTGCGGTCAGGGGTGTGGCCTCATTATCAGGGGTGTGTACTCACTGTTAGGGGTGTGACCTCAATGTTAGGGGCGTGGCAAGTGCCACGATCGCAAGCCATGCCCTGTTTTCATCATTATGGAGGCATGAATAGCGCTCAGTGACGTGCTATCCATGCTCCCTGTCCCTCTCCGCTGGGGAATAGATGCTGTGCGCATGCGCACAACATCTGTTCACTGTTGCTCTGCTCATAGAGGGGTATCACTGTTGCTCTGCTCATAGAGGGGTATCTCCCAACTGCCCCTCACTCCATGGAACAATGCGACCCGCGGGTGGGACAGCGGGATAGACAGAGAAAAACTGGACTGTCCCGCCAAAATTGGGACAGTTGGGAGGTGTGTACTATGTATCACTTTAGACTAAATATTTAATCATTTACATCAGTCCCTGTCCCGGTAGGGCTTACATTGAAGTAGCTTACATTCAGTGGTGGATTTCCCACTAGGCACATGAGACACATGCCTAGGGGTGGCACTTGCTGAGTGGTTGGCACAGCAGACTTATGTGCTGCTTTTTATATTATTACAACTATTTTTATTACAGTTATTTTGCAAAATGACAGGAGTGTGACAAAAAGCAGCAAATTGTGGTCCGGGAGGTGGTGGTGGGGTGAGGTTGAAACTGCTTGGTGGTCTGTAGGCATCTTGACTGGCCCTGAAATGTAGTAGACAGTGCCATGATGGGGGGGGACTAATAATGCAGGTCCAGTGACAGGGGAGTACAAAGTGTATACCCATCCCAGGCCCCAAGGCTCAGAGGGCCCGAGGTTCAGCAGAACAATAAAATGGGGTCACAGGGCCTAATTGTCATTTATAAACTGGTTGGCAGCTGGTGTGGTGTAAATGGCCAAAAGTAACTAAATTATCAAGTGGCAGCAAGGCCAGGGTCCCCCCCTGCTGGTTACCCCAGTCACCTGGTTCAGTCCATGCACATAGTATGAATGACGTGGCAACGTCATGACACTTGCTGCTGTACCCTTTCCTATTCTGTCTCTGATGCCGCAGGCACGATCAACCTAAGAGGAGCAGGAACAGGCAACCTGGAGACAACCGGGATCTGCCAACGGAAACGGGCACTGGGCAGCACCGCACAGCTTCAAGCAGTGACAAGCTGCAGGCACTGTCTGCTTCCTGCAGACAAGTTTCAAACTCATGAGGGCACACCTCAGCCAGTGTTGGTCTGGCCCACAAGGGTACAGGGGAAACCCGCAGTGGGCTCACTGCCTGGGGGCCCACTTCCACTCTAGGAATCAGGATCCAGACCGTGCATTTAAATTATACATTATACATATACTGTAGTACCTTATACTGTACATGACTATGGTGTATTTTCTATAGTGCATTCCTGTTATTAATCTGGTTCATTATCATGTATGCACTAGCAGTATTTATTATATAAATGGATCAAAGGGCCCAGCCCATGCACTCCCCAATGGTTAGCCAAGCCTCTCTGGAGAGTAGCCACACCCCTAAACATGGGCCCCTACTACTGCATCCCCCCCGGTGGGCCCTTCATGCCCCATTCTTAAGGCCCATACACACTGTGAGATTTGAGCTATGCCCGATTCTCACTATGCGACAGGGGCTAGGTCAGCATCGCAAGCACATAATGAGTGTGCTTGCGATACTGACTATGTGAGATTTTGGCTAAGTGTCAATTTTGACCATCTCTTCTATAGAGATAGTCAAAATTGACTTGCCTGCACAGTCTATCTAGGCTTGCGATGCCGACTGCGCAGGACCACGCATCGGCGATGAATCGGGATCGCAAGGTGACTTTCACCTTGTGATCTGCACTAACTTTTCTTACGATTTTGACTATATAGTCAAAATCATAAGACAATATCTCACCATGTGTACACACCATTACACGGGCCTCAGGGATCAAAGTAACACTAACTTCAGCAAGACTGCTCCAGAGTCTGGAAAGTGACAGTGTATTTTTACTTTATTTAACTTCCATTCTAATTAAATCCTTCTGAATATATACCCCAAGTAATTAAATATGCCCCTTTGTTTAACATATACTTTTGATTGCCAGTATAATATATACTGTATATATATATATATATATATATACATATACAGTATACAGTATATAGTGACAGAAATCACATAGACTAGATAAAGTTCACCAGTTTCTTTATTTCTTTGTTAGGCAGGACAGCACAGGGATCTTTCATTCAGCGAGTTTAGTATGATATCCCGATTGACGGGATGCCGGCGGTCAGAATCCTGACAGAGGCATCCTGGCCATCAGAATCCTGACAGCCCCTCCAAAAGTACCCTAAGCCTCCCCTAACCCCTACTCTAAACCTCCCTTGTGGGTGCCTAACCCTAACCCCCCCGGTGGTGCCTAACCCTAACCCTCCCTTCCCTGCTGCTTAACCCTAACCCTCTCCTCTTGGAGCTGAACCCTTACCTCCCCTTAAAGTGCCTAACCCTAACCCCTCGTCCCCGGTACCTAAACATACCCTACCCGTTCCTGCACCCTAACCCCTTTCTAGTGCCTAAACTTAACCCCCCTCGCACGGCAGCACGCAAGCGCGCCCCACTGGAGGAAGGTTCAGGATTCCGGCCTCAGCATATCGACCGCCGTGATCCTGTCCGGTGGTATTACGACTATATCCCCTTTCAGCATACAGTAGCAGTGAAGGTAGAAGTGGAAGTGCATAGCAGTACAGGATCACGTCAGTATAAGTTCACAGCAGTACAGGATCACATCAGTACAAGTTCATTGTGATACAGGTTCACCTTAGTACAGGTCTAGTGGCCCTAATGTCCCCACTTCCACTTCTGGATGCTAGTCACTGTTCCCTTGTGCCTGGAACCCTTTTAACATACTCTTACAGGTGCCTGTAATTAACTACTTCTCAACCATGAACAACAGTAACACCTGACCTGGATTCTCATTAGCCATAATGCTGCAATTCTAAATCCAAGTCAGATCTGTGCTGTCTCTGAAACTATGGCCCTCATTCCGAGTTGTTCGCTCGCAAGGCGATTTTAGCAGTATTGCACACGCTAAGCCGCCGCCTACTGGGAGTGAATCTTAGCTTCTTAAAATTGCGAACGAAAGATTCGCAATATTGCGATTACACATCTCGTAGCAGTTTCAGAGTAGCTTCAGACTTACTCGGCATCTGCGATCAGTTCAGTGCTTATCGTTCCTGGTTTGACGTCACAAACACACCCAGCGTTCGCCCAGACACTCCTCCGTTTCTCCAGCCACTCCCGCGTTTTTTCCGGAAACGGTAGCGTTTTTTCCAACACGCCCATAAAACGGCCTGTTTCCGCCCAGTAACACCCATTTCCTGTCAATCACACTATGATCGCCTGAGCGAAGAAAAAGCCGTGAGTAAAAATCCAAACTTCATAGCAAATTTACTTGGCGCAGTCGCAGTGCGGACATTGCGCATGCGCACTAAGCGGAAAAACGCTGCGATGCGAAGAAATTTTCAGAGCGAACGACTCGGAATGACCTCCTATATACGTATATATATTAGCAGAGGTTGCAGGGTCCCAAGGACAATCCCGTCTTGCACCTCTTTTTTCCCTTTGCATTATGTGCTCTTTGGGGCCCAGTTTCTAAAACTGCCATTCTGTCTGCCACTGCAATGCCACTCCTAGATGTGCCATCCACTTGTGTCGCTTAGCTTAGTCATCCAGCTACCTCGGTGAAACCTTTTTGCCTAAAAACAATATTGTGATGTGTGAGGTTTTCAGAATACACTGGAAATGAGTGGAAATTAATGTTATTGAGGTTATTAATATCGTAGGAACAAAAAATAAATAAATAAATTCTGTGATGTTAGCTGTTTTTATGTTGTTGTTTTTTTAAAAATCCAGTTCCAAAACTAAAACCCGAAAGGGTGGTTTTGGCAAAACCAATCAAGATCCAAAACATGAACAGAGATCCAGATCCAAAACCAAAACACCAAAAACCTGAAAAGTGTCTGGTGAACATCTCTAGTTTTATCTCAGAACGTACCAAACTGTTAATTTGGTCACTTCTCTGGTTACTGCGTTCTCTCTGATGGATCTTTTTGAGGGTTTTTTTGCAGCCTTACAGGCCCTACACACTGGCCGATTTTTTGAAAGATATGAACGATCTCGTTCATAAATGAACGAGAACTCGTTCATATCTTTCAGTGTGGAGGCTCCAGCGATGAACGATGCGCGGTCCCGCGCTCGTTCATCGCTGGTCCCCCGTCGGCTGTGCATGCAGGCCAATATGGACGATCTCGTCCATATTTGCCTGCAGTTCTATGGAGCCGCGTGACGGGGGGAGTGAAGAAACTTCACTCCCCCCGTCACTGCCCCCCCGCCGCCGGGTCGCTCGTCGGCCGTATCCGCCGTCGGGCAGCTCGGCGGCGGGTCGGCCAGTGTGTAGGGCCCCTAAGACTAGCCTGTGTCATTTGCATTGAGACCTCCTTTGACGGCATGTTGTGGGTTCACAGCAACAGCTTCCAATTGCTAATGCCACCTTTGGAATCAACTACAGACATTTTTCCTGCTTAATTGAAAAAAATAAAAATAAAGTATTAGCCCAGACCTGTCCATGAAACAGCTGGTACTTTAACTCCTTCCACTTTATCTCTCACCAAGGCTTAGTACATAGGGCCTAAATCAGACCTGATCGCTAGGCTGCATTTTCGTGCAGCGGGCGATCAGGTCTAAACTGCGCATGCATATGCACCGCAATGCGCAAGCGCGTCGCACAGGTACAAAGCGGATCGCCGCTCAACGATGGGTTTGTGCGAAGAATCCATTTGCACGGGCGTTCATGAGGAGATTGACAGGAAGAATCCGTTTGTGGGTGTCAACTGACTGTTTTCTGGGAGTGGTTGGAAAAACGCAGGCGTGTCCATGCGTTTGCAGGGAGGGTTCCTGACGTCAATTCCGGTCCCGAACAGGCTGAAGTGTTCGCAGCAGCTGAGTAAGTCCTGGGCTACTTAGAGACTGCACAAAATCTGTTTGTACAGCTCTGCTACACATGTGTTCGCACACTTGCAAAGCAAAAATACACTCCCCTATGGGCAGCGACTATGCGAACGCTGGACTGCAAAAAAAACCTAGCGAGCGAACAGGTCTGAATTAGGCCCATAGATCCATGAACTTCAGTTTGTGCCAACTGGTTTCACTTGAAATTACAGTGGATAAAATAACTGGCAAAAGCCCTTATTCTGGCTGTACCCTCCTATTATCGTATACATTCCTCAGCATAAATATTTTAGACTGTTCTGTTGCATTTGGATTAATATGATTACAGCAGTCCTATTCATTGCCAAAACCAGTCTCAATCATTGCCAAATAATTGTCACTGATATTTGACTTCACATCTGTTTTTCTGCAATCCTTTGTAATTATTAACAGAGCCTTGGCTGTGCAAGTGAGCATTGCTATATATGGAAGAAAGAGCGGAGTACTGATGTCATGCTGCTTCTATTTCTGCTCATGAATTGGTCATGTTTAGCATTAGTTAGTTAACTTAATATGTAGCTTACTGGAAGGCTGTAAACAACAGAGAAATATATACAGTAGTTGGCAAAGTGTTGAACTCAGTGTTCTCCAGCTGTTGTGGAACTACAAGTCTGAGCATAATCTCACATGCTGGAGGGACATGTAGTATACGTTGCCTAACACTTTTTAAATAAATAAACCAATATTGTGACACTGTAAGTTGTTATTCTTCTTTTTCTTCTTCTTCTTCTTCTTCTTCTTCTTCTTATTATTATTATTATCATCAACATTTATTTACACATTCCTTCCAACATGACCCATTCCAGGAGGGACAGTATGCTCTGATCTGTACTTCCCTACTAATTTTTGATCGCCGACACCTGTGTTGAACTAGTTATATGATAAGAAAGGTGTTTCAGCACAGGTGACGGCAATCATAAAATAAAGCAAAACAGCATTAAAAGAGAAACTGATAAGCATAGGTGTGCCCACGTGGGGTGCATGGTGCTCACAGGCACCGCCTAATGTCTGGCACAGCCCCTCATACATGCAGCAGCACTCGTTCCTGTCCTCCGCCTCGCCCCCTTCCCCGTGCACTGCAGCTGAAGGCTGGAGGAGTACTCTCCAGAAACGGGATCTAGACGCTAACCCCCCTCCAGCCTCCCCTTCTAGCATGAGAACTTATGGGCCCTACACACATACCGATCCCCCTCCGAGCTGCCCGACGGCGGATACAGCCAACGGGAGACCCGGCAGCGGGGGGGAGGTGACGGGGGGAGTGAAGTTTCTTCACTCCCCCCTTCACCCGGATCCATAGCACTGCACGCTAATATGGACAATCTCGTCCATATTGGCCTGCATGCATAAGCGACGGGGCACCAACGATTAACGAGCACGGGGCCGCACATCGTTAATCGTTGGTGCCTACATACAAAACAATATGAACGAGTTCTTGCTCATTTATCAACGAAAACGTTCATATCGTTCTGTTTTATCTGCCAGTGTGTAGGGCCCATTAGCCCCGTGTGTGGAGACCAGTAAATCCCAGCAGCAGTAGCATTAACCCCGCCGAAGGAGTCATCAAGCAGCCGGGGCGAGGAGGCCACAGCAACCTAACTGAAGAATGAGTTGAGCAGAGGGAGGGGTGCGGAGCACAAACTTGCTGAATAAGCTGCTGGATTGGGTGCTGTGCGCAAAGCAGCCAGTTGGGGGAGGTCACTGCTGGCCAGGGGGGATAGTTTTGTGGACTTCTGCCATGTTGTCCGCTCCTACAACAACGCCACCCTGTGCATAGCTTACTGCTGTTGGATGTGTCGCATTTCTCCCTGAATGTCCCTGTGCGCAGAGCGCTTCTACCAGGGCGAGCATGCTGGACATGACTTCAGCATGTTTCACAGGCAGGCTGGGAAGACGTGCGACTGCAGGGGATTCAATGTCATGCAGTAGAGCAGGTGACTGCTGTCCACTGCCCTGACACCAGCCTGGGATAACTGTCAGGCTTTATGTAAACTAACAAGAATCGAAAGTTATAATTTTACTGACTAGACTGAAACATAGAAGTCAGATATGTGAGCACATTATAAACTGTTTTGAAGACAAAGGCATGTATAACCCTAGTTAGGATAAACCACAGTGTAATCGACACTGATGTGTGAGCAGCTGGTCAGTCCATCAACACCACTACGCTGGAAACCTAAAACCAGCTAGAGGCCAAATTGAGCGTTCCTTCTCAGTTTACCGCCATTTTGGTGTGTCCCCTTCACTGGCACCAGCCTGTGACTGTGCCTCCTGTGCTTTCACCAGCCTGTGACTTTGTGCCCTCTGCATGGTATGCAGTTAACATACTGCCAGTCGGGATACTGGATGTCGCCATACCCCCTGTGATCCCAACTGGGGAAGTATACCACTGCCGGTATACCAGCGAGGTAGGTGATTTCCCCTCTATGGGTGTCCATGACATCCATAGAGGGAGAATAGAACCTGTGGCGAGCAAAGCTTGCCCATAAGCCTGCAGCATGGCGAGCCTGCAAGGGGTTTCACTGCACTCACCCTCCTGTCGGCATACTGGCACACAGGATGCTGATGTCAGCATCCTGACATTAGGCATCCCATGTGGCAGTATCGCATACCGATCCCCTCTGCACTGACCCAATCCTGTGTGCCCCCTGCAGTGACACCAATCAGTGTCTTTGTGTCCCCTACACAGACATCAGCTCTGTGCTCCTTGCTGTCAACTGCACTTTGGATTCAGAGGAGTCAGGACAGAGGAGGAAGAGTCCTGGGGGCCCGAAACTGCCTGAGCTGTGCTTCTGCCCTCCACAGAGACTGAGACTTGGGTCCTTGTGCTGGCAATGCTCCCTCCCAGAAGTGGATTGGCTGGAGGAGTCAGCTGAGACTGCGCCTGGCCCGGATTGGACTGGACCCTGTCACCTGACCAGAGGCAAGATGGTGACGTCCATGACTGGTCTTGGAGGGAACATGGTTTAGGCCCAAAAACCAGGAAGCAGAGCACTATGGAGACTCACTCAGAGGATAATACACAGAATACTGAGAGTGCTGTGCAAAGACAGCATGAATAGACTTCGGTGACAAATTGCACAATGAGCAGGGAGAGAACAGTTGCTGATCACTGAATCCTATAGAAATTCTCACACAGGTGACTAATTAGGCGTTTACACAGACTGAGCTTGTGTGCAGAATTGCAGGAGAGATGGCAGAGTTAAGACACAAACCATGAGAGAATTAGTCAGGATTGTGACAGTTAGTATCACTGTAATCATGTAGCGCTGCCTCTTACCAGGAAGATGAGGTTAAACTGTGAGCAGCAGGGACTGCTGGGGTGGGGTCACCTACTATCTCCCTGTCACCCCTGCCTCCTCAGTCACCTACTGTCTCCCTGTCACTAGGGTTGCCACCTCATCCCTTTAATTCTGGACACATTAATTACACAGGTTCTGTGGATGGCTGACTTCAAGACTGCATTTCTCATTGTTTTAATCAGCCACAGAACCTGTGTAATTAATATGTGTCAAGAATTAAAGGGATGAGGTGGTAACCCTATCAGTCACCCACTTTCTCCCTGTCACCGCTGCCTCTGTACCCTTGGGGGTACTATTGTGTGACTACTCCTTTGTGTGGTATGCACCGTTGTCCCTTTATAAAGTTTATCCCATCAAGGGGTGTCAAAATCAATATTCACTTACCAGAAAATGAAGCTTGGGCGGACCCTAGAGATGGCGCAAGGAAAGGATGATGGAGGGGGTGAGAGACTATGCAGGGAGGGAAGGAGATGGTGTGGCTGAGAGATGCAGGTGTGACATGATGGTGTGAATTAGAGACGCAGGGGGAGGGAGGTGGCATGAGTCTGGTTGAACCTCTGTTGCATGATGATGATCTTAGTTATATTCCTACACAAACAGCTATCTTCTGGACCATGTAATTTCCTACATGAATAGTAATTACCAACTAAGGTCGCTGTCTGCCCAGGAAAGACATTTCTTCACAGGTTCCTTGTTGTGAGAAACCACCATATAGGTAAAGTGGAATGGAAAGGAATGCTCCCAGAGTGATTAGAAACAGTTGGCCTGTCATGTTGACACCCCCCCTTCCCTGTTTGCAGTGGCCACAACCCTGGTATATGATTTTTATTGCATTGAGTGTCAATAGGTGGTCCTAGTGACACCCAGTAGGCAGTGCTAGACATGCCCAGTAGGTGGTGCACCCCCTAATAAAATGTTCTGAGCATGCCTGTGTAGATAATAGGTCACTGCTTACCAGTGCTGTAACTAGACATTTTAGCGCTGTGTGCAAGAAACAGCATCGGCACCCCCCCCATATTTAAAATAGGACCAGTAACAATAATATAGGGGGTGGCTTCATTTGGAAGGGGCGTGGCTACAAAATAATACCAATTCATATTATGCTGCACAGTAGTCTCCATTATTCAAATTACGTGACACAGTAGCACCACTTACACACATTACACCAGGTAGAGCCCCTTTTTACACAGTACAGGAGACAGAGTCCCCCTTTTACACAGTACGGCAGACAGCGTCCCCTTTTTACACAGTACGGCAGACAGAGTCCCCTTTATACACATTACGGCAGACAGCATCCCATTTTTACACATTACAGCAGACAGCATCCCCTTTTTACACAGTATGGCAGACAGAGTCCCCCTTTTACAAAGTACGGCAGGCAGAGTCCCCCTTTTACACAGTACGGCAGACAGAGTCCCCCTTTTACACAGTATGGCAGACAGCATCCCCTTTTTACACAGTACGGCAGACAGAGTCCCCTTTTTACATATTACGGCAGACAGCATCCCCTTTTTACACATTACGGCAGACAGCGCCCCCTTTTTACACAGTACGGCAGACAGCGCCCCCTTTTTACACAGTACGGCAGACAGCGTCCCCTTTTTTACATAGTACGGCAGGCAGAGATCCTTTTTACACAGTATGGCAGGCAAAGCCCCTTTTTATACAGTACGGCAGACAGCATCCCCTTTTTACACAGTACAGCAGACAGAGTCCCCTTTTTACATATTATGGCAGACAGCATCCCCTTTTTACACATTACAGCAGACAGCGTCCCCTTTTTACACATTATGGCAGACAGCGTCTCTTTTTTACACAGTATGGCAGGCAGAGACCCCTTTTACACAGTACGGCAGACAGCGTCCCCTTTTTACACATTACGACAGGCAGAGCCCCTTTTTACACAGTACGGCAAACAGCGCCCCCTTTTTAAATAGTACGGCAGACAGCGTCCCCTTTTTACACATTACGGCAGACAGCATCCCTTTTTATACAGTACGACAGACAGCGTCCCCTTTTTAAACATTATGGCAGACAGCGTCCGCTTTTTAAACAGTACGGCAGAAAGTGTCCCCTTTTTTACACAGTATGGTAGGCAGAGACACTTTTTACACAGTACGGCAGACAGCGTCCCTTTTTACACATAACGGCAGACAGCGTCCCCCTTTTTACACAGTACGGTAGACAGCGGCCCCCTTTTTACACATTACGGCAGACAGCGTCCCCTTTTTACACATTACGGCAGACAGCGTCCCCTTTTTAAACAGTACGGCAGACAGTGTGCCCTTTTTTACACAGTATGGCAGACAGAGACCCTTTTTACACAGTACGACAGACAGCGTCCCTTTTTACACATAATGGCAGACAGTGTCCCCCTTTTTACACATTACAGCAGATAGCATCCCCTTTTTACACATTACGGCAGACAGCGTCCCTTTTTACACATTACGGCAGACAGCGTCCCCTTTTTACACATTACGGCAGACAGCATTCCCTTTTTACACAGTACGGCAGACAGAGTCCCCTCAGCACTGTGACTTCTGTGGGGAAGGGACTGGGGGTGAGGAGGAGGACATGACTGCATGTGTGCTCAGTGTATCTTCGGGAACGGGGGGTTGTCAGGCTGCACTGTACTCTGGGGAAAGGTGGGGAGTCGGGCATTACAGACACTGCTCACTGTCAGCTTTTGGGGGTGATGGGACTTTAAGTTACGGCAGCGGGGTGTTCGGCATGACTACATTCCGCTCAGCTTCACAGCAAATGCTGGAGGCTGCTGGGGGGAAAGGGGCTGGGGGGAGGGAGAGAGAGGGAGAGGAGGGGGGAGGGAGAGAGAGGGAGAGGAGGGGGGAGGGAGAGAGAGGGAGAGGAGAAGGGAGAGACATCAGGCACTACAGCCCGCCTGACACAAGCTTTGGGGAATTGAGGGACGAGTTAAACAACTGCAGCAGCGGCGGCATGGAGGCGGTGAGCGGGGTTGGGCATTACAGCCTGCGGCTCACTATAAACTCCAGCGGCTGTGGCAGCGGGGGGATCGGGCAGTACTGCACGCGGCTTACTGTAACCTCCATGGCCGGGGTGGAGGACATGCAGATTGCGGTGGCTGCGGCAGCATGGGGGTACCGTGGCTCACTGTAACCTCCAGTCAGGTGGGAGTATCTGGTCACTGGTCAGTCTGCACTGTAAGCAGTGCATTCAGTGTAACCTCCGTGGAAGGGGGTGGTGTCTGTGCTCTGGTGGCAGAAGAGGGTGGGATCGGGCATTGCTGCCCGCGGCTACCGCTGCCCTACATTGCGTTGCAGAACTAGGGGTGTTGCCAACGGTACTGCGCCTTCAGTGCATGTGCGCTGTGTGCCAGGCACCACTGGCACACACCTAGTTACAGCCCTGCTGCTTACAATGTATAGTATGACAATAGCAAAGCATGATATTTCCTGTATTCAGCCTTTGGTAAATTTGCAGGTGTGGCAACACAAAAAAGTTATATAAATTTGTTTAAGATTTTGTAGAATATGTATTATCACAGGCCTTGACGCTGTCTTCTGTTTGTGTATCTGGAGGCAGTGGGGTCTATTCATGACATGGCAACCAATCAGCATCTCCCTTACATTTTATAGAATGTACTTGATAAGGGCTTCCTTCAAAGCTGATTGGTTGCCATGGGCAACTTCTCCACTGGTCCTTTTCTCCACTCTTCATTGCTTTATGAATAGACGCCAGTATCTCTTGTCCCAATTCTTCTCTTCAGCAACACTTTTATTATTTCTCCTTTCACACTACAGCTGAAATGCAAGAACTTAGACACGCAGTAGTTCCAAAATAAAGCAGTATTTATTGTTAAGAACTCAACACTTAAGGCTAAAATAAAATATTATTGCAGCCACAGTAAATGCACTTAGGGCCCAATTCAGACCTTATCGCTGTTGTGTGAAATCGCACAGCGTGCGATTATTGAATGACTGCACATGCATATGTACCGCAATGCGCAGGCGCGTCGCCAAATAGCTACAGGATAGTGAGAAAATTTAAATCGCATGGTCGTTCGCAAGGTGATTGACAGGAAGCGGGCATTATTTTGTAGGTGGTCTGGCCGTTTTCTGGGAGTGTCAGGGAAAACACAGGTGTTCCTAAGCATTTTTAAGGAGGGTGTTTGATGTCAGCTCTGGACCCGATCAGCCTGGTTGCATCGCACTGTAGGAGTAAGTTCTGGGCTACATACTGTACAGACTGCACAGACTGTAAAAATCATTCGATGGTGAGTGAGTTGCTCATGGATTTGCAGCTGTCCGCTGTCTGGCGGAATTTTTGCACGCCATACACATGCATTCGCACACTTTCACAGGGCGGGTTTTCACTCTCTATGAGCAGTGGCTATCTGATCGCAGACTGCTGCAAAAATGCACAGTAGTGGTCTGGTCTGAATTGGGCCCTTAAACAGGGCAGGGATGGCACCTTTTTGCCTTGGTGACAAGCCCAAAAAAGAGGTCCATGCTCTTCCACCAACATAGAGGCAACAGAGAAAGTGAAAGTGACTAAAACCGTTTTGTTTAATGTACGGTATATGGTGCCAATAAATTATATTATGTCATAGAGCTATAATCAAATACATTTACCAGCCCCATCACAGTAGTATTCAGCATCATTGTGAATGCCATGAAATGCCGAAAGCATTCTTGTGGAGAGGTGTTCCCGCACCGGGAAGGTGTGTCCCCTCCCAGCGCCGGCCGAGCGAGACACAGCAGAGGACAGCACTGGGATCAAGATTCTGCTCCTAGAGATCCCTAGACCTATTCCCCCCCATGTGCCAGTGTAGTTCTTTGTTCTTTGAATCTGGCTGACAGGTGACTCATGGTATTTGTTAGTAAGATTGCTCTCACCTACCCTACTACTTGTGCTAGCTGCAGATAAATCGGTTGATCCCTAACCTACACTGAATCTAATTTGTGGTATCTGTGCTCCACTACAAGTTTAAGGAATGTCTACGAATGTCTGCGGTCCCTCTATTCTCGCTGGTAGCAGTACACCCATAGGTTTCTATGGGGAATATGATACTGGAAGATTTACCAATATGGCCCCCACAGCCACCGCATAGTTGGCCTCTGTGCATGTATGCACATGACCCCCGGGTAGCACAATGAGCACATCGCAGTTGTGTCCTTGCGGGTGTCAGTAAATACATGGGACCGGTAAAATTGCATTATGCAGTATAATCTTGTGTGCTAACAATGTGCCCATATCACATTGGAATTTTTTTTTATTTTATAAATGCCCCCCACAGTATCAATGTGTAAAATACAATGTCTGAAACATTAATATAATTTTACTTGATACAAATTCATGTGTGTTTGTGCGCTCTCCAAACACCCACAATACAATAAACAAGTGCTCCCTCTTGACTGACAAAAAAAGCAGCATTCTTTAGCTCAAACAGTTGAGTCTAGGCCAAGTGGAAACAATAAGAAAGTGCTGTTATACAAAATGGGATGTAAATGAGTGTGCAATATTTTTGTAAAGTCAAGGATACACTGCAGTCAATTAAATCAGCAGAAAACAAAGTAAAAAAAAAATGAAAGAAAAATGAATAATAGGTATGAAATTAATAAATCAAAGGACAAAGCAATAAACTATTTTTTTTAAAACAATAGGAATAGTTTGTTTATAGATCCTATCCAGGGCTAAGTGCCTGTTTGAGTGGGGAAAAAAAGGACCCTATTCTCACCCTAACTCCAGCCGTCTTCTCTCCCATTGCATTCCTCTGTTATCAGTGCAGCAACTGCTCTGGTTGGTGCTGCTTTTAGGTGGTCACTCCGAATTGATCGCTAGCTGCATTTGTTCGCTGTGCAGCGATGAGGCAAAAAAATGTGACTTCTGCGCAAGCGTATGCGGCGCAATGCGCACGCGCGACATACTATTACAACGAACAATGTTGTTTCACACAGGGTCTAGCGAAGCTTTTCAGTCTCACTGCTGGCCGCAGAGTGATTGACATGAAGTGGGCGTTTCTGGGTGTCAACTGACAGTTTTCAGGGAGTGTTCGGAAAAACGCAGGAGTTCCAGGAAAAATGCAGACGTGGCTGGGCGAACGCAGGGCGTGTTTGTGACGTCAAAATAGGAACTGAACAGTTTGAAGTGAACGCAAGCGCTGAGTAGGTATTGAGCTACTCAGAAACTGCCCAAAAAAACTTTGTAGCCACTCTGCGATCCTTACGTTCGCACTTCTGCTAAGCGAAAATACACTCCTAGTGGGCGGCGGCATAGCGTTTGCACGGCTGCTAAAAACTGCTAGTGAGCGAACAACTCGGAATGACCCCCTAAGTCACTGCAGGTACAGAATTGACCACAACCCTGTACTGTAAGTCCGCTGCTTCAGACCATACAGCTAATACTGACTGTGGATAAGGGGACTTGGTGTGGTGGTCAGTGTAATAACCATGGCTGACGACTTTTCAGTGTTGCTGATCACTATCCAGTAATGTGGGTGGTCTGCTATGTGCTGTTTTACAGACAGCCATCTGTGTATTCAGGCAGCATGTTAGTCTCTCCAAAGTGTTGTTGTCATGGGAGCTTTAAGAGAGGAGGGGGCCCGTGTGCAGACTGCGGGTTGGTTCCCTCCTCTCCATGGCACCACAGGTTCTGGCACTGTGCTGAAGTGCACTGCGCATGCACAGGTCTCCGGAAGCATGGCACCCACCATGGTCAGGAGACAAATTTCATACTGCGCATGCACGGTGGCCATATTTTGTAGGATTTTTGCTGGAGCTGCAATGCCTGTCACAGGACTCCGAAAAGGTAAGTTTTACAACATCATGGGTGTAGTGTGGGCCCCCCTGGATCCAGGGGCCCATGTACACCGCAAACACTGCACCCATGATAGAAACACCAATGGTTGTGGTGCAGGGGGAGCTGTGGGTCTGCATCCCCTGCACCCATAGGAGTAATGCGACTGGATATAAGACAATATCAGTCTGTATAGGATACCCCAAATTACCAGCGGTAGTCCGGCGTTTTGTGTGTCAAGTGGGCTCCTAAAACATCAATATAATATCACCAACATTGTTTAGTATATGCTGTATGTAACACAGCAGCTGCCTTTTGATGATGCACTTACTGGAGTAGTGAGAAGGTCAGAAATGTTGGAAAAAGAAACAGAAATATAGGACTGCGCAAATATGTAAGTTCAATATACAATATACAGGTTAAGTCTCCCATATCTGGAATGCTCAGAACCAGGAGCATTCCGGATATGGGATTTTTTAGTATTTTTAAATACTTGTCGGCGGAGAGTGTCGGCAATGGATTTGGTGTGTTGGTGACAAGTCTGATGGAGTGGTCAGCAGGTATGTCATATGATGTGGGTGGTCAGTGGTGGGGGTAGTCTGACACCCAGATGTTAGTCTGCAATAGTTCCTATTGTGAAGAAAGGATAAAAGTCATTGGATGAAAAGTATTGTGCAGTAGTTCTTATAAGTGGTCTACTAGTAAACTAAGATGCAAATGTTGAACCTGTCTGCAGCTGAGTAGTTCTGTTTGGGAATGGCGGATAGTCGTGTAGAGCTGGGACCAAGCAGGAGTAATGATGAGCAATAGCTGGTGTGAATAAGATGGAAATTCCAGTATTTGGGAGTCCAGTGGAAATAAATAAAAGAAAGAGTATCCCAAATGCTGTGCGAGTTTCTGAAGAGTCTGTGGGTGTCACTGAAATTAAGAAACCTAACACGTTTAACTGAATTACTCAGCTTCACCAGTGGAATGTAGAGCTTGTATAGCATATTGCAAATACATACCCTTATCTATAAATAGGGGACAGTCAAACCTGTGTATTCTAGAGTACAGTTCTTCACATCATCAAACAATATGTACGGTAGGCAAGTAAAAACATATAGTATAGAAGTATAGACTGATGCAAGGAGATTAGTCTACAGACTATAATACGTAAGAACACATATCTAAAAAACTTGAGTTTATGAGTAGTCATATGATCCGCATTGCAGCCATTTGATCAGGATTTATTAGAAAAAAATGTTTATTGTGTAACTGAGGGAATATAATAATAGGTGAAGAAAGAACTATTCAAATAAGATAGGATAATTCCATGTAACTTATATGTCAAAAGAATTCCTTCTATTAGACAAATTATTTAAAGCAGAAATATGCCACTGATTTGATAACTTACCCCTACAGAAATACAAAGATTAAAAAAGAATGGTTCCAAGAGACCTTCGACTGACCAAACAATCCATTTTTGATCAGGATTCTGATTCCCCCAAAAATATGGAATCAAACTCTAGATGATTGCTCATAGGCACTGATGGGCCTTTTGATGACATATAGGACAAAGAAAGGGTTTTCAGAGTTATCAGGTCAGATGAAAACCAATTAGACTCCTATAAAAAATGTAAGAAATATGCAGAAAGAGACCAACACATTACTACAGTTGAGCAATATGACAGGACAATAATAGAGGCAAAAAGGAAAAAATAGTGAACTAGATGATTATAAAACAGGTGAAATTAGAACAAACAAAATACCATCCCACTGTATTTCTCAACACAAAGCTCACAATTTTCAAAAAAATTACCTGCACACTGGACAAATAGACAATTCGCTAACACTCCAAGATCACAATTTAACTCAGACTCGAGACACATCAGAAAAACATGAAACATAGAATTTGATGGCAGATAAGAACCCCTTGGCCTGTCTAGTCTGCCCCTTTTTAACCTTATTTTTTACCTTAAACCCTATTAGATCCTTGTTCTTTGCAAGGATATCCATATGTTTAACAAGCATGATTAAATTGCTTTACTGAATTAGCCTCTACCACCTCTGATAGAAGGATATTTCTCTACTGTTTCTGTGAAGATATTTTTCCTTAAATTTTCCCTGAACCTACAGTATCTCCCTCCAGTCTCAGTGCATGTCCAGGTGTACTAATACAGAATGTCTCCCTCCTGTACCTTGTTAAAACCCTTGATATGTTTGAAAGTTTTTATCATGTCCCCACTTTTCCTCCTCTGCTCCAAACTATACATATTAAGATCTTTTAGTCTTTCCTGGTATGTTTCATGGTGTAGACTATGCACCATTTTAGTAGCTCTTATTTGTACAGTCTCTAATGTATTAATATCCTTCTGAAGATATGACTTCAGAACTGAACACAGTATTCTAGTTGAGCCATACTAGTGGCATTATTACGTCTTTCTTTCTGCTACTGATTCCTCTACCTATGCACCCAAACATCTGACTTGCCTTACTCATTTGTTTGTTACATTGCTTACCTGAAATAGTGATGCCTAGATCCCTTTCCTCCTCAGCAGTTTCCATTATAATGCCATTAATACTATATTTAGCCTTTGGATTTTTAGTTTTTTTGGCATTATACTGTAGTGTCATGCTCTTGAACACTCCTTTAGTCTGTCTAGATCATCAGTCATTTGTTTTAACCCTCCTGGTGTGCCTACCCTGTTGCATATATTTGTGTCATCTGCAAAAAGGCATACTTTCCCTTTGATACAATTTGCAATGTCACCAATAAGTACAGCTCACTGCGGTACTCCACTAGTAAACTTTGCCTCCTGTGAATGCACTCCATTTACGACAACTCTTTGTTTTTTTAGCTCGCAACCAAGATTGTATTCATTCAGCCATCTTAGAATCCAAGATTTCAATTTTATTTAACATCCTGTGATGTGGGACAGTGCCAAAAGCCTTAGTAAAGTCCTGATAAGCTATATCTACACCCCCACCCCTCCACCTTTGATCTATTACATTAGTCAACCAGTCAAAAAGAGCAATAAGATTTGTTTGACTTGCTCTCACCCTGTAAATCCATGCTGCCTGGAATCATGTAAATTGCTGGATTTTGGATATTCTACAACTCTTTCTTTTGGTTTCCATCAATTTCCCAACTACTGATATAAGGCTCACTGGTCGATAGTTACTTGCCCCTTCCTTGCTTCCACTTTACTGCAGTGGAACTACATTCTCTCTTTTCCAGTCCTTGTAAATTACTTTTGTAGCTAGCAATTGGTTGAATAATTATGTTAACGGTGTTACCAGTACACTTTTAAGTTCTTTTAGTATTTCCTCTGTAAATGTACTTGTATCTACCTAATTTTTATGAATATACTTGCAAAAAATTGTGTCCCCTTCCCATCTCTTTCAGTAGTGAAAACTGAGCAAAATTAATTATTGACACTACAAGGAACAGCATGCCTTCCAAATACTGCTCCCATTACATACATGTGTAAACTAATTCTCTGAATTTCTATTACCAGATAGGTTCAGGTATGGTTACAGGTAATTTTTTAGTGTGCTGAAGGGAAATGCAGTGGTGGGATTTGCAACCCCTCCCCTCTCTGTCTGTTTGTCTGTGACCCCTCCCCCATTCCAGCACCTGAAACATAATTATCTCCAGAAATGATCGAGCATTTACCATTGTTTGTCTGCTTGTGTGCGAGAGGCATTGAATGGGAGCAGTATTTGGAAGGCATGCTGTTCCTTGTAGCGCCAATGGGAGATCCAGGGGTGGCTCCTGGGTAAGTTAGCTCTCTGTCTGGATGTGTTTTAGTAATAGCCTTTATCATGAGGCCTACTGTGACAAATTACATGGCCCTATGTGGGCACTGCCATTATGTAGTGTTAGGACTGCTGACATCGAAGAAGCTGTGAAGTGGCGCAGCAGCCTAAACATGTGTTTGCAAACATGTGTAAACTAATTCTCTGAATTTCTATTACCAGATAGGTTCAGGTATGGTTACAGGTAATTTTTTAGTGTGCTGAATGGAAATGTAGTGGTGGGATTTGCAACCCCTCCCCTCTATGTCTGTTTGTCTGTGACCCCTCCCCCTTTCCAGCACCTGAAACATAGTTATCTCCAGGAATGATCAAGCATTTACCATTGTTTGCCTCCTTCTGTCTTACAAGATACATGTCTTTGTTTTCATTATTCTATGCCTGCTTTTATTTCCTAAAGGCCATCTTATTTACTTTCACAATACTTGCTACTTCTTTTGCAAACCACACTGGCATCCTTTTCCTTATGCTTTTACATACCCTTTTGATTCAAAGGTCTGTTGCCTTTAGTATTACACTTCTTAATTTTTCCCGCAAAAGTCTCAAAAGTTTCAAGGATCAAGAACAAGAATAAAAGAAGAAAAGATCAGTTCTAAAATTTTCTGTTCCCAGGGGTATCTTTATTTTCTCCTCCAAAACCCTCAGTCCTTAGGAAATTTATCTGCTTTGCAAGGGTCTCAAATTTGCTCCAACTGCTGAACCTAATCTCTGTGATCTTTGTCTTGAGTTTAACAAATTTGTCCATTCATTATGTCACAAGAGATACTTTGCGCATAAAGTTCTAAAAAGAGATAAAGAATATGCTCTCCCCATTGTATTAAATATTGAGGATCTACCTGCCCTTGATTTATTGATTGAGAATCTTGAAGAATCTCACCCCCACTCAACCACTACACAATCAATACATATTCTGATTTTTTTATATTCACTTTCACCATTCTACACCATTCAAAAATAAATCTATTTTGGCTAAAGCTAACAGCATGGAAGACTTCAACAGAATTTGTAACAAATCACATACCAATACTAAGGGGAATATTTACTAAGGTCAATTCTAATCGATTTTAATCATCTACTGTATACTGAGAGGTACAGAGTGAAGTGGAGAAGGCTAAGAAGCACAGAGAGAAGGGGAAGCAGGCTGAGAGGCACAGTATGAAGGGGGAGCAGGCTGAGAGGCACAGAGTGAAGGGTTAGCAGGATGAGAGGCACAGAGTAAAGGCAGGCTGAAAGACACAGTTTATGTTTACGGAACAGCTAGTGGTAAACATCAGCGCTCTTCACCTAGTCATGGGAATCACATTAGGAACCATCCAGCACAAAATTTGTTTGTTTGTAGATGGTGTGCTTTTATTTGTCACCAACTCAGTCTTTACCAGCCATCCATGCAGTTATCAAGAAGTACTGAGGCTTTAGCGGGTTGGTATTGCTAAGACTTCTCTCCTTTCTTTTAAATCTGAATAACCCAATAGCAGGCAAGATTCATCTAAAAACTACATTATCATTTGGATTCCCCCAGATTTTCAAATCATAATTGATTAAAATTATTCTATTATTTTAAAACAATTCTGTAAATTAACAAAAGCATGGCTCAATTAAAAAATCTTGTTAGGCAGGGTGGCTACGTGAAATAAATTTGTTTCTCTTTTGGGCCATCCAATATTTAAATCTCCTTTCAATTTTAAATTAATTTTAACATGTTGCTTCAACTTTTCTGTAGAAGAGGACATGACATAGACTCTCCAGAAACCACATTTTTAGATCTACGATTACAGGTGTTTTTGTTCCACTAATTTGTAATAGTACCGAATTGATATCTTGTTGGCCCTTTCTGATTGGATTACTTCTACCTCCCTGGGTAGCTTTTGAGAAATCCTGTGTAGCTATTGTGTGTAGCTATTGAGAGGATTGTGTTCTAATAATTTTTCCAACTGTAATCTCAATATGGTATGACAGTGCATTACTTTTATAAACATTTGCAAGTTAATCACTGGCTTCATACACATGACAACAGATCCTCGGTCCTTACAACAGATGATCAGTCCTACTGCCCCTTCCATATCATATAATTTCTAATCTCTCATTCCCTTCAGCATGGCAGTATTTTATTATGGTATAATACTGTACTATTCCCTTTTGAAGTTGTCAAATTAATGTTTTAAGCAAATAGGAAGCTAATTTGAATATTGCTCTGTCAGACAAGAATTGAGGGGATTTGTCAGAATGTATTCAAAATATCTAAATGCATTAACCACTCTTAAAAAGCTTCAAACCTTCGATCTTACCCTGGATAGTCTTGATACGATTTCATCTGCCATGGTTTTGTTGGGGGAACTGTGGAGAGGTTGGTAGTTTAATCCATGTTTTTAGTTGTGCTTGGTAATCCAGGAGTGATGGAAAGAAGCCTTTGATTTCATTACCCATGTTTTAGTTTTTTTTTCCAAGAGACCATTTCTTTACTATTAATCTACCATCTTTATCCTCACTTTGATACATAATAAATCATATCTAGATTAGCTATTGCCCAATTTGGAAGACCACAATCTCCTGGTTTTATCCAAGACTATTGCCAAAACCCAAAGAAATCATAACATGGAGACTTTGGGATTCACATAGTCTTCAGCGTCATCACTCCTAGTAAAATGACACCTGTATTACAAAATCACAAATATTTAGCCCTGCTACTTTGCTTGGTCTACACTCTACTTCTGTAAAAATTCTGTATTTACAGTACATCTCATATTCTCTTGTACAGTACATTACAAACTAATTTCAAAGGCTAATTATATAAAGATGATAACCTACAGTATCTTTGAATAGTATATATTTGTTCAGTTTATTAAGATTTGGTCATACTGTAAAAAGTTTAACATTTTCAAGTACTGTATGTTAAGAGTTCCTAACTTCAATAGATGTATAAGCATTAGCCATTATGCTAAGTCTAAGAATGTTCTGATCCATTACTATCCACCATTTTGCTAATCCTGATTTACTGGCTGTATTCACTCTCTACTTTAAATTTCCTTATTTTCAAAAACTATCCTTTAAAAAATGTTTTAAAACTTTAAAAAAAATTATATTAGAATTATTATAATCATGTTCAAGGTTGAAATATGTTCCTTGCACAATGTCCCATCTAAGATGAAAAAAAAAATAAGTTTATAAAAAAAGTTTATAACTTTATGTATGTTTTACACCTATATATTTATTTAAACCTATATATTTTCTTAGTATATTCTTTCTTATTTTACAGCAAGCACTGGAATGTCTGAAGTACTCTAAGCAGAACAAATATGTAATTTAAGATGATGTATTCTTGGCACAAAGTCATTAAGCTATTACATGACTGAGCAGGAATTATAGAGTTAGTTTGCAAGAGTAAATTTACAGCAACTACAGGGTTGTTATGTAAATTCTCAGCCAGAGTTCTCGTGAAAGTGGTGGCAAAAGTAAACAATAATAACAGTAATACAGTAAATGACACATTAAATAATGAAGGGGCCTCATAATTCTACAAGTTGAAGCAGCAATATTGGGAGAATGACTAATTAAAAGAAAAATGTATTCCTCCATGAAAAAAATTCAAATGAATGTATTCAACCCTATTGCTAGATCTTCTAGCTAAATTGACATAAGGTGAAATCACTGTTAAAAGAGATAAGGTTCCTTGAGATAAACCACTCTTCTTACTTTTGAGAAGAAACACACAGTTAATTTTCCATATTGGTCCTAACATTCATCCTCTATCATTATGTGACCACCAAGGAGCATAGTGACTGCTTTGTAAGGGAAATTTGTGTGTTTTCTCTAAACAACGTTTTTGTGTTTGTATGTGTGATTTGTAAGACAGGAAGTTTCCGGAAGGTGATACAAAACAGCAAACAAGATTGTTTCAAACTGTAACATCTGATAATGCCATCCCTATAATTAACATATGGGGCAAGATGTAATGCCACCCGAATTCGGTGGCTGTGTGGGATGCATGGCCGAACTCTGACTTTTTTTTAAAGGGGCAATCACTTACAAGGCAAAACTATGCCTTGTAAGTGATTGCCCCTTTTAAAAAAAATTCTGAGTTCAACTGGTAACACCCATGGCCACTGAACTCAGGTGGTATTACATCTGGCCCATGCAATTTTTGGCATGGATTGTGAAAAAATACTATGTTGTTACAGTACTTAGGATTGGAGTGCACTACTGAGCAGTCTCCAACAAAATGGCTTCTCTGGAGAAACCTAATTCTATAAGTTGACCACTGATAGCAGATCTGGCCAAGCACAGTGTGTTAGTAACATGGTGGAGGACAGACATCCTCCTCTTAGCTCCGGAGACTTGTCCTTTGTTACTGCTTCAGTCATGGCAAATAGCCTCTCCCAGTGTGCAAGGTCCTATGCTACTCAGTGTCTTTTTCACTCAAAATGTTCATTTTATTTGCATAAGTAAAACAACTTGGAGTGAGAGAAATGCAGTGCTTGTGTACACTGACCACTGGGGTGTATGACATTTGTACATCTGTGTATGACTTTCTGAATCTGTGTAAAAAGGGCTGCAGCTTTTCCTCATGCCAAGTTCTGATGTAATCCATCCGCAACTTTGTAAAACAAATTCCAGAGAGGTTAAAGTCACGGCCTATCTCTATTACACTGTGAGCAGCTTTTTGCTGCATCTACAATGTAACTTATCTACAATGATACTTTCACACCAAAATATCATGTCCAGCCCTGGTCATGGACAATGGGGTTCAAGCTGTGTTACAGTGGTTTGAACCCTTTCACACTGCAAATCGTACCTGGGTTACTGCCGGGGTTTCTCCTCTGCAAGAGCTTGGAGATGGCATTATCTCCAAGCATTGGTGAGTCGGCTCTCCATAAGGTGTTAATGCGATCTGGATTGGATGACCCAGGTTACCCATTCACACTGCCCCATAACCTAAGTCTCTCCCATGTCCAACCCTGCTCACTACCCAGGTTGCATTTCTGGGACTCTGGACCTGGATTATATTTCAGGGAACCTTTCACACTGAGCTGTAATGCAGGTCAGCAATAACCTGGGTTTTTGCATGGTATATAAGGGATATAAAATGCACAATATAAAGATATATACTTTACACTACTCCTCTCTGAGCATCTCATTTACTCTGGGTGTCTTGCACCATATGTCATGAAGATGTCCAGTGTACAAGGACACATCTCTACATTTTTCTGCGTATATAAGGGGTAATTCAGAGTTGATCACAGAAGCAAATTTGTTAGCAGTTGGGCAAAACCATGTGCTCTGCAGGTGTGGCAGATATAACATTTGCAGAGAGAGTTAGATTTGGGTGGGTTATTTTGTTTCTGTTCATGGTAAATACTGGCTGCACACCCCACCCAAATCTAACTCTCTCTGCACATGTTATATCTACCCCCCCCCACCCCACACACACACACACCTTCCTGCAATGCACATGGCCTTGCCCAATTGCTAACAAATTTGCTGCTGCAGTCAACTCTGAATTAGGCCCACTGGGGGTAATTCAAACCTCATTGCATGCTAGGTTTTTTCACTGTGCTGCGATCAGGGCTGAACTGCGTATGCGTATGCACCACAATGCGCATGCGCGTCGCCCGGGTACAAAGTGGATCGTTGCTGGGTGACTGGTTTTATAAAGAAACCATTTGCACAGCCGATCGCAAGGAGATTGACAGGAAGAAGGCATTTGTGGGTGTCAACTGACCGTTGTCTGGGAGTGTTTGGAAAAACACAGGCATGTTTAAGCATTTGCAGGGCGGGTGTCTGATGTCAATTCCGGGACCGGACAGGCTGAAGTGATCACAAGGGCTGAGTAAGTTCTGAACTACTCAGAAACTGCACAACTATTTTTTGTACCACCCAGATGCACATGCGATCACACATTTGCAAAGCAAAAATACACTCCTCTATGGGCAGCGACTGCAAAAAAAACCTAGCGAGCGAGCGATCAGGTCTGAATTAGTCCCTTTGATCTTGTAGGAAGCTATTTTCAGTCTTGTGCTATGAGAAAACAAATGTAATCCTCAAGACTGATTCAAATGCAACACAACTGCTTTAGCATTTTAAATTTTGCTAAATAAGGAGTAGTTGGAAAATAGTTATTCTGGTGTAGACTAAGTTTTAATTCTCTTTTTAGATGTCTGTGTACTGTATGTGAGCATTAGTGGGTTGTCAAATTTCAATTATGCTGCCAAAGAATAATTTTGAATTCTTTACCCTTTACTGCAGAGTACAAGGCTTATTTAAAACTAAGGGGCACCCTTATTACTAAATATTACCCCATGCTATGGATAACATATTATTTTCCATATATAGGGGGAGGGCACCAGGTGCCCTATCACCCCACCCCCGTAATGATACTGGCAACTGAGTGGGCACCCATACTTGAAAGAAAGGAGTCCCCACTTTGAAATTATGTGGTCCATTAGTAGCTATGGTCTGGTGATCACCTGTAATTCTATTACCCTGAACAAAGAAAATAGCTATTTTCCAAATATGGGTTGAAGGTCACTACCTGCCCTATCATACCAATAATTACATCAGTACATGAGGGGTCACTTAGATATGAAAGTGAGCAGTCCACTATTTTAAATTATCTCCGCCATACTTGCCCGCACACACAAGAAAGTACCGTGCCTTGAAAGAGGGGAGTCCCCTCTTTCAAATGATATGCAACCTAAACATTATTGCCTAGTGATTGATATTGATGTTAGAATGTGGCGAGCGCAGATGTGAAAAATATGATAAAACCCCCAGCAGCGAAGGGACAGGTTGCAAAATGCAAAGTTTTACAAAGTCAAGAGGCTAGAGAAAATTTAGATTTTCTATGAGCAGTATGAAGCCTAATTTGAAAAAGAGGTTTGATCTAAACTGCTCAAAGCAAACTATAAACCATGCACATTTTGTAACTTTGGAAAGAACAATGCAGTGAATTTGGCAATTTAGGTCTGAAAACCTCATCCGATGAGTGGCAGGTTACAAACCACTTACAAAATTGCTGCCATGTACAGTACATTTCTCCCTAATGTATCAGGTTATGCTCTGCTGAGAACCAGCAAAAAAACAAAACAAATGTTTCATTATTTTAAGGGACAGTCATAGAAATGTGCCCCATAGATTATTTTTACAAACAGAACATTGAACTACAGAAGAACCTACTAAAATATAAGCTTCAGGTTCATAATAAAAGGTAGAAAACTTGCTATAACAAATTAGGATTTTGATAAGCTACCGGTAAATCCTTTTCTCCTAGTCTGTAGAGGATGCTGGGGATGACATCAAGACCATGGGGTATAGACAGGATCCGCAGGAGATATGGGCACTCTAAAGACTTTTCATTGGGTGTGAACTGGCTCCTCCCTCTATGCCCCTCCTCCAGACCTCAGTTGTAGGAACTGTGCCCAGGGATACTGACATTTCGAGGAAAGGAATTACTTAACTAGTGGTGACATATCTACCAACTTACACCCTCAACCATGCCGCACACATGGCAATCAACATAACACACGCCAACAGGCATGAACTAATTGCAGCAACATGCTGAAACCAAGATAACACAACTTGTGTAACTGTAATAACTAAACTGCAGGTAAAGTACGCACTGGGATGGGCGCCCAGCATCCTCTATGGACTAGGAGAAAAGGATTTACCGGTAGGTTATCAAAATCCTATTTTCTCATACGTCCTAGAGGATGCTGGGGACGACATCAAGACCATGGGGTCTATACCAAAGCTCCAGTATGGGCGGGAGAGTGCGGATGACCCTGCAGCACCGATTGACCAAACTTTAGGTCCTCATCGGCCAAGGTGTCGAACTTGTGGAACTTAGCAAAGTGTTTGACCCTGACCAAGTAGCTGCTCGGCAAAGTTGTGATACCGAGACCCCTCGGGCAGCCGCCCAGGATGAGCCCACCTTCCTAGTGGAGTGGGCCTTTACCGACATCGGTAACGGCAATCCAGCCATAGTATGACCTTGCTGAATCGTATTTCTAATCCAACGTGCAATAGTCTGCTTGGAAGCAGGACAGCCAGTCTTGTTGTGATCATACAGGACAAACAGAGCCTCTGTTTTCCGTATCCGAGCTGTTCTAGCAACATTGATTTTCAAAGCTCTAACCACATCTAGAGACTTTGCATCAGTGAATGTGTCAGTAACCACTGGCACCACAATAGGTTGGTTTATGTGAAATGCAGAAACCACCTTTGGAAGAAAATGTTAGCGAGTCCGCAACTCTGCCCTATCTTCATGGAAAATCAGGTAAGGGCTCTTGTGAGACAAGGCCCCCAATTCAGACACCCGCCTTGCGGATGCCAATGCCAAAAGCATCACCACGTTCCAAGTGAGAAACTTCAACTCTATCTTTTGTAGAGGCTCAAACCAATCCGATTGAAGGAACTGCAATACCACATTAAGGTCCCATGGTGCCACTGGAGGCGCGAATGGAGGCTTGATGTGCAGAACCCCTTTCACGAAGGTCTGAACCTCTGGAAGAGAGGCCAATTGTTTTTGGAAGAACACTGACAAGGCCGAAATTTGGATCTTGACTGATCCCAATAGTAGGCCCGTCTCCACATCATCCTGCAAAAAATGGAGAAAACATCCTAAGTGAAACTCTTCCGTAGGAGCTTTCTTGGATTCACACCAAGACACATATTTTCTCCAAATACGGTGGTAATGTTTTGACGTTACTCCCTTTCTGGCCTGAATAAGGGTGGGGATGACCTCCTTAGGAATACCCTTCCTGGCTAGGATACGGCGCTCAACAGCCATGCCATCAAACGTAGCTGCGGTAAGTCTTGGTACACACACGGCCCCTGCTGCAGCAGGTCCTCCCGAGGAGGAAGAGGCCGAGGATCTCCTATGAGTAACTGCTGAAGATCTGGGTACCAAGCCCTTCTTGTCCAGTCTGGGGCAATGAAGATTGCTCGAACCCTTGTCTTTCTTATGATCCTGAGTAATTTTGGTATCAGCGGAAGTGGAGGGAAAACATACACTGACGGAAACACCCACTGGGTCACCAGTGCATCCACTTCTACTGCTTGAGGGTCTCTCGGCCTGGAACAGTATCTCTGTAGCTTCTTGTTGAGACGAGAAGCAATCATGTCTATTTGAGGAACTCCCCAAAGACTTGTCACCTCTGCGAAGACTTCTTGGTGGAGGCCCCACTCTCCTGGATGGAGATCGTGTCTGCTGAGGAAGTCTACTTCCCAGTTGTCTACTCCCGGAATGAATATTGCCAACAGAGCATGTAGATGTTTTTCTGTCCAGCGGAGGATTTTTGTTGCCTCTGTTATTGCCTGTTTATGTATGCGTCTGCTGTTACATTGTCTGCCTGGATATGCACGGGACGGTCTTAGAAGAAGATGTACCGCTTGTTGAAGGCCGTTGTAAATGGCTCTCAGCTCCAGCACATTTATGTGAAGGCAGGCTTCCTGATGTGACCAACGTCCCTGGAAGTTTTCTCCCTGAGAGACTGCTCCCCAGCCTCGGAGACTTGCATCCGTGGTTACTAGGACCCAGTCCTGAATGCCGAACCTGCATCCCTCTAGCAGGTGAGAGCTGTGCAACCACCACAGGAGCGAAATCCTGTTTTTTGACGACAGGATTATCTTTCTGTGCATGTGTAGGTGTGACCCCGACCACTTGTCCAACAGGTCCCACTGGAATACTCTGGCATGGAACCTACCAAACTGTATGGCCTTGTAGGCCGCCACCATCTTCGCCAACAACCGAATGCGCTGATGGATCGACACACTTGATGGTTCAATATCTGTTTTACCATTTTCTGGATTTCAAGAGTGTTTTCCAGTGGAAGAAATACTCTATGAAATTCTGTGGCCAGAATCATCCCGAGGAAAGACAACCTTGTCGTCGGTTCCAACTGTGACTTTGGGTAATTTATGATCTACACGTGTTGTTGGAGTATTGACAGGGAGAGAGATATGTTTTGTAATAACTGCTCCCTGGATCTCACCTTTATCAGGAGGTCGTCCAGATAAGGGATTATATTGACTCCTTTCTGATGAAGGAGAACCATCATCTCCGCCATCACCTTGGTGAATACCCTCGGCGCCGTTGAGAGACCGAAAGGTAACGTCTGGAATTGGTAATGGCAATCCTGAATCGCGAATCTCAGATAAGCCTGGTGAGGAGGATAAATGGGAACATGCAGGTAAGTATCCTTTATGTCCACCGACACCAAGTAGTCCCCCTCCTCCAGACTGGCAATCACCGCCCGTAGGGATTCCATCTTGAACTTGAACCTTTTCAGGAAGAAATTCAGATTTTTTAGATTTAGGATCGGTCTGACTGAGCCATCCGGCTTCGGAACAACAAAAAGGCTTGAATAAAAACCCTGCCCTTGTTGTGACAACGGTACCAGGACTATGACCTGGTCTTGACATCATTTTTTGGATTTCCCCTGTTACTGCTTCTCTCTCTGGCGGAGAAGCTCGCAAGGTTGATTTGAAAAATCGGCATGGGGGAACATCTTGAAACTCTAGTTTGTATCCCTGGGATACTATTTGCAACACCGAGGGGTCCAGGCCAGACAGAATCCAATCCTGGCTGAAGAATTTGAGACGTGCCCCCACCCGAGCGGCCTCCCGCAAGGGAGTTCCAGCGTCATGCTGGGGATTTGGCAGAATTAGGGGTAGACTTTTGCTCTTGGGAACCTGGAGCCGGTGTGGGCTTCTTTCCCCTTCCCCTTCCTGCAAAGAAGGGGGAACCTCTCGTCTTTTTGTATTTATTGGGCCGAAAGGACTGCATTTGCGGGTTATAGATCTTTTTTGCCGGTGCAGGCGCAGAGGGCAAAAATGTTGACTTACCTGCGGTAGCTGCCGAGACTAACGCATCCAGGCCATCGCCAAATAAGGCCTCACCTTTATATGGGAGAGCCTCCATGTTTCTTTTGGAATCTGCATCCGTGTTCCACTGGCAAATCCATAACGCCAGCCTAGCCGATACTGCCATGGTAGCGACTTGTGAACTCAAGAGTCCAATATCCTTCATTGCTTCCAGCATGTAGGCGGCAGTGTCCTTGATATTACCTAACTTAAGGAGTATCTCATCTTTTTCAATCGTGTCAATTTCTGATGACAAGCTTTCTGATCATTTTTCAATAGCGCGACTCACCCATGCGCAGGCAATAGTGGGCCTGAGCAGTATACCATTGGTAACATAAATGGATTTCAATGTCGTTTCCATTTTGCGGTCTGCCGGCTCTTTAAGAGAAGCCGTGCCAGGAGCAGGGAGAATTACCTTCTTTGTCAACCTGGAAAGTTCACTGTCTAACACAGGGAGTGACTACCATTTTTTCCTGTCTTCAACCGGGAAAGGATAAGCTATGTGAATCCTTTTGGGAATACTAAATTTTTTATCAGGATTCACCCACATCCCTTCAAACAGAACATTTAGTTAGTGTGAAGGAGGGAACGTGACTTTGTATTTCTTTTCCTTACATAAATAAGCTTTCTCCTGAGGTACAGGAGTGCTTTATGTAACCTCCAACACGTCCCTTATAGCCACAATCATATATTGTATACTTTTTGCCAATTTATGATCTATCTCTCTGGATTCACTATTGTCGACACAAGAATCAGAATCCATGTCGGTATCAGTGTTTACAACATTTGTAAATGGTCTATTATGTGACCCAGAGGGGCCGCCTGCATAAGGAATAACAGCATCCTGAAAAATTACATCTTCCACAGATTTTCTCCAGCATGCAGCCTTAGCTTCAGACTTATCTAATCTACGGTTAATCAGATGCGTACTGTCATGTATCTCACCCATGCAGGCTCTTGGTGTGCCGGTAGCGCCACCACATTACAACTCTGTGTCCCTAAAATGGCTTCTCCCTGCCTCAGACATGCCTCACACATGTATACCACACTCACAGACACACTGGGACTTATTTTGGGGACAGACCCACAGTAAAATCTGTCAGAGGGATACAGGATAGGAGCAGCCAGTTCACAAACCCAGCGCCAGTATTGCCTGTGAACACAGTATGTCCACAGCCCAAAAGCGCTTTTAAATAGTAATATACACTATCAAATGCACCACAATCGCTTTGTGTCCCCCCTTTATAGCACCCTGTACTTGTCAGAAGTGGAGGAGAGGACCAGCATGTTCTCTGCAGCCTGAGGAGAGAGAGAAAATGGTGCTGAGTAGTGTGCTGGCTGCCTGAGGAAGAAGCTCCGCCCTTTTTACCTCAGAAACTTTTCAGAATATTTATACTGGCGGGGGTAGGGCTGTGCCTGGGCATCTTATGCCCCCTTTTAGCTAGTTTGAGGTATTTTTCTTGCTGCCCAGGGGGCCCCCGCGCCCTGCACCCTGCAGTGCCTGTGTGTGTGGGCAGCAATGGCGCGCTGCACTCCCGCCAGCCACGCCGCACCTCAGTCATCACTTACTTGATTGAAGATCATTCTTCTCATACTCACCTGTCTTCTGACTTCTGGCTCTGTGAGGGGAGTGACGGTGTGCTGTGGGAGTGAGCATCTAGACACGGCTAGCGTTCAGTTCCCTTCAGGAGCTAATTGTGTCCTGTCAGCCAGAAGCAGAGCCATGAAACTCTGAGGATGTTGGTTCTGCTTCTGCCCCTTCAGTCCCACGAAGCAGGGAGTCTGATGCCAGCAGATCTCCCTGAAAATAAAAAACCTAACATAAGTCTATTCAGAGAAACTCAGTAGAGCTCCTCAGAGTGCATCCAGTTGACCTGGGCACATTTCTAAAACTGAGGTCTCTAGGACGTATGAGAAATACAACTATATCTCAGTGCCATAGAAGGATGCTTCTGTGTTTGTTGCTGCTTCCTGTATTGAAGTGCGTAACATCATGATGTAAGAGAACAAGTGCTGGGAGCAGGAAGCTGGGCACTAGGCTCATACACTCTCCAGGTAATGGAACCTCTCTCTAAGCATACTGCAAGCTGCACATATACCTGTAAATCAGAGTACATCAGAGCAGCAACCATGCTACACCCTTGACCTTGCATCTGGACAGTACATCCTAAGTTGTATGATACAGGGGGTGGGTTGGGCACAACATCACATAAGAGGTGTTACAGGGGGTATGGTGGACACAGGGCCTTATTCAGGTCTGATCGCTGGGCTGCAATTTTTGCTGCCCTGCGATCAGAAAGTCGCCACCTACAGGGGGAGGGTTAAATCGCTGTGCAAGTGTGCGATCGCATGTGTAGCAGAGCTGCAAAAACTGATTTTGTGCAGTCTCTGCGCAGCCCAGGACTTACTTATCCTGTGTGATTGAATCCTGCAGATGGGGGCCGGAGCTGAAGTCAGACACCCTCCCTGAAAACGCTTGAGCCTGTCTGCGTTTTTCCGGACACTCTCTGAAAACAGTCAGTTGCCACCTACAAATGGACTCTTCCTGTAAATGTCCCTGCGAATGGTTCCTACAATCGCTTCATTGTAGCTATGCCAAGATTAAATACGTAGTATGCTACAGTATGCTGCAAAGGTTTGAGAACACTCTCTTAAAAGAGAGGACCACATACAATGTTTTTGTTTATGTTTTCAGTAGAGATGAGCGCCTGAAATTTTTCGGGTTTTGTGTTTTGGTTTTGGGTTCGGTTCCGCGGCCGTGTTTTGGGTTCGAACGCGTTTTGGCAAAACCTCACCGAATTTTTTTTGTCGGATTCGGGTGTGTTTTGGATTCGGGTGTTTTTTTCAAAAAACACTAAAAAACAGCTTAAATCATAGAATTTGGGGGTCATTTTGATCCCAAAGTATTATTAACCTCAAAAACCATAATTTACACTCATTTTCAGTCTATTCTGAATACCTCACACCTCACAATATTATTTTTAGTCCTAAAATTTGCACCGAGGTCGCTGTGTGAGTAAGATAAGCGACCCTAGTGGCCGACACAAACACCGGGCCCATCTAGGAGTGGCACTGCAGTGTCACGCAGGATGTCCCTTCCAAAAAACCCTCCCCAAACAGCACATGACGCAAAGAAAAAAAGAGGCGCAATGAGGTAGCTGTGTGAGTAAGATTAGCGACCCTAGTGGCCGACACAAACACCGGGCCCATCTAGGAGTGGCACTGCAGTGTCACGCAGGATGTCCCTTCCAAAAAACCCTCCCCAAACAGCACATGACGCAAAGAAAAAAAGAGGCGCAATGAGGTAGCTGACTGTGTGAGTAAGATTAGCGACCCTAGTGGCCGACACAAACACCGGGCCCATTTAGGAGTGTCACGCAGGATGTCCCTTCCAAAAAACCCTCCCCAATCAGCACATGATGCAAAGAAAAAGGTTAGGTGGTATACAATTATGGACGGACTGCCTGCCGAGTGCAGACACAGAGGTAGCCACAGCCGTGAACTACCGTACTGTACTGTGTCTGCTGCTAATATAGACTGGTTGATAAAGAGATGTCGTAGTAGTATGTATGTATAAAGAAGAAAAAAAAACCACGGTTAGGTGGTATACAATTATGGACGGACTGCCTGCCGAGTGCAGACACAGAAGTAGCCACAGCCGTGAACTACCATACTGTGTCTGCTGCGACTGGATGATAAATGATATAAAAAATATATATATATCACTACTGCAGCCGGACAGGTATATATTATATATTATATAATGACGGACCTGCTGGACACTGTCTGTCAGCAGAATGAGTTTTATTTTTATAGAATAAAAAAAAAACAACACACAAGTGAAGTCACACGACGAGTGTTTAACTTTTTCAGGCAATCACAATATAAGTATACTACTAACTATACTGGTGGTCAGTGTGGTCAGGTCACTGGTCAGTCACACTGGCAGTGGCACTCCTGCAGCAAAAGTGTGCACTGTTTAATTTTAATATAATATTATGTACTCCTGGCTCCTGCTATAACCTATAACTGGCACTGCAGTGCTTCCCAGTCTCCCCCACAATTATAAGCTGTGTGAGCTGAGCAGTCAGACAGATATATA
The DNA here is from genome assembly GCF_028390025.1 of Pseudophryne corroboree. NCBI lineage: Eukaryota > Metazoa > Chordata > Amphibia > Anura > Myobatrachidae > Pseudophryne > Pseudophryne corroboree. The sequence continues at coordinate 417,211,062 of NC_086445.1, read as the reverse complement.
ATATATATAGATGATGCAGCACACTGGGCTGAGCCTGAGCAGTGCACACAGATATGGTATGTGACTGAGTCACTGTGTGTATCGCTTTTTTCAGGCAGAGAACGGATATATTAAATAAACTGCACTGTCTGGTGGTCACTCACTATTTAATATTATGTACTCCTGGCTCCTGCTATAACCTATAACTGGCACTGCAGTGCTCCCCAGTCTCCCCCACAATTATAAGCTGTGTGAGCTGAGCAGTCAGACAGATATATAATATATATAGATGATGCAGCACACTGGGCTGAGCCTGAGCAGTGCACACAGATATGGTATGTGACTGAGTCACTGTGTGTATCGCTTTTTTCAGGCAGAGAACGGATATATTAAATTAACTGCACTGTCTGGTGGTCACTCACTAGTAAACTCTCTGCACTCTCTACACTTCTACAGTACTCCTCCTAGTCCTAAGCTCCAGTAAATCTCTCTCTCTTATAATCTAAATGGAGAGGACGCCAGCCACGTCCTCTCACTATCAATCTCAATGCACGTGTGAAAATGGCGGCGACGCGTGGCTCCTTATATAGAATCCGAGTCTCGCGAGAATCCGACAGCGTCATGATGACGTTCGGGCGCGCTCGGGTTAACCGAGCAAGGCGGGAGGATCCGAGTCTGCTCGGACCCGTGAAAAAAACCATGAAGTTCGGGCGGGTTCGGATTCAGAGAAACCGAACCCGCTCATCTCTAGTTTTCAGTAGAGATGAGCGGGTTCAGATCCCTGAGACCTGAACCCTACTGAATCGCCTTACCCATGTATGGATCTGAGTCAGGCTCGGATTTTCCCGCCTTATTCAGAAACCAGAATGAGCCGTCGGATTCTCGCGGGATTTTGATTACATATAAGGAGCCGAGCGTCACTGCCATTTTTACTCCAGTCTCGGAGAGTGTAGTGAGAGGACGTGTCTCCGTCCTCAGTGTCTGTGTGGGCAGGAAAGTGGGGTGGCGATTCTAGTGCTGTCTTGTGCTGCTCAGTTGAGTGGGGTGGTATTCATGTGACTGCCGGTCAGCTGACCGACAGTCACATGACCTCCTCCACCAGCCCGACGGGTCACTGTCCCGATGGTCGGCATGCCGACCAACAGGGACTATTTCCACTCGTGGGTGTCCACGACACCCATTGAGTGGGAATAGAACCCGTGGCGACCGCAGGTCGTCACCGAGCCCGCAGCGTGGCGAGCGCAGCGAGCCCGCAAGGGGCTTGCTGCACTCGCCCCTCCCCGCCGGGATCCCGGCGTCGGTATGCTGCCGGGATCCCGGCGTCGGTAAGCTGACCGGCGGTCAGGAGACCGCCGGTCAGCCGTACTACACCCGTTGAGTGTAGTCAGTGTCTTATGCACTATCAGTCCAGCCAGTCACAGTGTTGGTGCCCTCTGCTGCTATATGTCCGCAGTGCTGCTGGCTGCTGTATAAGTCCCTTGCAGTTTTTCTGTGCTGTCTTGCATCAGACCAGGGGTAGTGTCTCTCTTGTGCAGCATCAGTCCAGCGACCAGTCACAGCGGTGGTATCCTCTGCTGCCATATATCCAGTGTTACTGGTGTATAATACCATTGATTTTGCTGTATATTTCCCGTGATATTGCCGTATAATTCCCGTAATACTGGCCTATAATTACAGTGATATTGCTGTATAAGTCTTGGAATACTGGCGTACAATTCCTGTGATATTGCCATATAATTCCTGTGATATTGAAATATAAGTCCCGTGATACTGGCGTATAATTCCTATGATATTGCAGTATAATTCCTGTGATATTGCCATATAATTCCTGTGATATTACCATATATTTCCCGTGATACTGGTGTATAATTCCTGTGATATTGCCCTATAATTCTCTGAATACTGGCGTATAATTCCTGTGATATTGCCGTAAAATTCCTTTGATATTGCTGTATAATTCCAGTGATATTGCCATATAATTGCCGAGATTGGCGTATAATTCCTGTGATATTGCTGTATAATTCTTGGAATTCTGGCGTATAATTTCTGTGATATTGCCGTATAATTCCTGTGATATTGCCATATAATTCACGTGAAAACTGGCGTATAATTCCTGTGATATTGCCATATAATTCCAGTGATATAGCCATATAATTCCCGTGATACTGGTGTATAATTCCTGTGATATTGCCCTATAATTCTCTGAATACTGGCGTATAATTCCTGTGATATTGCCGTAAAATTCCTTTGATATTGCTGTATAATTCCAGTGATTTTGCCATATAATTCCCGAGATACTGGCGTATAATTCCTGTGATATTGCTGTATAATTCTTGGAATACTGGCGTATAATTTCTGTGATATTGCCGTATAATTCCTGTGATATTGCCATATAATTCACGTGAAAACTGGCGTATAATTCCTGTGATATTGCCGTATAATTCCAGTGATATTGCCATATAATTCCAGTAAGGCTGCCATATAATTCCAGTGATCCTGCCGTATAATTCAATATAAATCCATATAATTCCGTATAAATCCAGTCCAGTGGTTCTGCCACATAAATTCAGTGGTGCTGTCCTGTGCTATATATTATTTACTCCAAATAAAGGGGTTATTAATATTTAATCCAATTTTTTTCAGGGTTTGCCCTGTGAGGTGTAGGGGTACGCTCTCCTGTGCCGCATATTGTGTTATATAACTGTAGAAAAATAATGGCAAACAAAAATTTGGAGGATAAAATAGGGAATGATCAAGAACCACTTCCTCCTAATGCTGAAGCTGCTGCCACTAGGCATGACATAGATGATGAAATGCCATCAACGTCGTCTGCCAAGGCCGATGCCCAATGTGATAGTAGAAGGCATGTAAAATCCAAAAAGCCAAAGTTCAGTAAAAAGACCCAAAAAAAGAAATTTAAATGGTCTGAAGAGAAACGTAAACTTGCCAATATGCCATTTACGACACGGAGTGGCAAGGAATGGCTAAGGCCCTGGCCTATGTTCATAACTAGTGGTTCAGCTTCACATGACGATGGAAGCCCTCATCCTCCCACTAGAAAAATGAAAAGAGTTAAGCTGGAAAAAGCACAGAAAAGAACTGTGCGTTTTAAGATGGTATCACAAATCCCCAAGGAGAGTCCAAGTGTGTCGGCGGTTGCGATGCCTGACCTTCCCAACACTGGAAGGGAAGAGGTGGCTCCTTCCAACATTTGCATGCCTCCTACAAGTGCTGGAAGGAGAACCCACAGTCCAGTTCCTGATATTGAAATTGAAGATGTCACTGTTGAAGTACACCAGGATGAGGATATGGGTGTTGCTGGCGCTGAGGAAGTTGATGATGAGGATTCTGATGGTGATGTGGTTTGTTTAAGTCAGGCACCGGGGGAGACACCTGTTGTCCGTGGGATGAAGAAACCCATTGTGATGCCAGGGCAAAATACTAAAAAAGCCACCTCTTTGGTGTGGAATTATTTCTCCACAAATCCGGACAACAGGTGTCAAGCCGTTTGTTGCCTGTGTCAAACTGTAATAAGTAGGGGTTTGGACATTAACCACCTACGTCACCTGCTGTGCATTAATCAGAAGTCAGTGTCAAGTTGTGAAACTTTGGGTAAGAGCGTAAGCATTCCACTGACACCTAAATCCCTTCTTCCTGCAAGCTCCTGCATGCCCGACCACCAACTCCCTCAACGTCTACTTCCTCCTCAGTCAGGATCGTCAGTAGTCCTGCAGACCATGTCACTGGCAAGACTGACGAGTCCTCTCCTAACCGGGATTCCTCGGGAGGATCCTTGAGCGGTACGCCTACTGCTACTGTTGCTGCTGCCGCTGCTGCTGCTGTTGCTGGTAGTCGATTGTCATCCCAGAGGGGAAGTCGGAAGACCACATATACTACTTCAACTAAGCAATTGACTGTCCAACAGTCCTTTGTGAGGAAGAGGAAATATGACAGCAGTCATCCTTTTGCAAAGCAGATAACTGAGGCCTTGACACTTATGTTGGTGTTAGATGTACGTCCGGTATCTGCCATTAGTGCAGTGGTATTTAGACAAATGATGGAGATATTGTGTCCCCGGTACAAAATCCCATCTAGATTCCACTTCACTAGGCAAGCGATACCGAGAATGTACAAAGACGTCAGAAAAAGTGTTGTCAGTGTCCTAAAAAATGCTGTTGTTTGTCCACTTAAACACGGACATGTGGACAAGTGGAACAGGGCAGACTAAGTACTATATGACTGTAACAGCCCACTGGGTGGATGTATTGCCTCCCACAGCAAAAACAGCAGCAGCGGCACCAGTAGCACCATTTCGCAAATCCAAACTCGTTTCTTGAAAGGCTATGCTGTGTATCACCGCTTTCCGTAAGAGGCAAACTGCTGACAACCTCTTACGGAAACTGAGGGACATCATCATGCATTGGCTTACCCCACTTAGACTCTCCTGGGGATTTGTGATATCAGACAACACCACCAACATTGTGCGTGCATTACAACTGGGCAAATTGCAGCACGTCCCATGTTTTGCACATACAATTAATGTGGTGTTGCAGAATTTTTTGAAAAATGACAAGGGTGCACAGGAGAGGCTGTCGGTGGCCCAAAAAATTGCAGGCCACTTTCGACATTCCGCCACTGCGTGCCAAAGACTGCAGCGACAGCAAACACTCCTGAACCTGACCTACCATCAACTGAAGCAAGAGATGGTAACGAGGTGGAATTCAACACTCTATATGCTTCAGAGGATGGAGGAGCAGCAAAAGTCCATTAAAGCCTATACATCCACCCACGATATAGGCAAAGGAGGGGGAATGCACCTGACTCAAACGCAGTGTAGAATGATTTCCGTCTTGTGCAAGGTTCTCCAGCCCTTTGAACTTGCCACATGTGAAGTCAGTTCAGACACTGCCAGCTTGAGTCAGGTCATTCCCCTTATCAGGCTTTTGCAGAAGCAGCTGGAGAAATTAAAGGAGGAGCTAAGACGGAGCAATTACGCTAAGTATGTGGGACTTGTGGATGGAGCCCTTCATTCGCTTTGCCAGGATTCAAGGGTGGTCAATCTGTTGAAATCAGAGCACTACATTTTGGCCACCATGCTCGATCCTAGGTTTAAAGCCTATGTTGTATCTCTCTTTCCAGCAGACAAAAGTGTGCAGAGGTGCAAAGACCTGCTGGTGAGTAAATTGTCAACTCAAGCGGAATGTGACCCATCAACAGCTCCTCCTTCAATTTCTCCCACCACTGGGGCTGCAAGGAAAAGGATAAGATTTCCTAGCCCACCCGCTGGTGGTGATGCAGGCAGTCAGGAGCGAAATCTGACATCTGGTCCAGACTGAAGGACCTGCCAACGATTACTGACATGTCTACTGTCACTGCATATGATTCTGTCACCATTGAAAGAATGGTGGAGGATTATATGAGTGACACTATCCAAGAAGGCATGTCATACAGTCCGCATGTATACTGGCAGGAAAAAGAAACAATTTGGATGCCCTTGCACAAACTGGCTATATTTTACCTAAGTTGGCCCCCCTACAGTGTGTACTCCGAAAGTGTTTATTGCAGCCGGTAACCTTGTCAGCGATCGGCGTAGGAGGTTACTTCCACAAAATGTGAAGAAGATGATTTTCATCAAAATGAATTATAAATTCCTCCAGGAAGACCTTGACCAGTAATTGTCTGCAGAAAGTACACAGAGCCTGTGATGGTGGATTACAGTGGGGACGAATTAATACTCTGTGAGTAGGGGGATGTACACATTGAAAGGGGTGAGAAATCAGAGGATGAGGATGAGGTCGGCATCTTGCCTCTGTAGAGCCAGTTTATGCAAGGAGAGATTGATTGATTGCTTCTTTTTTGGTAGGGGCCCAATCAAACCAGTCATTTCAGCCACAGTCATGTGGCAGACCCTGTCGCTGAAATGATTGGTTTGCCAAAGTGTGCATGTCCTGTTTATACAACATATGGATGGGTGGGAGGCTCAAGGACAATTCCATCTTGCTCCTCTTTTTCTTCTTTGCATCATGTGCTGTTTGTAGATTATTTTTTAAAGTGTCATCCTGTCTGACACTTCTGTATATGTTCAATGGTACTGCCATATAATTCCAGTGATATTGCCATATAATTCCAGTGATATTGCTGTATAATTCCAGCAGGAATTGTTTGTGTTGCTTGGCTTAGACATACAGCTACCTCATTGCACCTCTTCTACATCTTTGCACGAGGTGCTGTTTGGTGCATTTTTTTTATATCTGCCCTCCTGTCTGCCACTGCAGTGCCACTCCTAGATGGGCCAATTGTTTTTGTCGCTTGGCTTAGTCAAACAGCTACCGCATTGCACCTCTTCTACATCTTTGCATGAGGTGCTGTTTGGGGCATAGTTTTTGAAATGTGCTATCCTGTCTGACACTGCAGTGTCACTCCTAGATGGGCCAGGTGTTTGTGCCGCACACTTGTGTCACTTGGCTTAGTCATACAGCAACCTTGGTGCACCTCTTTTTCTTCTTTGCATCATGTGCTGTTTGGGGCCTTTTTTATAGCTTCCCTCCTTTCTGACACTGCATTGCCACTCCTAGATGGGACAGGTGTTTGTGTTGTCCACTTGTGTTGCTTAGCTTAGTCATCCAGCGACCTCGGTGCAACCCTTTGGCCTAAAAACAATATTGTGAGGTGTGAGGTGTTCAGAATAAACTGTAAATGAGTGGAAATGAATGTTATTGAGGTTAATAATACCGTAGGATCAAACTTACCCACAAATTCTGTGATTTTAGCCATTTTTATATATTTTTTTAAATCATCCAGATCCAAAACCAAAACATGAAGGGGGGGTTTTGGCAAAACCAAGCCAAAACAAAAACACGGAAGTGGAATTAGAACCAAAACAAAACACAAAACACGAAAAAGTGCCAGCCTAACATCTCTAGTTTTATTAGCTTTTTTAAGAACCATAGTGAAGAAGCAAGTTATATCAAAACCTTATGACTATCTTAAACTTATTTATAGTTATCAATTACGCTGATAAAAAATAAATAACTATAAATATAATTATAAAATATACCTGGAAAAATATAAAATATAAACTGGAATCAATACGAATCATGGCCAGTTGATGCCTTGAAGCTGGCGGATAAAGGCATACTCCCTCTTTGCCATGCTTTACAACAAGCCCTGGGGTGTTTCTCTGTGTATGGAATTAAAAGAGCATCATACAGTATTAGCTCCTGGACAGCAGAATGATCGCTGCTGTCCTTGTAAACAACCCAATTTAAAATAAATTATGCATATTCTATCAGTTTATAATTTATTTTATTTAGTATGGATTTAAACAAAATAGTATCACAAAATTAACTGCAGATACACAAAATGTCCATTTTTCAAACAGCCAAGATAAAGAATTCAGAAATGTCTACATCTTGAAATACAATTGCACAACAAGAAGATATTGTGCAGGAATAAGCTTTTATTTCTTCAGTGACTTCAGACAAGTCGATTTCAATTTAACCAGCTGCTTCAGGGAAAATTAAAGTGCTCATGTCCACAACTAGTTAGACTTAAATTGGCAAAGGCAGCAAGCACTAAGACTATTCTTTATAAGACTGAAACAAAGTATTGTATAAATTGCTATCACTGATGTCATAATTCTGTTTATGAAAATATCTGTGTATTTTTATTTCTTTTGATTGTCAAATAGGGAATTGCCACTTATATGTGATGAAAATGTTAAATTAATGTAAAATATAAAATCAAATATCAAATGAATGGTAACTATACATTTATACATCAATCCACTCTTGACCGAATGCGCTATGTAAAATAACTAATTAAATCTCTCAAGAATGAATTGTGCTTGACATTATCCATTATCACCAAAACCTAAGATTATTCAGTTTGTGGTGACAATGTTCACATTTCTGAGCTGATTCTTATCACATATATTGTTGACAGTTTATATTGAAAAATTCAAAGGTTTTAGGACATGCCATGTCTGATAAAAGAAAGTTTAGAACGCAATGTGAAAACTTAAGCCTTTTTATATTTTCAATATAAATATGTAAAGAATGTTGAACAATACCATATGTTAGATAAGTTCTATAATATAAATGTAAAATATGTTTCTGAAGAGTATCAATAATTTATGCAGTGTCTTCCACTAAAGGGGTCAACTGGGTAAAATGAATAATGTATTAGAACATTTTTCATTAAGTAATTTTTATCTTTGTTGTTTACAGTGCCTTGCTAAAGTATTCACCCCCCTTGGCTTTTTACCTATTTTGTTACATTACAACCTGTAATTTTATTTTTTTTAATATTAATTTTATGTGATGGATCTGCACAAAAGAGTCTAAGATGGTGAAGTGATATGAGAAAAATGTATATAAAAAATAATTTTTATAAATAAAAATTTTAAAATTGGCATATGCATATGTATTCACCCCCTTTGCTATGAAGCCCCGCAAAAGGTCTGGTGCAACCAATTACCTTCAGAAGTCACATAATTAGTGAAATGAAGTCCACCTGTGTGCAATCTAAGTGTCACATGATCTGTCAGTATAAACACACCTTTTCTGAAAGGCCCCAGAGGCTGCAACACCACTAAGCAAGAGACATTGCACCATGAAGACCAAGGAGCTCTCCAAACAAGTCAGGGACAAAGTTGTTGAGAGGTGCAAGTCAGTGTTGGGTTATAAAAAAAATATCCAAATCTTTGAAGATCCCTCGGGACACCATCAAATCCATCATCTTCAAAAGGGAAGAACATGGTACCACAAAAAACCTGCCAAGAGATGTCCGGACACCAAAACTCACAGTCTGGGCAAGGAGGGCATTAATCAGAGAGGAGACACAGAGACCAAAGGTAACCCTGAAGGAGCTGCAGAGTTCCACAGCAGAGACTGGTGTATCTGCGCAATGTGACCACAATAAGCCGTACACTCCATAGAGCTGGGCTTTATGGAAGAGCGGCCAGAAAAAAGCAATTACTTAGTGTTAAAAATAAGAAGGCACGTTTTGAGTTTGCCAAAAGGCATGTGGATGACTCCCCAAATGTATGGAGAAAGGTGCTCTGGCCAGATTAGACAAAAATTTAACTTTTTGGCCACTAAGGAAAACGCTATGTCTGGCACAAACCCAACACATTCCATCACCCCAAGAACACCATTCCCACGGTGAAACATGGTGGTGGCAGCATCATCATACTGTGGGGTTGTTTTTCAGCAGCAGAGACTGGTAAACTGTTTCAAGTCGAGGGAAAGATGGATGGTGCTAAATACGGGGATATTCTTGAGCATAACCTGTTTCAGTCTGCCTGTGATTTGAGACTGGGATGGAGGTTCACCTTCCAGCAGGACAATGACCCGAGCATACTGCTAAGGCAACACTCGAGTGTTTTAAGGGAAAACATGTAAATGTGTTGGAATGGCCTAGTCAAAGCCCAGATCGCAATCCAATTGGGAATCTAGGGTCAGACTTAAAGATTGCTCTTCACAAGCAGAAACCATCCAACATGAAGGAGCTGGACCAGTTTTGCCTAGAGGAATGGGCAAAAATCCCAGTGGCAAGATGTAGCTTTAGATATATTGACTTTAGGGGGGTGAATAGTTATGCATGCTGAAGTTTTCTGTTATTTTGTCCTCTTTGTTGTTTGCTTCACAATAAAAAAAATCTTCAAAAACTGTTCTGTAAATGAAATTATGCAAACATTAAAACAATCCATTTTAATTCCAGATAGGTGAGGCAATAAGACATGAAAAATGCAAAGGGGGGGGGGGTGAATACTTTAGCAAGGCACTGTATGTCACTGGTTCATATAAGGTAACATGTAGAATTCTGAAGTATATTCATTAACTTATACTTTATTAATACTTTGGCAGTCTATTTAAAAATAATAATAATTTCATGTATTTTTGGGTAAGGTTTACAGAGCCTTGCACTACAGGGTGAATTCAATTTAAACTAGTGATGTGCACAGGAAATTTTTCGGGTTTTGTGTTTTGGTTTTGGATTCGGTTCCGCGGCTGTGTTTTGGATTCAGACGCATTTTGGCAAAACCTCCCTTAAAACTTTGTGTCAGATTCGGGTGTGTATGGATTCGGGTGTTTAAAAAAAAAAACCCTTAAAAACAGCTTAAATCATAGAATTTGGGGTCATTTTGATCCTATAATATTATTAAGCTCAATAACCACAATTTCCACTCATTTCCAGTCTATTCTGAACACCTCACAATATTATTTTTAGTCCTAAAATTTGCACCGAGGTTGCTGGATGTCTAAGCTAAGCAACCCAAGTGGCAGGCACAAACACCTGGCCCATCTAGGAGTGGTACTGCAGTGTCAGACAGGATGGCACTTAAAAAAATTGGCCCCAAACAGCACATGATGCAAAGAAAAGAGAAAAAGAGGTGCACTGTGGTCGCTGGATGGCTAAGCTAAGCGACACAAACACCTCAATATCACAGGAATTATTCGTTCTAATTTATAGTATTATTGGTCCAAATCACTGGAAGAAAATGACAAAATCAAAGGAATTATTCGTTCTAATCAATGGTATTATTGGTCCAAATCACTGGAAGAAAATGACAAAATTATATTAATTGGTAAAATCTCGCTATCGCCTGCCTAGTGAAGTGGAATCTAGATGGGATTTTGTACCGGGGACACAATAACTTAATCAATTGTCTAAATCCCAATGCACTAATGGCGGAAAATGGGTGCACGTCTAACAGCGCAATGATTATACTGATTATTGATGATACATCGGAGAACTGACACTGAGCAGTGAGAACAGTACTGGACTATTGTACTGTAGTATACTGGTCCCCACAATGTAACAAAGATATTGAGCACTGATCCGGAGAATAGAACTGAGTCAGACACGGAGCTACAATATACAGCAATGGACAACTGTACTGTACTACTATATACTGGTGGTCACCACAATGCAGCACTGTACTACTATATACTGGTCCCCACAATGCAGCACAGATATTGAGCACTGATCCAGAGAATAGAACTGAGTCTGACACGGAGCTGCAAGATACAGCAATGGACAACTGTACTGTACTACTATATACTGGTGGTCACCACAATGTAGCACTGTACTACTATATACTGGTCCCCACAATGCAACAAAGATATTGACCACTGATCCGGAGAATAGAACTGAGTCTGACACGGAGCTGCAAAATAACGCTATGGCCTACTGAACTGTACTACTATATACTGGTGGTCACCACAATGCAGCACTGTACTACTATATACTGGTCCCCACAATGCAGCACAGATATTGAGCACTGATCCGGAGAATAGAACTGATTCTGACACGGAGCTGCAAGATACAGCAATGGACAACTGTACTGTACTACTATATACTGGTGGTCACCACAATGCAGCACTGTACTACTACATACTGGTCCCCACAATGCAGCACAGATATTGAGCACTGATCCAGAGAACAGAACTGAGTCTGACACGGAGCTGCAAGATACAGCAATGGACAACTGTACTGTACTACTATATACTGGTGGTCACCACAATGCAGCACTGTACTACTATATACTGGTCACCACAATGCAGCACAGATATTGAGCACTGATCAGGATACTAGAAGTGACACAGAGCAGCACGATACAGCAATGGCCTACTGTACTGTACTACTATATACTGGTAGTCACCACAATGCAGCACTGTACTACTATATACTGGTCACAACAATGCAGCAGATATTGAGCACTGATCAGGATACTAGAACTGAGTCTGGCACGGAGCTGCAAGATACAGCAATGGCCTACTGTACTGCACTACTATATACTGGTGGTCACCACAATGCAACTCACTGAGCACAGATATTGAGCTTTTCAGGCAGAGAACGTAGCCATGTCCTCTCAACTCAATCGACAATGCACGAGTGAAAATCGCGGCGACGCATGGCTCTTTACATGGAATCCAAATCTCGTGAGAATCCGACAGCGGGATGATGACTTTTCCCCCGTTCGGGTTTTGCGTGTTAGGCGGGAAGAACCGAGGCTGCCTCAGACCCGTGTAAACCACGTGAAGTTCGGGGGGGGGTTCAGATCTCGATGAACCGAACCCGCTCTTCTCTAATTTAAACCCGTTCATTTTACAGGTGTGAAAAAGGGTGATAGCCTTGGTGTGTTAATGGATTTGTGCCCCCCAAAAACAGGCAATTTATCAGGGATTTCTTTTTGGGTCTTTGCTTGGACACCCACAAAAATCCCTCCTAACTGCAGCCTGTGGGCTTCCTTTGAGGCTAATTGACCAGCCCTAGGGTATCAATTAGTCCATTGTAAATTACCACGATTAATTTAATTCCCCACTATGTGGTATACCACATGGCTCTTTCTACAAGTAGGAAAATAACATATTGTCTCATCACCAGAGCTAGTGTAAGTTCTGGGGGCCCTCTAGGTAGTTCCAACTCCACATCCGGAAGTCATTCTCCTATAGACGGCATTACTGCCCAATGTGTGCCCAACACACACACACACACATATGCACACCACACTGTTCAAAGCCATGTAAGCATTATTGTAAACCATGGAAGTGTGGGTGGGGTGTGGGACTATGATGGCATGATTCCCTACAATTATCTGACTACCTGCTTCACTCGGTAAGTGAGCAGAATGCAGAAATAGCAGCTAACCTTGGCTGGACTCTCCCAGGCAGTTTGAAATATTGTCATATTCAAATTTTGGCATTTAACCTTTTGAGTATTATCTAAAAAAACAAGTTAATTGAAAAAAAAATCATTATTTTTATAAATAATATATGAAAACTGCATATTTTGCTGTTTTTAAATCTGTAAATTATGCACGCATGCATAGGTTTTAAAAGTATGCATTGGGTTGTATGACAAAACATTAATGCTTATTGTACTATTTAACAAAGGTCAATAAACTAGAATATTGCAAGTTATTTTTCGACTGAAGCCTACAGCATATACATTTTGTTTACTTTAGGTGTCATTAATGTTCTGTTGAGCATTTGTGCAAGTGAAAGGGAAAAAATCATCTAGTGCAATTTAAATCTGCCTGAGTTTTCCTTTTGCAAGCATTTAGTGATGTTACTGGAATCCATTATGGTATTGATTTGTCTTTCACAGGATATTACCTGCTCTCATTGTTGTGGCTGACTAATGTGTTTGCAGTGATTTATTTATTTGAGTGTGTGTTTTAGTTATTTTAGTGTACCTCAATATAGCTGCACTGCATTGCTCAAAATGGTTGATTGAAGAAAAAGGATATAACTACAGGGCAATGCATTCATACTTATAACTTGATTTATTTATTAATTGTATTAATTTTTTATAGTACCTGGCTCAAAGGTATCACATCTACTGTAGTTCTGGTTATGAGGCAACAGTGTTTTACATGATGAAAATATTATTTTATTTTATATACTTGATCACATTTGGCCTAATATAGAGTTGGTTGTGAATCCATTAGCATGCATAACTTCTGCCCATATTTTGAGTTAAGAATATCTTAAACTTGTGTTTCAGGGAAGCAGGTTAAGGGCATTCATGTGCAAGCTTGATAAACAAGGTCATAGAGTCAAGTCCAAGTCTCTAAGTTGATAATGATAATATCTGCAATTTTTTAAATAGCTAGATAGCAAATTGAATGTATCTTAATATATATATAACTAAAATACAGCTGCAGAAATTTAACTATACAGGCTAATTTTTAGGTGTACATAAAATTCACTATAAACATGAATTACTTATCTTTAAATCAGGTCTACTGCTATAATGCTTAAACTGTAATTCTTACATTATAATTTTGAAGATATTACAGATGTTTCATTACTAAAAAAAAAATCTACATATATGAGGTTTTATTAAAAAAATGTTTTACTTTTTACAAATTAAGCAGAAGCTTTTTCGAAAAACTCAGGGAAATCATTGCATAATGGATTACCCTGCTTGGACACTCCTGGGGATTTGTGATTTTGGACAATGCCACAAGTACTGTATTGTGAGAGCATTACAGCTGAGTAAATTCCAACATGTACCCTGTTTTGCTCACACAATTAATTTGGGAAACATAGGGAAAGGAGGGAGAATGTACCTTACTCAAACACAGTGGAGAATACTTTGCATGTTGTTGCAGGGTTCTCAAACCCTTTGAAGTTGCCACAAGTGAAGTTAGTTCAGATACTGCCAGTTTGAGTCAGGTAATTCCTCTTATTAGACTCTTAGAAAAATAGCTGGACAAACTGAAGATGAGCTGAAATTAAGCGATTCCGCTAAGCATGTCGGAATGTTGTAGATCAAGCCCATCATTAGCTTTACCAGGATGCAAGGGTCGTCAATCTCTTGAAATCAGATCAGTATATTTTGGTGACCATACTTGATCCTAGATTTAAGTCATGCCTTGTATCTTTCTTTATGATGGATACAAATCTGAAGAGATGAAAAGAGCTAGCTATTGGTGAACAAATTGACAGCTACATCAGTAGTGACACAGCAACATCTCCTCCTTCAGTTTCTCTGGCAACTGTGGCTTCAAGGAAAAAAAATGTTTTCCTAAGAGACCTACTGGTGGTAATGCAGATCAGTCAGCAAAACCTTATGACATCTGGTCTGGCATAAAATAACTATCTACAATTAGTTTTGTATCTACTGTGGCTCCAGCTGATACAGTGACCATTCAAAGAATGGTTGATGATTATTTTATTTATAGCATCCAAATAGGCATTTATTTAAAAAAAACATATAAATATATTAACAAACCTTAACCTCCAGACGGTTGATAAACAACTCTATATTCTATTAATAAAAAGGCATATGATGCAGCTTAATTTCTGTATGGCAACATCAGTCTGATGAAGCCGCTGAACCCGGAGGAAAGTGGAGAAACGTGTAAAAGACTCAGCTGATTGTGACCCGCACCAATGAGATTGAAGGTCATCACCGCTAACCGGATCCGATCCTCCAAAGATGACTGCCCGTCTGGAGCATGGCACAGGTGACAGAGATGATTGCTGTAGACCCAAGAGTTTCCAGTTTGCACTCCAGAGTGGAACACAAATCCCAGAGGCATGGAAGCCAGCACTGGCAGTGTCGGCCCAGACTGGCAGTTAGCGTCGGCCAGCCCTACAGTCAGAATCAAGGACCTGCCAGGGGGAACTTTACAATAATCCCAGTGGCCCAATCAACCCTTGGATGGTACTCAAGTAAGTGTGTCATGCTGGTACTATAACTTACAGTAACTGCAGCATTAATCCCTAACCCTTGGTGCACAGTGGTTTTGTTTTGTCACTGCCTGCAGTGCAGCCCAGAGCTCCTAATACATGGGCATCATTAACCCTTGGTGCACACTGGTGTTGTTTTTTGGTGAAAGCTTCAAAGGTGCAACCGATGGTGGCATCTAAAGATGCGCAAAGTATGATTGCAGCACCTGTAGACACTGAAAATGGGCACACCAGTCCTTGCATATTTGGACGTATGGATGTACACCACCGACGGGCAGAGTAGTAGCATTAGTATAAAGTCACAGACATAACTGCAGCAAAAGACACAAGGAAGGTCGCAACTGTGTCCATCTCAGAATCAGGCCCTATGAGGAAGGAACCAGTCCCTCTACAGACTCATCCCAAGAGCTCCTTCTATGCATTTCCCAGGCTGGTTTTTATGCCAATTTGACCCTGGTACCATTTGACATTTCAGAAATCTAATAATTGTACATCAATTGTGTCTGTTGACTGTTGACATGTTCACAGCATTTGCATGTATAATTTGTCTTATTTTGCATACTATGTTTCAAATCAAGTGATGAAATTAGTGTAACTGGTCTATAATTCATTGTAGATTTAAATGCATTTGTAAGCCATGCTACAAACATTCACACTCTGATACTGTGTTCTTTCTCTTCTGATAATTTATACTTCCTCATTATTATCACACAAGTCAGGTTGTGAAGTTGTAGCTTCCTGATTGTGTTTTTCAAACACTGTGAGCTGTTAGCAATTAATTTATTTTCTTTCTCCATCATTTAAACTTAGAAATGTAAAGTTAAGTATTTACCAGTTGTTTCTGATTTCATCTATGTTTCTGCAAAGATTAAATTTTCAGTACATCGTCTTGATAGTGCATATACAGCAAAATCGACACATTTATCCTATAATTCATATTGTAACTCACAGGACGTTTTTACCATTTTGTTCAAGTCAATTGTCTAATACTGTTCTGCCTGCATAAATTCAGCAATTTGCTCATCACCTAGCATGGATATGCATGAACAGCCCAGCATGTGTATAGCTTTCTGCATCTAAAGGGCACAAAAGCCCAAATTCATCGTCCACTTGTCGAAGTATATGATCATAAAGTCATGTTATGCAAACTGGTTTAGGTTTAGTTTACTGCCTTTTATAATAGCAGAACAGATGTTCAAGATGAGCAGCGATTTGGCTGGCCACTCATGTCCACCAGAGGAGTACACCAATCCCAAACCTGTTTCTGTGACATGACGCTATCACAGTACACCTCTACAAGTTGGGGTTGATTTTCAGCTGCTGATGTGTCTTTTAGACACAGAAATCTGATAACATAATGCACTTCAATGTTAGACCATGTTTCTTCCCCCTGTCAGGATCCACCCTATCAGATCCGTCAGAGTGTTAAGCAGACACAGGGTAAGTCAGCCCAGGGCAGTTGCTGTAGTAATCGGGATTCACTGGACACTGCATTATTTGTAGTGTCTGACTGGAACTGGACTAAACTGGACTTGAGCAACAGAACACTGGTGCAGAATGGAACTGGACTTGACTGGAGCAACAGAACACTGGTCCTGACTGGAATTGGACTGGACTGGAGTAGGGTACTTGTGCCGGTATGGAGATGGAGTTGGATGATACTGCACTGGTGAGCAAGCTGCAACTGCATGTGGCACTGAGGAGTACAGTACTGCAAGATAACACAGGATAAGGTGACACACTGGACAGACTGAAAATGGTGGTGCTGGAAAAAGAACAGACTGTCAGTGGATATTGGATGAATTGAGACTGTGCTGCTGGGTACTGGTGAAGTGGCTGGATGTGGAAGGTAAGTACTCAAAAACAAGATAGCTCACAGGTGAATAAAGGTAGTCACTTGGCTGTGATTACATCAGGAGCAGGCAGCAGGCACAGGTGGAGACAACGATAGCACTTAGTCTGTAATGGAATTTACAGTTGAAACACAGTCACTGAACTAAACTGAAGTTGTTGCAGACTGAGGATCAGGAAGTTTACAAGTCTATGGAAGGTAGAGATTAATGACTGAAGTATGAATAATCTTGCAGTGGTGAAAGCCAGGTAAAGCACTGAAGACAAAGTGATGCAGATCAGGAATATGGGAAGGCAAGGTAATTACTGGAACTGTAGAATACACTCAGGAGCCAGGGAGTCAGGCTAAGACTTGCTTGGAATCAGAATGACTTACGCACTGGTCCAGAACAAAAGGCAAAAAAGGTATGCATAAGGATTGCAAGCCTCATATTGGTTGCTAGTGTAAGCTAAGGCAGGAGCATTCTGATTGGAGGAAATGCAACCAGCTGACATGCTCCAACAACCACCATTCACAAGACAGATAGGAAACCTGACATTCAGGCCAGTCAACAATGTAATTTCCGGAAACAAATACAAAAACTTAATTGTTATAGACAGGATTATAACACCCTTACCTTACAATTGATGTTCAGACTGTATGACATACAGTATAACACGCATTCAAATGGCAGTGAGGGTAAACATTGGACTACCTGCTTTGGCCTGGTGGAAAATTAGAATGAAATAGAGAACACCACACATGTGAGAAGTCCTGTTACCTTACTTATTAAACCACCCTTGTATAACTAGACAATTTTCTAAAATTAGAACAAATATTATATGCATTTACCTTCAAGTAATGAGAAACTTGTCAGGAATCTGCATACAGAATGCCTGCACATACCTATGTGCATTTCTGCACTGTCCTGGAGGACTCCCCAATGTCTGTGAAGGTGGCCCATTGTCACAGTGATGTCTCCAGTGTGTCTGCCATGTGGAAGTTAAGAGGTTCCTTGCAGCATTTCCATTATAAGTGGCAGTTGATGATTCTGCACCATCCTTCCTAATATATTCTAAATATGTTGAAATCAAAATTGGACAATAGCGTAGAGGGATGCCCCCTGAATATGTCCGCTTGGAGGTGCACCCTGAGTCAGAAAGGCAAATTATAACTAAAGAATAAAAAGAAGACTCTTGTGTGGGCGCACTCTATGTTAAGTGGAAAGAAAAGCTTCAATATTACAGATCTAAAACATTACTTTTATTAATTGCTCATATTAAATATTCATTTGTATCCTCCAAAAGGGCTTTTTTATTTAAAATAACACATGTTTTGTTCCCTCTATATATAAATATATATGATCTGAATGTGAACTGTATACACAAGCAGTACTACATCCACATCATACGGGCCAGTACAGAGAATTGTATTACTGAGACCTGGATAGGTCAATTAGTACAGAGAAAGCCCATCAATCGGACTTCAGTTGTCTCAATATGCTCACATCACTCACTTATTAGTAAATACATTATCTACCACTTTTTGATATATAAATTTAAACAAGCACTTTTGCCAGCAGAGATGAAAGAAATAAAAAAGTGGTGATCCTGCTGTTAGTGTTATGTCAGGATAGACTAATTGTACCCTCCTACATCACCTGATAAGTGAGTGATGTGAGCATATTGAGACAACTAAAGTCCAATTGATGGGCTTTCTCTGTACTAATTGACCTATCCAGGTCTCAGTATTACAATTCTCTGTACTGACCTGGGTGTAGTACTGCTTGTGTCTACAGTTTCACGTTCAGATCATATATATTTATATATAGAGGGACCAGAACATGTGTTATTTTAAATAAAAAAAAGCCCTTTTGGAGGATACAAATGAATATTTAATATGAGCAATTAATAAAAAATATGTTTTAGATCTGGAATATTGAAACTTTTCTTTCCATTTAACATAAAGAGTGTGCCCACACAAGAGTCTTCTTTTTCTTCTTTAGTTACAATTAGCATTTCTATTGTCTCAGCGTAATGGCTGCTACCATCTTGGATCTAGTCAGCTGATCGCTGAAACTCTAATAACATTCCAGTTTTGACTCGTGATTCTTTCCACCAATTCTAGTGCACCTCAGGGGATCAAAGGGCACCAGTCATTCCAATCTGGGCCAGAACAACATTGCTTATTAAGCCACCTGGCAGTCAGGTGGATTCTCCAGACTCTCCTGCAGTTCCTGGTCTCCAGTAGAGATGTGCGGCAGACACATTTCGGGTTTTGTGTTTTGGATCTTGATCCCCGCTCGTGTTTTGAATCTGGATTGGTTTTGCTAAAACCACCCTTTCAGGTTTTGGTTTTGGATCTGGATGATTTTTTAAATAAACATAAAAACAGCTAAAATCACAGAATTTGGGTGTGATTTTGATCCTACAGTATTATTAACCTCAGTAACATTCATTTCCACTCATTTCCAGTCTATTATGAACACCTCAGAATATTGTTTTTAGGCCAAAAGGTTGCACCAAGGTTGCTGGATGACTAAGCTAAGTGACACAAGTGGGCGTCACAAACACCTGGCCCATCTAGGAGTGGCACTGCAGTGGCAGACAGGATGGCACATTTAAAAACTAGGCCCCAAAGAGCACATAATACAAAGAAAAAAAAAGAGGTGCAAGATGGAATTGTCTTGGGCCCTCCCACCCACCAATATGTTGTTTAAAGAGGACATGCACAGTTTAATAAACCCATCATTTCAGCAACGGGTGGTCCCCATGGAAAAAACTTGCCAAGTTCTCCTAATCATAGCTAGCTACAAACATACCAACTCCTTCTTTGATTACTTTTCACATTATGAGAAGAGGCAAGAGGAAGAGGACAGTGTCAAAAGGGGGATTAAAAATTAGAGAGGCACACGCAGGCAGGAACAACACACAGGCTTTCACCTCCACTCCTATATTGGTGTGGAACAGAAAGGACTTCAACCAAGCAAAAATATAATTATTAATTACCACATTACTGGACAAACTCAAAAACTAGGGGCCAAAGCTTAATTTTTTTTCCCCCTTCTTCATGTTCAGGGATTAAGATAATCTCGGATTTAATGCTGGGATACAGATTAACTGGTGTATACTGTAACACAGGATCAAGATTGGATAATTTTCCCTCCAGAGTCTGGAGACTTATTTTGTAAAAATCTTGTGGATTTCTTTTTTTCCATTTTTTATTGCATTTTTATTTAAATATTATGTGGCAGATGCCTTATTTTTGTTTTTCACAGCTCCCAGTTACACGCATGTGAGCATACCTGTGTGTCCCAGTTACATGCATGTGAGCATTCCTGTGTGTCTTGTTAATTTTATTCTTATTTTATTTTTAAATAAAGCAGCCCCTTAGATGTTTCAGCAGCCCCTCCTGAGCCCCCACATCAACTCTAGATGGGGCAAGTTCAGTTCGGTGGGTTCGGTAAAGTACTAAGCAGGACTGTGCAGTGAATGTTTTTGTTATTGAGCCCCTGCCCTAGTGGAGCTTACCACTCTACAGTCAAAACTTATTTCATACTATAAGTGGGACTGTGGGAGAAAGCAATGCTAACCTTTGTGCCCACAGCATGCCTCAGCCTGCCAAACCAGACATCTTCCTGGCTGTAAACCAACATGAGACTCCATATTGGCAGGGCAGTCTATTCGTATGGGCTCAATGGGCTGTTGCCCAAGGGCCCCAGGAGTATAAGGGTGCTAAGAAAATAGCTGAGGGTCCCCTCTTTTCAGGGGTACCAGATTTCTTAAAATCGGCCCTGGGGAACCGGAGATATCCGACTTGAAAGCAGCGGTCCCCAACCATGACTGTTAATTGCCCTTCCCAGCCAGATATCTCAGGTTCTGTCTGACTTAGAGTTTTTTGGAGGCTATATTCCAAAAGCTGTGACTCTTCCCTTTTAATGGACACTGGCAGCTTATCTCTATGCCCAGAACAAGAGATAGCAGGCTTTCAGCAGCTGATCCCTACTCCAGCTCCACATGCTTAATATGCAGTTTTAGATTTTCGTTGGTGAATAGCTCTGGTTCCTGAACTCTGATCCCCAAGTCCCCAGAACCTTCTGAAAGGTGGGACTCTCTAGGTTTTTATCCCATTCAAAGCTAAGAAATATATTTTCAGAAACTGGAGTTTTCTGCAGTCAAGCAATCTGCCCTCCCACCGGAAATTGATAAATATTAAGCCCACTCCACTATCCACCCCTACCCTACATATTAAACACCCCTTATCACCCTGGAAGCCATGTACCAGGGCTTCTTCATTCAGCCCAATGTTCCATTTTACAGTTTAGCCCTATCTGTGCAGTAAAGGAGTAATTAGCAGAAATTACTGCTCCAGGTCCTACATGCTGAGCGGTAGATAGAACACCCCCTACCACCCACGGGTAATCAAAGCAGCCACATATAGCACCCCCCATCCCTACCGCTGGAAGATGGGTAGAGGGCCCAGTGCATTGCTGTGCCCAGGGGACTATACTGCTGTTAAGACGGCCCTGCATATTGGGACTAATTCAGTAACTGTTTGTGCCTGACAGGAGCTCCTGGCCCATCTAGTGCTGCAGTGCAATGGAAAGCTGATGCAATGCAAGATCAATAAAACTCTGTTCTTCTAACACCGTGAGGTCGTGCGATAACCCTACACAGCCATTAGGAAAAGATCCCTGTACAACTAATGTGAATCTTGTAAATAAA
Organism: Pseudophryne corroboree; assembly: GCF_028390025.1. Lineage (NCBI taxonomy): Eukaryota > Metazoa > Chordata > Amphibia > Anura > Myobatrachidae > Pseudophryne > Pseudophryne corroboree. The sequence goes on along the minus strand of NC_086445.1, from coordinate 417,189,319 downwards.
TCCCAAAATGTGGAACATCAACAATAATAAATCAAAATTAAGGTTAACTAATTGGAGCCATTCACTTGAGTGAGTTCCTAACATTAAATAATTAAGAAGATCCTCTCTCTAATGCTCCCGCAGAAAATATCAGTTTTACCTCTCCTGCAGTTGCGCTGGAGTATGATTTAGTCTCTTCTGAGTCCCACTGACTTTGGCCACAAATATGGTCTCTCCCCACTTTATTTAAAAACACTTTGTCAAAATAGCAATTTACATTTCGACCTTTGTGGCTATGTTTTCACAAATCTGTTTGTGATGCTGAAAGCTTGTTTCATATCTGCTCTAGGCTTTCATTTAAACCTAGGATCTAGTACAGCAGCACCCCTGGAATTATACAGCAGCACCCCTGGACTTATACAGCATAGGCAGCACACCTGGACAATTAAAAAGCACAGCCGACAGGCAACAGCACCCCTGGACTTAAATGGAAGTGGGGCAGCACCCCCTGACTGATAGGGAAGAAGGGCAGCACCCAATATAGGGCAGCACCCCTGGAATTATGTGGCAAAGAAAAGACATGCAAAATGGAATTGTCCTTGGGCACTCCCCCCTACTCTTATGTTGTATAAACAGGACATGCACACTTTAACAAACCAAACATTTCAGCAACAAGGTCTGCTACACGACTGTGGCTGAAATGATTGGTTTGTTTGGGCCCCCACCAAAAAAAAGAAAATTAAATTTCTCCTTGCACAAACTGGCTCTACAGTGGCAAGATGTCGTCGTCATCCTCAGATCCCCCCTTCAGTGTTTACATCTTCACAAATAAATAATATTCAAACAAATCACATCATTTAGGTGTCAGTGGACTGCTTACGCTATTACCCAAAGTTTCTGAACTTGACAACAACATATGATGAATGCCCTGCAGGTGACGTATAAGGGAGGATATTCCTAGGTGGTTAATGTCCTTACTCCTACTTATTATGGATTGACAAAGGCAACAGATGGCTTGACACCTGTTGTCCGGATTTGTGGAGAAATAATTCCACACCGAAAAGGTGGCTTTTTTGGTATTTTGCCCAGGCTTTTTCATCCCATGGTCAACAACTGTATCCACTGGTGCCTTATTCAAACAAACCACATGACCATCAGGATCCTCATTGTCAACTTCCTCCACAGCGTCAGCTACACCCATGTCCTCCTCATTCTGGTATACTTCTACAGTGACATCCTCAATCTCAATATCAGCAACTGGAATGGCGGTGCTCCTCCCAGCACTTGCAGAGGATGTGCAAATGGTGGTAGGAGCCTCCTCTTCCCATACAGTGTTGTGAAGGTCAAGCCTAGACATTGCAACTGCGGACAGTGCCAGCACCCCTGTATTTTCACAACACAGCTGTAATTTTACAGCGTACAAGACAAGGCCAGTGTACATTCATTTTCACTGCACTCCTGGGTTTTGCAGCATACAGGACCATTGTACTTTTATTTTAACATCAGCACCCCTTCATTTTACAGCATGCATGTACAGTGTACTTTTGTTTTAACAGCACCCCAGTATTTTTACAGCATAAAGGACCAGTGTACTTTTATTTTAACAGCAGCACCCCTGTATTTTTACAGCATAAAGGACCAGTCTACTTTTATTTTAACAACAGCACCCCTGTATTTTTACAGCATACATGACCAGTGTAATTTTATTTTAACAACAGCACCCCAGAATTTTTATAGCATACAAGACAGGGCCAGTGTACATTTATTTTACTGCACCCCTGAATTTTTACAGCATACAAGACAGGGCCAGTGTACATTTATTTTTACTGCACCCCAGAGTTTTTACAGCCAGCACCCCTGTATTTTCACAGCATATGTAAGGACAGTGCCTCTGTTCCCTGTACAACACAGTGACAACAACACCCATGTACAGCTGCAGCAGCCCTAACAGCAAATGAAACACAAGTGACAGCCAAGACCCATCACTAACATCACAGTGACAAGACAGCACCCCAAACAGCACCCCTAGACAGCACATGCTGACCCCACCCGATGCCACCACCCACAGAGAGAGACAGAGGTCTGTCTCCCTCAATCTCCAAGTTCAGAGTGAAAATGGCGGTGACGTGCAGCTGTTTAAACTAGTGATGAGCGGGTTCGGTTCCTCGGAAACCGAACCCCCCCGAACTTCACCCATTTTACACGGGTCTGAGGCATACTCGGATTCTCCCGTATGGCTCGGTTAACCCGAGCGCGCCCGAACGTCATCATCCCGCTGTCAGATTCTCGCGAGATTCGGATTCTATATAAACAACCGCGCGTCGCCGCCATTTTCACTCGTGCATTGGAAATGTTAGGGAGAGGACGTGGATGGCGTCCTCTCCGTTTATTCATTGTTGATGCAAATATTTGTGCTTGCTTATATTTTAATTGTGGGGACTGGGAAGCAGCTGTATTATTAATATAGGAGGAGTACAGTGCAGAGTTTTGCTGATCAGTGACCACCAGTTTTATCCGTTCCCCGCCTGAAAAAAAAAGCTCCTTATCCATTATCTGTGCTCAGTGTGCTGCATATATCTGTGCTTACACTGCTTAATTGTGGGGACTGGGGAGCAGCAGTATTATATAGGAGGAGTACAGTGCAGAGTTTTGCTGACAGTGACCACCAGTATACGTTGTCTGCCTGAAAAACACTCCATATCTGTGCTCAGTGTGCTGCATATATCTGTGCTCACACTGCTTAATTGTGGGGACTGGGGAGCAGCAGTATTATATAGGAGGAGTACAGTGCAGAGTTTTGCTGACAGTGACCACCAGTATACGTTGTCTGCCTGAAAAACACTCCATATCTGTGCTCAGTGTGCTGCATATATCTGTGCTCACACTGCTTTATTGTGGGGACTGGGGACCACCAGTATATTATATAGGAGGAGTACAGTGAAGAGTTTTGCTGACCAGTGACCACCAGTATACGTTTTCTGCCTGAAAAAACACTCCATATCTGTGCTGCATTGTTGTATATAGTAGGAGTACAGTGCATAATTTTGCTGACCACCAGTATATAATATATAGGAGTACGGTACAGTAGGCCACTGCTGTACCTACCTCTGTGTCGTCAAGTATACTATCCATCCATACCTGTGGTGCATTTCAGTTTTGCACAGTTTGCTGACCACCAGTTTATAATATATAGCATTACGGTACAGTAGGCCACTGCTGTACCTACCTCTGTGTCGTCAAGTATACTATCCATCCATATCTGTGGTGCATTTCAGTTTTGCACAGTTTGCTGACCACCAGTATATAATATATAGCATTACTGTACAGTAGGCCACTGCTGTACCTACCTCTGTGTCGTCAAGTATACTATCCATCCATACCTGTGGTGCATTTCAGTTTTGCACAGTTTGCTGACCACCAGTATATAAGATAAAGCATTACGGTACAGTAGGCCACTGCTGAACCTACCTCTGTGTCGTCAAGTATACTATCCATCCATACCTGTGGTGCATTTCAGTTGTGCGCAGTATATATAGTAGTAGGCCATTGCTATTGATACTGGCATATAATTCCACACATTAAAAAATAAAGAACAAAAATGTGGAGGTTAAAATAGGGAAAGATCAAGATCCACTTCCACCACGTGCTGAAGCTGCTGCCACTAGTCATGGCCGAGACGATGAAATGCCATCAACGTCGTCTGCCAAGGCCGATGCCCAATGTCATAGTAGAGAGCATGTAAAATCCAAAAAACAAAAGTTCAGTAAAATTACCCAAAAATCAAAATTGAAAGCGTCTGATGAGAAGCGTAAACTTGCCAATATGCCATTTACGACACGGAGTGGCAAGGAACGGCTGAGGCCCTGGCCTATGTTCATGGCTAGTGGTTCAGCTTCACATGAGGATGGAAGCACTCATCCTCTCGCTAGAAAACTGCAGTGCCACTCCTAGATGGGCCAGGTGTTTGTGTCGGCCACTTGGGTCGCTTAGCTTAGTCACACAGCTACCACATTGCGCCTCTTTTTTTCTTTGCATTATGTGCTGTTTGGGGACTATTTTTTTGAAGTGCCATCCTGCCTGACACTGCAGTGCCACTCCTAGATTGGCCAGGTGTTTGTGTCGGCCACTTGGGTCACTTAGCTTAGTCACACAGCTACCTCATTGCGCCTCTTTTTTTCTTTGCATCATGTGCTGTTTGGGGACTATTTTTTTGAAGTGCCATCCTGCCTGACACTGCAGTGCCACTCCTAGATTGGCCAGGTGTTTGTGTCGGCCACTTGGGTCACTTAGCTTAGTCACACAGCTACCTCATTGCGCCTCTTTTTTTCTCTGCATCATGTGCTGTTTTGGGACTATTTTTTTGAAGTGCCATCCTGCCTGACACTGCAGTGCCACTCCTAGATGGGCCAGGTGTTTGTGTCGGCCACTTGTGTCGCTTAGCTTAGTCACACAGCGACCTTGGTGCGCCTCTTTTTTTCTTTGCATCATGTGCTGTTTGGGGACAATTTTTTTGAAGTGCCATCCTGCCTGACACTGCAGTGCCACTCCTAGATGGGCCAGGTGTTTGTGTCGGCCACTTGGGTCACTTAGTTTAGTCACACAGCTACCTCATTGCGCCTCTTTTTTTCTTTGCATCATGTGCTGTTTGGGGACTATTTTTTTGAAGTGCCATCTTGTCTGACACTGCAGTGCCACTCCTTGATGGGCCAGGTGTTTGTGTCGGCCACTTGGGTCGCTTAGCTTAGTCACACAGCTACCTCATTGCACCTCTTTTTTTCTCTGCATCATGTGCTGTTTGGGGACAATTTTTTTGAAGTGCCATCCTGCCTGACACTGCAGTGCCACTCCTAGATGGGCCAGGTGTTTGTGTCGGCCACTTGGGTCACTTAGCTTAGTCACACAGCTACCTCATTGCGCCTCTTTTTTTCTTTGCATCATGTGCTGTTTGGGGACTATTTTTTTGAAGTGCCATCTTGTCTGACACTGCAGTGCCACTCCTAGATGGGCCAGGTGTTTGTGTCAGCCACTAGGGTCGCTTAGCTTAGTCACACAGCTACCTCATTGCGCCTCTTTTTTTCTTTGCATCATGTGCTGTTTGGGGACTATTTTTTTCAAGTGCCATCCTGTCTGACACTGCAGTGCCACCCTGTCTGACACTGCAGTGCGACTCCTAGATGGGCCAGGTGTTTGTGTCGGCCACTAGGGTCGCTTAGCTTAGTCACACAGCTACCTCATTGCGCCTCTTTTTTTCTTTGCATGATGTGCTGTTTGGGGACTATTTTTTTGAAGTGCCATCCTACCTGACACTGCAGTGCCACTCCTTGATGGGCCAGGTGTTTGTGTCGGCCACTAGGGTCGCTTAGCTTAGTCACACAGCGACCTTGGTGTGCCTCTTTTTTTCTTTGCATCATGTGCTGTTTGGGGACTATTTTTTTCAAGTGCCATTCTGTCTGACACTGCAGTGCCACCCTGTCTGACACTGCAGTGCCACTCCTAGATGGGCCAGGTGTTTGTGTCGGCCACTAGGGTCGCTTAGCTTAGTCACACAGCTACCTCATTGCGCCTCTTTTTTTCTTTGCATGATGTGCTGTTTGGGGACTATTTTTTTCAAGTGCCATCCTGTCTGACACTGCAGTGCCACTCCTAGATGGGCCAGGTGTTTGTGCCGGCCACTATTGTCGCTTAGCTTAGTCACACAGCGACCTTGGTGCGCCTCTTTTTTTCTTTGCATCATGTGCTGTTTGGGGACAATTTTTGAAGTGCCATCTTGCCTGACACTGCAGTGCCACTCCTAGATGGGCCAGGTGTTTGTGTCGGCCACTTGTGTCGCTTAGCTTAGTCACACAGCCACCTTGGTGCGCCTCTTTTTTTCTTTGCATCATGTGCTGTTTGGGGACTATTTTTTTGACGTGCCATCCTGCCTGACACTGCAGTGCCACTCCTAGATGGGCCAGGTGTTTGTGTCGGCCACTTGGGTCGCTTAGCTTAGCCATCCAGCGACCTCGGTGCAAATTTTAAGACTAAAAATAATATTGTGAGGTGTGAGGTGTTCAGAATAGACTGAAAATGAGTGTAAATTATGGTTATTGAGGTTAATAATACTATGGGATCAAAATGACCCCCAAATTCTATGATTTAAGCTGTTTTTGAGGGGTTTTTGTAAAAAAAAAACACCCGAATCCGAAACACACCCGAATCCGACAAAAAATTTTCAGGGAGGTTTTGCCAAAACGCGTCCGAATCCAAAACACGGCCGCAGAACCGAATCCAAAACCAAAACACAAAACCTGAAAAATGTCCGGTGCACATCACTAGTTTAAACCCGTGAGAATCTGACAGTGGGATGATGACATTTTCCCTCGTCCTGGTTTCCAAGTCTGGCGTGAAGTCCCGAGCCAGACTCGGATCCCAGCTTGGAGAATGATGTTGGGGGGGTTCAGTTCTCTGAGAAACAAACCCATTCATCTCTAGTCTCCAGTGACTTCAGAGAACTATATGAACAGCTTGCCCAATGGACAAAGCTGTAAACATCATTCTTAACTCTGTTGCTTGTAGAACCACTTGACCCAGCCAACTACCCACTTCCTAGTGCATCTCCTGAATCACGCCTGCTTCCAGTATTCAGCCAGTTGCTAGTATACCTTGGTGGACCCAGTACCTATCATGCTATATTAATTAGAACCTGGTATTAGCACGGTCATTTGAGAGACATACTGTGTAGCTTATGCTGCTCTGCATTCCAGCATATCCTGCATAGCTGGTGCTGCTCTGCATTCCAGCATTTTCTGTGATGCTGGTGCTGCTCCACACTCTAGCATAGCATTTCCTGTGTAGCTGGTGCTGCTCCAAATTCCAGCATTTCCTGTGTAGCTGGTGCAGCTCCACATTCCAGCATTTCCTGTGTAGCTGGTACTGCTTCGCACTCCAGTATTCCCTGTAGAGCTATTAATGCTCCGCAATCCTGCTTTCCCTGTCTAGCTGGTACTGCTCTGCATTCTATCATAATCTACTTTCTGGGTTTAGGCCAGTACACCGAGCATTCCAAGTACATTCCACTCACAGGGTATCAGCCCAGTTCCTTGACATCCATAAAATACTTCAGCTTTACCATAAACTCTCTTACATATGATGATAAGTGACAGTAGTCCCTTTCTCTTCTCTTGTGTGAACACTGTCCATTTCTCCTTAGTGGTTCCCCCGGGAACACCATCCATCAGTAGCGTTACAAATTGTGTTTATATGTACCATGCAGCTTTTCTGAGTATAAACTATGACCAATTTGTGACCAGTTCTAAATCAAATCCAGAATTGCCACCTACAAACATACTGTTTTGTTATTTCCACCATATCATACTGTATGAGCTTCCTGCTCACTTTGTAAAACAATATAGAGGCATCGTCATTGAAACAGTCAATAGAGTGTCAAAGTAAAAAATATTACATAGAGAGAACATACAGACTCTACACATTATAAGTCGCTATGCTTGCAAATACGCACAGTGAGCACAGCAATATATGGTAACATATGCATTTAAACAGACATGCCACAGAGATATATTCGACACATATTTCATATCAAGCGCCAGACATCATAATGTTTTAAATGTATTTAATGGAGTAACGTCATGTATGTGTATTATTGGAACGAAGCAAGATGGACATGTCGTATTTGGTATTAAAACAACCAGATTAATGTGTATATCAATTTGATACCTGTTATTAAGTTGTAGCTCATTGCAACAAGTAGATATGATTAAATGTATGAAAGCTAAAGTCACTCTTATTAGAACAATGGATTTCTTGGAAGACAGCATGCCTGACCAGTGGCTATCTCCTGTAATTTGTCCATCAAGGCTGAACCTTGTTTGCATATGAACTGACCAGTGACTCCTCATGAATGAGAAAGTTCCCTCCCCTAGACTAGTCTGTGCACTCCCCCAAACTACATAGTACATAGCTGATTGCAGACACAAGAGAGCTCTCTGTTTTTTCCCCTGGGTCCTGAGCGAGATGGAGTGTTTGTAATATTTTGCTTCTGTTAGCTGGAGTTGAGACACAGCTAAAGATGGAGGAACTGGAGCATAGAAAGCATTGAGCAAACTATGGTAATTGTATCGCTGGCCATGTATGTATTTGATTTAGTTTGTATTAACTGCTTACTGTATAAATTGTAACCATGTACTGTATATATATGTATAAATATGTACTGTACATTGTGATATATTGAATACATATCCTTTTAATAACAAATATATACATCGATGAGCTTTGGAACTCAGACAATGTGTGCGTGTATTGTTTTATCTTAAGGGATGTAGTGTTTTGCGACGTACAGTGCACTTTTATCGTATATGGTAATAAGATGCGTCTGGCGACTGCAGTATATATTAGAGCAGGCATTTTAAATATTTGTTAGAAAACAATTTGGTATTTACAATAGTTAGGAAAAGTTTAACTTCAGGCAGCATATCCAGAAAACCTAAATATATTGGTATAATTTTGTGTGGTATAAAAAGCAGACTTTATGTGCCATCTTTTCTTGAAAGTATAAAAGGATATTGCATACCTTTAACAATATTAAGAGCCTTGCTAAGGTCCCTAGGGTTTTAAATAATATTATTGAAGCTTTTTATGATTTTTATATCTATATTTGTTTCATAGTTAAAAACACAAGAGTAATTGCTTTAAAAATTACCTCTGCCTCGATTCTGACTACTGTATTAATTGTCGACTGCCCTGACCTCAGCTTGACCTTCTGTCAACCTAATAAGTGCAAGTCATTTTAAATATTTGTTAGAAAGCAATTTGGTATTTACAGATGGGGGCTGCGTCTGCGATATCACGTTCTTAATGATGCACTGTACATTACAAACGCAGCTGTGATCGACCGGCTAACGATGGACGCATCGCGACATGCTGACGAATCACATCCATGTGTATTGTTGTGTTACCAGTAAACCACTGATATGAAATTCAAGGGACAGTGTATTTCTCACAATATTTAAAATGCTAAAATTTATTTTTATTGTTTCAAAACAAAGTTCAAATAAGTCATATTGTGTTTGATTCAGATTGGATTGTTTATCTGTTAAGTAGATTTAAAATTACATTTAACGGTTGCTGCATATCCATGATATGGCTCTGTTAGCATGCAGAGAAATTTTGTATATTTTTAAACTTAGGCCTAAAGTAACATTGGTGCCTGTATAGAGTGTGATTTCTTTGTGACAAAGGAGCCGCATGGTCTGTCCTCCATTATGGACTAGCCACATGGTGTGTACACCATCTTGTGTAAACCTCATGGATCTGGAAGTGGGAGGAGCAGTGGCCATTTTAGGAAGGTCACTTTCTAAATAGCTGATTTTCAGTCTGCTCAGAACAATCAGTTTCCTTTGTCACAAAGTTTCCATATATCTACATTCATAGCACCATTTATGAGTTACCAATGAATTTATTTAACCCATGCCATAGTCAATTACAAATAGTTTCAATTGGGCCTAGTGAGAGTAAATGGTGAGATAAGTGAATGTTTTTTTTCCTTCTTGTCTGTGTGTAATAATCTTACGTCAAGTGGGGGGTTGCACACAGATAGAAAAAGAAAAAAAAGAGTTTGTTTGTTTGTTTGTTTTTTTTCAAGATTTGTGGAGTATAGGCATTGAAATGCAAATTAACCTGTGTAACTACTTTTTTTTAGTAGTGAAAAGCAAATATCTTTGATATGCAAATTAGAGGCAGTGAAGAGGTGAGGTGTCTCATAGGAGGCCAGTAAATGATATATATATATATATATATATATAATATTATTGTAATTATGTGTATATTTATATCAGTGTATGTTCTGCATCTGCAAGATAGCTATCCAATCTGAATCATAGCATTTAAATCATAGGTTATTGCAGTCATTATAGATATGTGTGAAATCGGATACATTTGTTTGCTATCTAGATAAATTTGAAATAAGTGTATTAAGGGAGTAATTATAAAGACATGAAACGCAGTTCTGGCCTAGTCGTTAAAGGTTTATACAGAAAAACTGGGTGTTGTGTTAAGTGAGCGATTATAGTTAGTATTGCTCACATTTATAGAGACTGTGTGGTTTGTTGAATTGCAGACGCACTTTTTGTACACGTGGTATGGACAAAGTACAGGGTCGCACATTCGGCGTAAAAGGCATGCACGGTCGCATGTTTACGTAAGGTTGCATAGGATTGTGGGAGCAAAGTACAAATCACATGATAGATGTTCAATTAAAGGTGGGATAGTATACATTTAATACAATAGCACATAACTATCCGATTTCAAAAACAGGTTACCTTAAAAAATTAGTTTAAAAAATTGTAAGTACCTCTGGGGTAAAGCGGCCAACCTAAGGGAGTAAAAATTTTCTGTACAGAAAAGAAAAACAAGGTGTATTTGAGTGAAAGTAGAGTGAGAGGATTTGAACCCCGGAAATTCGGGTCCCGTGGTACACCAAGTAAGTGGAGGCTTGGTGGCGTGAGGCGGCTGACTTACATTAATATAGATAGAGATAATACACAAATCGTGAGGAGATTTGTAGAGGAGCGTGATATAGAAATGTGCATTGTGCAGAAGTATAGAAATTGTGAATTGAAGTTTAAAGGTTTTGTATTACGCTCCGGCTGAGGATCGCAGCTTCTATATTTGATTCCAGTGGTCGTAGGACGGATAGGTAACAAGTACCTATACGCTGTGCGATTGGACTGCATGTTTGTGGGTGAGATACATAGCGCAACTTGATATCCCTTTACGAGCTTTTGCGCAAAATAGCGGTATCATTAGCGCTGTGTACAGCATACGCAAGCGTGATTTGTGTAAGTCAAAAAGGGAAGTTTTTGCTGGTCTCTCTCAGGAAAATCTTCATTGGAAGATATTCACTGGAAAAGGTAAGTTACTCCTAAAACTTCCAGTGAATAGAAGCCAGTTGGGGCCTCACTGGGTACGCGGTGGTCACTATTGGAGTGAGTCGTGGTACATCAGCGGAGAAGGAGCGAGTGAAAGCGTTAGGTGTCTTTCCCCGTCTATTGTGTTGTGCATTTGGGAATTGCGTTTATAAGCAAAAACTCCGCGATGGGATCCAATTGCACAAGCAGTGGGCATTTGGTAGCTAGGGTTCAGGCTGAAGAGTTGGGACTGAGAAGGTCAGAATTGCGGCCAAAAGGGTCAGTGAGGTTTATTATGTGTGAGAAATATGGCTCACACATGGAGGCTTATTGCAATGAATGGGTACGTATGACTGCTAATGATAGGGCATCATTCCCTGGGGTTGGTGAGTTTGATCCTAAGGTATTGCAGGTGGTATGTCTAACCAAAGTCATATAAGACAAGAATGGAAATATAAGAACTGTTTGAACTTGTAGCAACAATGGCCCTCATTCCAAGTTGTTCGCTCGCTAGCCGCTTTTCGCAGCAGTACACACGCTAAGCCGCCACCCTCTGGGAGTGTATCTTAGCTTAGCAGAATTGTGAACGAAGTATTCGCAATATTGCGAAAAGATTTTTCTGTGCAGTTTCTGAGTAGCTCGAGACTTACTCTTTCAGTGCGATCAGTTCAGTGCTTGTCGTTCCTGGTTTGACGTCACAAACACACCCAGCGTTTGCCCAGTCACTCCCCCGTTTCTCCAGCCACTCCCGCGTTTTTCCCAGAAACGGCAGCGTTTTTTTCACACACTCCCATAAAACGGCCAGTTTCCGCCCAGAAACACCCACTTCCTGTCAATCACACTCCGAACACCAGAACGAAGAAAAAACCTCGTAATGCCGTGAGTAAAATACCAAACTTCTTAGCAAATTTACTTGGCGCAGTCGCAGTGCGAACATTGCGCATGCGCAATTAGCGGAAAATCGCTGCGATGCAAAGAAAATTTCCAAGCGAACAACTCGGAATGAGGGCCAATAAACAAGTAGGAAGAAAAAGAGAAAGCAAGTACACCACCATATGTAGATGTGGAAGCAGTTACGGCCAGCATACAAACTATAGAAAATAATAAAAATATGAAAAATATGACTGTAACCTATATATGTACTAATGAATGTTGAAGTTTTATTTAGGAGGAGAAGGCGACCTGATTGGTTTCAGCCATTTCTCATGCACTCAGAGGAGTATCCAACCGGTAAAAGAAGAGCAGTAGCCTGCGGGTGAAGTGGTTGAGACCTGTGGAACTGGTAAGTATGGTATCATTCATGTACATATATAGTAAAACCCAAAAATAAAATACAAATCAAGAAAGTAACATCAGAAATGGAGAAAAACCCATCCGCACATTAGTATTTGCCAGTAGAAAAGCGGACAGAGACAGGGTAACCCCCGGTATTTCTTTTAGTTACCATATGAGAAGTATTCAGTCCTAGTAATGCCCCTAGTCAAGATGAGCTCGGAAATGTTTGTTGGACCATGTACAGACCCTTAATACGGGATTAGAATGATTGAATGAATACTTTGCATGACCTAGAAGCTTGTTACATTTTTTTTTTGTCTTTTGCAGTAATAGAAAACTCTCCATCTGGATAAGATCACTGGTAAACACTAATTTGGCAAATGGGAGGTGGCTGTCTCTGTGCTAATGGACGGGCTCAATAAGGCATTGAGGGTCAGGCTGCAGACTTCTTTGCCAAATTGGAAAGGGGTCACAGTAGCTAATCTTAGAGAGTGCGCTATTGAACATCACAAGAATATTGCTAGGTGCAGAGAACAACAGGAGGAGAGGTTGAGGATGGTAAGTATACAGGCACATACAGGAAAGACCCATTAGTCTAAACCCCAGATCCCTAATGGTAAGTCAAGGTCAATAATATGTTACACTTTTAGGAAGGAAGGGCATTTTGCCAGAGATTGTAGAAGTAGTAAGACACATAGTCAATATAGACCCCCTAGACAGAAAACACAAGCCACATTATTAAACACATAGACGGGACCAAGGGACATATAGAAAGGAATCACAAGCCATATAGAAAACACAGATTCGGCTAATGGGAAGAACAAAATAAATGCAACATTACCCTTTGACAAAACTTGCTGGGGTTAAGATGGGGCCTCTAAACTTTTGCTTCTTTTTACTAGCAGAAATGGCCCCTGATTAACTTAACAGGAGCTTTGTTAGATATGATATATATATAATGTGCTCCCGCTCAGGAAGTATAAAGTATGTTAGACACCCACGAAGACTAATGTTACATTTCACTGTTCTAGATTCAAGTCCATCACAGTTAGAGGAAATTATCTCACAGATACCGGGTTCCCTATGAACTTAGGATGGACAGGACACTGGATTGATGGCTGGGATAGTCCCAATAGCGATACAACAAACACAGAATTTTTTTTAAGGGGAGTAGACTAAGTAGAGAATCACTTCCATGTAATGCCCATTCCAGTTGTCAAATTTTAATAAAATCTTCTCCACCTCTACAAACTCATCTGTCACCAACCTCTATTCTGTTTCTCCACAGTTTCCTCTTCATCTTTTGCGTTCACACAGGGTGGTACAATACATGGACCCGATTACAGTTCAAACACTACATGCCTATTTGGTCCTTCAGAGTTCTGCCCGAACCCAGTATATCTCACCAGCACGATAACACCAGTATTACTGCAGTGTGCCTTGTCATGCCCAAAGGGTGGAGGAAGGATGAGAATACTGGTCAAGGGAAATTTTGTATAGACACTGATATGCCTGTTGGTGAATGGCAAACCTGATATTTTTCTTTTTCATTTTATCCTTCTTTCTCTCCTCTATAGATTTTTTTTTTTGAGTTATGCTCATGGTAGCCTACATTGCAAACACACAACAGTTAAATTAAGATACAAATCTGTGTTCCCTACAGGAAAAGGAGGTCTGGAAGTCGAAGTGGTATGGTTAGGAGTCCCCAGGACTCTGGAGAGATGGACAAGGTAAGCCAGTGGCCCCCAGAGCATGTCTCCCAAGCCTAGCTGAGGTGGCATATGGTCTGACTCACCTAGGCTAAGGAAGGTATGTGCAAGCTGGTAAGAGCCTACTGGAGTGCACCAGGGTTTTATTCTCATGCAGGAAAGAAAGCAATGACCTGTCTTACTTGCTTGAGGAAGAATATTGGTAAAGCAATACCAACAGAGCCATCCCATATCCCTCCTGCAGACAGACCATTTCAGATAATACAAATCGACTTTGTACAGTTAACACCCTTTAGGAATTATTGTTATGTATTGGTGTGCACTGATGTTCTCTCAAACTGGTTAGAGGCATTTCCTGCTGCCACGGATGCTGCTGTGTTTACCGCAAAGAAAAATTGTGCAGAAATTTGTGTGTAGATAATGGTACCCCTAGAAGTAGGAGCAAAGCTTGAAATTGGACTATTGTGATCATAGATACTGCCACTAGTATTATGTAGCATCAGAACCACACCCAGATCTTCACTTAACAAATCACCCTCTTCGAAATTTTTGTTTTTGTTTTTGTGTCTTTTTGTTTTTTTGGAAGACAACCTCATGTCATGATTAATCCGCACAATGATCAGAAATACACCAATGAGGTGGCAGTACAGTACCTTATTGAGATGAGCCAGCATTTGAAAACTTGACAAAAGAACTTGAAACTGTTGATTCCTGGTATGCCAAATACTAACTGTCTTGATTGTGAACCAAGAGACTGCGTGATTGTTCTTACGCTCAGGTTGCCTAATAGACAGGTGGGAAGGACTATACCAAGTTTTGTTGACAGCACTATCCCAGTGAAAGTAGCCGAGAGAGAGACTTGGGTCCATGATTCCCATTGCAGGAAAGTCGGTAGTTCGGAAGGAACGCGTAAATGAAGTGAGATCGCAAAAGTATCACCAGAGAGTCTGTTCCGTGAAGACTGAGAGGCGGCACTGTTGAACACTACCTGAGCGTGCTAAAAGATCACAGAAAGACCAGTCGTTGTAATTGATATGCTATGGACAAGAGTTGTTTTGTTCTATTTCTCTTTTCTCTCTTTCCCGCTAAAAACATTTATTTTTTTCAGGACATTCTATTTTTGCGAGGTTTTTCATGAGGAGTCAAGTGTGGGACTGGAACTGGTTCTGGAGGAAGGAGTGATTTCCTTATAGGATCCCAGGATTAGCCGATCAGTTTGTTAAAGCCAGAGAAAAATCAAAGGTCTAGTAGTTACGGAGTTCGGAGGTAACGTGATAGGCTATTGTCTGAGGAATACTGTATTTTGTAGTTATTGTGACCCCATATTTGAAGATGAGAGCATCCAGAGATGTCAGTCTAGCAATAAGGTGACAAACATCCCTTGAGTGATTACCACTCACTAGTGGGTAAGGTCTTAAACCAAACGGAATGTTGGATGTGCTCACAGGTACCTCTAAGACAAAAAGATGCAGGATTAGTGCCATATTTTTTTTTAGAGTTAGCTGAGGTACTTGAATTATACGGAAGGGGGAGGTGAACGGTGGACAAAGAATATAATATAACTAGACCCCCTAGCCTTAAGATCCACCAGTACCATAGATAAATCCTTGGTATGTTTAAATCTCACCAAGTTCAGGAAATTGGGAGATAATCAGGAACAATCAGACAATGGCTGTTCACACATTGCAGATAAAGAGCTCATTAATATATGTGGAAGAAAGGTTTATGAGTGGCTCTCCCCGAACTCCGAAGGTTTATGTTATTTAGGAAGGATACTACTTATAACCCTTGTTCAATGATTAAACAGACCTAGCATACGTTCCAGAAATGGAAACAATGTTCAGAAAATGATAGGAATATGTAAATCATGAAAATTTTATATGTCCCTTTCACAATTTGTTTGTGTCTTCTTCATCTACCCAGAAGAACCTCAATCGAATCTGAACATCAGTGTACAAAGACGTAGGTACATGTATGTGTGAAATGTTCGTCAAAATCAGACATTATAGGCCAAAGCACTGTCCCAGCATACTCTATAGGTTGAATGTTGTCCCACACCCAACCAGTGGTCCTGTGACCGCCGAGTGCATATAGAGGAGGTCTTGTCCTCCCCCCTGTCTTCCCCAAATATAGTCAGATGTCTGATTTGTGAAATGAATACATACGTGTGTCTAGGTCACCAATTATTGTCTGAAATATTTTTTCTTATGTTAATAATTGATGGCAGTTATTGTTTACTGCCAATAGGTGGACTTTCGAAGTCAAAAATATAACATAGAGAGAACATACAGACTCCACACATTATGAGTCGCTATACTTGCAATTACGCGCAGCGAGCACAGCAATATATGGTAACATATGCATTTACACAGACATGCCACAGAGATATATTCGACACATATTTCATACAGCACATAACTATAACATATCAAGCGCCAGACATCATAATGTTTTAAATGTATTTAATGGAGTTACATCATGTATGTGTATTATTGGAATGAAGCAAGATGGACATGTCGTATTTGGTATTAAAGAAACCAGATTAATGTGTATTTCAATTTGATACCTGTTATTAAGTTGTAGCTCATTGCAACAAGTAGATATGATTAAATGTATGAAAGCTAAAGTCACTCTTATTAGAACAATGGATTTCCTGGAAGACAGCATGCCTGACCAGTGGCTATCTCCTGTAATTTGTCCATCAAGGCTGAACCTTGTTTGCATATGAACTGACCAGTGACTCATCATGAATGAGAAAGTTCCCTCCCCTAGACTAGTCTGTGCACTCCCCCAAACTACATAATACATAGCTGATTGCAGACACAAGAGAGCTCTCTGTTTTTTTCCCCTGGGTCCTGAGCGAGATGGAGTGTTTGTAATATTTTGCTTCTGTCAGATGGAGTTGAGACACAGCTAAAGATGGAGGAACTGGAGCGTAGAAAGCATTGAGCAAAATATGGTAATTGTATCGCTGGCCATGTATGTATTTGATTTAGTTTGTATTAACTGCTTACTGTATAAATTGTAAACATGTAACTATATATATATACTGTACATTGTGATATATTGAATACATATCCTTTTAATAACAAATATATACATCAATGAGCTTTGGTACTCAGACAATGTGTGCGTGTATTGTTTTCTCTTAAGGGATGTAGTGTTTTGCGACGTACAGCGCACTTTTATCGTATATGGTAATAAGATGCGCCTGGCGTCTGCAGTATATATTAGAGCGGGCATTTTAAATATTAGTTAGAAAGCAATTTGGTATTTACAATAGTTAGGAAAAGTATAACTTCAGGAAGCATATCCAGCAAACCTAAATATATTGGTATAATTTTGTGTGGTATAAAAAGCAGACTTTTTATGCCATCTTTTCTTGAAAGTATAAAAGGACATTGCATAACTGTAACAATATTAAGAGCCTTGCTAAGGTCCCTAGGGTTTTAAATAATATTATTGAAGCTTTTTATGATTTTTATATCTATATTTGTTTCATAGTTAAAAACACAAGAGTAATTGCTTTAAAAATTACCTCTGCCTCGATTCTGACTACTGTATTAATTGTCGACTGCCCTGACCTCAGCTTGACCTTCTGTCAACCTAATAAGTGCAAGTCATTTAAAATATTTGTTAGAAAGCAATTTGGTATTTACAGATGGGGGCTGCGTCTACGATATCACGTTCTTAATGATGCACTGTACATTACAAATGCAGCTGTGATCGACCAGCTAACGATGGACGCATCGCGACATGCTGACAAATCACATCCATGTGTATTGTTGTGTTACCAGTAAGCCGCTGATATGAAATTCAAGGGACAGTGTGTTTCTCACAATATTTAAAATGATAAAATTTATTTTTATTGTTTCAAAACAAAGTTCAAATAAGTCATATTGTGTTTGATTCAGATTGGATTGTTTATCTGTTAAGTAGATTTAAAATTACATTTAACGGTTGCTGCATATCCATGATATGGCTCTGTTAGCATGCAGAGAAATTTTGTATATTTTTAAACTTAGGCCTAAAGTAACATTGGTGCCTGTATAGAGTGTGATTTCTTTGTGACAAAGGAGCCGCATGGTCTGTCCTCCATTATGGACTAGCCACATGGTGTGTACACCATCTTGTGTAAACCTCATGGATGTGGAAGTGGGAGGAGCAGTGGCCATTTTAGGAAGGTCACTTTCTAAATAGCTGATTTTCAGTCTGCTCAGAACAATCAGTTTCCTTTGTCACAAAGTTTCATATATCTACATTCATAGCACCATTTATGAGTTACCAATGAATTTATTTAACCCATGCCATAGTCAATTACAAATAGTTTCAATTGGGCCTAGTGAGAGTAAATGGTGAGATAAGTGAATGTTTTTTTTCCTTCTTGTCTGTGTGTAATAACCTTACGTCAAGTGGGGGGTTGCACACAGATAGAAAAAGAAAAAAAAGAGTTTGTTTGTTTGTTATTTCTTTCTTTTCTTTCAAGATTTGTGGAGTATAGGCATTGAAATGCAAATTAACCTGTGTAACTACTTTTTTTTAGTAGTGAAAAGCAAATATCTTTGATATGCAAATTAGAGGCAGTGAAGAGGTGAGGTGTCTCATAGGAGGCCAGTAAATTATATATATATATATATATATATATATAATATTATTGTAATTATGTGTATATTTATATCAGTGTATGTTCTGCATCTGCAAGATAGCTATCCAATCTGAATCATAGCATTTAAATCATAGGTTATTGCAGTCATAATAGATATGTGTGAAATCGGATACATTTGTTTGCTATATAGATAAATTTGAAATAAGTGTATTAAGGGAGTAATTATAAAGACATGAAACGCAGTTCTGGCCTAGTCGTTAAAGGTTTATACAGAAAAACTGGGTGTTGTGTTAAGTGAGCGATTATAGTTAGTAATATAGTGCAATTCTGTTGGTTTTAAAGAATAAATATTTAATATGACATTGCACTCACATAAAAAGATAACATAAAAGCATGTATCACCAGTTCCCTGGTATTGGATTCCCCAACAGTCACGCTAGTCCTGATGTACTTGGAGCTCCTCACCAGATCAGATGTAACACCCAGTGTTGGGAAAATCAGTGGAGAGACTCCAGGATCCGCTGTGGCTGCAAGGTCATGCTATGCTAAGCTATGCTTCTGAGGAAGGATTGTATAATCCGAAAACGCGTTAAAGCAGGTTAAAGGGGACTTTGTAACCACTGGACCTTGCAGCCACAGCGGATCCTGGAGTCTCTCCACTGATTTTCCCAACACTGGGTGTTACATCTGATCTGGTGAGGAGCTCCAAGTACATCAGGACTAGCGTGACTGTTGGGGAATCCAATACCAGGGAACTGGTGATACATGCTTTTATGTTATCTTTTTATGTGAGTGCAATGTCATATTAAATATTTATTCTTTAAAACCAACAGAATTGCACTATATTGCTCTTTTTAAGTTTTAGCTGCATAAGGAAACATTGTCGTGCTGATCGTATGAGGATGATAAAGACCTTATTGATGTTCGTGATAACCCTATGAGGGTGATATGCATTGATTCGTCTATATCCATGTGAGTGGGACCAATAAAGCAAGTCTTTCTCTCTATGGTGCCATCTTTTATTTGCACTATTGGATTTTTTTATTTTAGGACTAATGATCCATATTGTGATGGATTTCTGATCTGATGTAAGAGTGAGATTCACTGCCAGTTACCATTGTGTAAGCCATTTATGAATTTTTGAACAGGAGCGCCACGTGTGGCCAATTTTATTTAAATTTACTGTTGCACTTAGGGGTTTGGTGAAAGCTCTGTCTTTTGTTCACACAGGCTGCTACTGTTTTCTTTGCAAGCGCTTTGGAGAATATTTTGTATTGATTATAGTTAGTATTGCTCACATTTATAGAGACTATGTGGTTTGTTGAATTGCAGACGCACTTTTTGTACACTGACAATGCTAAATTCCTTGTCGTATAAACAACCCTTATGAAGCTAAGAACACTGTACGCTGTTTATTTAAGAAATACCGTAATGATACGCTATTTGCGTAACGATCGCTCAGCCGTAGGCGAGACGCTCAAGCGTCACGTTCGCTCACGGCCCAGTGATCACAGGACACGTTATTGGTTATGTCTAGGGGAAAGATTCGCTGTAACGTAGCGTACGCTAGAGACCACGAGGAGGTCACCAGCGATGCAGACGCTCACAACACTATACCTTTATGTTAAACCTTATACCGATGAAATACACTGAATACCTTAATGTGAGTACAGGGTGTAAGTGCAACCTTGTGGAACCTGACTATCTACAAGGCTGCATGAGCGTCACCGACGCTCAAATGAACACTTATCACTATAGGAAATACACAGATACTGGTTTAGGTTTCCAAGGCCTATTAACTGTATTATGTCTAATATACTTGTAAAAGGGGATAACAGTACATATGATACACTACAATATAACAGAGACTTCCTAACCACAGAACTAAACAATAAATACAAAAAGACAATACTACACTGACCTAAATGCAATACGATACAATACTATAATACTATAAGGTATTTAAGAGAAAAAGAGGAGAGAGGGAGATAGAGAGAGAGAGAGAGAGAGAGAGATTGGCTCGCAGAAAGACAATGATTATGGAGAGAACTTACGCACAAAGGGTATGATCGCCAGCGCCTCGATATCCAGCTCCCGATTATCAGCAGATAACCGTTGATGAGAGAGTGAGAGCTGGATGTGGTCGGCCTGCCTATTTATGCTCCACACACAATGCAATCTCCTGGTCCTACAATCCCATTGTCCATTGGCCGAAGGAATTCGGCCCTGCATCATAACAAAAGGTCATAGGGTGATTCATACAGGTGGGCTGTGACGATTTCCAACAGCTCAGGTGGGTGGGAAACTGGGTTTCCCGCCGCATACCTGAGTATGTGCAAATCATAGAAATGGACATAAACTTCTTATGTCCATAACTATTCGCACGAGCGATTAATACGCTCCAAACCAACACCGGAATATTGCTAATCAAATACTCTTCCGATGGGTACCAAACACTGCTGTATGATTCCTGTTAAACCCTTCGTACGATGCAAAGAGGGATTCCTCAGCTCTGGGACATTATACTTTAACCAAACTTACAGAAACTATCAAAGGGATCATGATCTATAAACTACATTAATTGTGAACATTTGTAACTAATGAGTCGCACGCTACGATCACATAAACTCTACCGTAAATGCGCATACTGCGCGTGCGAGTGCACGCTATTGCGGGTATGCGCTTCCACGGGAGAGCGTACGCATGCGCAGCACGGACCAGTGTGCGGTGCAAATATGGCAACGTGCATTGAGACATTTTTCTGACTTTGACAGTCCACCCTTTGGCAGTCAATAATAACTGCCACAAAATATTTAAGGAGAAAAATGTAAGTCAGGGGTTAATTGATTTCCATGGTGGGGAAAGGAAGAAGAATGGAGTAGGTGTGAAGAGGGTATGACCTAGTGAGAAAGTAGAAGCATGTGTGTATGAGTCCATGTTTGGAGGGTCATGTATCATCGTGCCGTACGTGTGGTAAATCAAGCTTCGAGGTATTGCGAAGTATACATTTGAATTCCTTCTTATCCTGTGGTACAGGTCTGTGGATGGGCTGTCAAACTCTACCGAGCTCATTTCGGCTGTGGTTGTAACACAATGGGGATGCACATTTTAGTTGATGATACATGAATTGGGGGGGGTATGTGGTTGCTGCTATCTGTGCCTGTATTCCCTATCGACTATGTGTGTTATTACCTGAGGGTTGCAGAGATGAAGATAAAGAACACTTACGAAAAATGCAATGATATTCTATGTCAGGTTAATGTACGTTCGTCGATTGGGGTCTTGATTGGTGTCGGTTGACTGGAGTCTTCTTCTTTGTGCTTTTGCTCATAAATCGTGAGTAAAGCATACAACGTCCATGGATTTACAAAAAATGTTGGGCTAGCGTGATTTTAAAGTTCCTAGGGAAACTGGGGTACCCATGGCATTGTCCATCAAAATCTTGTTTATCAGGTCGTCTGCTCTTCTTCTTTCCATCTTTCCGTTGTCGGCCCCTTGGCTCATCAAATCCTTCGTCTACGTGGGTCTTTGTACCTCGGAGGAAAACATAGAAATGGGTGAAAGACGGACCGTATACTCATTACATCATTACGTCATGGTTTCTAGCATTGGGTCATAAATCAAATCCAGGTTAATTACAGTTTCCTCACTCCTCAAGCTCATCACTTTTGTACTTTGTTTGCACCCTATTAAAGCCTGCCCGCATCTAAATATCAATCCAAACGATATAACGACACCCAAAATACATAGGAGAAACTTTCCAACATCCATTATGACTCCTTGAGCCCAGTCTCCTAAACCGGAGAACCAATTTCGCGGGTTCAACCATGACACCCAACCAGTCAGCTCATTACCTACAGCAGCAAGGGTGAGATTGTGTTTTCGACGAAATTCCCACTTTAATTGCAGAATATCGTCCATCTTTTGGTCTATGACCTCTATCGGATCCTCGGTGCTATTTGTGATATACGTGCAACACTTTATGCCGTACTGTGTTGCCAATGTAACACAATATCCGCCTGTTACTGCTGTAAGATAATTAAGAACCATCCTATGCTGAACTAGTTCTGTTTTGTAAGCTTGAAGTTCTCTTCCAGTGTATCTAAACGTGTCATCATACATTTCAGTGATATTATCTAACAAATTGGCGAGTGCGGAAATGTATCTATAATTCATCACACCTCGAGCGGTGCGAGTGAAATCTAACGCTACCAGAACCTGAATCCCGGTGGATTCATGGATAAGATCAGAGGCCGGATGCTCTAACCTTTCTGACAGTTGTCTTTTAACAAGGTGCTCGTAGTGAGTGTGAGTATAAGGAGTTTGGGCACCACGGTGTATGTCCTTCATTTTGTCATGTGTAACAGTCATTACTTCAGGCAATACTTTTCCAATATAACACAATCCTTCAGAGTTTGGGGCAAGCCACTTGTACGCCTTTCTCCCACATATGAAATATGCATCATCGGGGAGAACATAAGGGACGGAGAAGGACATGACCATGTTACAAACCTTCCAGGTGAAATCTCCTGACCCTAATTCTTCCATCTGTCTAATGCACGTATCGGTTTGTACGATATGTGCACAGTATCCTGGTGATACCTCTCCAACTTTAGTAATCCTATTTCCTAAGGTATATCGATACCGGAAAGATTTTCCTCTACTGGCTATGTGGCGTACGAGCTCTGTATCTGTAGGCATTCTATCTGCTCTGTGTGAAAAGGTCATGGTAAGGTTGCTCCATGACACTTCCCAATTTCCCGGTTTTCTGGGATTGGAGATGTTAAAACATATGAGGGACCTATCCACATGGTATTGGTGGAGCTTCAAACTAGGAGGGCTGGAGATGTTAAACCTCCGGTCCACCGGTCTCCCACCACTTAGCTCAAGTACCTCCCCTAACGTTAAAGGAAATGGTACTAGCCCTGATTTACTGTGACCCTGAGGTACTTGAGAGCATACCCAACAATCTGTTTGGTTTAACACGTTACCCACTAAGGAGTGATAGTCACTCAATGGATGCCGGTCTATGTGGATATTAAAACTAGATTGACATTTCTTTATGCATCCATCTTCAACCAGATTATCACAGAGCCTACAGATACAATTTTCCTCAGCTAACAATCCATCACAATTTCTTCTATCGGATCGTTTTCTGATACTCGCCTTTGCTTGTTGGCTTGGTTGATCTTGGAAAACTACGCCTCCATCATCATAATCGGAACCCATTCCAGAACCTCTTTCGACCTCTATGGTACTCTCGCCGGAACAGACTGCTCTGGTCAACATCATGGTTAACATCAAAATCCGGATCACAGTCTCTTGGGGCAAGTCCATCTTTGAGGAGGAAATAGAGAAGAATGAGAAGGGGGAAAAAGAAATTTTAAAGGAGAGGGGATGGGAAGTGGAGAAAACAATAAAAGGGAGAGGGGAGTCGACAGCTGCTTTCGGTCTTCAAGGCTCAGGTGCCGCCTCAGTCCTCCTGGAACAGACACTCTAGTGATACAACCTCTACCGTCTGTTCCTTATCACGGGACTTCTCTGGATCAGCAACCTTCTTGCAGTGGGATGAATGGACCCAAGTCTCTCTCTCAGCAACCTTCAATGCTGTGGTGCTAGTCAATAAGACCTGGTATGGTCCTTCCCATCTATCAATAAGACAACCTGAGCGTAGAAAATTTCGTATCATTACATAATCCCCAGGTTCAATGTCATGACAATTACTATCTGGTAAATCAGGAATCACCAACTTCAGATTATCATTTTGATTCCTCAACTGCTTACTCATATTAATTAAGTACTTTACAGTTACTTCATTGTTACATTTCAAATCATCCTGAGGGTTAATTATGACATGCGGTTGTCGACCAAACAGAATTTCAAAAGGAGACAGATTAAGAGGGGACCTGGGAGTGGTTCTGATACTATACAAAACAATGGGTAAAGCTTCTGGCCACGTCAATCCTGTCTCTGCCATTACTTTACTCAATTTATTTTTAATAGTGCTGTTCACTCTTTCGACCTTCGCACTCGCCTGTGGACGGTACGGAGTGTGCAGCTTACTATCAATTCCCATCAACTTACACATTCCTTGAAAGACATCACCTGTAAAATGGGTACCCCTATCACTTTCAATGATTCTAGGGATACCATATCTACATACAAATTCCTGCACAATTTTCTTAGCTGTAAACATAGCGGTATTTGTAGCTGCTGGAAAAGCCTCGACCCAATTCGAGAAAACATCTATGCAAACAAGTACATATTTCAAATTTCTACATGGGGGTAATTGAATGAAGTCAATTTGTATTACTTGGAAAGGGCCGCCGGCAGGTGGGATATGGGAGGGTTCTGTAGGTATTGCCTTTCCAATATTCTTTCTCAGACAGGTAAGGCATGACATTGCTCTTTTACTAGCATGAGAGGAGAATCCTGGGGCGCACCAGTATGCTCTTACCAATTTGCACATCCCCTCCTTGCCTAGATGAGTCAGCCCGTGAGCTGCTTCAGCCAGACACGGAAGGTATGCCCTGGGGGCCACTGGTTTACCATGTCCATCCGTCCAGAGCCCTGAGGACTCCTGGCCATATCCCTTTGCCTTCCAGACTGCCTTCTCCTGAGTGGAACACAAATTCTGCATTTCACACAACTTTTGTGTGTTGATGGTATTAAATACCATCAGTTGTGTGGTGTCTGTCCGTATGGGGGTAGCAGCTGCAAGCTTTGCAGCTTCGTCTGCTCGGCTGTTACCAAGGGATACTGGGTCTTGACTATATGTATGTGCTTTACATTTGATAACAGCCACTCTGTCGGGTTCCTGTATCGCTGTTAGAAGCCTTTTTATGTGAGCTGCATGCGCTATCGGTGTACCAGCTGCCGTCATGAAATTTCTGAGACGCCATAGCGCTCCGAAATCATGGACTACCCCGAACGCGTATCTAGAATCGGTGTAGATATTGGCAGACTTACCCTTAGCCAATTCACATGCTCTGGTTAGGGCGACCAGTTCAGCAACCTGGGCTGAGTGAGGTGGGCCTAGCGGTTCCGCTTCTATGGTGTCTTGGTCATCTACGACTGCGTATCCAGTACACAAGTCTCCCGAGTCTGACTGTCTGTGACAACTACCGTCCGTGTAGAACGTGAGTTCTGCATCTTCTAGTGGATTGTCACTGATGTCAGGCCTTGCGGTAAAATTTTGGGTCAAATATTCCATACAATCATGTGTATCTTCCTTTGCATTAAATCCTCCTTCCCCATCACTCTCACCTCCCACCCTTTGTGCCTGTCCAGGCACACCTGGGAGAAATGTTGCAGGGTTTAATGCGCTGCATCTCCTTATGGTGATGTTTACTGGGGCCATTAATGCCAATTCCCATCTCGTAAACCTTGCTGATGAGACATGTCTGGTTTGGGCAGAATTCAATAAGGCCGATACCGCATGTGGTGTATGGATTGTGAGGTTGTGGCCTAGCACGACATCTTCGCTTTTCGTCACTAGCAATGCTATCGCTGCAACGCTACGCAAGCATGTGGGGAGGGATCGCGCTACCGTGTCTAGCTGAGCGCTGTAGTATGCAATTGGCCTGCTGGCATCACCGTGTTTTTGTGTTAGTACCCCTGCTGCGCACCCAGCACTTTCTGTTCCGTATAGCTCAAAGGGTTTCCCATAGTCTGGCATACCTAATGCTGGTGCCTGCGTTAGGCATTGTTTGAGTCTCTCAAATGCTGTTTCGGATTCGTCTGTATGCGAAATCCGATCAGGTTTGTTTGAGGAGACCATTTCCTGCAAAGGTAGTGCTAATATGGAAAACCCTGGGATCCAATTACGGCAATACCCACACATTCCTAAAAACGTCCTGATCTGTTGCTGGGTTTGTGGCAGTGTCATGTCTCTAATGGCTTGGATTCTATCAGCGGTCAGGTGTCTCAGTCCTTGTGTTAGACAGTGTCCCAAGTATTTTACCTTAGCTTGGCATAATTGCAACTTGTCTTTGGAGACCTTGTGACCTGTGTCTGAAAGATGAAACAGGAGCTGTTTCGTATCCTTCAGGGATGCCTCCAATGAATCAGAACACAGCAGTAGATCATCCACGTACTGTATCAACACTGATCCACTTTCCGGTTGGAAAGACTGTAAACAATCATGCAAAGCCTGAGAAAATATACTTGGACTATCTATGAAACCTTGGGGTAACCGAGTCCACGTATATTGGACTCCTCTGTATGTGAATGCAAACAAATATTGGCTGTCAGGGTGCAGAGGTACCGAAAAGAAAGCGGAGCAGAGGTCAATAACAGTGAAAAATTTGGCAGTGGGAGGAATTTGCATTAGGATGACAGCTGGATTAGGCACTACGGGGAACTGACTCTCAACTATTTTGTTAATCCCCCTTAGATCCTGCACTAGCCTGTAACCCCTCCCCCCACTCTTTTTAACAGGGAAGATGGGACTATTTGCTGTGCTGGACGTTCTTACTAGAATGCCCTGTTGTAGCAAGCGCTCTATTACCGGGAAAACTCCTAACTCCACCTCTGGCTTCAGAGGATACTGTGGGATTTTTGGAGCTATCCTACCATCTTTTACTTGTACAACTACTGGAGCTACATTTGCCATTAATCCAGTGTCCTGTCCATCTTTTGTCCAAAGCGACTCTGGTATCTGAGATGTCATCTCTTCTACTTGGGATGGATTCCTATTTGTCATAATGGAATGTGACATTAATTTTGATGGGGAGTCTAACATGTCTCGTACTTCCTGAGCGTGATTCTCAGGGATGTCCAAGAATACACCTTCAGGAGTACAATAAATGACGCAACCCATTTTACATAGTAAGTCTCTTCCCAGGAGATTGGTCGGTGCCGATGCAGCCAGCAAAAAGGAATGCTTGGTATGCAAAGGCCCTATTGTAATCTCGGCTGGTTTGCTAACAGGGTAGTGCTGGACTACTCCTGTTACTCCTATGGCTGGAACTGTCCTACCAGTGGTTCTCATGCCCACTGTCGAATTGATCACTGACTTGGCCGCCCCTGTGTCTACAAGAAAGTTTAAAGTTTTACCGGCTACATTGATTGCAATCTCTGGTTCGCTTCCAAGACTGGCAATCAATTTAACTGGTTGCAGATTACAGGTATGGCCACACCCCTATTGGGTATGCTGACCTCCCTGAATCCCGCTGGCAGCAACTACTTGTGAGGGAGTTAGCTGGGAACTACCAGAGGCATGCCAATCTCTGTTTGGGGGATATCTTTTTGTTTCCCCTGTATGTGGCTCAAAACTCCGCCTCTGTGGACCCTGCTCCCAATGTCGTGTGTGGTGTTGTTGTCTAGGGGGTTGTAAAGATCTTTGTACATTTCTTACTCTACAGTCTCGTGCATAGTGTCCCGGTCTGTTACAAGAAAAACATGTTATTACACTTGCCTTACCCACAGGATTCGGTGGTACATACGCAGGCTGCCTTGTGGTCAGCGCCTGTATACTTACGGACATCAACTTATCACTTTGCGACTCCCTGTGCCTAGTGATATTTCTGTCGTGATCAATAGCAGCCTCTCTCAAGGTGGACACTGACAGACCTCGCCAACATGGCTGCGTGGTCTGTACCCTAGCTTTTAATGTTTCTTTCAAACCATCCATCAGTACAGATACTGCTACTTCTCGATGGTTTGGGTTGGTCTTAATGTCTTCTATACCAGTGTACTTTGCCATTTCTAATAGTGCCCGGTGAAAATATTCTATTGCCGTTTCGGACTCCTTTTGCTTAATGGAAAATATTTTATTCCATTTAACAACGGCTGGGAAATACTCTTTTAGCTGTAAATTTATCCTTTTTACATTATCCTTGTTGTACACGTCTGTAAGCGGTACATCTTTATCCAATGCACAATCAGCTAAAAACTGAGTTGCATCAACATTGGAAGGTAAACAAGCTCTTAGCAGTATCTGCCAATCCTTGTTGTTGGGTTCTACCGTGTTACCTAAATCCCTGATGTATTTTTGGCTAGCAACTAAATCCTTCCTGGGGTCAGGAAATTCGGACACTATTGTTCTTAATTCCATTCTGGAAAATGGAGTGTACATGGCAATGTTCCTTATGGGAGTGGCTCCAGACACATCTGTTTTTCCATTGGGAACTGCTATTACCCTTACAGGAGCAATTCTAACAGCCTCTTCCTGTGTAGATTCTACAGCTTGTTGTGGTACAATTGTTTCAGTGTAGTGCATGGTGCCGTACTTACCCGTTGACACGACCTCACCTATCCCTCCGCTAGGGGCTTTCACTAATCTCGTGGGTGTCGCTGTGCCTACTGTGGTCTCTGCTATGGTGGCTGCAAGAGAGAGAGCTGAAATTGTTGCTGAATCGTCTTCTTGATCACACTCCTGAGGAAGGTTCAAAACAGGGTACATCTTGCACGGGTTAATACTTGCATGAGTTATTTGGTTAACATCATTAACATTTACAGTGTTACTAAGAGTTTGTGTTTTACAACCCAGTGCGTTTCTCTCCGCAATCAACTTCTCTCCTGCAATGTATGGTGGGGGAGGAGCTGTGGCAATCAACTTCCTGACTGCCCCAGATCCCGCCGCCAGAGCCAAACCTCTCTGTATCTCACCTTCCTGGTGCCATAACTGTAAATAATCATGATGCTGAATTCGTCTCTTTGCTGATTTTACGAGACATATCCTCCTCCTTAAATTTTGTAACACCTCTGGACTGAAGCTACCTATTCTTGGGAACTTGTCCCTGTCTTGTACAGTCATTCTCTCCCATTCATCACATAAAGATTCGGTGTGAATTCCATATTTTTCACACATTACATATCGTGCCGACCCAACTGGTCGGTTCACAGAATCAACCTGAACCAGGGTTGATCGCCCCCTACCTGAGCAACTGGCCCCCATAGTCTGTAGGTGTTGCTTAATCCTCCTTGGATTTTCTGTATCAAGGTTTTCAGCAAGCCTTTTCAGACAACCAAATTACTCCACAGTAGGCCGGCGGTGGCGGTTTACCGAGTACCCCACTCACTCGCCCACCTCGACCAATACGACCTGTAAACACCGTTATGATGCCAGCGTACTCGATACAGGGCCCCTATGGAACCTTCAGTTTACTGGAACATATGAGGGTTACCCGCAGGACACTTACTCTTTCCAGTAAAGTTGGGGTTGTTAGATAGTTCCTGAGTGACCAGCGAACTTCCCTTCCAAAAATAAAAAATTACACAAATCACGTCAGAATGTACAAATAGCGTTTGTGACCACTTTACTCTAATGGTATTTAGGTCAGATTACTAACTACTGCACACAATTACGTGTGGTCCAATCGTTCGGTACACGAGCACTATTTGTCATGTACTGAAAGACCAATGGAATCGATGTTTCCGGCCGCGATTCCTTCAGCAAGAGCTTATGGCCTATATGGGTTCTGCACCAACACCCCAGGCGTTGTGCCACTGGACTTTTATAGCGGACCTTTTACCTTACGACCTCCTGGTCTTGTTCCTTATGACCCGCTATACTCTAATGCTCAAATATTATTTAACCAGGGATGCCTCCCTGGCCACCGTATATGTCACTTACACGTATGTTCCTTGACGAGTACCCGACTTTCCTTTTGGTTCCACCTTAAAGTTATATAAACTTTTGTATACAAAACACACTCACTCAACACATGTACACTTTGTTTCTATATCTATTTCTGCGCAGAAATTGTCTTCAGGCCAAAAGTGTTACCAATTAGGAGCAGGATCTGTTAAACTAAATTTCAGATTTTCCAAAAAATAGATTTGCGTTATTTACCGCTGTGCGTTACTTATCGCTTTTGCGCTAATTATCGCTTTGCGCTAATTATCGCTTTGCGCTAATTCAACTTTTCGTGACTTGGGCTACGTGGGCGTAACCAGACGCTACGTTGCGTAGTGAACGCTGCGTGCGTCTGCCTTTTGGATTGCGTACGCTAGTCTTTGTTAGCGACACGTGTACGCAATGCAAAGGATCCACCGTAACACAATATATTTATTTATCAATGTAGGTGATCCCTGATCATCTACCGCAATCCACACTGCCTGCCTTGTATCTCAGACAAACCGTGTGTTTGTTCTATACTTTAACTATTACCTCTAAAATAACAGCAAATCTCTTTTTTAGCACTTTCTATCAACTATAAAAAATTGGCAAACAGGAATAGTGATATACGAAAATGAAACAGAAATGCAGATAAATGTATGCGTACGCAAGACAAAAGAAAAATAAACAGTTTTAAAAGACACAAGCGTTTTGTTCTTACTTCCGGTTACCGGATTCCTTCAGCACTCTTTACCTAAGCGAAGCAGACGCTTATCCCGTCAGCAACTGCGAGACAACCTCCCACCCTTTTGCTGGGGGATAACGTCTGCTGATCTACCTAGTGCAGATGTGAAAAGGACCGGACGAGCCCGCAATTGACAATGCTAAATTCCTTGTCGTATAAACAACCCTTATGAAGCTAAGAACACTGTACGCTGTTTATTTAAGAAATACCGTAATGATACGCTATTTGCGTAACGATCGCTCAGCCGTAGGCGAGACGCTCAAGCGTCACGTTCGCTCACGGCCCAGTGATCACAGGACACGTTATTGGTTATGTCTAGGGGAAAGATTCGCTGTAACGTAGCGTACGCTAGAGACCACGAGGAGGTCACCAGCGATGCAGACGCTCACAACACTATACCTTTATGTTAAACCTTATACCGATGAAATACACTGAATACCTTAATGTGAGTACAGGGTGTAAGTGCAACCTTGTGGAACCTGACTATCTACAAGGCTGCATGAGCGTCACCGACGCTCAAATGAACACTTATCACTATAGGAAATACACAGATACTGGTTTAGGTTTCCAAGGCCTATTAACTGTATTATGTCTAATATACTTGTAAAAGGGGATAACAGTACATATGATACACTACAATATAACAGAGACTTCCTAACCACAGAACTAAACAATAAATACAAAAAGACAATACTACACTGACCTAAATGCAATACGATACAATACTATAATACTATAAGGTATTTAAGAGAAAAAGAGGAGAGAGGGAGATAGAGAGAGAGAGAGAGAGAGAGAGATTGGCTCGCAGAAAGACAATGATTATGGAGAGAACTTACGCACAAAGGGTATGATCGCCAGCGCCTCGATATCCAGCTCCCGATTATCAGCAGATAACCGTTGATGAGAGAGTGAGAGCTGGATGTGGTCGGCCTGCCTATTTATGCTCCACACACAATGCAATCTCCTGGTCCTACAATCCCATTGTCCATTGGCCGAAGGAATTCGGCCCTGCATCATAACAAAAGGTCATAGGGTGATTCATACAGGTGGGCTGTGACGATTTCCAACAGCTCAGGTGGGTGGGAAACTGGGTTTCCCGCCGCATACCTGAGTATGTGCAAATCATAGAAATGGACATAAACTTCTTATGTCCATAACTATTCGCACGAGCGATTAATACGCTCCAAACCAACACCGGAATATTGCTAATCAAATACTCTTCCGATGGGTACCAAACACTGCTGTATGATTCCTGTTAAACCCTTCGTACGATGCAAAGAGGGATTCCTCAGCTCTGGGACATTATACTTTAACCAAACTTACAGAAACTATCAAAGGGATCATGATCTATAAACTACATTAATTGTGAACATTTGTAACTAATGAGTCGCACGCTACGATCACATAAACTCTACCGTAAATGCGCATACTGCGCGTGCGAGTGCACGCTATTGCGGGTATGCGCTTCCACGGGAGAGCGTACGCATGCGCAGCACGGACCAGTGTGCGGTGCAAATATGGCAACGTGCATTGAGACATTTTTCTGACTTTGACAACACGTGGTATGGACAAAGTACAGGGTCGTACACACGGCGTAAAAGGCATGCACGGTCGCATGTTTACGTAAGGTTGCATAGGATTGTGGGCGCAAAGTACAAATCACATGATAGATGTTCAATTAAAGGTGGGATAGTATACATTTAATACAATAGCACATAACTAACCGAAGCTTTTTATGATTTTTATATCTATATTTGTTTCATAGTTAAAAACACAAGAGTAATTGCTTTAAAAATTACCTCTGCCTCGATTCTGACTACTGTATTAATTGTCAACTGCCCTGACCTCAGCTTGACCTTCTGTCAACCTAATAAGTGCAAGTCAAGTTTATAGTAGAACTATAAAATTGATTTTTTTTTGAGCATACTGCCTAAAAAAGAGTAAACAAGGAAGCTTCAATGTGGTTGAATATCTACTTTTGTTTCTTTACTACGCTGTTACAGCACCCACAGTCAAAATGTAAAATGGGGCAAGAGCTCTCATGGCACTGCTATAATACATTGATGCTATTTTCTGCTCTAAGTGAGTAGTTTACTAACTTTTGAAATTGCACCTCAATGAGCTGTAAGCTTTAAATGAAACCTTCATCTAAATACACCATTTGTTTAACTGAATAAATAGAAGGCAACAAATTGTGGTGTCTTAACCAAAACAAATTGATTGGTAAACAAAGTAATTTTGCTCTCTGCACTTATTTCTGTTATGCAAAAATAAAATCCTATGATGCAATATTTTATGTATGTTGTACAATACGAATAAATCATTACTAAAATCCGCATATATAACTCTCTGAGAAAATAGTATTCTGTTTATTTTGTTTGTCACAAATTATAACAATATGAGCATGTTGTTTCATTTTAAATGTGTATTTTTGTAAAATTATCCAATATTTTATAAATGTATTTCTTTTATGTAATTAATTCTTTCCAGGCTACCCAAGCTCTTATTTCTGATCTACAGAAAGTGAGCAGAGCAATTTCTGTTTGCTGTTAAGATGAACCACAGTTCATAAAGTATATTTTACTGTAGAACAGGAGATGTTTCATCTCTTTCAAGAAGATTTCCTTTAAAGAAATATAACCTCTGAGCTTTGTAGTTATGAAATTGATAGCTGTCTCTTCCCAAAGGAGATAATATATTTTACAATTTGCTCAATAGCAATAAATGTCATAAGTGAAGAAAAAGAATACATATATAGTGGTGCTATCACTAAAGATACTTATTACGCAATTTCAAGGGTAATTTTTGTACTAGAAACAAAAGTACTGTCTATAAACAATGACATTTTTTTCCCTCAGGAACACCTAAAAATTATAAGACAGGAAGAGACTTCTAAAAATAGAAATGATCATTTACTATAAAAAGTGTGCTATTTATTAGTACATTTTATGGTGCACAAACCCACCAAACAATGTGCATGGTGGAATAAGAAGAACATTAAAGTTCAACTTACTACCCCTTTAGGACCATTGGGACTGATGTAGAATTGACTTCAATGTAGTGGTTCCCACCACTGATGTCAATGTAGCAGTTCCCACCATTGACTTCAACGGGGGAAGCTTTGTATTGACAGTCTAGCTGCTCACAGCTGCATCTACCTAATTGTCCGCTAAGTGGCTGATGGCTCCTCTAATAACAGGACTCACATGGGGTTCCTGAAATTCACATAGAGGAGCTCATGTCCGGTATGGATCGGTGTTGCATCTTTTGTTAACCCCTTGGATGTCTACATGGACTGAAGAGGACCTGATCTACACTAGGAGTATGGATTCAATTTTTTAGCTATCGTGGATGCTGCTGGAGAAGTGGATGTGAATGGCTACAGAGAGTATAGGTAAGAATGTGTGAGTGTGAGTCTGTGTAATAAAGTTGTACTTTATCGGTGTGTGTTTTCTGTCATTATATTAATATTTCTTTTACAGGGAGACTGTAGGCACCATTGGGCCCTTCCAATCCTATGCTTGCTGGTACTCTTAGTTCTCCAAGTTATGGTATGCAGGGGAGGCTTACTGAGACCTGTAGTCCTCCTGTAAAAGACAATAACATTTTCAATTTTAATCTCGATTGCTATCAACTAAGCACCTACAGCCCAGGTTTGCCAGGATAGCCCCGTGCTTCAACTCAGGCCCCCGGTGCCTTGCAGGGGGGAACCATTCATTATAGAGTCCCCACTTCCTCTGGTCAAGTTTTTCCCTTGGCTGTGGCATTACCCCTGCTAGTGGAGACTGGTGCTGGCTCTAAAACCACAGTGGACCCCCTACTATTTTTGTTTCCCATATTTTTAGAACAAGCACCGTTTCAAAGTGCCCGGTACTGGTTATGCTTTACAGATAGAAGCATGCACAGATCTCACTGATCTGTGCTTGCTTCTGATAAACTCATACCTTGTAATCAAACTCACATTACAAGATGCAAATTTACACACAATTTTTTTTTGCATGGACTTGTATATGTAATAGTGAAGGCTATTACATTTGCCACTTTCTGAATAAACTTGCACCTTCAAACTGCACAAGAATTTGCGGGTTTGTACCCCCCAAAAACCACACCCTATTACATTAGGCTCCATAGGTCTATAAATGCAACTAGAGACATAGGGGAGATTTATCAAAGCTTGGGAGAGAAAGTGAAGAGAGATAGGGGGTATTCAATTAGGGCCTTTTTTTAAAAACAGCACTTTTCGCTATTTTTAGGGTTAATAGGGATTCTCCCTATTCAATAGACGTGCCATTTTTTTGCCTAGTCAAAAAACATGTGGATCAGCGAATCCATGTTTTTTCGCACCTGGGCCGGTGAAAACGTGGTCTGTTCTTGACGTTTTGGGGCATTTATCGCCAATGCCTTTTCACAAAAAAAAAAAAGAAGTGAAAAGACATTTGCGAAAATTCCTTAAAAATGGGCGAAAATGACCCGCAATTGAATACGCAGGGTGGTGAATTGGATAGCTCCAAAATTGTCAGAGCCATTTGAACACCCCTCATAGAATACCACGCAATCAGCTCTTATCTGTTATTTTTCAACTACAACCTGTAAAATGACAGTTAGAAGCTGATTAGTTAGTATTTTATCTCTTCATTTTTTTTTTTTAATCAATAGTTTTTTATTGAAAAGATAAACATTTTTATGGGGTACAGAACGAAGAAAAAGGGGGGGTGATACATCAACACAGTGTAAGGGTCGGTATGGTAGGGATGTAGAAGAAAGAGGGAGGGGGGGGGGGAGAATAGGGGTCCAGACTAGAATTGGAGGAGTGTTACATCGGAGCCTTGTATACATAATACATCAGAGAACTGAGAAGTTGGGACATATAGAAAAACTATACATTGCAGTAAGGTAGTAGTGGCCTAATCCTGTTGGGCAGAAGTTATAGGTACGCTTTAGAAGATGGTATTGGGGGGAGACCTAGTAGGGGTCGACTCTTAACAGGGAGGGGAAGGTGTAACTGCCTAGGTAATGGGGGGTGTGATGATAGGTGTTGTATTTTAGATCCCGGATGGGCTAAGTGGGGGTGAGGTGGATTTATGAAGATATTGAAACCCTTCAATCGAGGAAATAAAGGTTTGCCACGCGAGCCAGCGCGTTTTGAGGGAAGAGTAGTTGAGGGAGGAGGAAGCTGAATCTGTCTCCATATGGAAATGGTGGTTTATCTTATGTATAACTCTTAGCAGGGTAGGGGGAGTGGATTGTTTCCACATTTGGGCTAGGTTTGCTCGAGCGGCTATCAGGATGTGGCCCAGGACATATCTGGCAGGTGGCGTTATAGAAGCGGGGACGACTTGTAATAATGCTAGAGTTGGGTCTGGAGCTAGGTTGGTGGACAGAACTTTGTTTATTAGCTCAAATACATCTAACCAGTATTTAGTGATCTTTGGGCACGTCCATAATATGTGGAAGACATGTCCTACCGAGCCGCATAGTCTCCAGCATTTATTACTGTGAGAGGGCCAGAATTTATGTATTCGGTCCGGGGTTTGGTATAGTCTGTTCACTAGTTTAATATGCATTTCAGTGTGGTTTAGGCACTGGGACATGGAGTGCGAGGTTAAAAAGACTTGACGCCAGTCGTTTGGAGATAGGGTTTTTCCCAGGTCCTGTTCCCATTTCTTTTGGGCGTTTGACTTGGAAGGAGAGGTAGGGGTAATCCGAAGTTTATACCAGTATGTGATGTCGCCTTTGGAATCTGGTAAGGAGAGACGAGAAAAGAGAGTATGTGAGGATGTGTGGAGCGTTGCGTAGGTAGGAGGAATCGTCTTCCACCAGTGTGCTACTTGCACATAGTGGAAGAGTTCTGTAGCTGGAAGAGAGTAATGTGACTGGAGAGTGGAAAAAGATTTTAGAGAAAGTCCATCGAGGAGGTCTCCTAGGGATAATACTCCTGCGCGTCTCCATTTGGATAGGTTGAGATGTGGAATCATCGATGCTAATGTGGTGATGGATATCTGGGAAATATGGGAAATGGGCGATGTTAGGGAGGTCGATAGGGAGTCCCAGGTTTGTAGAGCAGCTTGCGTGGAGGGAAGGAGGGACGGTTGCGTAGGTCGGAGCGATTTTGGGATACGGAAAAGGTCAGCTAGGGGGATTGGGTTTGATCGAATTTGCTCCAGCTCCATCCAACCAATGTGCAATTGGGTTGAGAAATAGTATTTAATGGGGGCTAGGAGGGAGGCTTCTTGGTATAGAAGAATATTAGGTATATTAAGACCCCCAAACGCTCTTGGCAAGGTCATTCTTGAAAGAGCCATTGAGGGTGGTTTTGCAGACCAGATATACTTAGTCATGATAGAGGAACAGGTTTGGATGGCTTTCTTTGGGAAGGGGTATGGTATAGTTCGGAAGAGATACATTAGTTTAGGGAGTAGGGACATTTTAAATGCCGCCATTCGTCCTAGCCAAGAGACCTCATAGGATGACCAGGCTTTCGTAAGTGCTTCTAATGACTTCATCAAGGGGGTTAAGTTGGCAGAGAAGGCGTCTGTAGTGGAGATAGGGATGTTGATACCCAGGTATTTAATTGTATGAGTTCGTCAGTTATATGGAAAGGTAGCTTGGAGTGCTGGGGTGGAGTGAGATAAATTGAAGGGGAGGGCGTCCGTTTTAGTAGTGTTTAGTTTATAGTAAGAAGCGAGGCTGAAGGCTTCTAGGACAGAGTGTAAGACTGGAAGCGTTGTAGTGGGGTTGGAGATAAATAGGAGGACATTGTCTGTGAAGAGGCTCAGTTTATGGAGGGATGAACCGAACTGAATCGCCGGAATGTTGGGATTGTCTCTTATTTTAGCTGCTAGGGGTTCAATTGATAGGACGAAGATCAGGGGGGATAGGGGACATCCTTGCCTGGTGCCATTTGTAATAGGGAAAGGGTCGGATAGGAAGCCTCCATCGAACACCCGGGCCGTGGGGGAGCTGTATAACGCTAAAATAGAGGAAAGGATACGATCCCTAAATCCGAATCTAAGGAGGGTTTGGCGCATGTATGTCCAGTTTAATCTGTCAAAAGCCTTCTCTGCGTCTAACGAAAGCAAGAGAAGGCCCTGGTCTTCAGATAGGGAGTCTATCAGGTTGAAGACCCGACGTGTGTTGTCAGACGCTTGTCTCCCAGGGACGAAGCCAGTCTGGTCCGGGTGTATCAGTGAGGGTAGGAATTTGTTAATGCGTGTTGCAATCATTTTGGCGTATAGTTTGATGTCGCAGTTTAGTAGCGCTATTGGTCGGTAGTTGTGTACGTGGGCGGGGTCTTTGCCGGGCTTAGGAATAGTAACAATACGCGCTTCTAAGAGTTCTGGGGGAAGGGAGCCTTGATCTGAGAATGTATTGTATAGCGAGGTCAGGGGGGGAGAAAGGACGTCATGGAAAGTAGTATAGAAGTCAGAGACAAAGCCGTCTGGGCCGGGGGCTTTATTCCTGGGTGTGGATTTAATAGTTGTAGAGATTTCATCCGCCGACCAAGGGGCATTCAGAGAAGAGAGCTGGTCCTGCGTAAGAGTAGGGAGGGAAAGGTCATCTAGGAAGGACGAAATAGACGGAGGGGAGGGTTGTGGGGTGGACGGGTCAGTTGCTAAGTTGTATAATTTGGCGTAATAGCTTGCAAATTGGTTCGTTATATCTTTTGGGTTCAAGATCTTTTGTTTGGTGGGAGAATAGATACATTTAATTCTATTTCTGGCTTGCTGAACGCGGAGTTTGCGCGCAAGCATTTTGCCAGTTTTATTTCCTAGCAGGTAAAACTTGTGGCGCATTCTATTCAAGGCCGCTTGGGTGCGTGCGAGGAGTAGCTTTTGTAGTTGTCCTCGGACATTAGAGATCTCAGTTTTAAGTGTTTTGGAGGGATGGGCCCTATTCTTAGTCTCAAGGTCTAACAGGTCAGCCTCCAGAGTCTTCTGCTTTTGAAGGGCTTGTTTTTTGAGAGTGGCGCCGGCCTGAATGGCGGTTCCACGGGTGACGGCTTTAAAAGCACACCAGTGATTGATAGGAGAGGTATCTTGGGGAGAATTAGTGGTTAAATAGGAGTCAATAGAGTCAGAGATTATTTTTTTAGACAAAGGGTTATTTAGTAGGTAGGGATAAAGGCGCCATTGTCGGGGAGGGTTGTAGTTGCCCTGAAGGTTCCCTTTCCAGAGAACTGGGGCGTGGTCCGACCATGTGATTGGTAAGATATCTACGTTATTAGTTCTCTGGAGAGACCATTTATCACATAAAATCAGGTCTATTCTGGAGTAGGAGTTATGGACAAGGGAGTGAAATGTGTATTCACGACCTGAGGGGAATTGTGTCCTCCAGACATCGTATAAATCGAATTCTGCAAGCAGGTTGCGGAAGGCTAGGGAGGGGCCAGAGATAGTGGTTAGAACAGGCTGGGGGAATTGGCGGGACTTGTCCAATTTAGGGTCTAGAACAAGGTTAAAGTCCCCCAAAACTACCAGAGATCCCCTTAGAGCATTCCGTATAGTGAGGAATAATTTTCGCAAAAAGGGGACCTGGTTAGAGTTAGGAGCGTATAGGGAAACCAGGGTAACCGGTTTGTCATTGAGGAGGCCAGTTATGATAATATATCGGCCATTTTTGTCTGAAAGTTGAGAGTGTAGGGAAAAGGAGACATTTTTGTTAAAAAGGATGGCTACTCCGTTTCTTTTGGATGGGCCATTAGCATAGTACCCCACTGGGAAATGGCTGTCTTTAAAGAGGGGGGGATTAACAGAAGAGAAGTGGGTTTCTTGTAAAGCTACGACATCAGCTTTTTGCTGGTGGAAGAAGGAGAGGGCCAGCCTACGTTTGTTGGGAGAGTTCAGTCCCTTGACATTGAGAGATATAAGGTTCAACATTGGAAGTCTATATTAGACATGAGAAAGAGGGGTCTATGGAGATCTATTGGAGCGTATCTGCTCCGAGTGCTAATAGGCACTGGTAGCCAGGGATATGAATCAAGTCTGGAGCTTGAGGAGGCGGGGAGCATGCGGGAAGTGTATGGGTCAGGTTTAAAACAGGAGAGGAAGAGGTAAACAACGAAAAGAAAAGGTCCGGTATATTGGACCTGCATGACTACTGCAGGGGAAGGGAAAAAAAAATTCTGGGGAATGCAGTAGTGCAGAAAAAGGTGAAGGCGGGCTGGATTAACCTGCGCCGCCACTCCAAAACAACTTCTGAGAAAGTAACCTTAGGGCGTAGGCATCTATTGAAGGCTTCTCTAATTAGGAAACATATGCACCCTAGGGCATAGGCAGGTAATTAGTACGTGTCAGTAAATAACTGGGCAAAGTGTCGCCCCTTAAGATATAACAACAGTTGAACAACATGTGAGGGAGTAACCCCGTAACTTATAGACCTGGAAAACAAACTTATAATAAGGCACAACATTGCATTTGTAGAAAAGAGCAAAATAAGGATATTTTCAACTCCCCACACTAGGGGGGGAGGAGGTCTACAGCCTCCGTGACTCGGAGGTTTTGGTGCATGGATTCCGAAAAGACCCAGCTCGGCAGTCCAGTGATTCAGGTGTTCGTCCAATCATGGCTGACATTAGCAGCACGAGACGATGAAGACGGCTTCGAGATGGAAATGTCCCAGTCCATCAATAATTTCACACCTGCATCTAGGGAGGAAATTATGTAGGTCGAGTCTTCATACGAGACTATCAGTTTAACTGGGAATCCCCAGCGGTAGTGGATGTCGTGGGATCTCAAAGCAAGGGTGATAGGGGTGAAAGCACGTCTCTTTCCTATGGTAGCGGCAGAGAAATCTTGGAACAACTGAAGTCCCCCCAGAGTGTCTGAATTTTTGGATTCTCTAGCGGCCCTCATAATGCGTTCCTTAACTGGGAAGAAATGGACTCGAAGGAGGGTGTCTTTAGGGAGGTCGGATGAGACAGTTCGGGGTCTGGGGAGGCGGTGAATGCGGTCAATCAGGAGTTCCGAGGGATCCGCCTTTGGGAGGAGTTTCTTGAATAGGACAGTGGCGTAGGCTTCCAGTTCAGAGTTGGTGACTGAGTCTGGGATGCCTCGAATTTTGATGTTGTTCCGCCTTGATCTGTCCTCCATATCTGCCAATTTGGATTTGAATTGATCTAGATCTTGTTGTTGGCGATCATGAGATGAGAGTAGGTCGTTGTGGGAGGTAACCAATTCCTCCATCTTGCGTTCCAAATGATCCGTCCTATCTCCCAGAGATATCAGCTCAGTTTTGACCTCACGGATGGCAGAGGTCAGATCTTTAGAGAGTTCAGATTTGAAGGCGGAAAGTATCTGGCAGAGGGATCTCACGGTTAGGGGGGCATCCGACTCGCAGTCTACTCCCGAAACTGAGAGAGCTGTGGACAGGACACTAGATCCCAAGGGGTCCAGTGTGGCGGAGGGGGAAGGAGCATTTTGTAGCGGGGAGATTTGGAGAGATTTTCGCGAGGGGTAGGCGACTTTCGGGGGAATTGTCTCCTTTTTTTTTGTAGGAGCCATTTCTCGTCAGTAGCAGCGCACTTAGAGTACTCGGAGAGACGTGCTTCAGGGGAGGGTCCAATCGGCTGGTAATAGTGAAACAGGGGTGCTCAGTCACATTGATGGATATTACGTGTTATTTAGACAAGCATGAGTGGTGACAGACAGGTTAGAGAGCGCTCACATTGTGGAGGTCACTGAGGTCATAAAGCCGGAGGATGTGATTGCAGGAACAGATCTGAGCTGGGCGGGATGACAATCAGGCCTGTTAATCCAGAGGAGTAAGGGATCTGGTTTTGTCCCGAGGGTGGTGCGGCAAGGGTAGTGGGAGTGCTTCTGGTCTCCGATCTCGTGGTATCTGGGGTGGTCTGTGTGTTGGGTGCGGGGTATGATAATCGCTGCACGCAGCCGCTAGAGCTATTTCGCCGGCCTTTCTCAGGAGTAGGTGCTAGCTTCAGGAGATATGAGAACAGGCAGGGTTATAGAGATATAAGTATAGTGGCTGTGAGTTGACTATACCAGTATTCGCCACAAGAGGGAGCCTTAGTTACAGCCAGCACCAGTCAGGGAGTGAGATGGGTGCTGTGCCAGTCCCAAGATGGCCGCCGCTTATCAGTGAGAGTTAGGCCCACCGGAGGACTCCCGGTCGTCGATCCCCGCCAGCGGGGGGAGAGATCTTGCTAGATCTTGCTAGCAGTGTTGTGTGAGACGGGGGAGGAAGGGCAGGCGCCTGGAGAGGCCGGGAATCGGCCAGGTAGAGTCTAAAGGCCGGGCGGCGCCAACCGCAAGATGGCCGCCGGCTGCCAGCCAGACACTTCTCGGCCCTTACCTCCCGCAGATCGTCCGGTCCCTGGTCTCCTGCGAGGATCAGCGCCCGGTGGGTGAGACCCCCAGTGCCAGGGAGAGCCTTTCAGGTGGGTGGGAGAGTCCGTAGGGTCGCCGCACCGGGTCCCAGGAAACGCCGGCGCCGCTCCAAAATCGAGGCCCCGGCTTCTGGGGCGGAGGTAGGCCGCAATCCACAGGGGGCAACGCAGGGCCCCCCCGATTCCGCAGCTTCTTCCTCCAGGTGCTGGGTGTAGTGGTAGGGCTTAGGGGACTAGTCCCTTGTCGGTGGGCCTCCAAATCTGGTCTAGAAGTGGGTTTTAATACAGTGCCAGCCGGAGCTCAGCAGAGACCCGACCTTCCTCTATGCTAGCCAGGCCACGCCCCTTATCTCTTCATTTTTAATGGAACATTACAGATCATAACTAAAAATAAAGTTACAGGTAGAGGGTTAACACTTGATGGGAGAAACTACATTTGGAAATTAATTAAAACAAAGCAATCTCAGCACACAAATGAATAAAAAACAGAAAAGTGATAAGTCATCATTTGTATTGGTGCCCCCAGATATGCAGCCTTATGTTTCACACTGGTAACATACCACCAGAATAATAAAATATAATAGAAAACATCTTTGGTTGCTTCTGGTGATCGCACACACAGAATTAAAAGAAAAGTTTCCTTAAGGATGAAATAGGAAATACCATCCGTGGAAGTCACATCCATGTGGAAGAGTCCACCTTTTGTTGCT
Source organism: Pseudophryne corroboree (assembly GCF_028390025.1). Taxonomy (NCBI): domain Eukaryota; kingdom Metazoa; phylum Chordata; class Amphibia; order Anura; family Myobatrachidae; genus Pseudophryne; species Pseudophryne corroboree. The sequence continues at coordinate 417,146,490 of NC_086445.1, read as the reverse complement.
CCAAAGTATTTATCCACAATGATATCACCAGTGTTTCTTTTTTTGTCTCTTATGTGTTTAATTTCTTTAACAAACAAATATCCACAAAGATATTACCTAGAAGAGAAGGAACAGATGTATATGGTGCTGTGAGTTTCAAACAAAGTTATTTATACGTAAAATATAGTGCCAATCATTTTACGCAGTAACATAAAAAACAAATAAAACCTTCTGGCATCTAGAGTAAAGACAATTGTGTGGAACTGTACTGTGATAGCTCATGTAGAAGAAGCAAAGGTGTGCTCTCCACCAGGGGAGTTCTGGAATCTCCCTCCCCAAAACATCATTCAGGATGCCAAACAGATTTCACCAACATACAGTATGTGTTGAATGGATACAGGTAAGTATAATTTTGCAATCAGAGCATTTCAAGCTCTTAAAGCTTTACTTCAGAGATGTATGGTATTATCTGTGTCCATATTCCCTAGACATAGGTAAAGTACTGATTAACCAGGAAGTGACATCACAGAAAGTGCTGTGTATATTAAACATTAAAAATAACCTCCTACTCCAACAGTCACACATGATATAACTATAAAATATCACAACATAATTATTCAGTGGATAACATTATAAATATATTTAAAAAAACATCATAGTTTAATTCAGAAAAATCACCAGCCAGAAGTGCATAATCATGCAGTTCTGTATTTCGCTATTCATTCCACCTTCGAGATGGTGACAAGAAGTGGGGCAGCTTAATGTCCAAATGCTGCCTCTTGTATATTGTTTAAAATCAGGGGAGTCTAAACTGGTAGTGCCTTGGACCAGTGGAGCTGAGACCTGTGACTGGTAGTAATGATGCCATAGAGGTTTCCTGAGAACTAGTGTCCATAATAATAAAAATAATAAAATATAAATAATAAACACTTTTCCATGTTTTCTCAGTGCTGGAATCTTTTTGCAAAATATTCTCAACTTGATTTGATACAGTTTCTGACAGAATAGGGACATAGAAGGAGGTGTATTTTGTAAAAGGTGTAAAGAATAATTTTTTGTGCAGCCGCTGAAATTGCCAGTAATAATTTGCGGATCGGGCTTCACACTTCAACTCCTGAAAAAGACATACAAAAAAATAGTCCAAGCGGGTGTCAGGGAGAAGATACTCATAAAAAAAATCAATAGTAAACATTCAGATCTGGCCCCCCAAAAACATTTGATGTACTGTAAGCAGTGATACAAATTTGCTCTAGGTGGTCCACATTTAGAACAAGAATGTGTGTTTGATATACTGATCCTAAAGCAATGGTAGGGTGTGAGCTATGCCTTATAATATATGTTTAAGAACAGCTCAGTATGAGTAGACATATGCCTGACCTAAATGTGCTGGAAGGGGGAACATCATTCCACTTAACTGGGGCCCATTGAAACTGGGGGTGAGGATATGGGCTTTGCCAAAGAGTGTCAGGGTGACAATTAAGGGGATCTTAAGGGGTCTATTCATAAAGCAGTAAAAACAGTGGAGAAGTGAGCTGGTGGAAAAGGTGCCCATGGCAACCAATCAGCTGCTCTGTACAATTTTATAGTATGCAAATTATAAATGTTACTTCAATGCTGCTTGGTTGCCATGGACAACATCTCCACTGGCTCACTTCTCCACACTTTTCACTGCTTCATGAATAGACCCCAAATTCACTAGAAGGAAAATTTATGATGAGGGGTGGGAAGTAAAATTACAATGGGGGCCTATAGACACAGGGTTGGGGGAGGGGTGCAAAACACCCCCAAGGTATATTTTTTTAAAGAAAATATTTAAAGATATCTTTAGAAATGCTTTTAAAACTTTATCAAATAATTGAAAAAAAATTAAAAAGAACACTAGTGTCTGAGCGGTTCTGGGTGAAAAAATGTGTCAAGTTAAGTCGTTAATTATTTCTTTGTGGTTTTCTATTTTCTGTAATACCAATTCCTTGTACAGTATAATGTACCATGTTTGTCTGTAAAATTAATCTAAGTCGGGCCGCTGCTGCTATGAGCCACGTGAGGCTCATTTACTTCTGTCTGCAGGGCTACTGGAGACCCATACTTCCCATCCTCCACTCCTGTGCCCAAGCTCGTTATAAGAACTGCCTCCCTACCAGGACTTTCTAATCTTTTATATGTTACAGCCTGTGGTAAGAGCCTACCTCCTCTTTTTATACTTATATTGCACTTTGCTGACTGTGGACGTACACTAGAGATGAGCGCCTGAAATTTTTCGGGTTTTGTGTTTTGGTTTTGGGTTCGGTTCCGCGGCCGTGTTTTGGGTTCGAACGCGTTTTGGCAAAACCTCACCGAATTTTTTTTGTCGGATTCGGGTGTGTTTTGGATTCGGGTGTTTTTTTCCAAAAACACTAAAAAACAGCTTAAATCATAGAATTTGGGGGTCATTTTGATCCCAAAGTATTATTAACCTCAAAAACCATAATTTACACTCATTTTCAGTCTATTCTGAATACCTCACACCTCACAATATTATTTTTAGTCCTAAAATTTGCACCAAGGTCGCTGTGTGAGTAAGATAAGCGACCCTAGTGGCCGACACAAACACCGGGCCCATCTAGGAGTGGCACTGCAGTGTCACGCAGGATGTCCCTTCCAAAAAACCCTCCCCAAACAGCACATGACGCAAAGAAAAAAAGAGGCGCAATGAGGTAGCTGTGTGAGTAAGATTAGCGACCCTAGTGGCCGACACAAACACCGGGCCCATCTAGGAGTGGCACTGCAGTGTCACGCAGGATGGCCCTTCCAAAAAACCCTCCCCAAACAGCACATGACGCAAAGAAAAAAAGAGGCGCAATGAGGTAGCTGTGTGAGTAAGATTAGCGACCCTAGTGGCCGACACAAACACCGGGCCCATCTAGGAGTGGCACTGCAGTGTCACGCAGGATGTCCCTTCCAAAAAACCCTCCCCAAACAGCACATGACGCAAAGAAAAAAAGAGGCGCAATGAGGTAGCTGTGTGAGTAAGATTAGCGACCCTAGTGGCCGACACAAACACCGGGCCCATCTAGGAGTGGCACTGCAGTGTCACGCAGGATGGCCCTTCCAAAAAACCCTCCCCAAACAGCACATGACGCAAAGAAAAAAAGAGGCGCAATGAGGTAGCTGTGTGAGTAAGATTAGCGACCCTAGTGGCCGACACAAACACCGGGCCCATCTAGGAGTGGCACTGCAGTGTCACGCAGGATGTCCCTTCCAAAAAACCCTCCCCAAACAGCACATGACGCAAAGAAAAAAAGAGGCTTTTTACTGATATTTGGTGTTTTGGATTTGACATGCTCTGTACTATGACATTGGGCATCGGCCTTGGCAGACGACGTTGCTGGCATTTCATCGTCTCGGCCATGACTAGTGGCAGCAGCTTCAGCACGAGGTGGAAGTGGATCTTGATCTTTCCCTAATTTTGGAACCTCAACATTTTTGTTCTCCATATTTTAATAGGCACAACTAAAAGGCACCTCAGGTAAACAATGGAGATGGATGGATTGGATACTAGTATACAATTATGGACGGGCTGCCGAGTGCCGACACAGAGGTAGCCACAGCCGTGAACTACCGCACTGTACTGTGTCTGCTGCTAATATATAGACTGGTTGATAAAGAGATAGTATACTCGTAACTAGTATGTATGTATAAAGAAAGAAAAAAAAACCACGGTTAGGTGGTATATACAATTATGGACGGGCTGCCGAGTGCCGACACAGAGGTAGCCACAGCCGTGAACTACCGCACTGTACACTGGTTGATAAAGAGATAGTAGTATACTCGTAACAACTAGTATGACACTATGACGACGGTATAAAGAATGAAAAAAAAACCACGGTTAGGTGGTATATATTATAATAATAATACAATTATGGATGGACGGACTGCCTGCCGACTGCCGACACAGAGGTAGCCACAGCCGTGAACTACCGCACTGTACACTGGTTGATAAAGAGATAGTAGTATACTCGTAACAACTAGTATGACACTATGACGACGGTATAAAGAATGAAAAAAAAAACACGGTTAGGTGGTATATATTATAATAATAATACAATTATGGATGGACGGACTGCCTGCCGACTGCCGACACAGAGGTAGCCACAGCCGTGAACTACCGCACTGTACACTGGTTGATAAAGAGATAGTAGTATACTCGTAACAATTAGGATGACACTATGACGGTATAAAGAATGAAAAAAAAACCACGGTTAGGTGGTAGGTATATAATAATAAATAATACAATTCTGGTCGGACGGACTGCCTGCCGTGTGCCGACACAGAGGTAGCCACAGCCGTGAACTACCGCACTGTACACTGGTTGATAAAGAGATAGTAGTATACTCGTAACAATTAGGATGACACTATGACGGTATAAAGAATGAAAAAAAAACCACGGTTAGGTGGTAGGTATATAATAATAAATAATACAATTCTGGTCGGACGGACTGCCTGCCGTGTGCCGACACAGAGGTAGCCACAGCCGTGAACTACCGCACTGTACACTGGTTGATAAAGAGATAGTAGTATACTCGTAACAATTAGGATGACACTATGACGGTATAAAGAATGAAAAAAAAACCACGGTTAGGTGGTAGGTATATAATAATAAATAATACAATTCTGGTCGGACGGACTGCCTGCCGTGTGCCGACACAGAGGTAGCCACAGCCGTGAACTACCGCACTGTACACTGGTTGATAAAGAGATAGTAGTATACTCGTAACAATTAGGATGACACTATGACGGTATAAAGAATGAAAAAAAAACCACGGTTAGGTGGTAGGTATATAATAATAAATAATACAATTCTGGTCGGACGGACTGCCTGCCGTGTGCCGACACAGAGGTAGCCACAGCCGTGAACTACCGCACTGTACACTGGTTGATAAAGAGATAGTAGTATACTCGTAACAATTAGGATGACACTATGACGGTATAAAGAATGAAAAAAAAACCACGGTTAGGTGGTAGGTATATAATAATAAATAATACAATTCTGGTCGGACGGACTGCCTGCCGTGTGCCGACACAGAGGTAGCCACAGCCGTGAACTACCGCACTGTACACTGGTTGATAAAGAGATAGTAGTATACTCGTAACAATTAGGATGACACTATGACGGTATAAAGAATGAAAAAAAAACCACGGTTAGGTGGTAGGTATATAATAATAAATAATACAATTCTGGTCGGACGGACTGCCTGCCGTGTGCCGACACAGAGGTAGCCACAGCCGTGAACTACCGCACTGTACTGTGTCTGCTGCTAATATAGACTGGTTGATATTTAAAGAGATATTAGTAGTATACAACAATACTATACTGGTGGTCAGGCACTGGTCACCACTCCTGCAGCAAAAGTGTGCACTGTTAATTAATATAATTGTACTCCTGGCTCCTGCTAACAACCTGCAGTGCTCCCCAGTCTCCCCCACAATTAATTATAAGCTTTTAATTTATACATTGATGACTGTGCAGCACACTGGGCTGAGCTGAGTGCACACAGACTGAGTCACACTGTGTGACTGACTGTGCTGTGTATCGTTTTTTTTTTCAGGCAGAGAACGGATATAGCAGAGAGAAGTGAACGGATATATTATATTAAATAAAAGTTAACTAGCAACTGCACTGGTCACTGACTGTGGTAAACTAACTCTGTCTGCGACTCTGCACAATCTCTCTCTATCTAATCTATCTATCTCTATTCTAATGGAGAGGACGCCAGACACGTCCTCTCCCTATCAATCTCAATGCACGAGTGAAAATGGCGGCGACGCGCGGCTCCTTATATAGAATCCGAGTCTCGCGATAGAATCCGAGCCTCGCGAGAATCCGACAGCGTCATGATGACGTTCGGGCGCGCTCGGGTTAACCGAGCAAGGCGGGAAGATCCGAGTCGCTCGGACCCGTGGAAAAAAAAGTGAAGTTCGTGCGGGTTCGGATTCAAAGAAACCGAACCCGCTCATCTCTAACGTACACCCCATACTTCCTTCACCTCCAGAGCAGGGGAGGAGGGGGGTACAACAACCTCCATTCCTGGTCCTCACATTATTATTAGGACTGCTCTGTGTGCAGGGAATCTTGGTCCCCAGTGGACTCTGCAACCTTTGGTAAGAGCCTGCATGTGCTTCCTCTCTGCCTGTGGGGACACACAGTTCATACTGCATTGTACTCCCTTCTGACTACTTTACGTACCATTAGCCTTGGGATTTTCACCCTCTGCCTATACCAGGGGTGGGGAACCTTTTTTCTACTGAGGGCCATTTGGATATTTATAAAATCCTTCGGGGGCCATACAAAAATTCTCAACTTAAAAAATGACCTTGCCCCCCAGTAGGTCTGCTCCTTAGAGGTACTGTGTGTGCACGCCGGAGGCGCGCACCAAAAAATGGGTGTGGCCAGTTAAAATGGGACGTGATACACATATGCCCCCAATAGTGCAGTGCCAGATCCACAATTGCCCCCACAGTGCCAGGTATACAAATGCTCCCACAGTGCCAAGTATACAAATGCCCCTACAGTGCCAGGTATACAAATGCCCCTCACAGTGCCAGGTATACAAATGCCCCTCACAGTGCCAGGTATAGAGATGCCCCTCACAGTGCCAGGTATACAGATACCCCCACAGTGCCAGGTATACAAATGCCCCCCACAGTGCCAGGTATACAGATGTCCCCACAGTGCCAGGTATACAGATGTCCCCACAGTGCCAGGTATACAAATGCCCCCCCACAGTGCCAGGTATACAAATGCCCCCCCACAGGGCCAGGTATACAAATGTCCCCCCCCCCACAGTGCCAGGTATACAGATGCCCCCCCACAGTGCCAGGTATACAGATGTCCCCACAGTGCCAGGTATACAAATGCCCCCACAGTGCCAGGTATACAGATGTCCCCACAGTGCCAGGTATACAGATGCCCCCACAGTGCCAGGTATGCAGATGCCCCTCACAGTGCCAGGTATACAGATGCCCCCACAGTACCAGGTATACAGATGTCCCCACAGTGCCAGGTATACAGATGCCCCCACAGTGCCATGTATACAGATGCCCCTCACAGTGTCAGGTATACAGATGCCCCCACAGTGCCAGGTATACAAATGCCCCCCACAGTGCCAGGTATACAGATGTCCCCACAGTGCCAGGTATACAGATGCCCCCACAGAGCCAGGTATACAAATGCGCTCCCCCCATGCTGCTTACCGCTGCTGCTGCTTGCTGCTCCATTCTCGTGTGTCAGGAGTGGACAGGGAGGAGAGCGCGGCTATGTCGGATGTCGGCGGCGGCATGTACTACGTATAGAACTTCAAACCAGCCGCCGGTGCGAGAGCCAATCAGAGCTCGCGGACCGGCAGCCGCAGCTCCTGATTGGCTGCCGGTCCGTGAGCTCTGATTGGCTTACGAACTGGCGGCTGGTTTGAAGTCCTACACGCCACCACCGCCACCCAACACCCTGTCCTGACAGCTGAGACATGCTGCCGCCGGACTGAGCGGCGACGTGTCTCACTGACAGAAGCAGGTGGGCCGGAGCAAACGGCTTCGCGGGCCTTATACGGCCCGCGGGCCGGAGGTTCCCCACCCCTGGCCTATACCAACTGTGTGCTGTCAGCTGCTCTCATTTATATTTACTACTTGAGCCAGGCCAACGGTCCTACATTTGGGGTGCATCATGCTGTGGACTGGTAATGCTGCTGCTGCATAAAAGCTTGAAAAATTTGCTAGGGGCTCACAGTCCTCCTCGCAGGGTGCTAGTCCCCCATCACCTCCTTCACCCGCGGGAGGTCCTCTCCAGCCTGACGACACGTTTAATTCAACACAGCAGATTCTGATTGCTATATTGGCATTTGAGCAAAGAGTTACGGACAAAATTGGTCAGGTGCAGGTCGACATCACCCTGATTAGGCATGATATGCAGAAGATTCGTTAATGGGTGGGGGAAGCGGAGCATCGTATTTCTGATCTGGAGGATCTGACTGCCCCTCCTAAAGATGCGGTTACTGATTTAACCACTCAGATGTCAGCAGTCAAAGTGAAATTATCCGATATTGAAGGAAGACTTCACCATAATAATGTACAGTTTGTTGGCCTCCCGGAGAGAGCAAAAGGCTCTGCCCCCCAAAAAATTCCTGGAAAAGTGACTCCTTCAATAATTCCAATGTGATGACTTTAGTCTTCAATTTTCTGTGTAAAGAGCACATCGTCTGCCCACTAGGGCTCCTCCCCCGGGTGCACCGGCATGTACTTTTACAGCTCGCTTTCTGCACTACAAAGACCATGATGCTGCCCTACGGATGGCTCGCACTCAGGGTCCTTTGAAATTTGACAATCAAATTATTGCGGTTTATCCGGATTTTGCTGTGGATGTCCAGAAGTACCGCGCACAGTTTCTTCAAGTCAAGAGGAAGCTCCATGACCACCAAATGCAGTACTCCATGGTGTTCATGGCTCATTTGCAGGTTGTGCATGATGGCTCCACATATTTCTTTAATACTCCTCAGGAGGCGTAGGTCGGGCTGGACCACAGACCTTGTGTCCCTAATTGAGGACGGTTTTCTGATGTTAGGCTTTTTGCTGGTTTCCTCTCAGGTGCTATTATGTCTTGATGGGTTTACTACTACTGATGTTTTCTATTTCTCAATGGCCCTCATTCCGAGTTGTTCGCTCGCAAGTGAATTTTAGCAGATTTGCTCATGCTAAGCCGCCGCCTACTGGGAGTGAATCTTAGCATCTTAAAATTGCGAACGATGTATTCGCAATATTGCGATTACACACCTCGTAGCAGTTTCTGAGTAGCTTCAGACTTACTCGGCATCTGCGATCAGTTCAGTGCTTGTCGTTCCTGGTTTGACGTCACAAACACACCCAGCGTTCGCCCAGACACTCCCCCGTTTCTTCGGCCACTCCTGCGTTTTTTCCGGAAACGGTAGCGTTTTTTCCCACACGCCCATAAAACGGCCTGTTTCCGCCCAGTAACACCCATTTCCTGTCAATCACATTACGATCGCCAGAACGATGAAAAAGCCGTGAGTAAAAATCCTAACTATATAGCAAATTTACTTGGCGCAGTCGCAGTGCGGACATTGCGCATGCGCATTAAGCGGAAAATCGCTGCGATGCGAAGATTTTTACCGAGCGAACAACTCGGAATGAGGGCCCATGTTCACTGGGGGTAATTCCAAGTTGATCACAGCAGGAAATTTTTTAGCAGTTGGGCAAAACCATGTGCACTGCAGGGGAGGCAGATATAACATGTGCAGAGAGAGTTAGATTTGGGTGTGGTGAGTTCAATCTGCAATCTAAATTGCAGTGTAAAAATAAAGCAGCCAGTATTTACCCTGCACAGAAACAAAATAACTCACCCAAATCTAGCTCTCTCTGCAAATGTTATATCTGCTCCCCCCCCACCCCACCCCCTGCAGTGCACATGGTTTTGCCCAACTGCTAAAAAAATTCCTGCTGCGATCAACTTGGAATTACCCCCACTATGCGGGGATGTTGTTGTTGTTTTTTTGTCCTAGGAACTGAATGCTAGGATATAGCTTTTTATAGAGGTGCTATTTGACTAAATATCCTGGGGTTGCTATTGTGTTCTTAGTTTTAGTTAGGTTGTTATACTGTAGGGATCCAAGTGTATCTAGGTTGTAATGGATATACAGGGTGGGGGGTGGTTGGGATGTTTTATGTTTGTTTGTTTGTTTGTTTTTCTTATATATTTGTGCTTGTGTCCCTGTATTTTTTTTCTATTTTCTTGCCGTGTGACTATATTTTTTGATATGTTCATTTTGTGGTTTTTCTTTGACTTGGTCTGGTGGTCCGCTGTAGTAGGAACTTTCTTTCTTCCTTTTCCATAATGCAGTTTCCTCTATGATATATGCCCCCATTGTATTTTATGCCTTGCTTCTTCTACCTCTCCACTTCTTGCACTTGTTCTTTCTCTCCTTCTGTCCCTTCTTTATCACCCTTATGGCTGAAGGGGTTTATGGACTCCGCATACTCAGCTGGAATGTGAGGGGCCTGAATGACTGCATTAAGTGCGCTCATGTTTTATCACAGGTAAAAAAAAGTATAGCGCTGACATCATATGTCTCTACAAAACCCATCTGATTGGTACTAGAACCCTAGCTCTCAGGAGACCTTGGGTAGGTCTAGCGTACCATTCCACATTTTCTAATAATTCTAGAGGTGTTTCAGTATTGATACGGAAGTCAGTTAATTTTCATTTGGTCCATAGCATAATTGACCAATATGGCAGATATGTTTTTCTTAGAGCCTATGTTAACCATGCACTTCTCCATATACTTGCTGTTTATATTCCCCCCACTACAATAATGAGGTGCTTCAACATGCTTTGTCGTTTATTGCTACTTCCCCCTCTGCACCAATCCTTTGCATAGGTGATTTCAACAATATTTTGGATAAGGTTTTGGACAGGTGGAATGAGCTTCCGACTCCCATACCCTCTTTCTCTTCTTCCCCTATGCCATTTGCAAAGTTAATTAATGAACTTGGGCTTATAGATATTTGGAGACTGAGACCCCCCCTGCAGATGCAATACTCTTGCCACTCAGCCAGTTTTCACACATTCTCGAGAATAGATTTGGTCTATGTTTCCCCTGATCTAACACCTAGAATAATTGATGTCCAATATTTGCAAAGGGGGATTTTGTACCACTCGCCTTTACTAGTGCCTTTGGATACTATACCTAAACAAGGCGCCAAAATGTTGAAGTTAAATCCCGTTTGGTTGACCTTGATAAGTGATCATGATGCCTTGGTCCATGAATGGAATTACTGAATTAAATAATGCCACCTGTTTAGAGCTACTATTTAAGCATGATACCTTTAAGGCTTTGTTACGGAGTTCCTTCATACGACTGATTGGTACTGTTAAAAATTCTAGCAGGTAGGAGAAACTAAGACTTGAACTTTCCTGTTCTCAATGTGAATCTTCTTACCTTTTCACCCAAACCCTTAGTGATCATTGAAAGTGTGATTTGGGGAGAAAGGCCTGATCTGATCACTTACTTGATAAGGCTAAGCTTAAATTACTTTTTTCTCAGCATGCCCTTTATTCACAGTCAGATACAGAAGGCAGTTATTTAGCTTTTCTTGCATGGTAGGAGAGGGCTGGAGGATCCATTTAAAATATTTGCGATCCTCAAGGCACACTGTTTTATAACAGTCCTGAGATAGCCCAAGTTTTCCAGTCCTTCTGCTCCACGTTGTATGCCTCTAAAACCACCTATACCCCAAGCCAATTGCAGCAGTATCTTTCTCACATTAATTTGCCCAAATTATCACAACAATCTTTAGATTTTTTGGACGCTAGTATATACACAGAGGAGGTAGAGGCAGCTATTGCCTCCTTCCACAATAAGAAAGTCCCGGGTAGTGACGATATACTAGTTGAAGTCTATAAACAATATTGTGCCTATTTTGTCCCTTATCTTTTTAAATTATTTAACACCTTGTTGGAGGGTGGTTGCTTGCCCTCCTCTATGTCTGAAGCAATTATTGCAGTGATCCTTAAGCCAGGCAAAGACCCTATGGTCCTGGACTCTTAACGCCCAATTTCATTATTATCCACTGATGTCAATATTTTAGCTAAGATGCTTGCAATTCGCCTTAATAGTGTCATTACATCCATTATTCATGATAACCAGACAGGGTTTATGCCAGGCAAATCTACTCTCCAAAACTTGAGATGGCTGTTTTGCCATTTGCAGAGGGAGGGAACACTCAGACTCGGAGTCGGAGTCTGTGGTGTTTTCCGTGGATGCTGCCAAGGCCTTTGACTCCATGGAATGGGAATACTTGTGTAAGTCCTTAGAAAATTTGCTTTTGGACCCAAATTTTTATGATGGTTACAATTGCTTTACTCCTCCCCCGTGGCTCGAATATCTGTCAATGGTTATGTTATGTCCCCCTTTACTCTATATCGTGGTACTAGGCGGTGCTGCCCATTATCCCCTGCCCTCTCTGCCCTAGCCATTGAGCCTCAGTCCCCTGATGTTAAAGGTATTACTGTTGATGGGCACGCTTTATATGCTGATGATATGCTCCTGTTTCTCAATGATGCAGACACTTCACTGACTTCCCTTCTCAATATTGTTGATACTTTTGGATTCTATTCAGATCTTTCCATTAATTGGAACAAATCTCATATTCTTCCCATATCTGGTATTATCCCTGATCCATTGCCTATTGTATGTTCACTGCAAAGGGCCCTTCGCTTCCGGTATCTTGATGTCTGGATCACTCTTAATGTTACAACTTTTGTACAACAGAACATAGACCAGGTCACGGAGGACCTGGGTCCACATATGGAAGAAGCTTCCCCTCACTGTCACAGGTCACATTAGTCTTATTAAAATGGTGATGCAGCTGAAATACCTTTATTTATTACAACATTCTCCTGTTTATATCCCCAAGAAGGTTTTCACTAATATTGATAGTGTTCTCTCTTCATTTGTTTAAGGTAATAAGATGCCTAGGGTTGCCCTATGAGCTCTGGTTAAGGCTAAAACTGATGGAGGACTGGGTTTTCCTAATATGCACGCTTATTACCTGGCTGCTCAGCTTGTACATTTGTCTAATTGGATTTAAAAAAGGGATGGTCCCACATTTGATAGATTCTTTGCCGAGTGTGTGGGGTCCCACTTCTCCTCTGTTCACTTTCTTCTTTCTGCTTCTTCTACTACTGGTCTTCCCCCTTTACTCCGTCAATCGCTACTTGTGTGGCAACAGACTCACGCTGATACACCACTTTGGTTTAACACAGCATATGGGAACTGTTACATCTCACACAGGACAATATATGGATTTGGGCAGGCCTTACAACAATTTTGCAATTATTTGTAAATGGTGTTTTTAAATCTTTCACGCAGATGCAGGAGGAGCTTGATATATCCAATAACTTTTTTTATCGTTAGCTACACCTCCGCCATGCAGTACAGGCACAATTTGGTGTCTCGCCTTCTAATTTGCCTATTAAAGACCTGCTTATGAATCTGGGTATGAGACGTCAAATATCCACTTTATATGTCAACCTTAATAAACACATTTGTCCGGATGTTTTTGACCAACTTAAACTTAAGAGGGAACAAGACTTTGGTCCACTTGAGGATGACTAATTGCTCCAGGTGTTGTACTCTCTTAAATACACCACCCCGTGTATCACGTATCAACAGGTCTTCTTTTTTATACTCCACAGATAATATAGAACCCCAGTCTTTCTATGTAAAGGGGGTTGAGACCTAGTGCAATTTGTCCACGATGTGGTGCCCCTGAAGTTAACTTCTGGCACTTATTATGGTTATGCGCAACTGTATATGCTTTTTGGGAGACAGTTTGGACAGAAATATTACTAACTGAACCAACGTTACCCCCCTTCTCTCCTAAACTGTGTATATTTGCTCTAGACTTAGAGGAAGCCTACTGCCCAGCAATATATAAATACGTTCTTGCCTGACTACCTTGGCAAAAGTGATTATAGCAAGGAACTTGTTTGCTGCATCCTTTCCTATTATGTATAACTGGCGGCTTTGGTTAACGAGGTAACTGGGCATGAAAGGTTTACACATAGATCTAGAGGGACCCTGCCTTATTATGTCAATAAATGGGACAGATGGAACACCTCCTCCTTATTTCTGAGATATCTAATGTGGTACTTTTTCCTTTTATTTTTGGTCTAATCTCATTCTTAAACCAATGGGATCCTTGTTGGTTTTGAGATACCATAATTTTTTGCCTGTTAAATTGGAACTTATTTCACTGCTTTGATTACCTACACACTACGCTTCATATGTATGTGCCATGGATTATTTTTCTTATTGCTGTCAACATGGCACTTTTTATTGTTATATATATATGACACACTGACATGAGCATTGTATGCTTATTCTTTGTACTTTGTTCTTTTTGTTTGGTTTGTTTTTTTTCTCTGTGGAAAAATCAATAAAAAATTACACAAGTTAAAAAAAAGTGACTTTAAGTCCTATAAGAGAAAATTGCTATATAAATAAAATTATTATCATTACTAAATCAGTATACAGTACATGTTTTAATAATCAGGAAAATGCTAAGAATAATAAAAATGTTAATCATATGAAGGCCAGTACAGTTGAGTATTATTTACAGTTGCTTTGTGTATTGCAGTTGCAGTTTACAATGATCTACACGGTTGGACCATATAATCTACTGGTGTTTCCAAGTACCGGTATGTATTATTCCTATAATTGCTCCCACAAGTGGTAATATATCTGTTAAGCTGCCATGTTTATAGTTTTACAAGAAAGGGTTTAAGACAAACATTTCATGGAAACACTGGCATCAATATCCTTTAATCCTTTAATAAATTATATAGAGAAAAATATATGATATAATATTTTGGACATTTATTTACCAAACCATATGTTATTTAATATCCAGCACAGATGGAGGAGAGCACTACACATAAGCATAAGGGGACAATCTATGTTATCCTGTGAAAATATTTGGTTAGCTGTCCATAGCTTAGGATATTTAAGTTCATAACAAAATCATTCCATGGCATAACACTCATTTCACTGCAATTTCTCTGGTTTATACTTTATCCAAGCAAACAAATATAGACCAAATTAAAATCTTACAATGCAAACATAGCATTACATTTTATAACATTTTGTATAGCTAGATTCCTGTTACTCATTTATGTAATTAATTGATTTCTTTTGAGTGTAGGATAGTATGGGTGGGATGTACTAAGCATCACATCCGTGATGCGGTACATCCTGCCACTTATCGGGTACATAACGGCGTTACTTTATTTAATTTTTTTTTAATAAACATGCAACACGCCGCCCCTCTCCAGAGTGTCAATATCTCTAGCGCACATTATCTAAATCGGTAGCTTAGATAATCAGAGAGATAAAAAGCAAGGGATCCCCCTAAAAAAATACTAGACTTTGACAGGTTGGGCTAGGGACACTGCAGCAGGGGAACACACAGAGTGGGGTACTTCTGGGGTGAAACTGGCCCATAAGGAACAGGGGGAATCCCCAGTGGGCCCCACTGCCTCATGGTCCACTTCCTCTTCTAGGGGTCAGGTTTAAGAAAGTGCACTCAGATTATACATTGTCACTGTATTAGAGAGTCAGTTACCTGCTGGAACAAGCCCATGGGTGCTTCCTTCACTTTTACAGAAACTACAACAAGATACATCCTCTTGCCAATAAAAGTGGGTAGTCACCACACAAACATGCCACCTAGTTTGTTGGATAAAGGCTTTACATATTGAATATACTGTCATTCTGATTACGCTGTAAAGATTTTGATGGTATTTTAGCTCTGCATTCATTCACTAACCTACAATTAAGTCATCCCAGTGGTAAGAACTTAATTGATTTTGTTTTACAATGGCATGTATTTCCCCTTTACTAGAGCTAAAGTAGTTATTATTGAGTTTTGGACAATGTTCGGTCAGTACTGGGGACTCTGTCGCATACTGTATACTGTACAGTGCATTAATGTGGTACATATAGACAGAATCGACATAATTTTCTTATCATATGCTATATTATACTGGATTTCCAGGACAATGGTGTATTCACTATAATATATTGATGTTATCAGTCATTATAATATTTTATCTTAGGTCATGTACTATCTAAGGGTTAACCACACCCTCTGATGTTTGACCACACCCACTCTGGAAGCTGATCACACCCTACCATGGCATTTCCCAGATGGGCCGTTCATGACCCAGTCCGACACTGGGTCCCCCTGCCATAATTTCCTCCAGAAACACAGTCTGTAGCCTGTTCAGAACTATTTAAAATACAGTAGTCTTCTAGTTCACCATCAAAATCCAAATATGACTGCTTTACTAGCAGTAAGTTAGACAGCATAATAAGGGGAGATGTACTAAATCTTAGAGTGATAAAGTGGAGAAAGAAAAAGTAACAGTCAATCGCCTCCTAATTGTCATTTTACATGATTTATTTAAAAAATGACAGCTATAAGCTGATTGGCTGGTACTTTGGGGGGAGTTCAATTATGGGTGAAGTCATCCGCCTGGCCGAATCAGTGCAGCAGCAGCCGCAGTTTATGGCAACCTAGTTTCACACAAAACTATTGAACAGTTTTGTGCGTATTTGGGATTCATCCAGGCAGGCAAAGTGTGCAAAATGCAGTGCTTTTGCTGGCATTCAAACAACATGGCAAAGGCAAATCGCATCTCTCACCCACAATTGATTTCCCCCCTTGATCTCTTTCAACTTTATCTGTCTTCAAGGCTTAGTACATCTGCTCCTTAGTGGTAATACTAATAAGAAAATAAATTATCTTTTAGAAGGTGCTAGATAAATGATAAGAGAATCTTATTGGTTGCTATGGGCATCATTGAAAAAAAAACCTGAACATTAGTAAATACAGTATACCCCTTGAGAACAATTCTGGATTTATAACTGCTTTTACCACGTATTCTAAGAACAACAAAAAGGAAATTCATGTTTATAACTGCAGGTACTGACATATATAGATTTTTTTCTGTAAAAGACACTTTATAGTTATTTTTGTTTTGCGTGTTTCAGCACTATCTGAAGGATTGCAAAAAGTAAAAATAATGAAATCAAAAACAATTGCTTTCCTCCAATCTACAACTTTAGCATTCACTTCTCTGAATAGTGAGGTTATTCAGGTGCGGTTGGAATAGCTATTACAGCTGAACTTCCATCGGATGGCGTACAACAGCTATGGTGACACGCAAGCCTCCCCGTTGCAGAGGCCAGGACATTTCCTTGCTACCACGGACATCCCTGACCTCTTCCCACCCCAAAAACGACAGTGATATGCCTCTGTTTCCACAAACAGAGGTTGTCACCGCCCTTCCCCAACCCCCAAACGGCATCAGATTGTCAATTAAAGACAGTCTGATGTCGGGCTGCATCCTATGCCACAGGACCCATTCACACATGTGCAGAATGAGTCCTGTGCATGCGCAAAGTACCTAAAATCGATACTTTGTACCGATGGTCGCAAGTGCCTAGCACTATTTTTACAATTTCTCAGTAAAATCACATGGCTTAATCTAGTTTCTCCCTAGTTCCTAAAAATACATGTAGATATAATATACCACAGAGAAATAAAATAAATAAAATTAAGCACAATGACGTGACCACCTGCCAGTACTGACTGTCCACCATGGCATAACCCTGAGCCCTAGCTGCTACTGCACCATATCACTGCTCACACTTCTCCGACCTATCTCTGACCCAGTGGCAGAGCAAGAGAGTGGTGGGCCTAGATGCACTTGCACCACCTTCCCCCCTCTGGCACTCCCCAGCACCTACACCCTGATTTTAGGTGGACCACTCTGAAAAGCATGGGATATTTAGGGCATCAAACATTTGAGTTTTAATATAAGAACACTGACAGTAGTGCCCCTTATTCACATTATGCCACACAGTAGGGCCCATATTTACATTATGTCACAGAGTATGAGCCAAAATTTACAATATGCCACACAGTATGAGCTAAAATTCACAATATGCCACACAGTATGAGCCAAATCTCACATTATGCCACACAGTAAGAGCCAAAATGCATAATATACTACACAGTATGAGCCAAAATTCACAATATGCCACACAGTATGAGGTGAAATTCACATTATGCCACACATTATGAACCGAAATGCACAATATGCCACAGAGCATGAGCCAAAATTCACAATATGCCACACAATATGAGCCAAAATTCACATCATGCCAGAGCATGAGCCGAAATTCACATTATGCCACACAGTATGAGATGAAATTCAAATTATGCCACATGGCATAAGCCAAAAATCATATACTGGTTTTCATATTCAGAGTATGACACTGGGGTGAGGCAGAGAGTGATGGCCATGAGGGTGACACTGGGGTGAGGCAGTGGGAGAAAGGCAGAAGGTGACAATGAGGATACTTAGTAGACGACAGGCAGAGGGCGACACTGAGGATAATTAGTGGATGACAGGCAGAGGGTGACACTGGGGACATGTACTGGAAGACAGAGGGTGACACTGGTGTAACACAGTGTGTGACATGCAGAGAGGGTGATACTGGGGTGAGGCAGTGGGAGAAAGGCAGAGGGTGACAATGAGGATACTTAGTAGATGACAGGCAGAGGGCGACACTGAGGATAATTAGTGGATGACAGGCAGAGGGTGACACTGAGGACATGTACTGGGAGACAGAGGGTGACACTGGTGTAACAGTGTGTGACATGCAGGGAGGGTGATACTGGGGTGGGGCAGTGGAAGATAGTGAGGGTGACAGGCAGAGGGAGACACTAGTGACACGTAGTGAGTGACATTGTGGAGGGTTGGGGGTGCTTCAGATTGGCATCTGGAGCCGTGAGGGAGAGTGGGGCCTGTGTGGGTAGCATATGGGACTGTACTCGTAATACTCCTAATGAAATAGCTGAGAGAAGACAAAGGTCCCCGGCCACAGCACTTGCAAATGTGGAGCAATGACAGACAGGGGGGAAGCATGAAACAGAGAGTGGGGTAAGTGGGACAAACCTGGGCTGTGGGCAGCTACTCTCTCTGTTGCCACTAGCTGGCTCAGCTCCACCGACATATCGTCCTGCAGATGCTCCGAGTCCTGGCCCCTCGGCAGCCCTTTCAGCATCTGCTCAACTCCATCCATCATCTCTGCTGGTCCACACAGCTATGGCATCCTTCAAACAGAAACACACATGCGCAAATCACACAAGCACAGGGACCACTGGGAGAAGAACAGATGGAGCCTACACAGTAGTAACTCACCTGCTTCATCTCGATCCTAAGTGGACCTGCTTCACTGCGATCTGGAGGTGAAGTGGGTCCAGTCACAGCCTGCATCTTGATATATCAGCCCCTCCGAGTGGTGCCAGCATGTGTAGTAGGCTAGCACTGGGGGTGTCTCACATTAGGGTGTGCCTGTGCACACGTGGCACGCCCCATGCACATGCCTGTGAAAAGTGCTCAGTATTATCCTTGCATGCAGAAAAAAAATGCAATTGCACCACTTGCATAGCAACATGGTTTACTCCAAGAGAAAATTGCCCTTTTCTGCTTTTAAAATCTAAAGGCGGCCATTCACATACACTGTTCAATTATCAACCCAGTCATAGTGTTTGACTGCGGCAGAGAAGCAATTGCTCTATCAGTATAAGAGATCTATAATAGGGTAAGCAGTTTGCTGGTATTGCCTGTGGGGAGGAATCCTGTGTGAGGTGTATATTGGAGGAGTAAACTCAGAAGCACTGTACAGATCTCACTGATCTGTGCATGCTTCATGTACGGGAGTATTTGGCTGCTGGTAAACATGGCAGCCAAACACGACCACATACACCATCGGAAAACATGATTAACTAAAACAGGGGAACATAGTAAACTAATGTGTTTTAGTTTAAAAAAAGCAGCCATGTTTGTGCGATACCACCCAGGTTTGATCTCAGTAAAACACAGGTAAAACATCAATCTAAGTAAATTTACCCCTCAATATTTTCTGTGTTATTTAACTCATAGTATACAGCGGCTAGGGCAATCTAAAGATGTTGGTATCTCCGAGGTCAATCTCAGATGCTTTGCTTTCCAGAGGTTTGCAAATCTGTTAGCCTTTGGGGGCTGCTTCTGCAATGCCTCTCACACACAAGCAGACAAAAAATGGGATGATCCTGGGGTGGCACCTCCCCCTTTCTAGCACCTGATATATAATTATATCCAGGAATGACCGAGCAACTGCCATTTTTTGTCTGCTTGTGTGTGAGAAGCATTGAATGGGAGCAGTATTTTGAAGGCATGCTGTTCCTTGTAGTGCCAATGGGAGATTCTCGGGGTGGCTCCCAGGTAAGTTAGCTCTCTGGATGTGTTTTAGTAATAGCCTTTATCATGAGGCCTACTGTAGACAAATTACATGACCCTACATGGGCACTGCTTATGTAGTGTTAGGACTGCTGATATCGGAGAAGCCGTTATGTGGCTCAGCAGCTAAACATGCGTTTGCAAACATGTGTGACTAATTCTCTGAATTTCTATTACCAGATAGGTTCAGGTATGGTTACAGGTAATTTTTAGTGTGCTGGGGGGATACCCAGGGGTGGGAATTTGCACCACCCCCTCTGTCTGTTGACAGTTTACAAAAAAAACACAGTATTTGTCTTCTGCATCAAGCAAAAACATCTGGATGAATTTGGATTGTGTTTTCCCTATTGTATAGCTTGGTGACCTAGAAAGAAACTGAGGTATGTACTGTCTCATTGTGAAATCAAGGAGAGGCGAAATAAAGAACAAAACAGATTCTTGACACTCGGCACACTGAAAGCTGGTGTTCTGATCATGCTTCTGCAAAACTTGACTTGTTTATACCATATATACCCCTTATCCCCAACAATTTTCCTTTTCCACTCAGCACCTGCAGTTTCCTGTAAGCAAATGCTGCACTATGATGGTCAACAAGTCGCAGACGCAAAAACTCAGGGATGCAGGTGTAGATCTCTGGACCAGCTGCTTCTCCCATGGGCAGCTTTATGTGGCTTGCTCACAAATTTGTAGCACAAGCAGATTTTTGTATTAATCCCTGTAGCAAAAAACTTCAAATATTGTTTACAAACGCTATGATCAATGTATACAATATAAAAAAGACAGCAATAATAGACATTCAGTGAAGCTGCAGACAGACACTGGTCCAATAAAAGTTATATGATAAAGAAATTCATCCACAAGGAATAAATACCGTATATACTCGAGTATAAGTCGACCCGAATATAAGCCGAGGCACCTAATTTTACCACAAAAAACTGGGAAAAATTACTGACTCTAGTATAAGCCTAGGGTGGGAAATGCACGGTGCCAGGGGTTTTCATGCTCAGGGTGTCATGCTCGTTGCCAGGGATTTTATGCGGTAGGTGTTATGCTTGTTGCCAGGGGGTAATGTTTGTTTCTAGGGTTGTGCCCCCAGTGCCACATATACCCCCAGTGACAGATAAAAACATGCCCCCGTTGCTTTGCCCCCAGTAGTTATGCCCCTTCTTTGCCCCCAGTATTTGTGCCCCCCTCTTTCATTGCCCACAGTAGTTATGACCCCTCTTTCTTTGCCCCAGTAGTTGTGGTGCCCCCTTTCTTTGCCCCCAGTAGTTGTTGTGCCCCCTTTCTTTGCCCCCAGTAGTTGTTGTGCCCCCTTTCTTTGCCCCCAGTAGTTGTTGTGCCCCCTTTGTTTGCCCCCTGTTACTGTGCCCCCTTTGCAGCTTACAAACATAAACACACACTAAAACAATACTTACCACTGCCCCGCTCCTGCTTCCCGACCGCTTCTTCTGCTGCTGCGCTGCTCCGCTCCGTCTGGCCGCCGCTCCATCTGTTCATCCGCTCCGTCTGGCCGCCGCTCCATCTGGATCCCCGCTCCGTCTGGCCGCCGCTCCATCTGTATCCCCGCTCCGTCTGGCCGCCGCTCCATCTGGTCGCCGCTCCGTCTGGCCGCCCGCGCCGGCGCCCGCTTCCCGGCACCCGATCATCTCTATGGGAGAGACGTCATGACGTCTCTCCCATAGCAACGCCGCACAGACACTAGAGGTCAATAATGACCTCTAGTGTCTGTCCCTGGAGCCGGCTGCAGCGGACGCCCACACAGCCCACGGCGTCTGCTGCAGCCGTTGACTCGAGTATAAGCCGAGGGGGGCTTTTTCAGCATAGAAAACTGTGCTGAAAAAGTCGGCTTATACTCGAGTATATACGGTACTTTCAGAAAAGTTATTGAATGTCATAGAACACTGGAAGTCCTCTGTTCTCATATGTCATATGTGCATTTTTTGTAAAGTCTTTAATAAAAGTGACAAAAACAGTACTTAGTAAAATTAATTGTATGTTAATTGTTGACTTCCTGCTATTTGACAGCACATTGCTCTGAAAGCCACAGCTGGGACATCTGTAGAATTCTCAGTAAAAAAAACAAAAACGAAAAAACTGTCGCTAAAAAAATTATTTTCTTTTCTATAAAGACAAATTACAATAAGCTCTTGTTTGCAATCTTTCTACAGGGGGCCTATTTAAAATGAAACTAGTAGATACCCCTGACATTAATTATACAGTGTTGCACTATTTGGGCTTGCTAAAGTTACATATCTGAAATGTAGCTGTCACTGTGGGAAATAGTTTATTTTTCTATGCATAGCAGACTTGCTATATTTAAAGGTGCATACACACTGGGCGTTTTTGCCCAGCGTGTATGCACAGTGATGATCGCTGACATCACTGGGCTGAAAAGCGCTCAGTGCATACAGACTGAGCACTTTTCCCCGCTGCCCAGCGATGTCAGCGAGGGTGAACGGCTTTCCATAGCAGGACACTATGGAAATCCGCTCACCCCGCCGATCATCTACTGGTAATACCAGTAGATGAACGGCAGCCGCTGGCGATGAAGTGGGAGCGCGCATCAGCGCTCACCGCTCATCGTTTGGGCATACACATTGGGCGGCTTTGAGCTGAAAGCAGCTCAAAACACCAAAAGTGACCTGCTTTCAGATCAAAATCGCCCAGTGTGTATGGGTCTTAAGACTATTGAAGAACATAGACAATGGTCTTCTTTCTGTCTGAAAAGGCTAATAATGGAGAGCAGTAGTTTAAACTCATCTGCATAGCCAAACCCAGCTGCGTAACTAAAGAGTTTGTAAGGAGTGTGCCTGCTATGGGGCCCGGCTACTGGCCCTAGCAGGCGACCAACTGTTGTACCATTTATTAACATTCCACTGAGAAAGATTCGGGCAGTTCCTGGTAGTAGGGGAGTAGCATAGTTGCCTACCCTCCAGTGTTCTGCAGGAGACTACCTGAAAATGCAGCAATCTCCCTGATTACACCTTATCCTTATTATGCAGCTGTTACATTCTTGGGGGATAAAGAAATCAGAGATACATACAATCAGATGGGATCATCAGTTCCATTTCCCTGCATTGGTTATAAGGTACAATGATCCCTATGGCAACATGCATTTTAAATAAGGTTTCTCGTGGCCACTTACAGTATATGGAACCTATTATAAAACACAATACACAAACAAATCCTGAAAAATATGAGTGTCTTTTCTTCAACAAGTAGATCTTACTTAAGAGCCCACTTCAGACCTGATCACTATTGTGCGAATTCATAAGGCGGACGTTTATCGATCGACTGTGCATGCGTACGGATCGTAGTGTGCATGCGCGAGGCCAAACTGCAAAAGAATCCAGTGATTTTTTTTGATCGCTAGGCGTGCACAAGTTGATTGACAGGAAGCGGACATTTCAGGGTGGTAACTGGCCGTTTTCTGGGAGTGTCATGGAAAACACAGACGTTCCCAAGCGTTTTCAGGGAGGGTTTTTGATGTCAGCAACTGATTTGCAGCTGACTGGCGTTTGCAAAACTTTTTGCACTGCGTACACAGACTTGCACGGGGCAGATTTTCACTCTGTCTGGGTGGTGACTATCTGATCACAACTCTCTGCAAATTCGCAGAGGAGCGATCAGGTCTGAACTAGGCCCTAACTTTGGGGCACATTTCCATTTGGATTTGTCATTTTTATGATGTAGCAGTGCACGTCCGCACTGATAGGTGTTACTTTTACAATCTCCCTGAAATGCTTTTCAACAGTAGGCAAGTACAGTATGGGGATTGGGTGTCACCAGGTCTGTGTTCGGAGCCTAGTGAGCTCTACAGCGGTGCAGCAGATGGACGGAAGCACAGTGAAGTGAGTGACCAGTGACCACACAGTCACATTGACTAGAGTGGGATCTATAGCTGTCTGTGGGTGCAGTGCAGTGTACAGTACATGAGAAGCGCTGGATATTTGGAATATGCAGTCTGATTGCACTGGCAGTGACTCGCACTGTAAATATCATGGAATGTGCAATCAAATGTGTTGCTTTCAGAAATGAGTTCACTGAGTGGTAACATTGCTCTATGTGTGCATTGTGATGCTAGCTCTGGGGCTGTGCTACGACTGCAAGGCGGTAATGTTGTTCTGCATGTCAGGGTGTGCAACAGGGTTGCCGACTTCTGGGCTGCTCTCTCCTGGAGAGAGCAGCCCGTCGGCTCAGTGGGGGGGGCTGAGGTGCCGTGCAGGGGGCAGGGCAGAGGCGGAACGGGGCGTGGCTTCCGGGCAGCATCATTTAAGCCACGCCCCCGCTGTGTAATGCCGCGATTACCGGCATTATACAGCAGGGGGCGTGGTTACGATGACGCGATTCAACAAGAATCGCGTCATCACCTGCCCGGACCGCCCACTTTACTCGTTAAGTGGGCGGCGGGCAGGGGGTGACCCCCGTAAATCGGGAGACTTGCCTGCTCTTCCGGGGGGCCGGGAGGGTCACCCGTTTTTCGGGAGCCTCACGGCCATTCCGGGAGGGTAGGCAAGTATGGTGTGCAATGTGATGCCAGGACTGGGGCTGTGCTCTGATTGCAGGGCAATGCCGAATTTCCCAGAGACATTGAAGGCACTGGCCACTGATCTCCACCTGTCAAAGGGGCACCTAGAAAGAAAGACTGAGTGGGCTGCTTTACTACAGTAGAACAGATCTTTTGCCACTCATTTCATAGAGATTTACTACTGTCCAAGTTCACAACCCGCCTTTGCAGCCCCCTCCAGCTGAAGTCTTAGAATGTGACTGTGTGATAACAGTTCAAAGTGCGTACTGATAGTGAGCTACAGCTCTGCTGTTGTGTGTTATGTGAAAAAAAAGAAAGGAGATCAGAAATTGTTTTAAGGAAATGCATTAATTATTATTATAAAACTTTTAGGCGAGGGGAGTTTTATCAAAGCTTGGAGAGACATTAAATTGTCAGAGATAATGAATGTTCCAACCAAAAAGCTCCTGTCATTTTTCACACACAGCCTGTAAAATGTAAGGCAGAACCTGAGTGGCTGGTACTTTATCTCTCACAGTTTTATCTCTCTCCAAGCTTTGCTAAAAAACCCCTTCAGGGCTCTATTTATTATCATTTGCAGCCAACACCTGAAAATAAAGAATTCTTGTCACCACAATTAGCTGCAATAAGCAATCTTTATTCTCCCAGATGTACCACTGGCATGTCGCTGGGACATCGGCACATGTGCAAGTCAGAGCCCCGCAGGCGAAATAGAAGGCCAGTAGCACCACCTTCTATTTCGCCTGCGGGGCGTATATAGTGTGATTAGGGGTACAGTGAATCATTTTATTGGGGTGTATATAGTGTGATAGTAATAAATGGGGTAGAGGGATACCTCTGATTATTGGAATTACCACATAACATTTAAATAGATTCCTCTGCACAGCCCTTGTAGTGCTTGCAGAAGATGAATAAAAATGTTTAATAATTTAAGTTGTTACTTAGTAGGAAATGCTAGCAGAGCAGTCATAACTCCAGGTATGTCTGCACATTGGCCCTCATTCCGAGTTGATCGGTCGCAAGGCGAATTTAGCAGAGTTACACACGCTAAGCCTACGCCTACTGGGAGTGTATCTTAGCTTCTTAAAATTGCGACCGATGTATTCGCAATATTGCGATTACAAACTACTTAGCAGTTTCAGAGTAGCTTCAGACTTACTCTGCCTGTGCGATCAGTTCAGTGCTTGTCGTTCCTGGTTTGACGTCACAAACACACCCAGCGTTCGCCCAGACACTCCTCCGTTTCTCCAGCCACTCCTGCGTTTTTTCCGGAAACGGTAGCGTTTTCATCCACACGCCCATAAAACGCCGTGTTTCCGCCCAGTAACACCCATTTCCTGTCAATCACATTACGATCGCCGGAGCGAAGAAAAAGCCGTGAGTAAAAATACTATCTTCATTGTTAAATTACTTGGCGCAGTCGCAGTGCGAATATTGCGCATGCGTACTAAGCGGATTTTCATTGCGATGCGATGAAAAATACCGACCGATCAACTCGGAATGAGGGCCATTGTTTATTAAATACTTGCCTCAGCCACACTAATCCAGCTCCTATGGCATGCCCTAGTAATAATAGCACTGATCTAAATTTCTCAATTTTTACTATATCTATCTACTACTACTACTACTACTACTACTACTACTCAAGTGCATAGGTGCCATAGGTGCAAGGAGTGCAGCTGCTATGTGGCCCAGAGCTGAGAGAGGCACACCTTCCCTGTCAAAGTTAGTACATTTTTCACCATTAGGTGGTACATTGGAGCCCTTACAAACACTTGCCTTGGGGTTTACAATATATCTAGATACGCCCCTGCACCTGCTCACTGTAATGTGGTATAAAATTCACTGGAGGGTATTATAATGTTACATAATATAAACTGGGACACTGTAATATGGAACAATATTGTCAGATCTGAAAAGGCCTGTGGACCTGGTTTGGGATCTAGTGAAACTAGTTGGACTGTTTCCTTAAACAAGACTCGGGCTGGATGAATGAAAGTCAGATAGGCCAGGTCTTATCCACTGGAATGGACAAGTAACTGTGACTAAGGCTGAAACTGTACTGGTCAGATAATCGACTGCAGAAACCTCTCAGGATCCTGCATTAGCAAATCTGTGAAGCACTGAATTGCCTCACTGCTTCAGAATGAGCAAGAGACGTTACACCGATGACCTGCACACCAAAACCCACCAGCTAAAAACCTGCTGGTCGATGCAGATTGGCTTGAGACCGCCCTACCCACAGCCTTCACAATAGGTGCTTGGCCTCCTAGAGTCACATGATGAGAATCCAAGATGGCGGCGCCCACTAACTAGCGCCGAAGCCCTCCCACAACCAACCCAGATCAGCAGCCTGTCCATGTGAGCCCCTGCAAGCCTGCCAGCTCCCAACGCCCGCTGCTAGCATCCCGCCCCACTCCCAGAGGGACCCCGCCACAAGGTCCGGACTGGTAAGTCCCGGTGCCTCCAGGGCACCAATCCCTGGACTGTGACAAATATGAACTAGGGACACTGTACTGTCATAATGTGAAATGGGGGTACTGTTTGCATGATGTGTACTGACAGCCCTGCAATTAGAGTTGTGTGGGCTCGGTTTTCAGAAAACTGAGCCAACCTGAATTTCAGCGTTCTGGGTGAATCCGGGCGCTGTCTTGGGTTTTTACACCAGGCTCGAAATCCAAAACCAAGCAAAATGTCATCATTCTGGTATCGGATGTCGCAGGTTTTAGAATAAAAATACTGTAAGTCTTTGCAACAATGATTCGGGCACCATATAACAGCAGATGACAGAGTTGTGTGCAGCTGATGGTCTGTTCTGACCTATCTGTACATCCACTGCAGTGCTGAGCAGACCTATTTGTCTAGTGTCCATCCACTCCAGTGCTGCTGAGCTGACATATCTGTCCACTGTCCATCCACTCCAGTGCTGTTGAGCTGACCTATATGTCCAATGTCCATTCACTCCAGTGCAGCTGAACTGACCTAGCTTTCCAGAGTCCATCCACTCTAGTGCTGAACTAAACTATCTGTACACTCCAGTCTCCTCAAGCTCCTGTTGTTCATTTTGGCTGAGCTAGTTTACAATACAGAATGTTAGCAAGTCATTGTTTATTTATTTATTTTTTAGGGCAGGAACTTAATTACATCTATTATATGTGTGTCAGACTGGTGCTGCTGTCTAACCCTGAGTGTCACACTGTTGCTAATATATTTTTGTATAACTTATGTGTGATATAGGTTCTCTGCCCCTTGGCATTCACATAAATATAAGCACTGTTAGTCTGCAGTGAGTTGTCATTTGCAAATAAATATTTAGAAACATGTTGTTGGCTTTTTTTACAACTTGTGTGTGCTGTACCCCACTGCATTTGTTCCCATACTGTAAATATAAGCACTGTGACTCCGCAGTGTGTTGTCATTTGCAAAAAAAAGTTTTTGATATGGATAACGATAATTCGAGAAGAGCAGGCAGCTGCTGCCACCAGTCATGACGATACTAGTCCTTCAATGTCATCTACCAAAGCTGATGCTCGTAGGCATATGGGGGTTTAAGTAAGGGCATCTGAAATAAAAAACAATATTTGACATTGGTAAAAGAATGCCTCTAATAAAGGAAAAGGTTAATGCAGAAAAACATAAAATTGCCAATATGCAATTCACCACACGCAGTGGTAAGGAAAGGCTCAGGCCTTGGCCTTTATTTATGAGTGGTGATTCTGCAACTGTCAGTGCGGCATCTTCTTCTGCCTCTCATGCTGATGCAAGCCCTTCTAACTCAGAGTCTAGAAGAGGTGTCAAAAAAGAGGAAAATCGGCTGAAAAAATGTTAATGCAGAATAACAGACTATGGGGTAAATTTACTAAGATGGGACTTCTATTTAAAATGGGATGTTGCCCATAGCAACCAATCAGATTCTACTTCTCATTTATCTAGCACATTCTTGAAGATAATATCTGGAATCTGATTGGTTGCTATGGGCAACATCCCATATTTAATAAAACTTCCATCTTAGTAAATTTACCATCTATGTTCACAAACATTCCAAATATCTTAGGAGAGTCTAAGTGTGTCCATGAGTGCTATGTGTGAGCTTCACCTTTCTGATACTGTACTCATAGAGAAGCCTTCCTGCACCCTCTGCAAATGTGGGGATGAGCAGCAGAAGTATAGCTGGTGACATAGAAACTGAGGATGCCACACTGGAAGTGCAACAGGATGAGGGCAATATTTGTGTAGATGACACCAGCGCTAATGAGTATGTTGATGGTGAGGATGGGGATGTTGTTTGTGTAAGGAAAGGTACCAGTGGAAGCAGTTCTTGTCTGTAATGAAAAGGCCATTGTCATGCCTGGGCATAAAAACAAAACCAACCTCTTATATGTGGATTTTTTATACCCAAATCTTTACATACATTTTCTAACCTTCTGTAAGATTTGTAAAGTCACAGTAAGTAGAGGTAGGGACCTTAACCATCTCGAACCTCCTCCCTGTAACGCCATTTGCAGAAAGTTCATGGAAAGTTTTGGGGAAAATCAGAAACTTATGCTAAAAAAAATAACAAGCTGTCCAGCATCAGCTATCTCCCTTCTCCCAGCTAGATCCCAGCAAGTGCAATTGCCAATGCCAACACCTTCATAATCAGTATCCTACTGATTGAAGGTAGTCCTGTATCCAATTTGATAAGACTAGGTGACTCCTCCCCTATGAAGGATTACTCAGAAGAATCCTTGAGCACTAAGCCTAGTTTTAGAGATGAGTTTAGGGCACTCACTTGATTGGTTTGACTGGGAAGCTTTGGCGCAGCACACTAAAACATTTTATTTAGCATTTTAACACTTTTAAATATTTTTTTCTACTAATATTACACCTTTAAGCATTTTAAAAAAAATGTCACTTGTGTATCACCTTTTATTACATAGCTGTTGCTTCTTTCTTATTAACACACTCTAACACCTTAGCTTCTCACTGGTGTGCGGCCCTGGGGTAACTAACCTTAGCTGACTTGGGGTGCCGTGCTCCAGACTTAGATTTAGAATTAGGGACCTCCAGTATCAGAGATGCCATGACGTTGGCCTGGAGGCTTACTATATCTTCACAAATATATGCAACTGAGATCTCTGAATTATCTACCACCATGTCGTTTTTAAATCTTATTGCTGCTCATTCTGTCTGCTAAGGGATGATACAGATGAGTCAATACAACATTTTGACATCTGCTCAGGTCTAAAAAAATTACCCACAATTAGTGACACCTCTACTGTAACTCCATCTAATACGGTCAACATCCACAGAATGGAGGATTATTTTAATGACAGTATAAAAATAGGCATGTCACAGGGTCTTTTTGACTACTGGAAGGAAAAAAGGCACTTTTGAGGCCCTTGTTCAAACTTGATTTGCATTACTTAAGTTGCCTACCCGCCATTGTACTCATAAGTTTTCAGCACAGCCAGGAACCTTGTCAGAGATCGGTGTAGGAAGCTACTTCCTCAAAATGTGGAAAAGATTATGTTTATCAAAGTAAACTACAAATTCCATGAGGAAGACCTTTACCAGCAATTTAATGTGCAGAGAGAGTTAGATTTGGGTGAGTTATATTGTTTCTGTGCAGGGTAAATACTGGCTGCTTTATTTTTACACTGCAATTTAGATTTCAGTTTGAACACATGCCACCGAAATCTAACTCTCTCTGCACATGTTACAGTATATCTGCCCCCTCTGCAGTGCACATGGTTTTGCCCATCTGCTAAAAAAGTTGCTACTACAATCAGGTCTGAATTAGGCCCCTTAACAGAAACAAATGAACAGTTAAAAAGATAACAGTACATTTTTCATATGTTCAAACTATTGTTGTCTAGAAGGATATCTACAGGTTGGGGGAGATATACTGTACATATCCATAAACAAACAATACAATTGTAAAAACTGATTTAGCATCCAGACATAGGGGGTACTTCAATTGATTCTGAAAAGTTTTCTTGTGAAAAAAACAACACTTTACCACGATTTATTGGCCGATGATGTTATCTGGCAATTCAATTGAGTCCAGTTTTTTTCACATAAAATCTGACACTTTTTTGTGCGAAAAACACAGGATAAGGGATACGTTCCTAGATCCATGTGTTTTTGTGTTCATGGCCACGAAAAATGGGTCAGTTAACGGGGATTTTTTTTCTCCTGCTTCTGGGCAGGTGAGCAAAAAATCCCCAATACTGCCAGCGATCGAGGCTAATTAAATAAGCCCCTGGGGATCAACTAGCCACGGTAATTAACTTAAGGTAATTGAATTCCTCCACACTGGTTTAATTTAAAATCAAGGTAATACTTACAAGGGGATTTTCAGAGCATCTCAGTTTTTACACCAAAGGGTCAGCACAGAAAGATGGTGTTCTCTTAGCATAGTACATGCTATTTATACTCTGATAGTACTAGAGATGAGCGGGTTCGGTTCCTCGGAATCCGAACACCCCCGAACTTCAGCCTTTTTACACGGGTCCGAGGCAGACTCGGATCTTCCCGCCTTGCTCGGTTAACCCGAGCGCGCCCGAACGTCATCATCCCGCTGTCAGATTCTCGCGAGGCTCGTATTCTATCGCGAGACTCGGATTCTATATAAGGAGCCGCGCGTCGCCGCCATTTTCACATGTGCATTGAGATTGATAGGGGGAGGACATGGCTGGCGTCCTCTCCGTTTAGATAGAGAGTGAGACACTTGATTTACTAGTAATTTAATTTTAGTAATTTTGGGAAAAATTAGGACTGGAGTACTCAGAGAGTGCAGAGTTTTGCTGATAGTTATACTAGTGACCACCAGTTTTATTTATTATTTAAAATCCGTTCTCTGCCTGAAAAAAAAACGATACACAGTCACATACCATATCTGTGCTCAGCCTCAGTGTGCTGCATGATTGATAATATCATCTATGTATATCTGACTGTGCTGAGTGCTCACTGCTCACACAGCTTAATTGTGGGGGAGACTGGGGAGCAGTTATAGCAGGAGTACATAACAGTGCACACTTTTGCTGCCAGTGTGACTGACCAGTGACCACCAGTATATTGTCTGCCTGAAAAAGTTAAACACTCGTGTGGTGTTTTTTTTTTTTTATTCTATAAACGCATTCTGCTGACAGACAGTGTCCAGCAGGTCCGTCATTCATTATATTATAATATATACCTGCAGTAGTGATATATATATTTTTTTATATCATTATCATCCAGTCTATACTAGCAGACGCAGTACGGTAGTCCACGGCTGTAGCTACCTCTGTGTCGGCAGTGCTCGTCCATAATTGTATACCTACCTGTGGTGGTTTTTTTTTTTTTCTATCTTCTTCATACTAGTAGTTTAGGAGTCTGCTGACAGTGTCCAGCAGGTCCGTCATTATATAATATATACCTGTCCTGCAGTAGTGATATATATATATTTTTTATATCATTATCATCCAGTCTATACTAGCAGACACAGTACGGTAGTCCACGGCTGTAGCTACCTCTGTGTCGGCAGTGCTCGTCCATAATTGTATACCTACCTGTGGTGGTTTTTTTTTTTTTCTATCTTCTTCATACTAGTAGTTTAGGAGTCTGCTGACAGTGTCCAGCAGTTCCGTCATTATATAATATATACCTGTCCTGCAGTAGTGATATATATATATATTTTTTATATCATTATCATCCAGTCTATACTAGCAGACGCAGTACGGTAGTCCACGGCTGTAGCTACCTCTGTGTCGGCAGTCACTCATCATCCATAAGTATACTAGTATCCATCCATCTCCATTGTTTACCTGAGGTGCCTTTTAGTTGTGCCTATTAAAATATGGAGAACAAAAATGTTGAGGTTCCAAAAATAGGGAAAGATCAAGATCGACTTCTACCTCGTGCTGAAGCTGCTGCCACTAGTCATGGCCGAGACGATGAAATGCCATCAACGTCGTCTGCCAAGGCCGATGCCCAATGTCATAGTACAGAGCATGTAAAATCCAAAACACCAAATATCAGTAAAAAAAGGACTCAAAAATCTAAAATAAAATCGTCGGAGGAGAAGCGTAAACTTGCCAATATGCCATTTACCACACGGAGTGGCAAGGAACGGCTGAGGCCCAGGCCTATGTTCATGGCTAGTGGTTCAGCTTCACATGAGGATGGAAGCACTCAGCCTCTCGCTAGAAAAATGAAAAGACTTAAGCTGGCAAAAGCACAGCAAAGAACTGTGCGTTCTTCGAAATCACAAATCCACAAGGAGAGTCCAATTGTGTCGGTTGCGATGCCTGACCTTCCCAACACTGGACGTGAAGAGCATGCGCCTTCCACCATTTGCACGCCCCCTGCAAGTGCTGGAAGGAGCACCCGCAGTCCAGTTCCTGATAGTCAGATTGAAGATGTCAGTGTTGAAGTACACCAGGATGAGGAGGATATGGGTGTTGCTGGCGCTGGGGAGGAAATTGACCAGGAGGATTCTGATGGTGAGGTGGTTTGTTTAAGTCAGGCACCCGGGGAGACACCTGTTGTCCGTGGGAGGAATATGGCCATTGACATGCCTGGTGAAAATACCCAAAAAATCAGCTCTTCGGTGTGGAAGTATTTCAACAGAAATGCGGACAACATTTGTCAAGCCGTGTGTTGCCTTTGTCAAGCTGTAATAAGTAGGGGTAAGGACATTAACCACCTCGGAACATCCTCCCTTATACGTCACCTGCAGCGCATTCATCATAAGTCAGTGACAAGTTCAAAAACTTTGGGCGACAGCGGAAGCAGTCCACTGACCAGTAAATCCCTTCCTCTTGTAACCAAGCTCACGCAAACCACCCCACCAACTCCCTCAGTGTCAATTTCCTCCTTCCCCAGGAATGCCAATAGTCCTGCAGGCCATGTCACTGGCAATTCTGACGAGTCCTCTCCTGCCTGGGATTCCTCCGATGCCTCCTTGCGTGTAACGCCTACTGCTGCTGGCGCTGCTGTTGTTGCTGCTGGGAGTCGATGGTCATCCCAGAGGGGAAGTCGTAAGACCACTTTTACTACTTCCACCAAGCAATTGACTGTCCAACAGTCCTTTGCGAGGAAGATGAAATATCACAGCAGTCATCCTGCTGCAAAGCGGATAACTGAGGCCTTGGCATCCTGGGCGGTGAGAAACGTGGTTCCGGTATCCATCATTACTGCAGAGCCAACTATAGACTTGTTTGAGGTACTGTGTCCCCGGTACCAAATACCATCTAGGTTCCATTTCTCTAGGCAGGCGATACCGAAAATGTACACAGACCTCAGAAAAAGACTCACCAGTGTCCTAAAAAATGCAGTTGTACCCAATGTCCACTTAACCACGGATATTTGGACAAGTGGAGCAGGGCAGACTCAGGACTATATGACTGTGACAGCCCACTGGGTAGATGTATGGACTCCCACCGCAAGAACAGCAGCGGCGGCACCAGTAGCAGCATCTCGCAAACGCCAACTCTTTCCTAGGCAGGCTACGCTTTGTATCACCGCTTTCCAGAATACGCACACAGCTAAAAACCTCTTACGGCAACTGAGGAAGATCATCGCAGAATGGCTTACCCCAATTGGACTTTCCTGTGGATTTGTGGCATCGGACAACGCCAGCAATATTGTGTGTGCATTAAATATGGGCAAATTCCAGCACGTCCCATGTTTTGCACATACCTTGAATTTGGTGGTGCAGAATTATTTAAAAAACGACAGGGGCGTGCAAGAGATGCTGTTGGTGGCCAGAAGAATTGTGGCACACTTTCGGCGTACAGGCACCACGTACAGAAGACTGGAGCACCACCAAAAACGCCTGAACCTGCCCTGCCATCATCTGAAGCAAGAAGTGGTAACGAGGTGGAATTCAACCCTCTATATGCTTCAGAGGTTGGAGGAGCAGCAAAAGGCCATTCAAGCCTATACAACTGAGCACGATATAGGAGGTGGAATGCACCTGTCTCAAGCGCAGTGGAGAATGATTTCAACGTTGTGCAAGGTTCTGCAACCTTTTGAACTTGCCACACGTGAAGTCAGTTCAGACACTGCCAGCCTGAGTCAGGTCATTCCCCTCATCAGGCTTTTGCAGAAGAAGCTGGAGACATTGAAGGAGGAGCTAACACAGAGCGATTCCGCTAGGCATGTGGGACTTGTGGATGGAGCCCTTAATTCGCTTAACAAGGATTCACGGGTGGTCAATCTGTTGAAATCAGAGCACTACATTTTGGCCACCGTGCTCGATCCTAGATTTAAAACCTACCTTGGATCTCTCTTTCCGGCAGACACAAGTCTGCAGGGGTTCAAAGAACTGCTGGTGAGAAAATTGTCAAGTCAAGCGGAACGCGACCTGTCAACATCTCCTCCTTCACATTCTCCCGCAACTGGGAGTGCGAGGAAAAGGCTCAGAATTCCGAGCCCACCCGCTGGCGGTGATGCAGGGCAGTCTGAAGCGACTGCTGATGCTGACATCTGGTCCGGACTGAAGGACCTCACAACGATTACGGACATGTCGTCTACTGTCACTGCATATGATTCTCTCCCCATTGATAGAATGGTGGAGGATTATATGAGTGACCGCATCCAAGTAGGCACGTCAGACAGTCCGTACTTATACTGGCAGAAAAAAGAGGCAATTTGGAGGCCCTTGCACAAACTGGCTTTATTCTACCTAAGTTGCCCTCCCACAAGTGTGTACTCCGAAAGAGTGTTTAGTGCCGCCGCTCACCTTGTCAGCAATCGGCGTACGAGGTTACATCCAGAAAATGTGGAGAAGATGATGTTCATTAAAATTAATTATAATCAATTCCTCCGTGGAGACATTCACCAGCAGCAATTGCCTCCACAAAGTACACAGGGAGCTGAGATGGTGGATTCCAGTGGGGACGAATTGATAATCTGTGAGGAGGGGGATGTACACGGTGATATATCGGAGGATGATGATGAGGTGGACATCTTGCCTCTGTAGAGCCAGTTTGTGCAAGGAGAGATTAATTGCTTCTTTTTTGGTGGGGGTCCAAACCAACCCGTCATTTCAGTCACAGTCGTGTGGCAGACCCTGTCACTGAAATGATGGGTTGGTTAAAGTGTGCATGTCCTGTTTATACAACATAAGGGTGGGTGGGAGGGCCCAAGGACAATTCCATCTTGCACCTCTTTTTTCTTTCATTTTTCTTTGCGTCATGTGCTGTTTGGGGAGTGTTTTTTGGAAGGGCCAGCCTGCGTGACACTGCAGTGCCACTCCTAGATGGGCCAGGTGTTTGTGTCGGCCACTAGGGTCGCTTAGCTTACTCACACAGCTACCTCATTGCGCCTCTTTTTTTCTTTGCGTCATGTGCTGTTTGGGGAGTATTTTTTGGAAGGGCCATCCTGCCTGACACTGCAGTGCCACTCCTAGATGGGCCAGGTGTTTGTGTCGGCCACTTGGGTCGCTGAGCTTAGTCACACAGCTACCTCATTGCGCCTCTTTTTTTCTTTGCATCATGTGCTGTTTGGGGAGTGTTTTTTGGAAGGGCCATCCTGCGTGACACTGCAGTGCCACTCCTAGATGGGCCAGGTGTTTGTGTCGGCCACTTGGGTCGCTGAGCTTAGTCATCCAGCGACCTCGGTGCAAATTTTAGGACTAAAAATAATATTGTGAGGTGTGAGGTGTTCAGAATAGACTGAAAATGAGTGGAAATTATGGTTATTGAGGTTAATAATACTTTGGGATCAAAATGACCCCCAAATTCTATGATTTAAGCTGTTTTTTAGGGTTTTTTGAAAAAAACACCCGAATACAAAACACACCCGAATCCGACAAAAAAAATTCGGTGAGGTTTTGCCAAAACGCGTTCGAACCCAAAACACGGGCGCGGAACCGAACCCAAAACCAAAACACAAAACCCGAAAAATTTCCGGTGCACATCACTAGATAGTACTGATAATATAATAGTGAGACAAATATGCTAATGACTGTTAAATAATTATTTTCACTTTTACCCAAGAAATCCAATTCCTATTCTACTTTAAATTCACAGGAACAATGATACACATACCAGTAAAGATTACATGCAAATTGTAACTAAATTTTAGATCATTTACATTCAAATAAACATACCACTCAAAAATGATCATTAATTATAGTATAAAACAGTAGCACAGGTGGTATAATACATATGATATGACAACACAAATATATTTTATATATATATATATATATATATATACTGTATCTCCGACTTCTGCCGGCAGTCAGATATATTAATGCAGCTTGCTCCGGTGGTCAAAAAAATAAACACATGTATCCATACTGCGTACAGCACTTGGAGATATCATTGTGCAAATAAGATTGTATTAAAAGACATCAACATTTCAAAACATCTGCCCATCGTCAGGATCATATGTCTGGATGGGGCGGATGGTCTGAAACATTGATAACTCTTAATTCCAGCTTATTTGCATAAGGACATCACCAGGAGCCATTTGTAGTATGAATATATGTGTTTATTTTTACAACCATTGGAGGAAGCTGCATTAGTATATTTGAGTGCCAGCAGAAGTTGGACAGATAGATATATATATATATATATATACTATATAAATAAATATATATATATATATATATATATATATAGGAGTGGGGGAATAGGGGTAACAGCGACCAACAGTGTCTACACAGATTTAAATATATATGAAGAAAAAAAGCAGGATATGTAGTGAATGGATAATAAAATTTTTTTACAGTTATTTATTTTATAAAAATAGAGTAATAAGGTACAAAAGATACAAGATATATAAAAATTAAAAGGAGAGGAGTAGCAAAACATGCTAAAATACAATAGGCTAAAACCATAAATTCAACAAATAGACATTGATGAGTCAGATAGACGAAACGCGTTGGATGTACCCTATATGACTCTCCACATTAAGATAAGCAGAAATACTTTATCTTTTATATGCATAGTATCTAAGGTTGAAAAAAGACAATTGTCCATCGAGTTCAACCTATTTGTGGTCTCCTATGCACGATTATTTTGTATAAAATTTTGACTGAAGTTGATGACTGCCGTTACGTTTTACCCTTCTTTTTTATAATAACCATAGTGCGTGACTATGCCCCGTAACCCTGGATATCCTTATCCATTAGGAATTTATCTAACCCATTCTTAAAGGTGTTGACTGAGTCGGCCATTACAACTCCCTCAGGCAGGGAATTCCAAACATGTATCGTCCTTACCGTAAAAAAGCCTTTACGCCGTATTGTGCGGAATCTCCTCTCCTCTAACCTGAGCGAGTGTCCACGAGTTCTCTGTGTTGATCTAACCAAAAACAGGTCCTGCACAAGATCTGTATATTGTCCCCTTATATATTTGTAAATGTTGATCATTTCCCCTCTTAATCTCCTCTTTTCCAGTGTAAACATGCCTAGTCTTGCAAGCCTTTCCTCGTATTCCAGCATCTCCATACCCTTAATTAGTTTGGTCGCCCGCCTTTGTACCTTTTCTAGCTCCAGGATATCCTTTTTGTAGTACGGTGCCCAGAATTGTACACAGTATTCAAGGTGTGGCCTCACAAGTGATTTATATAATGGGAGTATAATACTCTTGTCCCTAGCATCAATTCCCCCGTTTTATGCATGCTAATATCTTATTAGCCTTCTTTGTTGCAGTCCTACTTTGGGTACTACTGCTTAGTTTGCTATCTATGAGGACACCTAAGTCCTTTTCCAGTACAGAATCCCCTAATTTTACCCCATTTAGTAGGTAGGTGTTATTTTTGTTCTTGTTACCACAGTGCATTACCTTACACTTGTCTGTATTGAAGCGCATTCTCCATTTCGCTGCCCAAGCTTCTAGTTTAACTAAGTCGTTCTGAAGCGACTCAGCATCCCCCTCCGCATTTATAACTTTACACAATTCGGTATCATCTGCAAAAATTGACACCATGCTCTCTAGACCTTCTGTTAGGTCGTTAATGAAAATATTGAACAATAGCGGTCCTAATACTGAGCCTTGCGGCACACCACTTAGCACTTCAGTACAAGTTGAAAAAGATCAATTAACCACAACGCGCTGCTCCCTATTATTTAACCAGTTTTTGACCCAAGTGCATATTGTGCTTCATAGCCCTGATTCTTGTAGCTTGTAGATAAGTCTCATGTGTGGTACAGTGTCGTATGCTTTGGCAAAATCTAAAAAGATTACATCCACCTCTTTACCCTGATCTAGGTTTGCACTTACTGTTTCATAAAAGCCAAGTAAGTTGGTTTGACAGGATCTGTCCTTCATAAACCCATGTTGATTCCTTTTAATTACCTTATTGACTTCAAGTAAATTCTGAATACTATCTCTTAGAATACCTTCCAATACTTTCCCCACTATAGATGTAAGGCTAACTGGTCTGTAATTACCTGGTTCAGCTTTACTTCCCTTTTTGAATATAGGTACTACTTCCGCTATACGCCAGTCTTTGGGAACCATACCTGATATTACTGAATCCTTAAAGATCAAAAATACCGGTTTTGCAAGTTCAGAGTGAAGCTCCATTAGAACCCTTGGGTGAATACCATCGGGACCTGGTGACTTATTAATCTTTAAATGTTTTAATCGGTCACAGACTACTTCCTCTCTTAAATAAGTACCTATCAGTGGGATATTCTCATTATTGAGATTATGTGTTAGTCCCAGAATTGGGTCCTCTCTAGTAAATACTGTTGAAAAAAACTACTTTAGTGTGTCCGCTATGTCATTCTCATTTTTGCTTAAGACTCCCAACTTGTCTTTTAAAGGGCCTATACTCTCCTTCTTTAATCT
This sequence comes from Pseudophryne corroboree, assembly GCF_028390025.1. Classification (NCBI taxonomy): domain Eukaryota; kingdom Metazoa; phylum Chordata; class Amphibia; order Anura; family Myobatrachidae; genus Pseudophryne; species Pseudophryne corroboree. The sequence goes on along the minus strand of NC_086445.1, from coordinate 417,107,309 downwards.
CTTGCTATTAATGTATTTAAATAATTTTTTGGGAATCGCTTTGCTTTCCTTTGCTACTAGTTTTTCAGTTTCTACTTTAGCCGCTCTTATTTCCTTTTTGCATATTTTGTTACATTCCTTATAGTGCTGAAAAGACTTTGCTTCCCTGTCAGATTTGTATTTTTTAAATGCCCGCCTTTTCTTGCCCATAAATTCCTTTATCTTTTTGTTAAGCCACATCGGTTTATGATTTTTATTCCTTTTTTTTCTGCTCGTAGGAATAAATTTGAGTGTATTTTTAGCTACAGGAATTTTAGTACCTCCCATTTCGCCGTAGTATTTTCTCCTAAAAACAAGCCTTCCCATTCAATATCCCTGAAAAATACCCTCATCTTTTCAAAATTTGCTTTGCTAAAGTTTAGAGTCCTAGTTGAGCCAGTATAGGGCTGTTTATGAAAACTGATATTGAATGTGACCATATTGTGGTCGCTGTTTCCTATGGGTTCCCCTACTATAATACCTGATACCAAATCCCCATTGTTTGTTAATACCAGGTCTAAGATTGCATTGTACCTAGTTGGTTCCTCAATTAGTTGAACTAAGTAGTTATCATTAAGTGTGTTTAAAAACATATTGCCCCTAGCAGTATCACATGAATCGTTTTTCCAGTTTATCTCTGGATAGTTAAAATCTCCCATCACTACTATGTCTCCTACTCCTGTTGCTCTTACAATTTGCTTTAGTAACAATTCCTCATCAGATACGTTGATACCAGGCGGCCTATAGCATACACCCAATACTAACTTTTTTATTCCTTTTTCTCCGCATACAATTTCTACCCATAATGTCTCGACAGTGTCTACAGTCCCCTCCTGAATATCTTACCGTATATCAGGTTTTAAAAATGGCTTTACGTAAAGACACACCCCTCCACCCTTTTTATTTAGGCTGTCTCTCCTAAACAGTGTATAGCCCTCTAGATTGACTGTCCAATCATGAGATTCGTCCCACCAAGTTTCAATTATGCCTATAATATCATACTGTTTGCTTGCTGCAAGTATTTCTAGTTCACCCTTTTTAGCAGTAATGCTTCTAGCATTTACATACATACAACTAAGATAAGTATTTTCCCTTGCGTTAGGGACATCTTTCACCTTATGTAGCAATGATGACCTGTGATCGTCATTGGTTAGTGCTTTGGTAAAATCTCTTTTAGTACCCATGTTAGTAACCTTACCGCCTGCTCTTACCCTCCCCCCAACTTCTCGTTTACTACCACCATCCCCACTATTCTCACTGCACGCCCCGTAGTTTCTAGCTAGACCCTCCCCCCAGGCTCCTAGTTTAAAATCTCCTCCAACCTTCTAACCATCCTTCCCCCCAGCACCGCTGCCCCCTCCTCAGTCAGGTGCAATCCGTCATGACAAAAGAGATGGCGCCTGACTGAGAAGTCCGCCCAGTGTTCCAGGAACACAAACCCCTCTTTCCTGCACCAATCCCTAAGCCACACATTTACCTCCGTAATCTACCTCTGCCTCCCTGGACTAGCGCGTGGCACGGGTAATATTTCAGAGAATATTACCTTAGATGTCCTTGCCTTAAGTTTCTTTCCTAAGTCCCTATAGTCTTTCTTAAGGACATCCCACCTTCCGCTAACTTTGTCATTGGTGCCAACATGCACCAAGACCACCGGGTCTTTCCCAGCCCCTCCCAACAATCTCTCTTCCCAGTCCGCGATGTGCCGTACCCGAGCACCCGGGAGACAACAGACTGTACGGCGATCACGGTCCCGGTAGCAGATTGCCCTATCTGCCTTCCTGATGATAGAATCCCCTACTACCACCATCTGACTAGGTACCTCACTATCTTTTATCCCAACTGCGCCAGAGGGACCGCTCCTCTGGATGCTAGAGGGAGCAGTCTCCTCCTGCACCGTCATTTCTTCACTATCATCCTCCGATTCCTCGTCCAGTAGGGCAAATTTGTTTGGGTTTGATAGTTCGGAGATGTCGAGCCTCCCCCTCTTTTTCTTCCTTCTAACTGTGACCCAGCTGGCTACCTGATCATCATCCTCTTCTACCAGTGACCCCTCCTGCAACTCCTCCACCATTCTGTCTAAACTTCGCTCGAGATTGTGAATCTCCCTCAGTCGCGTAACGGTTTGCTCTAGATCAGTTACCTGGGCTTCCAGGGCAACCGTTCGCACACACCTCATGCAGATGTAATCACACTGGGCCGGTGGCTCCAGGTGTGCATACATCTTGCACGACATGCACTGAGTGAGGTCCCCAATCACAGCCCCTCCCATATTGTTTGTAAGGTCTAACTCCCTGTTACTCTCAAAAAGAAGCAAACAGAAAAAGTAGAAGACAAACAATCTCACTTATACAATAATTAAGCTGGCTTATACTTATCTATATTTGTGCGGTTCTTGGTCCTTCGCTTTTATGCAGCCGTAGTACTCTCTCCTGCGGCACCGATACTCACTTAGCAGTTGCAGTTGTTCCAGCTCACTGCACCTCCTTTTCCCTCGGCTTACAGCTCCTGCTAAAAAAAAAAAAATGCCCCTCACACACGCACAATCACAGCCCCTCTACTACTCCAAGTAAGAGACCCTCTCACTCACTCACAAGGTCAGCCCCTTGCAGCCTCACCAGAAATTTAATGGTACTGCAAATATGTGTGTTCCTGATTGTGTATTATAAAACTCACCTTTTTCTGTATTCTAACTCATATTTTGCTGTTACCAACTCACACTTACAAATCCAAGCAACACTTTAAAATACAAGCCCTTACAATGTGCAAACAATTATTATTTTTTATTGTCTATTTGTTGGTCGCTGTTACCCCTATTCCCCCACTCCTATTTTAATTGAAAGGCATCTTACCCATGCCAAATATTTAGCAGCTAGCTGACACCCTATACAAATAAGGGAGTGTTTATTTTTGTTAATATTAACTATTTTATTATTTATTCCTACTCACCTGTGGCGTCGTACTCCTATTGCTTTATAGATATATATAATGAAAAAATGCTGCAGCACCTGGAGTCTTGTAAATGTCAAAAATGTATTGAAACAAGCCATATCATAAAATCCAACATTTCGGGGTGCTTAACCCCTTTGTCAAGGTGCTTAACCACTTTATCACCTTGAATCTATGGGACATTGCCAAGAGAAAGATGAGTGACATGAGACTGAACAATGCAGAAGAGTTGAAGGCCGCTATTGAAGCATCCTGGTCTTCCATAACACCTCAGCAGTGCCACAAGCTGATAGAACCTATGCCACGCCGCATTGAGGCAGTAATTCATGCAAAAGGGGCCCAAACCAAGTACTGAGTACATATTCATGATTATATTTTTCAGAGAGCCAACATTTCTGTATTTAAAATCCTTTTTTTATTGATTTTATGTAATATTCTAATTTTCTAAGATTTTGGATTTGGGGTTATCTTAAGTTGTAAGCCACAATCATCAAAATTATAACAAATAAAGGCTTAAAATATCTCACTTTGCATGTAATGAGTCTATATAATATATTAGTTTCACCTTTTAAGTTGAATTACTGAAATAAATGAACTTTTGCCCGATATTCTGATTTTCTGAGTTTTACCCGTAGATGGCCATATGCACATGCAATATAGGCAAATGCGTAGGGGCATCTGGAAAATCCTAGGAGCATCTGGAAAATCCTAGGCAGGCTGGACATCTAAGCTCTACTACACCAGCTTCAGATTTGAGAGGTTCTGGCTGACAGTGTCTGTCCTCTGATGGGATGTACAGGCTTTCTTGCACTGCTGCACTGTTGCCTGTCATATTATATGACACTGACAGGAATTAAAAAGCCTACACAGCCCAGTGCCAATCATACTGCTCCTGCGGCTTCCATCAGTGTGATGCTTGTGTGACCTAAGGTCACACCAGCTGCATTCACAGCAGATAGCGTGCCGCAGAGGAGAGAAGCAGAGTGAGGCAGCAAAGGTAAGTAAATTATGGAAGCTTGTTATAGAGCTAGGTTAGGGATTGGATTACTAGAGAAAAATAAGGGGGAAAGATTTGATGGCTGGAGGCATAAGGTGGGAAGAGATTTGATGGCACTAGACAAAAGAGAAGGGGGATTTGGTGGCTGCAGACACTGATAACCTCTGCCTCCCCCAATCACCCACTGTAACAAAGCTATGCCCACTTTTGTAAGGCCACGCCCCCTTTTCAGGATCTGACATTGGAGGGGGTCAGGGCCGGCCCTGCTCCTGAGAAGAAATAAACATACCAATGCTATTTTCTGTAAATTCAAAGACTTGCAAACAAACTCAAAAAAACAACAACAAAAAACAAAGTATACTTTGGTTAATGCATAAATAATAAATTAAATTGATATTGGAGTGTGACCAATCCTAATAGGGCCAAAATAGGCTCAGCAGCAACAAAAGGGGTCAAATAGTGGTTTGCTAGAATTGAAAATAGATCTTAAAAATATATATATAGTCCCGCACTCGCACCATAGGTCAAAAGCAGTAGTGTGGTGCACTACAACAGTTGATGCCCTAATGTAGTCCGATGTTAACAATTCACCTAAATTTAAAGATGCAAAGTTGAATCCATTAATCAATAAAACTTACAGGGATTTTTTGCAGGGTACTGCAACGTTTCGGTAATTTCATGACCTTTATCAAGCTTACCAACATGGCACAGACTGGATAAAGTGCTTATAGTTTAACATAGCAGCATCAGGTAGCATCATCCTACCTGCACCCATGGAGTCCCTTAAATGACATCCCTCAGCTGGCTTCCCGCTTTCACCGGAGTGCTCTCCAGCTGCCGGGTGCGACTACTTCCAGAGCCATGCTTCACGGTCGCGTGACTGCCGGTTAGCACAATGTGCATTTCAAAGACACTGGAATGCAATTGTGGGTGTGACTGCTTCCTGAGCCATGCATCACCACCGCCCAACTTCCGGTCATCCCAATGTGCATTCGAAGAGCAATGGAACACAATCCCAGAAGTACCATCAACCTCCACATCAATGCGCCTGCAGACAAACCGGTTGCACAGCATTGGTTAGAAGCCGAACACCAGATTTCTATGATTCGTGTAGACTTATTGATTGGATTCCACCGTCTATTAGCGGTGGTGACAGTGAGTTAACTCTTCATAGGCGTGAAGCAACATGGATCCACCAATTGGATACAACTGCCCCTCATGGCCTTAACGATTGATATAGGAGGACCACACTACTTATTGATGGAAGTTCGATTCAAAGCTGCTTTACATTTTCTTATTTTCATTTTTGTAGTTTTCAGAAGAATTTCCTATTGCTTTTTCACCAAGCATGGAAATGTCTGTTGTGCATACTCTCCCGCACTATCTTTTAATTTTCGTTTTTCTATGTTGTAATAATTTATGTGGGTGTATTTTACATTGTTGTATTCTATTTGATACCCAGGTGCCCTTGGATTGTCATCCCAAAGCTACTTTTGGCAATGTATTTACATAAGTATAACATTACATAAGTAGGATGCCTTATAGTTGAGACTTGGATATCATATAACATGTATTACTAGCTCTAATTGATGGGCGTTCCTTGGGGCCAACGCTACACTTAGTATACCGACATAGGTATATTAACAGCATCCCCTGTGAGTCATTGTAATCAGAAGTCAATAAAACAGAAAAGAGTGATAAGCATGAGTCAACTTATAAAAAAACTAAAATATTTTTTTTTGCAGGTGATGTTGACAATTCCCCTGAAGGTATTTGCTAATCAAACTTAGGAAAACTGGGTGCATCAATCACAGAGGATGGCAAGGAAAGCATATCATACTGTGAAGATTCAGTAGATGAGGGAATGCCTTTACTAGAACATAATTGACTTATGTTATCCGCAATTTGTACCATAAAACTTTCAATGAAAATTAATAATTTAAACGAAACTACAGTAGATCATTGATAACTGCAAATAAGAAAAAAAAATAAAAACAAATCAATCCAAATAGAAAAATATATTATTTCAGACTGTGGGGGTAATTCAGACCTGATCGATAGCAAGCGATTTTTGCACTGCTGCAATCAGATAGTTGCCACATACAGGGGGAGTGTATTTTAGATGTGCAAGTGTGCGAACACATGTGTAGCAGAGCTGTACAAACAGATTTTGTGCAGTCTCTGCACAGCCCAGGACTTACTCAGCCGCTGCGATCACATCAGCCTGTCCGGGACCGGAATTGACGTCAGGAACCCTCCCTGCAAACGCATGGACACGCCTGCGTTTTTCCAGACACTCACTGGAAACGGTCAGTTGACACCCACAAACACCTTCTTCCTGTCAATCTCCTTGTAATCGCCCGTGCGAACGGATCCGTTGCACAAACCCATCGCTGAGCGGCGATCCGCTTTGTACCCATGCGCCGTGCCTGCTCATTGCGGTGCATACGCATGCGCAGTTTTGACCTGATCACCCGCTGTGCATTTTCGCACAGCGGGTGATCAGGTCAAAACTGCGCATGCGTATGCACCGCAATGAGCAGGCACGGCGCATGGGTACAAAGCGGATCGCCGCTCAGCGAAAATGCACAGCGGCGATCAGGTCTGGATTACTCCCTGTATCTGAAAATGAAAATGCACTACTCATTATAATGACAGAAAATAAACTGCCTCTATATTTCTACTAAAATGCACACCACAGATAATTGGAATGTCTTCACTTTTTATTAAGTCTTCAAAATGCATTGCAAAAAGTAAATCTGTAAATTACAATCCACTTACCCATACAGTATATATATTCATTATATATGTATAACTCTTTAAAACTTTCAACACTCTCCTTCGCGCCCCCCTCTTCTCCCACCCTCCCTCACTGCCACTTACTTTGCCTCCTTCTCCTCATGCATTTAGACAATCTAATTTGAAATCTCCTCACGTCGGCAGGCCCCCCCTCTCTCAACCACCATCCTCTCCCTTCTACCATCACACCTTATGAACCTTTCTCCAAACCACAGACAAAGTACACTCCCTCATCCTATCCTCTCCCCTCCCTACCTGCCCCCTGCACCCCCTCCCCTCCCACCTCCTCCGCACACTCTCTCCCACTGCCTGCTCCCACCTTGCTCACCTCTTCAATCTATCTCTACCGGAATCTTCCCCTCACCATTCCCCTCACCTCAACATGCTCTTGTCTCACCTATTCTCAAAAAACCCAACCTTGACCCTTCCTGACTTGCTAGCTACCACCCCATTTCTCTTTTCCCATATGCCTCCAAACTACTAGAGCGGCTGGTATTCAGCCATCTCACGAGCTACCTATCTGACAACTGCATCCTTGATCTTCTTCAATCTGGCTTTTGCCCACTTCACTCCACTCCACTCCACTCCACTCCACTGAAACTGCCCTTATAAAAAAAAAAAAACAATGACCTGCCTTTGGCCAAATCCAGGGGTCACTTCTCCGCACCCTCCAGTCATTTGGCCTTTCTAGCACTGTCCTTGCCTGGTTCACCTCTTACTTTGCTAACCGAACCTTCTCGGTGTCTGCCTCTGGCTCCACCTCACCCCCTTTCACCCTCCTTGTTGTTGTACCCCATGGTTCTGTCCTTGGCCCCCTTCTCTTCTCCATGTACACCTCTTCCCTGCGTGCGTTCATAAGCTCCTTCGACTTCCAATACCACCTCTATGTGGATTTAAACGCAACTATACCTCTCCTGATCTCTCTCACTCTGTACTCTCTAGGGTATCCAGCTGACATCTCCTCCTGAATGTCTGACTGCTCCCTGAAGCTCAACTTGGACAAAATCGAACTCGTCATCTTTCCCTCATCCAGAATCTCCACCCCACAATATTTCTATCACTGTTGACAACACTATAATCTTCCCCGTTCCCCAGCTCTGCTGCCTGGACATCACTCTTGACTCCTCCTTCACCCCCCACATCCAATCCCTGGCTTAATCCTGTTGATTCCAGCTATACAACGTTGCTCGTATCAAGCCATTCCTCTCCCAGAGTGCGACTAAACTTATTATCCACTCACTAGTCATCTCACGGATCGAATATTGTAGCATTCTCCTCACTGGCCTCCCACTCTCCCATCTCTCTCCACTCTGATCTGTTCTCAACTCCGCAGATAGACTTTTCTACCTCTCCCGCCGGTCCACATCAGCCATTCCCCTTTGACAAAATCTACACTGGCTCCCACAGAATCCTCTTCAAACTCCTCACCCTCACATACAAGGCCCTCTCTAATCCCACTGCACCATACATCTCCAAACTCATCTCCCTACATACTCCCTCCCACCCACTCCGGTCGGCCAATGACTGTCGCCTCTCATCTACCCTGGCCTGGTCACTACATCCCATGCGCAAATCCAAGATTTTGCACGTGCTGCCCCTCTTCACTGGAACAAGCTCCGTTGTGCTATTAGGCTCTCCCCAACCTTGCAAAGCTTCAAACTACCCTGTTCATTAAAGCCTACATTCCACATAACCCTCTCTCTCATTGTCATGTCTTGGCAATCTCTGCCTTTCTTACTTCCTGACACCAGGCCACCTTTCACTTGCTTGTACCTCATGTACCTGTCTGTCTCTCTCTCCCCCTATACTGTAAGCTCCTTGGAGCAGGGCCCTCTTCCCTCCTGTTCTCACAGACCACTCTCTTGCACTTTAATTACAGCTCTTTCCTACTCAGTGACTGTATATACCTTCATTTCCACCAGCTCGTGACTGTTCATCTTTTCCAATAGCTGCCTGCCCCCATAAGTATGCCGATTACTTCTTCGCTTCCTGACATCTCAGCTGTATTGTGTACTGAGAACTGTGGTGCTAATTGTTACCTGTGCTCTGATTTAGTTTTCTGTGATGTTAATTTCTGTATACCCTGTATTGTTCTAATGTGTGTTGTTTGTACGGCGCTGCAAAACACTTGTGGCACCTTATAAATACATTGTAATAAAAATATATATAAAAGACAGCTCAGAAGAGCTTAGTGAAGTACTCACCAGTACTTCCGTTACCTTTAATCCATCATCAGTAAAGCCATGTTATACATCATAGTAGGAGGTGGGCACCCAGGCAGTGAGGCCCACCTGAGGTTGCCTCTGTGGGTCAGTCCAACCCTGAAAAGGAGGACCTAACCTTTATGTTATGTTTAATTGTTAAATGGGGCCCATAGTTTATGAGAACTGGACTAATTATTTGACTGTTTTCTTAGAATTACTGTAATTTTCTGATCTATGTACCTTATTCAGTAAGGATTGCAATGTCTGCTATTAAAGCAGTTACTGCAATCAAATAGTTACCGCACACAAATAGACCAGAAAATGCCCACTGCAGAAATTGCTAATGCATCTCAAGATGCAGCTGTTCGCAGAACCATACACAATTACCAGAACATCAAATATTTTTCCTATCTGCGCCAGGCAAGGTCGTCCACAATTCTTGCGACACAAGAGGCTGGAAGTTGTCATCGCTGACGTCAGAGGACCTCCTTAAAAATGCCTGGCATGCCTGCATTTTTTCAGGCACACCCAGAAAACATTGTCTGCATGTTGTGTACGCATTTTCTGTTGCTGTTATTACTTGTGCGTGCGCAATGCGAACGCTGCACATGCACAGTCATTCGATAATTGCAGATTGTGATTCACAAATTTTGCAATCCTTAATGGATAATGTCCTACAATTGCAGCTTTTTGTTTGAAATAAATACTGCACTTGGTATGCACTTATTTTGGTATACTTCATTTCAATTATGCCAGAAAGGTTTGTGAGTATAATTTTTTTCCTCAAGTAAAGATCACTTTATGAGTGGTTAAAAATGTTTTATCATACTCAAAATTCTCCATACACTCATGTTTAACTTTGCAGATGAATTTCTTTTTGAAAGATTCTCTCAATCAATCAATTAACCAGACCTGGCATATGTTCATACTGTGTATAGCTTTAGAAAAGCGCTAATATACTACATTTTGTTTTGCTTATCTTGTCCCAGAAAATGTTAATCGTTCTTGACACAACACACTTCTGATGCACACTGACAACAAACAGAAGAAAAAAAGTAGGAGGTGATCCATGTACAGCTGGCAGTAACACAGTCTACTTCTGGCTCAAGTTTCCATGGTGCAATCCCCCTGGAAAAGGAATTCACGGTCTGATGCAAAGTAATTCTCAGCAGAGGGAGGTAGACAGATTAGATAGAAAAGACAGATAGATTTAGTAGATAGATAGATAGATAGATAGATAGATAGATAGATAGATAGATAGATAGATAGGTAGATGTCTATTTAACACTTTATATACTACACATATATTAAAAAACAGTTAAGCTTGAAAAGGGAATGTTCTCTGTGACTTATTTTTTATTTGTTTTACTTTCGGCATACAGCTTTTTTGCATTGTAACCACTGCTAGCAACATACAACTAATGGTATTCATTTTACAAAATATTAAGGCTGTAAATAATGTAGACTTACATGACCTCACTGCTCACTCCACATTTGCAAAGTACAGGATTGGGAGTCTGGAATGCACATTTGATAAAAAGTAAAAACATTGCAAATTATTTAAATTTTTTATGTCCACAACCATAATAATTAAAGTTTACTCTCCTCCCGAGGTAGCCACCACACAAGACGGAGAAGCACCTTAAGGATACGGGTTTGCTGTATTTCTCTGGGTTGCGGCATCAGAACACTGCACCCGCCAGTACTCATGCCAGTGTATCCATCATAATGTGTTATTTATAATAATTATCCATAGTAATGTTGGTGTTTGTGTTAATTAGGTTATCTAATCTCTTTTATTTAAAAAAAAACTGTTTATTTGATATGTGTCAAATAATCCGAATATAGGGCCCCCTTTGTTAACAAGCCATATTACCAGTGGAATATATCATTTAGTATCATAGTGATACTAATAAATATGCTGTTGGTATTTAATATAACACTAAAGTCTAGTAACATTTCCCTCCTCAACATTGTCCTCCGTTCTGTTCCTGGCATACTACCACTGCAGGCAACAAGGTTCTCTGTAATGCGCATGTGGCGCCGTATCACTCTCGCCATCTATAGATGGCATAAGCAGTACAGGTTCAAACAGTAGTAATCTTAATTCATCGCTGTTTGTTAAATACAGAAAGGAGTAGTGTCAGATTGAAGGGCCCACCGGCGGAATGCAGTGGTAGGGGCCAACGTTTAGGGTTGTGGCCTGTCTCCAGAGATGGTGTTGCCAGCCTCCACAGAGACTTGGCTAACCAGTAGAGAATGCATTATCTGGGCCTCTTGATAAATATATATAGTAAATGCTGCTAGTGCATGCATGATAACATACTAGATTAATAACAGCAATGCACTGTAGAAAATACAGCTTGCACCTGAACAATGCTTTCTTTGTCCACAGAACCAAGACTGAAGCACACTAGGCTTCATACACCAGGGGCCTTATTCTGGTTGGATTGCAAAATTTGAGATTCGCAATCTGGACGATTATTGAACGACTGTGCATGAGCAGCATTAGCATTGCGCACGCTTGAAGGGAAATAGAAACAGAAATTGCCTACAGATCATAATCGCAATGAAGCAGCTGTTAGACTGACAGTAAGCCGGCATTTCTGGGCTCAAACCTGCAGTTTTCTGGGTGTGTATGAAAAACGCACCCGTGCCCAGACATTTTTAAGGAGGCTCTCTGACGTCAACGATGCCACTTCCAGCCTCTTGCATTGCCAGAATTGTGGATGACCTTGCCTGGCGCAGATGGAAAAATCTTCGATATTCCAGTTATTGAATATGGTTTTGTGATCAGACCACACATTGAGATGCAATCACAATTTCTGCAAAGGCAGTTTTTTTTTCTATTTCTGGACGGCAACTATTTGATCACAGCAACTGCTTTTTAGCAGAAACTCCAATCCTTGCTGAATCAGGTCCCAGGAGCAGTAAGCTTTACATCTCTGTTCTTTGATCAATGTGCCCTTTTACTTAACCTGCTTCCCAGGGGTGTATTAAGAGGGAAGGGGGATCGTGTGCAGTCTTCATATGGACACTCTCCTTTCTAGCCTGCAGCGCAGTAGTCTCTGAGCACTAGGGTAACTAGGAGACTCTATTACTGTGTCAGAAACTAGTGCACATGTGCAGGACTCCGGGAAAATGCCACAGCACCCATTTTCCAAGTGATTTTCATTATGAGCATGGGCAAAACACCAGGTAAAAAGGCCACCACACCATTTTTCTTGTGACTTGTGCAGCACTGCTGCCAGCAACGCAGGGCTCCAGAGGAGTAAATATTCAAGAAATGGGTGCAGGATGTGCAGTGTGGGCCCCCCTGGACCATGTGCACCACACACACTGCACTCATTATAGAATCACCACTGCTGCTCCCTGTATCTGAGTGCTAGCTAATATATAATACTCATATGTTCTAGTAAACTAATATGAATTTATGACTCATTCTGCTCAGACTTTCATTTTGTTGGGAACATACAGTATTTGTTCATGAAATGACACAGTGTTTCTAGAACATTGCACCTTGTCTTTGTCCATAGAGACTGCCTGAGATACTTGGTAGCATTTATTTATTATTAGCTGGTATTTTACTTGATTCATATTATGTTGTTTTGATATAGGTTGAGACTCCTGGGACATTTTTTTATATGTATTACATTTTGTGTTACACTTATTTATGTATTTATTGTTTGTCATTCATTCCCTGTCTATGGTCTCCAGCGCTACCACATATTTATTTTTCCAGTTAATAATAAAAGCATTTACATTAATATCCTAAAATAGTAGTTTTAATTAAGTCATGAAAAGAAGGATAGGATGTGTTTACTTAAATAAGTATATGCTGAAGTCTGCCATTTATGATAATGACATGTGGTGAGGTAGGTGGCTGGGGAGGCATTGGCTAGTATCAGAGCCTGATTTACGCACACATATATGAACCCAAGGGTTCATGTGAGCATTATACACAGGTGCAGAAGTATACAGTACACTGCTGGAAATTTGGTGAGTTTTGATTAGAGATGTGCAAACAAAGGAGGCAGGTGAGGTACTGCATCACCTGTCATACTCCAGTATACCCCAGAGTTTTGAAAATATGTGAAAGCAGCAATATGTGAAGGCATGTGTAGTAGGAAGATGCCTGTGCTTTTGTGATCTGATGCTGCACCCGAAGATGAAGCATCAGATTATCTGCATGAACTTCAGTCATATGAGTAACCCTCAGGTTACACAGGATGGGTGTGCAATTCACGGTTTCCTCCCGTGCAATTGGAGAAACAGAGGCCATCGCTGCCCCGTTCCCACCCCCAAACAGCATCAGACTGCCAATCACTGACAGCCTTATGCCAATCTGCATCCGTCACTGCAAGACCCATTTGCTAATGCTCGGAATGGGTCTTGCACATATGCAAAGTACTGATATTAAGTACTTTGCTGAATGTAACACACCCAGCAGCAGTACTGCCCGCTGTGATGTATGTAGCAATGCAGCCAGCTCCTTCTCTGCTGGGCGTACCACTATATACAATACAGCAGGCAGTGCTGCAGCTGTCTGCCCATGTGCTCCGCTCCCTCCCGGCTCCCCCATCTCTGACAGTACTAACGGGCAGATGTAACGCACCAGCCAATCAGTTCCAATGTGTGAATTAATAGTTTGGTGCATTCATCACCTTGCACTTATCACTGGTTTATCACTTCCTTATGCTGTCTACAGGCTTAATACATCTGCCCCTAAGTCTTTAAAGGCAGTATACAGTAAGTATACTAAGACAGTTTATGTCTCCCACACTTATTATCGATGTGCCCGGTTCCCTTCTGTCAGCAAAATTGAGCTACAGAGCTCCGCCTTCCAGCTCAATGCATGGCACACTGAGTGAGTGTAGGGAGAGAAGTCATAATGTCTCTTCCACAGTATTGAAGAGATACGGGATTGCACAGCAGTGGTGGGCCGTGGCAGTGAGGCAGCAGTTGGGTGAGTCACACATGCAGGGGACAGTGGAGGAGTACTCACAAATTACAAACAACACAAATAAAAAGCAATGCAGTGCTGCTAGATCAGACATATGCAGTGGGGAGAGGAGGGGGGATATAAGAATAAACAATAATAGTATAAACAAACCAATTAGAATAAACAATAATTTATTGTTCTTTAATGTAATAGTTGAAATATAATGCCCCCCCTCCCTCCCTTCTCCTTTGCCTAAGACTGATCTAGCATCAGGACTAGTGTTTTTTTTGTCAATAATACTGCTTGGCATACTGTGTATAAGTTTACTATTGTGGCATAACATGTATAAGGGGTACTACTGTAGCATAATATGCATAAGGGGTACTACTGTGGTGCAACATGTATAAGGTATACTACCTTGTGGCATACTGTGTGTATAAGGGGCACTATTGTGTGGCATACTATGTTCAATGGTACTACTGTGCACAGGGCAAATCAAGAGAGGAGGAGGCCCATGTGCAGTCTCCATCCATGCCCCCTCCTTTGCAGCCAGCAGAGCAATAGACTATGGACACTAGGGTCTCCTAGTCAGTCAGTGCAGGTCTCCGAGCAAATGGAATGGCAACCATTGTCTTAGTGATAATGACCCTGAAATCACAGCAGCAACTCTTGAAAATACTGAAGAAGGGCCAGGACCAGGAGATGCAGATGAATTAGTTACACTTGAACTGCTTGACATTATACCACAAACTTTGCATAGTGAGACACGACCATCTCTTCCTTCATTTAAGACAGGCAAGCTGAACAGTATGGGGCACAAATTCACCAACTTGCTCAACTCAATACACCACTAAGGAATCACAACTGCACACTATATGTTGTCAACAACACTATAAGGTGGGTGTGGTACGCCTGACCGGCGGTCTCAGCATACCAACAGCGGGATCCAAGAAGCGGAATCCCTGCGAGGGGGGTGCGAGTGCAGCGAACCCGCAAGCGCTTGCCATGCTGCGGGCTCTGTGGCAGTCGCCACGGGTTCTATTCCCACTCTGAGTGTCATGGACACCCATGAGTGGGAAAAGTCCTGGTCGGTCTGCATGCCAACCGTCGGGATTGTGAGGGGGCGGGATGTAGGGGGTGGGGAGGGGGGGGTTATGTGACAGTCGGTCTCCTGACCACCGGTCAATTGACTACATCCAGATCATGTTGTGTACTAGTGTGGACACTGCCTAACAAAATGCACAACTCGAACCTACAAATACAAGAATCCTTTTTTATGTATATATAGGACTCCTACATTAGAAAGCAGGAGTCACAAAGTAATACACTGTGGGGTCTATTTAATAAGCCTAGGATGGAGATAAAGTGGCTGGAGATAAAATACCAGCCAATCAGCTCCTAACTGTCATTTTCCAAACACAGCTTAGACATGGCAGTTAGGAGGTGATTGGCTGATACTTTATCTCCGTCCACTTTATTTCCATCCAGGGCTTAGTAACTAGACCCCTAAGGGACTTAAGTAGCAGTGTGCTAACCTTTGAAGGTCAAGAATACCAGAAACAGTGGTCACTTTTACTACCATCACACCTCGCACAGCTTTAATACCAATATCAATTCCCAGGCGGGGTCTGTGCACCCGATGAGGATGTACATGCAGAAATCTGGGTGATCCTACTCCTCAAATATTATTAGTACACACATAGCTGCCTGGTTCCGAACATGACATTTTTAAATTGATACCAATGTTATTTA
Source organism: Pseudophryne corroboree (assembly GCF_028390025.1). Lineage (NCBI taxonomy): Eukaryota > Metazoa > Chordata > Amphibia > Anura > Myobatrachidae > Pseudophryne > Pseudophryne corroboree. The sequence goes on along the minus strand of NC_086445.1, from coordinate 417,091,651 downwards.
TATGTTTTATTAAGCCAATGTTTAACTGCTTTTCATACACTGCCTCATATGGAGTTTGAATTTGGTAGTAAAATATATCAAAAGTACTTATGGATCTTATTTACAGATATGGTAATGGATTAATTCTGAATGATACTGTATGTCTAAAATTATGTCTACACATTCCACACATTGTAGTGACTGAGAAAGGAGAGTTTTATTGCAAGTAACAGTTTAACAACACTACATTATAGGAAATCACCAAAACTGTAGTTGTGTTAGATTTTGTATAAGAATTGGTAGGTTTATTTAGATACATTAAATACTTATCTTTGCAATTTGCAATATGATGTAGCTTGAAGTATTAGAAGCACTTTGGTCAGACAAACTTGCCACTGATTTAATAGTCTATGTTTTTTTTCTGTTGTCTGATTTGTTTGCCGGTTGTATTATGTTTACAAACACAATGGTTAATAAATTCTAGATTTCTATTCTAAATATTGATGGTGGGCCCAGTGGTCTAATGCCATCTGTTTGTGTGTAAAGTCTTTTTTCTCATTATTATTCTGTGATTTGGCCTTTAGTAAATCAACAATTTGCAAAATTGATGTAAAATCGCAAAAACAAACAAAAAACCCCAACAAAATTGATGCTTAAATATACCCCAGGCCGAGAGAGGGTAAGCAGTTAATCTCTAAAGGTCTAACCCTCATTGTCCAAAAATCAGGTTTCTGATAGCAAAATGATGTTGTGGATTTGCAAAAGAGCGAAAACAGATACATTTAAGCAAAAAAATCTTTGATTCTTATAGAAATCCAAGTGGTTTCATTTGGGTATTATTGTGTGAGAAGCAGTATTATCACATATCTGTTAGCAAAAGTTTTATGTATATGAGTGATTGTGCAAAAGCTCAAATAAATTATATAATTTTAAGGCAAAAAAATCATCTATACATGTTAACATCCTGTTTGCAGTTGGATATTCTTGTGTCAGAGCTGGCATCATCAAATTAATGCACTGGACACGTGACTTTGAATTAAAGTGTATTAATTGTAATTAAAAAAATATTTTATTCTTGTCACAATCCAAGCGGTTACAGCTGGTCATTATTGTGCAAGGGGAAGTATTAGATCTATCCTAACAGGTGGCTAAAATAATGGCCCTCATTCCGAGTTGTTCGCTCGCTAGCTGCTTTTAGCAGCATTGCACACGCTAAGCTGCCGCCCTCTGGGAGTGTATCTTAGCAGAATTGCGAACGAAAGATTTGCAGAATTGCGAATAGAAATTTCTTAGCAGTTACTGAGTAGCTCCAGACTTACCCAGCCATTGCGATCAGTTCAGTCAGTTTCGTTCCTGGTTTGACGTCACAAACACACCCAGCGTTCGCCCAGACACTCCCCCCGTTTCTTCAGACACTCCCGCGTTTTTCCCAGAAACGCCAGCGTTTTTTCGCACACGCCGAGAAAACGTCCAGTTTCCGCCCAGAAACACCCACTTCCTGTCAATCACACTACGATCACCAGAACAATGAAAAATCCTTGTTATGCCGTGAGTAAAATACCTAACTTTTGTGTAAAATAACTAAGCGCATGCGCTCTGCGAACCTTGCGCATGCGCAGTAAGCGACTAATCGCAATATAGCGAAAATCGGCAACGGGCGAACAACTCGGAATGACCACCAATGAGCGCTGTTGCTATGAGACTCTAGACAACAACCCCAACCCCCCCTCCCCCAAAAAAATAATATATATATATATATATATATATATATATATTTACATGTAACTTGAACTTGAAACTTCTACTAATTATATGCACCTAATCATGTGCCTTAAGCGGCAGATTGGGACATGTAAGAGCCAGTCACTTGCATTGTACATCTATGTTTGAGCTGCAAAATTGTTTCCTAGGCCATAGTGACATATATTTTATAACAGCTGTGACAAATGTCCAACTAAAAAGAGGATTAGCAACTTGTCACTAGGTGGGGCCATTGGGGTTTGGTCTATTTATAGAAAATCTAAATATAATAGCAGTATAAGAGTGTTCATGTGAAAGAGAAAAAAACCCCAAAACAACCACAACAACGACTGCTGACTTTCAATTACGATAGATTATATGGCTATATGTCAGAAATGCAGACAGAGATAGCAGTGGAAGACTGTTCATGTGAAAATAAACAATATAAATCAACAAGCTATCCAAGCAAGTCCCTAAATGTAATGGTTTCAGAATGCCAATTGTTCACTTTCCTTTACAACAGATTACACAGAAAAAATGCCTGAAATGCAGAGATGTTTCAGTATTACAGTGATAATGTGAAACAGAAGAGACACCAACAAGTTTGTATTGCATAGCCCAAAAATTAAATGGTTTGAGAAAGCCAATTTTGACTTTCATTCACAATAGATAATACAGTAATTACAGCAATATGTCTGACATGTAGAGGGATAGCAGCATCAGAGTGATCATTTAACAAAGGAACATACACCAAGGTGACCAAAGGCAAACTGTACAAGTGTACAATCCCCCCACAACCCCTACTGGAGACAGACTATGGAACTCAATTGGTTTGTCATTTGTTTGGTAGATAAAACATGAAGGGAGCTATGAGTGGGAAACAGCAAGGCTTGCCTCAATTCCATAGCTTATGACAGAAAAGCTGCAATTACACAAATTAATATTAATATTAGTAGGTGTGACTGCATTTCAGCACTGTGATTTTGTAGTTTGCATGCATTTAGATTAATGATAGTCTAGATTTCTGTAGGAAATATTTGACATGTAAGATTAAGAAGATGCCTTATAGAAATAAAAAATAAAAAAAATCACCACTGGAATGCAGCTTTACAGATTCTGCTAGTAATTGGGGGCAACGTTCTGTCTCATGCAATTTGTAGTTCATTCATTTTGATGAAAATCAGCATTTCTACATTATTTGGAAGTAGCTTCCTGTGATGATCACTCACAATGTTCCCAGCTGTGCTAAACAATCTGAGGCTGATTCTGAAGCAGACCCATCCGCAGGAGCTTTTTCGCCTACCTGTGGATGACTACTTTATGGTAATGCGCAAATCCGCCTTTGCATTTTGAAGCTTATCACGCCCACTGTTCTTAGGTCTGCTGCAACAGCTATAATCATTAGTACAGTATCTGGACTTCTACCAGCCCCATGCAACAGCAGGGCCAAAATATATGGCTGAAACAGATATCCCATCTTTATTCTCACACGGAGAATGAGCATAGCAGTTGGCTGACATGCCCACAATATTCCAGCTTGACATAAAAGTACTGAGTAATTGCATGGTCACCACCCAGTTACCGACCAGAAGCGCCAATTTCATGGATAGTGAGGTCCGTCAATGGATGGACCAAATTCTTACTCAATAGCGATCTCCATCCATGTGCACATACCTTATCCGGTGCCAAAGTTTACTTTCACTGGTGAATGCTTAGAAGCTGAAGCTTACGCAGGCTGGCCGTCAAATCCGGGCTCTTGGGTCCAGGAAATCTGCATCCAACAACGATTCATTACAATTATTTTTTCTGTTTTCAATCATCATGGTGTCTTCTAGAATCAATAATCAAAAGTACAAACTAGATAATTTAATAAATGGTTTAGTTTGGATCCAATGGTGAAGGTCAAAAAACAGTTCACGGTAAAATCTTTATGCTGCACTTAAATAATTGTGAAACTGAAGGTTGCTTACTAACAACAATGAAATATGTACATCAGCACTAAAACTAAACTTCAACTAGACTTTATTTTTCCTTTTGTTAACTGGAATAGGTGAGGATCAGTTGCCATGGTTTTACTGCAGATTGGTACCTTTGAGCAATATCAGTTAATATCCATCACCATGTCCTATGTTTTTTTATTTATTACTACAATTGAGAGCAATACAAATGAATGAATAGTGCAGAAAATAACTTTAACACATTTAAATGTTTTTCATTCGTTGGCCTTTATGAATCCAGCTAAAGAAAACTGGAATATTGTTCACTGAAAAAAAATACAGCACAATACATACCAAAGGTAGAATCTAATTGCATGTGATGTTCTCTAACCCGCAAGTTAATATGGCAACATCTGCACTTTATGTCCGCTCGGACTTTCACCTGCATTTCTGAAAGTCTACTCACTGTATCTCTCACACAGCCGCCACTCCTACTTCCAGTTTTCCTTCCCTCCGTTTTCCTCATTCACTCTGTATCTACCTAATCCTTTATTCTTCCCCCCCGTTCCTGCCTCTATTTACCCTCCCCCCAGCTCAAACACCTGCTACTCCCCCCCTCTCCCCTCCTCTATCTGCCTTAAACCCATCTGCTACCCAATCCCTCCTCATCTTTCCTGTTACTCCACTCTCATTCACTTCTCCCACACCACGGTTCTACTACCTCACCTCTAAGCCCTGCTGCCTCCCTCCTCTCCCAGTCATCTCACCTCATCACACTAAATGCCTTCCTTCTCCACCATCTGCAGCTTCCCTTCCTAGCTCATTAACCCCTCACCATATCTACACGCTCATCATCTCTGCCCTCTAATTTAATCTCACCTTAACACTGCAGCAACCCTGATAATTTCAATCACATCACTCCCACAAACACTGTCCCTCTCTACTGTGTCCTCTGGAATGCCAGATCTGTCTGTAATATACTGGTCCCTACCCATGACCTTTCATCTCCAGCTCCTGAATCTCCTAGCCATTACTGAAACCTGGATTACCCGCTCTGACACCACTCCACCTGCTGCTCTCTCTACTCCGGGGCCTTGCATTCTTTCACTCACCCGGCCTGGGCATTTATTATGGTGGTGGTGGTGGTGGTGGTGTTGGGGTTCTTCTATCTTTTGTTTATTTTTACCAACCCATTCCACCAGAATCATCCCTTACATTCTCTATATTTGAGATTCATGCTTCATGATTCCGCCTCTTCCAATATGTTCATCTTAGAGTAGCTTTCAATTTCCGCCACCCCTGACCTTCCCTTCACATTCCTTGACAACTTTCCATCTCAAAAATATCTCCAGGATCAGATCCTTTTTCACCCTGGATGCTGCTAAGGCCCTCATCCACTCACTGTTCATTTCCATATTGAACTAGTGTAACCTCCTCCTATCTGGCCTCCCTGACATCCGCCTCTCTCCATTACAATCTGTGATCCATGCTCCTGCTTAGCACATCTTCCTCTCTAAGCATACTGTGTCATCCTTCCTTTCCTACAAGCCCTACACTGGCCCCCCATCTCATTCAGATCCCAATTCAAGCTTCTTGCACTCACTTACAAAGCCCTCACACATTCATATTTCTGACCTCATCTCCCTTCACAGTCCCGCACATTCTCTTCATTCCTCAGATTACCGCCTGTACTGCCAACCGATTACTTCCTCTCCTTTCCATCTCCAAGAGTTTGCCTGTGGTACTCCTTATTTCTGTAATTCTCTCTCACTCCCTATCATACTGTTCACCTCTCTATAAAACTTCAGATGGGCTTTCAAGACCCACTTCTTCCCAAAACCCAGCCATCTCTCAGTCTGACCCTCTGTCCCTTGCTCACTGTCTACCCTATCTGTGTCACCCCTGTCTATCTGACCCTCCCCTTTATAATGTAAGCTCTCATGAGCAAGGCCCTCTTCCCTCATGTGGTTTGGCTTCTCTACTTGTACTTCCATCTTCTCCATGCACCTTTCAATGGTACCTAATCATTGGTTTCTGCCATCTTACTGCTTATTTCATCCATCTACTCTCTACCTATACACAAAAGTTGAGAGCGGTTAAGGCTGTTGTCAAGACTGTTAAGAAATGGACCAATGAGGCTAAGATGAAGCTCCAGGCCTGCTTCGACTGCATGGAATGGGGGGTCTTCGAAGCCTTGGCAACCAACCTGAACAACCTGACAGACACTGTCACATCCTACATCAGCTACTGTGAGGACATGTGTGTACCTACCAAGACATACTGCATTTACAACAACAACAAGCCATGGTTCAATGCCCAGCTCAGACAATTTCATCGGGCCAAAAAGGAGGCCTATAGCAGCGATGACAAAGCACTATACAACCAAGCTAGGAACTCTATGAATAAAGAAATCATGCTAGCAACAAATCAGTTCTCAGACAAGCTGACAAACAATCTCTCCACCAATGACTCCGTATCTGTATGGAAAGGAATGCAATCCATAACCAACTACAAGAAAACATTGAAGTCCACCACCATGCACCAAGACCTAGCAGACGAGCTGAACCACTTTTATTGCAGGTTCACAAAAGAAGTCCTCTGCAACCCAAATAATCACCTCTACAATGCCCTGAACACCGACGGCCAACTCCAGGCACTGCAAATTGCCCAAGAAGAGGTGGAGGCATTGTTCAAAAGGGCCAGACCCAGGAAAGCTCCGGGTCCTGATGGAGTGTCACCACCTGCCCTGAGAGCATGTGTGGGTCAGCTCGCCCCCATATTCACCAAGATCTCCAACAAATAACTGGAGCTACAGAAAGTCCCTTCCTGCCTTAAAAGGTCTACTATCGTCCCGGTCCCCAAGAAACCCTCTATTATGAACGTCTGTGGTCATGAAAATGTTCGAGCGTCTGGTTTTGAATCACCTGAAAACTGTGACTGGCCCCCAACTGGAGCCCCTACAGTTCACCTATCGATCGAATCGGTGTGTCGAGGATGCAGTTAACCTGGGCATGCACTACATTCTGTCATGTCTGGCAGGGTTTGAGGATCCGGCAGCTGAGATTTGCCCGAGGAGGTAGCAGGCTGTGAATGAACCAGATGAGGGGGCTGGATATAGTTCCTTCGCATGGGACATGGAGCAATGAAGAACGTAGGCGAGGTTTGAGAGTCAATGGAAAGTATTTATTATGTACAGGGCTGAGGTAGAGAACCGAGGCTGAAGCACAATGGTTAAAGACGTGGCTGGAGGTGAAGAACTGCGGACTGTGATTCGAAAGACGAGACTGTAGATGATGAACTGTGGAACTGTGGATGGTAGTTGAAAACGTGGCTGGAGACAAGGACTGTGGACTGTGGTTTGGAAAACGAGGCTTGAAGATGATAATCTGCAGGCTGTGGTCAGTGGTACAAAGGCGTGGCTGGTGAAGGAGATCTGTGGAGTGTGGCTTGAAAGACGAGGCAGAAGACCCGGGGCCGACTGTGCCCAAAGAGTCTTACTGGACCCGGGTTTTCCAGGAGCGCTTCCACAGGCAGTAGCAGGCAAGAAACGGCAGGGCTGCAGCAGCAACAGAGAACCGACCAAGCAGGATCAGGAGGAACCAAGATACAGCAGGAATCCTGGGAGCACAGGCTAAAGCACCTACAACAGGGTTGTAACTTGAAGCACTGGCATCCTTGTCCTAAACCAGCCCCCTTTTATAGGGAAAGCTTCCCCTGGATTGGCTGGAAGAAACAGTAAACAGGAACTATGCTTAAAACTTGGTCTCCAACATGGCGGCGCCCAGAAATGTAGACCTTTTTGCAAAGCCACATTTCTCACTGCCCCTGGCCTCCAAGCAACGGTTCAGCAAGAGCGACCCGCTGTAGCGCCGTCCCGCCGCCACGAGCGGACCCCCTCACCGCCGCTACTGCTGCCCACGGATCCGGCGCAGCAGCCCACCTCCGCCACTGCCCGCACAACGCCAAGGAAGCCAGACCCGCGGCCCCAGCATACCGGTAAGATTCCGGACGCTGACAGTACCCCCCCTTTGCGGGTGGACTCCGGACACCTATGTGGTTTAGTTGGAAACTTGGCATGAAATGTCCATAGAAGTCTTGGAGCATGGACATCCTCTGCATCTACCCAAGATCTCTCCTCTGGCCCATACCCCTTCCAATCAACAAGGTACTGGATGCGACCATAACGTCTGCGAGAATCGAGGATCTTGTGAATCTCAAATTCATCTCCATGTGCTGATTGGATCTTGGGTGATTTAGGCAGAGCGGCTCTGAACCGATTAAGTACCAGTGGTTTTAAGAGAGAAATATGAAATGCATTAGGAATTCTTAACTGCGGAGGTAATTTCACTTTGTAAGCCACAGGATTCAACACTCTTTCGATTGGGTAAGGCCCAATAAATCTGGGAGCAAACTTTTTTGTAGGAACCTTTAATCTTAGGTTACGTGTGGAAACCCAAACCCGATCTCCTACCTTAAGGCTTGGTACAGCTTTTCGTTTCAGATCTGCATAGGTCTTATATCTCTTGGATGTCTTGAGCAAAGTCTTGTGAACTTGTTTCCAGGCTTCAGTAAATTGATGAAGTGTTGACTCTGCGGCCGGAACCTCGAGCGTAGGCAGAAGTTGGAAGTCAGGAACTCTTGGATGGTAACCATAATTAATGAAGAATGGAGAAGATTTTGTGGCAGAGTGATAAAGATTGTTATGGGCAAATTCTGCGAACAGGAGGAAGTCCAGCCAGTCGTCCTGTGAGGAGGACATGAATAAACGCAGAAAAGTCTCCAGATCCTGGTTCACTCTCTCTGTTTGACCATCCGTTTGAGGATGATATCCTGAGGAGAAGTTCAATTTCACGCCAAGAGCAGAACATAGGGATCTCCAAAACCTGGCCACAAATTGAGGACCTCTATCAGACATGATTTCCTGGGGTAGACCATGGAGTCGAAAGATCTCTGCTATAAACAATTTTGCCAACTGGGATGCAGATGGAAGATTAGCCAGAGGAACAAAGTGTGCCATTTTAGAGAATCGGTCAACTATGACCCATACGGTGTTCCGCCCACCAGACATAGGTAAATCTGTAATAAAGTCCATAGAAATATGCGTCCATGGTCTTAGTGGTACCGGCAAAGGATGGAGTAACCCGGCAGGTGGACCTTTGGGACTTTTATGCTGGGCACATTTTGGACAGGCAGCTACGAATTCCTGAACGTCAATCCTGAGATGAGGCCACCAGTAGGAGCGCTGAATGAATTTAAGTGTCTTATGACCGCCCGCATGCCCCATAAAGGAGGAGGAGTGAGCCCATGTAAGAAGTTTTTTACGAAGATTTGGTGCAACGAAGATCTTCCCTGGAGGAGGAAGTGGAGAGGTATTAGTTGCAGAAAAAGAGGTGGAGTCCAGGATAAATTGCTCTTTTGAACGGTCAGAGGGTTCTTCTGAACTTAGGGAGCGAGATAATGCATCTGCCTTTTTGTTGAGGGAACCTGGTCGGTAACTGAGTTTAAAATTAAAACGGGTAAAGAAGAGTGCCCATCTTGCTTGGCGTGGGTTCAGACATCGGGCTGACTGTAGATACAGGAGGTTCTTGTGATCCGTGGTCACCGAAATTGGATGCTGAGCTCCCTCCAACAAATACCTCCACTCCTCAAAGGCCAACTTAATTGCCAGTAATTCCTGTTCCCCAATAGCATAATTCTGTTTAGCGGGGGAGAATCTTCGCGAGAAGAACGCACAAGGATGGACCTTCTTGTCCTCGAAAAGCTGGGATAATACTGCTCCTACTCCTACAGTAGAGGCATCAACCTCCACCAAGAACGGACGGCTAAGATCGGGTTGTCGAAGAACTGGAGCAGTCGTGAAGGCCTCCTTTAAAGATGAAAAAGCCTCCAAAGCCTCCGGAGACCACTTGGCAGGATCAGCTCCCTTCCTAGTTAATGCGGTTATAGGAGCTATGACAGAAGAATAATTTTGAATGAATCTTCGGTAGAAGTTAGCAAACCCAAGGAAACGTTGAATTCCTTTAAGGGTAGCTGGAAGTGCCCAATCCTGAATCGCCTGGACTTTAGCGGGGTCCATCTGTAACCTCTGCCCTGAAAGAATGTAACCGAGGAATGGAATCGTGGGTACTTCAAAGGTGCACTTCTCTAATTTACAGAATAACTGATTCCTTTGTAAACGAGTTAACACTTCTTTGACTTGTTCCCAGTGGGTCTTCAGATCCCTAGAAAAAATGAGGATGTCATCCAGATACACTACCAAGCAGTCATAGAGGAGATCTCTGAAGATTTTGTTAACGAACTCTTGAAAGACGGCTGGGGCGTTACATAGGCAAAAAGGCATTACCAGGTATTCGTAATGGCCGTCGCGGGTATTAAATGCCGTCTTCCATTCGTCCCCTGGGCGAATACGTATTAGATTGTAGGCCCCCCGTAAGTCCAACTTAGTAAATACAGTAGCTCCTTTAACACGGTCGAACAGTTCTGAAATCAGAGGTAATGGATCTCTGTTCTTAATTGTTATGTCATTGAGACCTCTATAGTCAATACAGGGCCGCAACCCCCCCATCCTTCTTTTTGACGAAGAAAAACCCTGCTCCGGCCAGAGATGTAGAAGACCTGATGAACCCTTTCTCCAAGTTCTCCCGTATATACTCCGACATGGCCTGTGTCTCGGGAAGTGAGAGAGGGTAAATTCGACCTCGGGGAGGAGTCTTACCGGGTACTAGCTTAATGGGACAATCCCAAGTACGATGCGGAGGCAAGGTGTCCGCCCCATGCTTACTGAAAACATCTTGAAAAGATTGGTACTCCACAGGAAGGCTGGAAGGGTTGGAAGAACAGAGAGGTCTAACTGAAGGTAAACAGTTCTGAAAGTAGTCTTGTCCCCAAGAGAGAACATCCATAGTTTGCCAATCAATGTGGGGATTGTGTCTGATTAACCATGGAAAACCTAGGATTAGTTCATGAGAGGCTTTAGGAATTACAAGGAAAGAGATTTCTTCTGAATGGATAACTCCGACCTTCATCTTGAGAGGAATAGTACGAAAGGATATAATACCCTCTGGGATATAACTTCCATCCACTGCGGTAACAGAAATGGTACGATCCAAAGGAACCGTTTGTATTCCAGATCGTTTGACCAGAGTTGACGTAATGAAGCTTTCGGCGGCTCCGGAGTCGAGTAGTGCAGGGATAAGAAGAGAAGAAGAAGGGAGCTCCAATTGGGTAAACAGGACAGACTCTTTCTTGGTATGTAATTCTGAGAATTCTCCTAGCTTGACCTCTCCAGCACAAACTAGGAGCGGGTGTTTCCTGGACGTAGACTGCAAGTTTTAACATAGTGATCAGATGCACCACAATACAGGCAGAGGTTCCCTTGTCGCCGTCTCTGACGTTCTTCATTGGAGAGGTGGGAGCGATTAATCTGCATGGGTTCTTCCACAGTTGGTGATGATGGTATTGGTGGAAGAACAACTCTAGGCTTAGGGCAATCTGACCGCAACCTCTCCATACAGCGTTCTCTGTACCTCAGATCTAACTTATTGCATAAAGAAATTAGTTTATCCAAGTTATCAGGTACGTCCTGAGTTGCGAGGTCATCTTTGATCTTTTCGGAGAGACCGCTCCAGAAAGCTGCAATGAGAGCCTCCTCGTTCCAGTTCAGTTCTGAGGAAAGGGTGCGAAACTGGATCACGTACTGACTGACCGTACGCGTGCCCTGACGCAGGCGCAGGATCTCCAATGAGGCGGCAGAAGTCCTGCCCGGTTCGTCGAAGATTCTTCGAAAGGTGGCCATGAATTCTGGATAGTTAGATAAGATGGGATCCATCCTCTCCTACAAAGGTGAAGCCCATTCCAACGCTTGCCCGGTAAGTAAAGAAATTATATTGGCTACTTTGGTTCGTGCTGATGGGAAGTTGGCCGACTGTAGTTCGAACTGGATTTCGCACTGGTTAAGAAACCCGCGGCATTGTTTTGGATTCCCATCAAATTTACTGGGAGGTGGCAAATGCAAACGTGGAAGTGGTACTGGTACAGGAGGAAGCGGGACCGGAAGTGCCAATGTGGGAGCAGCTGTAGATACTTGAGGGGCCGTCATGGCAACACAGAGAGAATCGAGATGTTCGGACATACTCTGCATGAACTGCACGATTTGAGATTGTGTGGCCTCCTGCTTACTTAAGCAAGACCAGATATCTGCAGTTGAATCCCCTCCTGAGGCCTGATCACCCGTCGAATCCATTGGGCCAGTGCTTACTGTCACGTCTGGCAGGGTTTGAGGATCCGGCAGCTGAGATTTGCCCGAGGAGGTAGCAGGCTGTGAATGAACCAGATGAGGGGGCTGGATATAGTTCCTTCGCATGGGACACGGAGCAATGAAGAACGTAGGCGAGGTTTGAGAGTCAATGGAAAGTATTTATTATGTACAGGGCTGAGGTAGAGAACCGAGGCTGAAGCACAATGGTTAAAGACGTGGCTGGAGGTGAAGAACTGCGGACTGTGATTCGAAAGACGAGACTGTAGATGATGAACTGTGGAACTGTGGATGGTAGTTGAAAACGTGGCTGGAGACAAGGACTGTGGACTGTGGTTTGGAAAACGAGGCTTGAAGATGATAATCTGCAGGCTGTGGTCAGTGGTACAAAGGCGTGGCTGGTGAAGGAGATCTGTGGAGTGTGGCTTGAAAGACGAGGCAGAAGACCCGGGGCCAACTGTGCCCAAAGAGTCTTACTGGACCCGGGTTTTCCAGGAGCGCTTCCACAGGCAGTAGCAGGCAAGAAACGGCAGGGCTGCAGCAGCAACAGAGAACCGACCAAGCAGGATCAGGAGGAACCAAGATACAGCAGGAATCCTGGGAGCACAGGCTAAAGCACCTACAACAGGGTTGTAACTTGAAGCACTGGCATCCCTGTCCTAAACCAGCCCCCTTTTATAGGGAGAGCTTCCCCTGGATTGGCTGGAAGAAACAGGAAACAGGAACTATGCTTAAAACTTGGCCTCCAACATGGCGGCGCCCAGAAATGCAGACCTTTTTGCAAAGCCACATTTCTCACTGCCCCTGGCCTCCAAGCAACGGTTCAGCAAGAGCGACCCGCTGTAGTGGCGTCCTGCCGCCACGAGCAGACCCCCTCACTGCCGCTACTGCTGCCCACGGATCCGGCGCAGCAGCCCACCTCCGTCGCTGCCTGCACAACGCCAAGGAAGCCAGCCCCGCGGCCCCAGCGTACCGGTAAGACTCCGGACGCTGACACATTCTACAGCACCTAGATATTCCCGGTACCTACGCGAGGGTCCTGTTTGTCGATTTCAGCTCGATCTTCAATATAATTGTCCCCAGCATCCTCCACCCCAAATTACTTCACCTAGGGGTCCCAGAAGCTACTTGTTCCTGGATAGTAGACTTCCTGACAGAGAGGACACAGGTGGTGAAAGCGGGGGAATTCACCTCTCAAGTGCGGTCCATTAGTATAGGGGCCCCTCAGGGCTGAGTCCTCTCACCCCTGCTCTTCTCCCTGTACAAAAAAGACTGCACCTCAGAGGCGTAATCAGTAAAGATCATCAAATTCGCCAATGACACCACTGTCATCGGCCTCATCAAGGACGGGGATGAATCTGCCTATAGATGGAAAGCAGACCGGTTGGCCCAGTGGTGCAGCCACAACAACCTTGAGCTCAATCCCCTCAAAACTGTTGAGATGATAGTGGACTTCAGGAAGAAGTCAGCTAGTGCACCTCCACTAACGATTGGTGACAGTGTGGTATCGCTAGTGGACTCCTTCAAGTTTCTAGGGACCACAATCTCCCGGGACCTTAAATGGGGGTCCAACACTGACGCCACTGTTGGGAAAGCGCAGCAGAGGTTGTTCTTCCTCAGGAAACTAAGGAAGTTCAACATCCCACAGAAGCTTCTGCTCCTCTTCTACTCCGCGATTGTGGAGTTGGTACTGTGCTCCTCGATACTGGTATAGTACAGCTCCGCCAGCACGAGGGACAGATGCAGGCTCTAAAAGGTGGTCAGAACCACAGAGATCATCAGGGCTGACCTTCCCTCAGTCCAGGACCTGTACCTGTCCAGAGCTAAAAAGCAGGCAACAAAGATAGTAAAGGACCAGCTACACCCCGGCCACAGCATGTTTAACTTGCTTCCTTCAGGCAGGCGTTACAGGACTGTCCCCGCCAGGTCCACCAGAAACCTCAAAAGTTTCTTTCCCCAAGCGATCCGTCTGCTGAACTCCTGAACATTGATTGACTAGACGTACATGTAACTCAGTTGTGTCCCTACGATATTCCTATCTGTATTACTTTACTTGCCCCCACATGCTTATCTGTTACCTACTTGGCTGTTATATGGCAAACTGAAGACAAATTCCTAGTATACGCAAGTATACTTGGCCAATAAAGCTGATTCTGATTCTGAGTGTTATAATGACTAAAGCAGTAATGTTTATATACCATGTACTTGTTTTTGCTTTGTCTAGTTTTGTAATTCAATGTTTTCTCGCGTGCTCATGTGTTTATGTACTTTGCTAGGCACGATGGAACCCTTGTGGCGCCATATAAATAAAGGATGATAATAATAATATTCACTGCAAAAATCAGGCCCCTATGCTACTGTGACTGTCTCTTTCACTAAAGAATGCATATTGGGGGTAATTCCAAGTTGATCGCAGCAGGAATTCTGTTAGCAATTGGGCAAAACCATGGCCCTCATTCCGAGTTGATCGGTCGCAAGGCGAATTTAGCAGAGTTACACACGCTAAGCCGCCGCCTACTGGGAGTGAATCTTAGCTTCTTAAAATTGCGACCGATGTATTCGCAATATTGCGATTACTAACTACTTAGCAGTTTCAGAGTAGCTCCAGACTTACTCTGCCTGTGCGATCAGTTCAGTGCTTGTCGTTCCTGGTTGACGTCACAAACACACCCAGCGTTCGCCCAGGCACTCCCACCGTTTCTCCGGCCACTCCTGCGTTTTTTCCGGAAACGGTAGCGTTTTCAGCCACACGCCCCTGAAACGCCGTGTTTCCGCCCAGTAACACCCATTTCCTGTCAATCACATTACGATCGCCGGAGCGAAGAAAAAGCCGTGAGTAAAAATACTTTCTTCATAGTAAAGTTACTTGGCGCAGTCGCAGTGCGAACTTTGCGCATGCGTACTAAGCGGATTTTCACTGCGATGCGATGAAAAAGAACGAGCGAACAACTCGGAATGAGGGCCCATGTGCACTGCAGGGGAGGCAGATATAACATGTGCAGAGAGAGTTAGATTTGGGTGTGGTGTGTTCAATCTGCAATCTAATTTGCAGTGTAAAAATAAAGCAGCCAGTATTTACCCTGCACAGAAACAAAATAACCCACCCAAATCTAAGTCTCTCTGCAAATGTTATATCTGAACCCCCTGCAGTGCACATGGTTTTGCCCAACTGCTAAAAAATTTCCTGCTGCGATCAACTTGGAATTACCCCCATTGTGTCTGTGATTTCGGGGACAATTGCAGCCAACTCTGCATAACTCCCCTAGTGATAGGTTGTTATTTATATCAATGTAACATTTTTGTTTTTAAGTATAATATATTTACAAAAAAATGAAAGTTAATCCCAAGCACTAGATAGAAATCAGTGCCGTAACTACGTGTGGGCCAACGGTGCATTGCCCACAGCGCAACTGCGCTGTAGGCGCATCCGCTGACCCACACACGTCGCACAGGGCTGCGCCGCACAAGAGAAACCAGCGTGCAGCCGACAAGCTGCAGCGCCCGGCAACCTTGTCAGTATGTAATATAGACTGGCCGCCGGGCACTGTAGCTTGTTGTCTCCATGCTGTGGTCTCCCTGGCATTGTTGAAGGACGGCGTAGCTGCTCCCCCTCTCCCCCCCCCCCCCGACACTGTTATCTCACGGCACCGGCGGCATCTAGGAGCAGAGAGGTGACTTCCCCCGTGCTGTGGGATCCCAGGAAGAGTGGCGGCTCCCCTGACGGCAGGCAAGTCTCTCCCTCCCTTTCTTTCTCTCTCTCTCTCCCCCCCCCACACTCTCTCTCTCCTTCTCTCCCTCTGTAAAAAAAAAAAAAAAAGGGGGGGACTGCCTGTCTAATGTGTAAAAAAAAGGGGGGGGACTGCCTGTCTAATGTGTACAAAAAAAAGGGGGACTGCCTGTCTAATGTGTAAAAATGGGGGACTGCCTGTTTAATGTGTAAGAATGGGGGACTGCCTGTCTAATGTGGAAAAATAGGGGACTCTGCCTGTCTAATGTGGAAAAAAGGGGGACTGCCTGGCTAATATGTAAAAAGGGGGACTGCCTGTCTATTGTGTAAAAATGGGGATTCTGCCTGTCTAATGTGTAAAAATGGCGATTCTGTATGTCTTATGTGTAAAAAGAGGGACTGCCTGTCTAATGTGTAAAAATGGGGGACTGCCTGTCTAATGTGTAAGAATGGGGGACTCTGCCTGTCTCATGTGGAAAAAAGGGGGCTTGCCTGTCTAATATGCAAAAAGGGAGACTGCTTGTCTAATGTGTAAAAAGGGGGACTGCCTGTTTAATGTGTAAAAAGGGGGACTCTTCCTGTCTAATGTGTAAAAATGGGGATTCTGCTTGTCTAATGTGTAAAAATGTGGATTCTGACTGTCTAATGTGTAAAAAGAGGGACTCTGCCTGCCTACCGTGTAAAAAGGGGGACTCTGCCTGCCTACAGCGCACAGTCACTGGCACCATTTTGCATAGGGGAGGCGCTGATGCTGTGTCTTGCACACAGCGCTAAAGTGTCTAGTTTCGGCATTGATAGAAATCATTAGAATGGGATTTAGTGGGCATCCAGATGGGATGCTATTTATATATGGGTTATTACTGTTATTGTTTTCCATACAAATAATTGAATTCTTTATTTAAAAAAAAAAAAAAACATTATCAAAGTGGATGAACTTTTACAATAGCATTATTTTCTCTAAACTAAAATTAGATATATACTATGCGATAATCATAAACTACATTGTATTTGGTAAAATAATAACTGTATATACTTAGAGCAATAAGCTGTACTGCACTAGAGACTGACTAATTTGAAAACTGAATGAAGCAGCACAGGGCACCTGCACATATTGAATCCTGAGATGTACACGCGTGTCATTGTCACCGTACTCCCTCCTCCGGAGCCGCCGCTGACGTCAGCAGCCTGGCCGGTGCCCCCTTGCAGCCAGCAGGAGGAGAAGGAGAGGGAGCAGAGAAGGAAAAGGCGAAGAAAGGAGAGGAAGGAGGGAGGGAGTTATGCAAAGACGGAGGTCACTGGGTAACAGTGCGCTTCTGTCCTGGAGCAGGGAGCAGCGAGCAGCATCTGAGTGTAAGGAAACAAGTAGCAGGCACAGAGGAACGGGACTCACTTATCATCATCACCACCACCAGAGATTAGCAACATCTCCTGCAGAGGAGCATCACATAAAACACTGCCTGCCCCATTACTTACCATCTGACTTACACCTCCTGCAGCCAGGAACTACAGTCCTCACAGTGTTCTATACAAACTGTAACTGGGTATCTCCTAGCATAAGCTATCAGTCTCACCCTGATCTCCGTTCCTTCCCCCTGTGCTGTCTACTTACTGAACCTGGGAGGGGACCATGGCTTCATCTGCCAGTGGGATGGAGGAAGTGCGCTCCTCGGTCCTCACCCCTCTGAAGCTGGTGGGACTTGTCTGCATCTTCCTGGCCCTGTGTCTGGATATCGGAGCCGTTCTGAGCCCAGCCTGGGTGACGGCGGACAACCAGTACTACCTGTCCCTGTGGGAGTCTTGCAAGAAACTAGGCAACGACTGGAAGTGCGAGTCAACATTGCAGAGCGGTGAGAGACTTCCCCATCTCCTAGTCCTCTCTCACACTCCATTCACCAGCGGCACCCCAGATCCTTGTCCTCACTCACACTCCATGCACCAGTAAGCACCCCAAATCCTTGTCCTCTCTCACACTCCATGCACCAGCAGCACCCCAGCTCCTTGTCCTCACTCACAATCAGTATACCTGCAGCACCACAGCTCCTAATCCTCACTCACACTCCATTTACCAGCAGTACCCTAGCTCCTTGTCCTCACTCACAATCAGTATACATGCAGCACTCTAGCTCCTTGTCCGCGCTCACACTCCATGCACCAGCAGCACCAAAGCTCGTGGTTCTCACTCACACTCCATTTACCAGCAGCACCCTAGCTCCTTGTCCTCACTCACAATCAGTATACATGCAGCACCCCAGCTCCTTGTCCTTACTCACACTCCATGCACCAGCAGCACCCTAGCTCCTTGTCCTGACAATCAGTGTACATGCAGCACTCTAGAGTCTAGCTCCTTGTCCTCGCTCACAATCAGTGTACATGCAGCACTCTAGCTCCTTGTTCTCGCTCACACTCCATGCACCAGCAGCACCAAAGCTCATGGTTTTCACTCACACTCCATAAACTGTACCAGCTGCACCCCAGCGTATTGTCCTCACTCATACTCTATGCACCAGTGGCTTCCCAGCTCATACACTCCATATGCCAGCAGCACCTCAGCTCCTTGTCCTCACTCACAATCAATAAACCAGCAGCACCCCAGCCCCTTGTCCTCACTTACACCCCATATACTAGATGCATTTGTCAGTCTTCTGTCTCCTGACACCCAACACATTTCCATCTGCAACTCTTCTATGAGTTTATATAAAGTAACACATTACAGTTTAAATCACTTGTGCTGTTTGAGTGTGAATATATGGTGCTGTTGGATGGTGTATGTGTTTTTGTGTATGTGTGCTCTGGTTTGTGTATGTGTGCACTGGCAACCTGCTACTCAGATGTGATTGAATAAAACAAAACTGCTTTGAGATGAAAGGATGACTATTTTATATAGTGCATTGTAAATTTTAGTGTCTGTGAATGGATCTGCTTTGACCTCTTGCAGACCCAGTAGGTTGTGGATTCCTGATATTTTCCTTTGTAGATTGTGACTCTGCTCCCTGATTCTGTGTTGGATACTGCATTGTTTAATCTCCTAATGCTCATCAGACCTGAATATATGTTGCTATATTTTTGCCACTGCAGTTGTGATGCAAATTTGACCACAGGTTGTGTTAAACCAGATTAGTCTCCTAGTTACAGGGTGTCTCTTATCACATATACAGTACAGTATGTATATTCCTGGCATCCTGATGTTTGGCAGTCATTTGTCAATGTACTATGATCAGAAACCCAACTTATCAAATTAGTTTAGATGGACACAATCCATGTAAATTGATTAAATCATCAGTTCAATTGGTATGAGCATATATAACTCATATTTACGGCATGCCATTTATGCATTTCTATTGTTTAATTGATATTTAATAGTGTGCATTGTTCAGTGATAATCACTGTATGCGCTATAGTACCTGCTTTCAAGTGTGGTTTATTGTTGTAAGTAAATGTGACACGCATATTCTGTTTGAGAGCATTCTGCTAAGCAAAATGTTGTTTTACGTACATCTTACGTCTTTGTTTCTATTACAACTAAATATATTGGCAATGTAATGCCTGTAGTCTATGCTCAAAGTACAATTTAGGTTAGATGAATCATTGTCTTTCTAGATTAAGCACATCCCCCAGTGAAATAGATGCCCAATATCACTGCATTTGTGAAATGTTCTAATTTAAAAGCTTTCAGCTGGAGTCAGAAAGACTACTGATGTAAGAAACAAATAAACCTCAATGCATGTTTTCTTTTTCGATACTATAATACAGCAAATATAATTTTACGTGGATCCTAAATGTGCTGAAAATGCTGTATCATGCTAATTATGGTCCTGAGTGCAATTATCAGCTCAGTACTCATTAGAAAGCCTATGACAAGTAATATGGACAAGTAATAT
This sequence comes from Pseudophryne corroboree, assembly GCF_028390025.1. Taxonomy (NCBI): domain Eukaryota; kingdom Metazoa; phylum Chordata; class Amphibia; order Anura; family Myobatrachidae; genus Pseudophryne; species Pseudophryne corroboree. Next base: position 417,072,136 of record NC_086445.1, on the reverse strand, counting down.
GAGAAGATTAGTTTCCTGCATTTACTGTTTAAAAATTGAAGAAGACTGTTACACTGCTATTACAGAACTTACACTCATCCATTTTGCAGTTATTGTTTCTGTATTTGTATACATAACCACAGATGCAGCTATAATACTTTCTATTATATACTGTATATCATATCTATACTGTACTGTATGTCAAAATCCTACACTTCCCTCAGAAAGGATTCTCTCTTTTATATGATAATGGTTCCCTTTTGTACTTTGTAGCTGCTGCAACCATTAATTTTTACAAGAAGCATGTCAGTAACATTATGTTCATTATGCCCAAGAAAACAAAGGAGTAATACAATGGTATTATAACTTTACTGGCTGTTTTCTAAGTTGCCAAACCCACCTCCACTTCAACTATGAGTGCTGGTACAATATGCAGTTTTGGTATTTAAGTCCTTTTATTCTACATGTAGCTACTCAATGGCTTTTTTTTTGGCATTGTTGATTTTCAGTTATTATGCTACAGAAAATAGGATATGCTTTCAGATCCTCCTATAAGTATTTAAGTTAGATTTTGTGCAATCATTTTGGAGGTCTGACTAAGACTTGTAGCTGGAGAAGGACATTTATTAATGTGCATTTCTCAAATCTCCTTAGCAACTGCAATTATATCAATTCGTTAGCTTCCTTTGATAATATCCACAGTTACCAGATTCATTTTCTGTATACTTAAAATAGCAAAGAGCTTAAACTGAAGTTTTTCCATTTCTTAGCTGCATTTTCTGCATGCATGTTTCAGTGATTGTATGCTTGAGACTGTGTATGTGAAGTTGAAAGGCCATGACAAAGCTTGTTGAGGATAATGCAAGATGGCTTATGCTATTTCTAAAGGCTCATTTCATGTCAGCAGTCTCCTTTTTCTGGAGAAAACAAAAGAATTGCTTTACAATATGAGAAATGTTGCATTTTCACACCCAAGTCAAAAATAAGAAACAGATGTGGCTTTCATCCAGCTACTTCAAACCCCTTACTCTTTTTTTTTAAATGATGTTTTTGTAATGTTTACTTTTATGAAAGTTTCTGCAATGTGCTTCTCTTGCTTGGCTAACAAAAAAAATGGGCATTTCAAGGTCATTGCACAAGTCCAGTTTCTCTAGCTATTTCTTGAGTAAATTAATAATTATGCCTGAACAGACTCTTTATGTCTGGCATCTGGGCTTTTATATAAAGGATAGCGGTGGGATTGTGAAACCCCCTCCTAACACCAATTTATCCTAATGATATGGGAAAAAAATGTTCTTAGTGTAACTGTCCAAAGAAAGAATAATTGTCAATCATAAGATGAAAATGGAATTAAACAGACAGACACATACCAAACACAGCACTGTCTTTTCTATGGTTACCACAACACATTTTCTTTCTTGTTTAACCAAAGCTCCTCATGTGGTAGTATTGAGAGAGTTCCCATATCTGCTAGTTGGATCCCGTTCAAGTCCTTGTACAGTAATTGAAGCCTTTTGAGTGGTGTTTTATGCAAGTTGTTATTCCACTTTGGTTGTGGAACAATGTCCTAAACCAGTTATGCGGGAGCGGATTCCTAGGAATGTACTATAACCAAATATGTTAATCTTAGCTGCAACTAAGGAGATCATATATCTAATATGTACAGACCGCTTCATATTTGTATTAAAGATAATAAGATAGAACATGCATTTGTTTCAGCAGAAAATAAAGGTATTTTCTGGAACTTTCATATAATTTAGTCAATAAGCATGTTTATTGTCCTAGATAATCCGGACCAAGGGCAGAAAGGTATCAGATGAAGCCAGATAAGATAAACAGATAGCTTAACGTTCAACAAGGATAAGAGGCCAATTTAAAATGAATCCCTTTTACCTGGGGTTCAACATTCAGGTTCAACATGGGCTGATATTAACATTGCAGTTTTAAGTCATCCTATTAGATATAATTTTATATGGTTAATAATGTGACAATAAGGAGTGTTGTAGTGTAATTTGCCCTAAACATATATAATATAAGCACCCATATTTCTATTGAGCAGTTTGTTTACAGTGTAACAATTGTTAGCGTACTGGAATTAAGAAATGTAAAACCGTTGAAAAATTAAAAACGTTTCCATTTATGTATTTCACAGAACTATAAAGAGAATATTTGACCATTGACATAACTCCTGACCCAGTGGAGTTTACATTCTACATTCCCTACCACATGTACACACATACCTGTACATACTGTAGAAGCAGAGTTTCCCAAACTCCGCCATTACAGTCCAGGTTTTAAGGACATCCATTCTCGAGTCCACATGATTAAATCAAATTGACTGAGGCACTAATTATGTCACATGTGCTCAAGCATGGATATCCTTAAAACATGGAGTTTGGGATCCTCTGCATAGAGCAATTAATTTTTGTTAGGAGTTAATTAACCCAACAGTATATTTTAGGATTGTGGGAGGAAACCATAGTACTCGGAACAAACCCAAGCAAACATGGGGAGAACATACAAAATTGTGGGGTATGGCTTGTCAACAGTCATCAGGTCAACATGAGAATGTCGACAGGGTCAAATTATCGACATTTAACATGTGGGAAGTACAGCTGGTGTAATGGTTAGCATTACTGTCTCACAACACTTAAGTCATGGGTTTGATTCTCACTATAGCCCTAACTGTGTGGAGTTTGTATATTCTCCCCGTTCTTGTGTGGGTTTCTTCCTTGTACTCTAGTTTACTGCCACAATCTAAAAATATGCTGGCAGGTTAATTGGCTCCCAACAAAAATTAACCCTAGCATGAATGTGTGTATGTGTGGTAGGGAATATAGATTGTAAGCTCCACTGGGGCACGGACTGATGTGAATGGCCAAATGTTCTCTGTAAAGCCCTGTGCAATATGTGTGCACTATATAAATAACTGGTAATAATAATGTTATTTTAATGGCATCTTAATGTATAGGGACACTGGGTAGTTGCCATGAGGCCTTCGAGCAGGGGTGGGGTGTGCTGGGCTGACGCCTCTGGAGGTTCTTTCCTGCATCCAGACAAATGACTGTCAGCATGCCTATTGGTGGATGACTGGTACTATTAACCAATCAAAGTGCTTACAGACATTCACTGTGTAGTCATGTAATTACTAAACAGGGTTAATTTTATCTAGATTTTTTTTTTTTTATTCCTGTAAATGGGTGTGTAGGGTCACAGTACAATGTTAAGACGGCCTTGGTCAACATGATGAACTGTCCTGGTAATCTAGTGGCTTCGTAATTTCCGCCGGCAGTAGTGCCGGCTCCAGCATCTTCTTCTGGGCCATGTGACAGTCACTTCTGACACAAACCGCCATTCTGGTATTTTTCCTCCTAAACCCTATTCCCCCCTCCCCTAGTGTCTAACCCTAACCTCCCCCCCCCCACCGCAGCCTAACCTCACTCCGCCGCCTAACCCTACTGATTGTGCCTTACCCTGACTATCAGAAAGTCGACATTTCACATGTGAACCTGTCGACAGTTTGAGGATGTTGAGTGCCCGTTGACAGTGTGAACCATATCAACGTTTTAATGTTAACAATGTGATGTCGACCTTATGAACACCAACATGGTTATGGTCGACCATTCGACTGGATGTCATACAAAGTCTATGGAGTGATTGCCTTGGTAGGAATCGAACCCCACCTCAGTGCTGTGATGCAGTAATTGTAATCATTACAATAAACATGAAATACCCCCTAACTACATTATTTTGAAGCTTTAGTTAAGCATGTTAATGGATATTGGAATGGAAGTTAGTGGCTTTATTGGCCCCATACCCACTATCATTTGCATTTTTAATGCACTGCGGAATATATGTGCGCTACATAACTGGTAATAAATAAATAATAATATTTGATTGGAGTTGTTTTAACCACGGCACACTTTTTCCCTGATGCTGTCTGCTCCACTCAACACAAGTGAATGCATTGAGGTAAAGATCAAGTGCTCATTAACCACGGCATGTGAAACGGAAACACTGTGGCATGAATACTTTAATGCTTTGTAGACTGGAGAAACAATGTTTCAGGAAAGATTAAATAACTGTGAATCTTTGCTGTTACTTTAAAGTTCTGTTGTACTGAATAAGGAAGGGAGACAGTGGAATTCAGACTACTATCTTTTGAAACTCATTTGCTTGTTATTAGATTGTCCTAGAGGATGCTGGGGACTCCGTAAGGACCATGGGGTATAGATGGGCTCCGCAGGAGACATGGGCACTATAAAGAACTTTTAGTATGGGTGTGCACTGGCTCCTCCCTCTATGCCCCTCCTCCAGACCTCAGTTAGATTCTGTGCCCAGAGGAGAATGGGTGCACTACAGTGGAGCTCTACTGAGTTTCTTTGATAAAATAATTTTGTTAGGTTTTTTATTTTCAGGGAGCACTGCGGGCAACAGGTTCCCTGCATCGTGGGACTGAGGAGAGAGAAGCAGACCTACTTAAGTGATAGGCTCTGCTTCTTAGGCTACTGGACACCATTAGCTCCAGAGGGATCGGAACGCAGGTCTCCCCACGCCGTTCGTCCCAGAGCCGCGCCGCCGTCCTCCTCGCAGAGCCGGAATATAGAAGCCGGGTGAGTATAAGAAGAAAGAAGACTTCAAAGGCGCCAGAAGACTTTAGATCTTCCCTGAGGTAAGCGCGCAGCGGTAAAGCTGCGCGCCATTGCTCCCACACATTACACACACTGACAGGCACTGATGGGTGCAGGGCGCAGGGGGGGCGCCCTGGGCAGAAATATAAACCTCTGGACTGGCATTTTTAATATATGGGCTGCGGAGGCAGTAGATACATACATTCCCTGCCATTATTTGTACATTTGAGCGGGACTGAAGCCCGCCGCTGAGGGGGCGGAGCTTGGTCTCACAGCACTAACCAGCGCCATTTTCTCCACAGTGATCTGCAGAGAAGCTGGCTCCCCGGACTCTCCCCTGCTGAACGGTGATACAGGGCTGAAAAAGAGGGGGGGGGGGGCACATGTAGGCGCAGTGAGTGTATATCACAGTTAATATATATATAAAAGCGCTTTATCTGGGAATTGGTTCCAGTGTCAGTTGGCGCTGGGTGTGTGCTGGCATACTCTCTCTCTGTCTCTCCAAAGGGCCTTGTTGGGGAACTGTCCCCTTATAGATATATCCCTGTGTGTGTGTGGGGGTGTCAGTACGCGTGTGTCGACATGTCTGAAGCAGAAGGCTCGTCCAAGGAGGAGGTGGAGCAGATGATTGTGGTGTCTCCGTCGGCAACGCCGACTCATGATTGGTATGATATGTGGAATATTTTAAATGCAAATGTGACCTTATTATATAAGAGAATGGACAAAGCTGAGTCCAGGGAAACAGCAGGGAGTCAATCCACGGATTTGACTGGGTCACAGGGCCCATCAGGGTCTCAAAAGCGTCCCCTATCCCAAATAGCAGACACTGATACCGACACGGATTCTGACTCCAGTGTCGACTATGATGAGGCAAGGTTACACCCAAAGGTGGCCAAAAGTATTCATTATATGATTATGGCAATAAAAGATGTTTTGCATATCACAGATGAACCCTCTGTCCCTGACACGAGGGTGCGCATGTATAAGGAAAAGAAACCGGAGGTAACTTTTCCTCCATCTCATGAACTGAACAAATTATTTGAAAAAGCTTGGGATACTCCAGACAAAAAACTGCACATTCCCAAGAGGATCCTTATGGCGTATCCTTTCCCTGCAAAGGACAGGGTGCGGTGGGAATCCTCGCCCAGGGTGGACAAGGCTTTAACGCGTCTGTCCAAGAAGGTGGCGCTACCGTCTCCAGACACCGCAGCCCTCAAGGATCCTGCGGATCGTAGACAGGAAACTACCTTAAAATCTATTTATACACATACGGGTGCTTTGCTCAGGCCGGCAATAGCATCGGCATGGGTTTGTAGCGCAGTGGCAGCGTGGACAGATACCTTATTAGCTGACATTGATACCATTTTACTGACTTTAGGTCACATTAAAGACGCAGTCTTATATATGAGAGACGCTCAAAAAGACGTGGGGCTGCTTGGTTCCAGAGCCAACGCCATGGCACTTTCGGCAAAACGAGCTCTGTGGACCCGCCAATGGTCGGGTGATGCCGACTCAAAGAAGCATATGGAGGTTTTACCTTACAAGGGTGAAGTTTTGTTTGGGGATGGTCTCGCGGACCTGGTTTCCACAGCTACCGCGGGTAAATCTAAATTTTTGCCTTTTGTTCCCCCACAGCTAAAGAAAACTCCACAATATCAGATGCAGTCCTTTCGGTCGCATAAGTCCAGAAGAGGTCGGGGCTCCTCTTTCCTCACCAGAGGTAAGGGTAGAGGTAAGAAAACACCTGCTTCGGCTAGTTCCCAGGAGCAGAAGTCCTCCCCGGCTTCTGCTAATTCCACCGCATGACGCTGGGGCTCCAGTGAGGGTGGCGGCACATCTTCGACTCTTCAGCCAGGTCTGGGTTCTGTCAGACGTGGATTCTTGGGCGTTGGAAATTGTATCCCAAGGTTACAAACTGGAGTTCGAAGAGGTGCCCCCTCGCCGATTTTTCAAGTCGGCCTTGCCAGCCTCTTCCCCGGAGAGGGAAGTAGTATTAGATGCAATTCGAAAGCTGTGTCAACAGCAAGTGATAGTCAAGGTTCCCCTGGTCCAACAGGGAAAAGGGTACTATTCAACCCTGTTCGTGGTCCCGAAGCCGGATGGTTCGGTCAGACCAATTTTAAATCTAAAATCCCTAAACCTGTACTTGAAAAAGTTCAAATTCAAGATGGAATCACTCCAGGCTGTGATATCCAGTCTGGAAGGAGGGGATTTTATGGTGTCGCTGGACGTGAAGGATGCCTACCTTCATGTCCCCATATTTCCTCCTCATCAGGAGTACCTGAGGTTTGTGGTACAGGACTGTCATTACCAGTTTCAGACGTTGCCGTTTGGGCTTTCCACGGCCCTGAGGATTTTCACCAAAGTGATGGCGGAAATGATGGTGCTCCTGCGCAGGCAGGGAGTCACAATTATCCCGTACTTGGACGATCTCCTGATAAAGGCGAGATCGAGAGATCAGTTGCTGAAAAGCGTGTCGCTCTCCCTGAGAGTGTTACAACAACACGGTTGGATTCTCAATCTGCCAAAGTCACAGTTGATTCCAACTCGACTATCATTCCTAGGCATGATTCTGGACACGGAACAGAAGAGGGTTTTTCTACCAATGGAAAAAGCCCAGGATCTCCAGAACATGGTCAGGGACCTGCTAAAACCAAAAAGAATGTCTGTTCATAAATGCACTCGAGTTCTGGGAAAAATGGTGGCAGCCTACGAGGCCATCCCCTTCGGCAGGTTCCATGCGAGGACGTTTCAGTGGGACCTTCTGGACAAGTGGTCAGGGTTCCATCTGCAACTACATCAAAAGATAAGCCTGTCCCCCAGGGCCAGGGTGTCTCTCCTGTGGTGGCTGCAGAGTGCTCACCTTCTAGAGGGTCGCAGGTTCGGCATTCAAGACTGGGTTCTGGTGACCACGGACGCGAGCCTCCGAGGATGGGGAGCAGTCACAAAAGGAAGAAATTTTCAGGGTCTATGGTCAAGCCAGGAGGCTTGTCTACACATCAACGTGCTGGAATTGAGGGCCATATACAATGGCCTACAACAAGCGGAGTATCTTCTTCGCGACCTACCAGTTCTGATTCAATCAGACAACGTCACAGCCTTGGCTCATGTAAACCGCAAAGGCGGGACAAGGAGCAGAGTGGCAATGGCGGAAGTCACCAGGATTCTGCGCTGGGCGGAAAATCACGTAAGCATTCTGTCAGCAGTCTTCATACCGGGAGTGGACAACTGGGAAGCAGACTTCCTCAGCAGACACGATCTCCATCCAGGAGAGTGGGGACTTCATCAAGAGGTCTTTGCAGAGATAACAAGTCTTTGGGGACTTCCTCAAATAGACATGATGGCGTCACTACTCAACAAAAAGCTTCGGAGGTATTGTGCCAGGTCAAGGGACCCTCAGGCAGTAGCGGTAGACGCCCTAGTGACACCTCTGCCTCTCATCTCAAAAGTGCTGAGAATCATAAGACGAAAAAGAGTACAGACAATACTCATTGTTCCAGATTGGCTTCGAAGGGCCTGGTATTCGGATCTTCAGGAGATGCTCACAGAAAATCCGTGGCCTCTTCCTCTCAGGGAAGACCTGTTGCAGTAGGGGCCTTGCATGTTCCAAGACTTACCGCGGTTGCGTTTGACGGCATGGTGGTTGAACACCGAATCCTAGCTGAGAAAGGTATTCCGGAGGAAGTTATCCCTACTCTGATAAAGGCTAGGAAGAAGGTAACGGCGAAGCATTATCACCGTATCTGGAGGAAGTATGTATCTTAGTGTGAAACCAAGAATGCTCCTACGGAAGATTTCCATCTGGGCCGTTTTCTCCACTTCCTACAGACAGGAGTGGATATGGGCCTAAAGTTAGGCTCCATTAAGGTACAGATTTCGGCCCTATCTATATTCTTTCAGAAGGAATTGGCTTCTCTCCCAGAAGTCCAGACTTTTGTAAAGGGAGTGCTGCACATCCAGCCTCCTTTTGTGCCACCATGGGACCTTAACGTGGTGTTACAGTTCCTTAAATCACACTGGTTTGAACCCCTTCAAACGGTTGAATTAAAATTTCTCACCTGGAAGGTGGTCATGTTATTAGCCTTGGCATCTGCAAGGCGGGTGTCAGAGTTGGTGGCTTTGTCTCACAAGAGCCCCTACTTTATTTTTCATGTGGATAGGGTGGAATTGAGGACTCGTCCTCTGTTTGTGCCTAAGGTGGTTTCTTCATTTCATATGAACCAACCTATTGTGGTACCTGTGGCTACGAGTGACTTGGAGGACTCCAAGTCCCTGGATGTAGTCAGGGCCTTAAAAATCTATGTAGCCAGGACGGCTAGGGTTAGGAAGACAGAGTCTCTGTTTGTCCTGTATGCAGCCAACAAGGTTGGCACGCCTGCTTCTAAGCAGACTATTGCTCGCTGGATCTGTCACACGATTCAGCAGGCTCATTCTACGGCTGGATTGCCATTACCAAATTCAGCAAAGGCCCATTCCACTAGGAAGGTGGGCTCTTCTTGGGCGGCTGCCCGAGGCGTCTCGGCATTACAGTTGTGTCGAGCATCTACTTGGTCGGGTTCAAACACTTTTGCTAAATTCTACAAGTTTGATACCCTGGCTGATGAGGACCTCGCGTTTGCTCAATCGGTGCTGCAGAGTCATTCGCACTCTCCCGCCCGGTTTGGAGCTTTGGTATAAACCCCATGGTCCTTACGTCCCCATCATCCTCTAGGACGTAAGAGAAAATAAGATTTTAAACCTACCGGTAAATCTTTTTCTCCTAGTCCGTAGAGGATGCTGGGCGCCCGTCCCAGTGCGGACTATATCTGCAAGACTTGTATATAGTTGTTGCTTACATAAGGGTTATGTTACAGTTGAGATCGGTCGTTGACTAATGCTGTTTTTGTTCATACTGTTAACTGGTTGCGTATATTCCAGGTTATACGGTGTGGTTGGTGTGGGCTGGTATGAATCTTGCCCTTAGATTACAAAATCCTTTCCTCATATTGTCCATCTCCTCTGTCGCACAGTTTCTCTAACTGAGGTCTGGAGCAGGGGCGTAGAGGGAGGAGCCAGTGCACACCCATACTAAAAGTTCTTTATAGTGCCCATGTCTCCTGCGGAGCCCGTCTATACCCCATGGTCCTTACGGAGTCCCCAGCATCCTCTACGGACTAGGAGAAAAAGATTTACCAGTAGGTTTAAAATCTTATTTATTCAGCACTTTACATAGCATGTTTAATCATTCACAGCAGTACCTGCCCCAGTGGAGTTTACGATCTATATTTGCTACCTACCACACAAACTAGTTAATGCAGACTGAAGCAAATCAGCCTACCAAAATTTCTTTGGAGAGTGACAGAAACTAGAGCACACAGAGTTAGCCCATGTAAACACATGAAGGACATACAAACTCCACACATACTGTCCAGCAATACAAGGCAACAGTTTTAATCACTGGTCCACTGTGCTGCAATTGATGCACGTTTCCTAAAATCTCCAGTATGCAAGCAGATAAGGATTGCAATATTTCAGACCATCTCATAACCAATTATAAATATGATTTCATATTTTTTTTTCTTATTCAGTACTCTTAAATACATTTGTGCTGATTTGTTGCAAGGAAAAGCCAGATGATATTTGTTTTTAATACTCAGGGCATCACAGTTCAGAACATTTTTAGTTGACTTGTGTAGTGCCATAGCAGGCAGCAAAGGTGCCTTGTGCCAGCACCTCACAATTCCTGCGCACTTGACATAGTGATGTCACAGAACATGGACCCTAAATCTTTATACATATCCAGGCATGCCATAAGAGCACTGCCAGTTGCACAAACCTATTTATGGCCCTGGGTCGGGGTACTGGAGAAATGGGCATAAATATGAAGCAGTGCAACATGATTCCTCTTCATAGTGTTGGTTTGATGTTCCTACAACATGATTTCTAAGTAAAACTCTGTACAAGCCTAGGTTAGTTTGATTTGTGGTGGCACCTTCCACTTAGAAGCTATCTGTAGCTGCAAATGGTTATCAGCTCTATCATACCACGGTTACAGTTTTATGACTTTATTTTTTACATAGGGAACCATTTTATTTAACAATTTTTTTCCGTACTTCTAAAAGCTCTTTGTCCTGTGAAGTCTGAGTTCCCATTGATTTTTATATAGTGGAGGCTGATTCCATTACCATTCACTGGATACCCACTTCTATAACTCCTATAACAAATGACAGTATTGGTGTTCCAGTAAAATACTCTTGCTGCTCACCAGTGCTCTGTAAATGGGAACGCAGTCGCCTAATTAGTGATGTTTGGGCATGATTTGCAAATCAATTCACCGACAGTGAATCTCTGATTTTAGTACCGACCATATTGATTTCCCAATATCTAATGTTCTGCTCATCACTAAACAATATAGAGGTAGAGGATTATATTGTTCAATAGGTGTTGTATTGAAATGATACGGATTTTACATGTTAAGAATACAAATCCAAACAGACTACAAAGTTGAAATTAGTTTTCTTTTGCCAAAAATAATAATTTGCACATTTTGATTCATCATTGCCACTTAAGCATGAATTGCATTACTCTTTACCTAAAGCAGTAGATCAGTTAATCATGTATTCTCAAGTGCAAATGTGTGATCACAGCAAAGCTGAAAACCCTGTAGCAATTGTGTATGTTCTGTTAGAAACACTTTACACTGACAGGTTTGTAAAGTAGCATCTCCCTGGCTAAACAAACACAGGGGACAGAGCCACACTGTTCTGAGCTGTGTCTGGCCAAGGTCATGTGATATTTTGACTACTATATACAGATTTTGACTAGGAAAGAGAGGAAATGGGAATCCATCCAGTCTATGCGGGGCACACCCTATGCTGCAGTACAATGTGGTTGTGTACAGGAAACATGTAATATTTATAAATATTTAAAACTAAAGCTACAGCCGCAACGTTTAAGCAAAAACAATAACAGTATGTCTCATGGGAAGTTGGAGATTTGTCATTGTTTGCAATGTAATAAAAATGCCTTTATTTAAACTTGAGGCAATTGCAAAATGTTTTATATTTTACATCAGTAAAAACATCAAAACCTTTCTAAAAATCTAATTACTTAAACTGACCTCTTGTAATGAAACAGAAAATTATATTGTGACACACTCTGCTGTTGTATAAGAAAAAAACAGAACAGAATGCAGGTGAAACATCACATTGCAGTAGAAGGAATGTGTGGATTTCTCCATGACCATCACCATGGACCACTTTAGTTTATATTACTAATAATAGTGAAGTACTGTGCTACAAATATACAGTATGCAGTGTGAATGACATCACTCAACAGTTTCAACACAACTACATTAAAATCAGCAATAGAGTGGGGAGATATAATGGAGTTCCTATAGTGAGAAAGCCAGGTTGGGTCTGATTTTATAGATGCACTGTTTGTATTTCACTTGACAGGATACATCTTTTTTAATAATAAGTTTTATTGACAGGTTATAGCAACAACTTACAAAAAAGGGACACATCTTAATGTGTGTATCTCATATATTAATCTCCTGTTGTTTTGTTTTGAGGAAAAGATCAAAATGAAACTAAGAAAATCTAAGCTAGGCTAATCATGTATATGACAAATCCTATATATTTAAGTACAGGCTTCTTAAGTCCTGCAGTAACAATAACTTTCCCTGGTTTGTACAGGAGAGAAGCAAATTGGAAGCAGGATTAGTTTGCCACTTGCATACCAAGCAATGCTCTGGCTCCCTTCCTCCAGCACCCTGCTTTATACTCCAGCACTCAATTCTCACTGGCATGGAGGAGTTACATTACTGGCCCTGGGTAAATTATGGGTGTGGTATTGAAGGTCGACCACACTTAGGTCGACAGTGTCTAGGTCGACAGTAACTAGGTCGAGAAGGATTCTAGGTCGACAGGTCAAAAGTCGACATGAGTTTTTCAATCATTTTTGGTGTCTTTTTCACCATACAGTGATCGGGAACCCAAATTAGTGGCGAGCGAGCTTCTGGCAAGGTGCCTCACTCTGCTACAGCTGCACTCGGCACAGGTTACCTTTCCCATTCGTATTCCACGTGGATCGTAAAGTATGAAAAAGTTCAAAAAAAGAAGAAAGAAAAATGAAAAACTCATATATTCTGAGCAGTGTCGGGATTTTGGCATTGGTATTCCAACAGTCAGGATCCTGAACACCGGGATTTTGCTGGATCCCATTGTTATGGCCTAGTGCCACAGTCTACTTTAGTATAATAAAGTGTGCAAAATAATAAAATCATAATAAAATCATAACTATATTTAACCCTTTTTAAGCTTAATAAAATAACGGCAATCACACTAATGCAAGTAAATGTTTTACACTATGGACAGATATAGGGGCTCATTCCGACCCGATCGCTCGCCGCAGTTTATTGCAGCGCAGCGATCGGGTCGGAACAGCGCATGCGCCGGCGCTGCAGTGCCCCGACGCATGCCCGACGGCCGAAGGGCGTCGTTGCCTCACGATCGCCTCTACCTGATTGACAGGCAGAGGCGGTCGCTGGGTGGGAGCGGGCGGCACGGCGGCGTTTGGCTGCCGTCATAGGGGCGTGGCCCGGCCAACCAAGGCGTGACCGGACCGTGCGGGGGGGGGGGGGCGCAGTGGCTGCGTGACGTCACACGCAGCCGCTGCGACCAGGGGCAGAGACGATCAACTCCCGGCCAGCCCCAGGAGCTGCGCTGGCTGGGAGTTACTCCACAAGTACAAAAGCATCGCCGCTGTGCGATGCTTTTGTACTTGTGCATGGGCCGGACAGACATGCGGGGCGGACTAGCCCTGTCCTGGGCGTCCCCCTGCATATCTGGGAACATGATCGTAGCTGTGCTAAATTTAGCACAGCTACGATCAACTCGGAATGACCCCCATAGTGATGAGGATGAACTAAGTAATTTCAGTTGCTTTTTGAAAGTTAAATATTTGATTTTTAAATGATCTCTTTTCCTTCCATTCTTGAAAGTTGTTTAAGACCAAAATGACCAAAATGTATGTTTTTGTATCCATAGCTGACTTTTTTTTTCACTATTTTTAATACAAACATTACAACACTCAACAAAACCCAGTTTGCCCCTAGCTTTGAATTGCGGCACTTACTAGTGGCAAATCCCAGCAACAGGAAACACCTGCTAATAATGGTGATGTCTTCACTAATATACCGTATTTTTCGGACCATAAGACGCACCTGACCATAAGACGCACCTAGTTTTTAGAGGAGGAAAACAGGAAAAAAAATATTCTGAACCAAATAGTGTAATATAATATTTAATAAACTATAACAGAATAGCATTTGAACTCAACAGTGGCATTAAGAACCATTATCACTGTCATTAACAACGGTTTGAGTACGGTACTCTAGTTTTATGGAAACCCCAAGAACTCATCATCGCTAGAGTCAGAATTTATGAAGCTCATTTGCTCACAATCACTGACATCACTTTCTTCGCTGTCTTCATATAAGATACCGTCTTCACTTCCATCTAAGGCATTGGTAATGCCACATTTTTTGAATGAATATACAACAATCTCCTCCTTCACTGAGTCCCATGATCTTTTTACCCATTCACAAACTTGAGTGATGGTGGGCCTCTTCATTCGTCCAGTAGGTGTCAGATCATGATTACCAGCAGCCATCCATTTGTTCCACTCTTCTCTCATAAAGACCTTAAATGGCTTGTTGATGGAAACATCAAGAGGTTGCAACTGGCTGGTAAGACCTCCGGGAATTACAGCTAGATGAGTCTTCACTTCTCTGAAGCACTTTTTTGTTGGTTCGCTAATATGTGCTCTAAACTGGTCAAGCACTAATAAAGCAGGTTTTTTCAGAAGTCCTCCAGGACGTTTGGCCCACACCTTTTCAACCCATATTCTCATTCCATTTTCATCCATCCATCCTTTGTCATGTACATGTACAACAACTCCTCGCGGAATCACTTCTTTTGGAAATGTTTTCCTCTTGAAAATCAACATGGGTGGCAATTTGGTGCCATCGGCACAGCAGGACAACACAGTAGTGTAATGGGTCTTCTCATGCCCTGAAGTTTTCACAGTGATGGTTTTGGCACCCTTCAGATCTGCAGTCCTATTAGATGGCACATCAAAGGTTAGCGGGACTTCATCCATATTCCCAATCTGGCCAATTTCAAAGCCATTTTTCTTCCTAGCATCAATAACAAATTTATGAAAGGACAGAATTTTAGATTCATACTCTTTTGGCATTTTTTGCACAATTCTAGTTTTGGTCCGCATAGCAAGACCACATCGCTTCATAAATCTGTAGCACCATGATGGTGATCCTGTAAAATCCTGAATGCCTTTCTCTATAGAAATGCGTTTCGCTTCAAATATGATCATTTTTGTTGAGACAGAGAAGCCATTATTCCGGTGACGTATGATCCATTCTTTCATGTCCACCTCCAACTGTGGCCACTTTGCAACATGCCCACGGAAAGTGTGCTTACTTTTATCTGCTTTTTGCAGCTGATCCTCCTGTTTCCTCCACTCTCTAATCATTTTTTCAGTTGGAGGAGGTCCAAAATGTCTCTCCGCTGCTCTGTTTCCATGCTCCTTAGCATATTTTACTACCTCTAGTTTAAAAGGATTTTTATATGCTAGCCTTTTCTGCTTTATCATCCTTGCAATGGTCGCGGATTGGCCTCCCTAGTTTTCACCGACTCCTACAATACAGAAGATAAGCCTGCCTCAGTGTCTAATGTGGCTGGGTTCAGCTCAACTAGAATATGATAGCACAAACAGAATCTACGGTATCTATCACAGCAACCGCTGCATCTCTGCCACCCTCCTTCATCCCTCATCGTATATAGCGCAGCAGATTCCGTTACAGTGTCTTATATAGCGCAGCAGATTCCGTTACAGTGTCTTATATAGCGCAGCAGATTCCGTTACAGTGTCTTATATAGCGCAGCAGGTTCCGTTACAGTGTCTTATATAGCGCAGCAGATTCCGTTACAGTGTCTTATATAGCGCAGCAGATTCCGTTACAGTGTCTTATATAGCGCAGCAGGTTCCGTTACAGTGTCTTATATAGCGCAGCAGATTCCGTTACAGTGTCTTATATAGCGCAGCAGATTCCGTTACAGTGTCTTATATAGCGCAGCAGATTCCGTTACAGTGTCTTATATAGCGCAGCAGATTCCGTTACAGTGTCTTATATAGCGCAGCAGATTCCGTTACAGTGTCTTATATAGCGCAGCAGATTCCGTTACAGTGTCTTATATAGCGCAGCAGATTCCGTTACAGTGTCTTATATAGCGCAGCAGGTTCCGTTACAGTGTCTTATATAGCGCAGCAGATTCCGTTACAGTGTCTCATATAGCGCAGCAGATTCCGTTACAGTGTCTTATATAGCGCAGCAGGTTCCGTTACAGTGTCTTATATAGCGCAGCAGATTCCGTTACAGTGTCTTATATAGCGCAGCAGATTCCGTTACAGTGTCTCATATAGCGCAGCAGATTCCGTTACAGTGTCTTATATAGCGCAGCAAATTCTTTTGCGCTTTACAATTGTAAATAGAGATAAAACAAATTGGGTAACAAAAGACAGACTTGGAGGTAAGAGGGCCCTGCTGCAAGCTTACAATCTATACTGTAGACACAGACATCAGCTTTACAGGCCATTTACAGAGAATACGGTACACAGATTTTTCTGGGACAGTGTGTGACAAAGGCAGCCACACAAGCACAGCCATAGTACACAGTACAGAGCAGACGAGAACCTTTTTACCTCACAACATACAGTATTAGGAACTTTAAAAAAAATCCCCATTCATTATAAATTGAAGCAGCATCATGGCTCTTCACTTACTACCACTACTATACCAGTACTGTATGGTAGTATATGGGTACCTTAAGAAAGAGGTGGTGAGGGGGGGGGGGGGGAGTCACTTTATTGTGGCAAATGTGTACAGATGGTTCCCAGCATCCAGCCCGAAGCACACTACTCTGAGGACTCGGAGGAGGTGAGGGGAGGGAGCGGGGGAGCCACGTGATGCCGCCTCTCAGATGACGGCGAGGCAGCAGTACTTTGGAGGAGGCGAGGGGAGGGAGCGGAGGAGCCACGTGATGCCGCCTCAGATGACGGCTAGGCGGCAGCAGCAGCAGTACCGTACTTTGGAGGAGGTGAGGGGAGGGAGCGGGGGAGCCACGTGATGCCGCCTCTCAGATGACGGCGAGGCAGCAGTACTTTGGAGGAGGCGAGGGGAGGGAGCGGAGGAGCCACGTGATGCCGCCTCAGATGACGGCTAGGCGGCAGCAGCAGCAGTACCGTACTTTGGAGGAGGCGAGGGGAGGGAGCGGGGGAACCACGTGATGCCGCCTCAGATGACGGCTAAGCAGCAGCAGCAGCAGACCCGCCGCTTCCCGCACTCGTAATTGCTGCCTCTCTCACGCAGTGCGCTCCCACCCAGCACATTGAGAGCGCATTGAGAGCTCTCCATAAGGTTTTTACTGTTACCTATATGTTTTTATGTTACTCGAGAATGTTATTCGGACCATAAGACGCATATTCGGACCATAAGACGCATGTACTTTTCCCCCCATATTTTTTTGGAGAAAAAGTGCGTCTTATGGTCCGAAAAATACGGTAATTCCTACCTTCCAGTGAGTCAGAACCAGGGATGTGCGGTGAGGTAAATGGCTGAGGAGGCATTGGCTAGTTCCAGAGCCAGATTTACACACAATCATCCAGATGTTTTAAGCCTTAAAAAGTGGGCCTTGTCACAGGCCCTGTTTGAAAAATGATAGCAGTTGGTTGGTTGGTAGTTTATCATTCTCCACTGTATCACTTTTCAAGGCTAAGGGGGCTATCCTATTACCCCCGATAAGCCAGCACGAGCGGTAGCTTATCGGGGGTTACCTGAAGCTGCACCGGGTACCGGCTCCTGACAGAGCCCGGGGCAGGGCTGTTCCTCCGGCTCCCCCGGTCACATGGCCGCTCCCCGTCATGTGACCGTTGCTGGCGTGGAGGAGAGGGGGGATGCGGTCACGGCGCTGCCCCGGCTTCTCCGCTGGGGGTCACCGCACCGAGGGCAGCTTCCGGATGCCTGCAGTCCCAGCCTGCTGCTGCTGATGCAGCGGACATGGGATGCTGCAGGTTGTCATCGGGGATTGAGGCAGGCAAAACCAAATCCTCAGAAACAGCCCTGTTTCAGCGTGAAAATGGGGCTGTTTCTTCCAAAAACACACAGGTTTCACTGAACCTGTGTGTTTTCGGGAGAAAGGGCATTTTTTTACAGGCGATCAATCTGGATAGAATGAAAAAAATAATTGGTGAAACATTGGGAAAAATCGCAAAAAACATACCTTTTTCGCACCCAATGTTTTTCCGGGCCTAATAGGATATCCCCCTTAGTACAGTACATCTGGCCTACTATACCTGTATGAGCCAGAGGGTTATGTGTGCATTATACACAGGTGCAGCAGTATATGCTGCTAGGAATTTGGTTAGTTTTGATCAGAGATGTGCATCACTGCCTCACCTGCCATAGACTTTTTACTCCAGAGCTCGCTTGCCTACTTTGCTGCCCCCTCCTCCAGGCGGGGGCAGCCTGTTCGGTGCATAGCCAGCAGTAAGAGAGGCTGTTTAGGGGACATGGCGGCATGAATGAGTCCTTGTGGCTCCGTACCTCACTATACATCGGGAATGAGGCGGGACTTCGATGACGCGATACTGCACAAACCTTGTCTCCCCAGGACACCCGCATGTGCTCTAATTTGGGTGGCTGAGGGAGGGGGTGCAGGGGCTGGCGGCAGATGCGGGAGACTTGCCCGCCTTTTCTGGGAGCCTCCCGGCCATGCTGGAAGGGTAGACAAGTATGCTCCAGAGTTTTGACTATAAAAATTATTCTGAAAAATACAAAGAAGATATTTCTAATATATTAATATATTCTTTGTATTTTTCATATACTTTATATAGTCAAAACTCTGGCGTATGACAGGAAAGGCTCTGCCTCACCTCCCTGCACGTTACTGCTTGGGACAAATATACCTACTGCAGGCTAGTGAGACAGCCCTTTCAAATTGGGAAAGTCTTGCCTAAATCAAGACAGCTTGCAGATATGGAGGGGATGTAAATAGTTTGCATATTACAATCGGCATCTAGAGTAGATTGAGGCCTTTTATTGTTTATTGAACAGTGAATATAAAAAAATGAAAGGCTTGTTATGCATTGTTAGTATTAAATGTGTAATGAAGTGTGATGAATATCAATGATCTACAGTAAGAGGAAAGAATTCACTGTGATGTTCACTGGCATATGAAATGGGTTGGTATGTGCTATGGTGGCAGTAATTTTGTCACATGTCTATCTAGAGATGGGTTTAACCTAAAGAATGCATAAAATGTCAGATTTTTTCTATGAATTAGTATAGTTTAGAACAACTTGTTGCATTAATTCTTTGCACGTGAGAACGCAACATACTTATAAATATCATTATGGTTCACAGGAAGACCTTATCAAGCAAGGATGTGTATTTTCTGTCTGTCTGGCATAAACTAATATAGCTACTGCCACAGTCTGTGGTGCTTCCCTGTGACTTTTTATCATGGACAGCTGTGCACAGAGCCGGATTAAGGCCCTGGGAGGCCTGGGGTACTAAAGAGCAGGGGGGCCCCCATGGACTAAAAAACTAAAGAAATAATAATATATATATATATATATATATATGTATCGCTAAGAATCCCTCCTCCTTCAGTTCAGCGTGCGGCGCGCCAATGACGGAGCCGCAGGCTTGCTGAGCCGGATAGCAATTGGACAGCTGAGCCGTCGCTCAGCTGCCCTGGCTACACCTGTTAGAGCACTCTTCTTAGAGCTGTAGTCAGCGCAGCTGAGCGATGGCTCAGTTGTTCAATTGCTGTCCGGCTCAGCAAGCATACGGCTCCGTCATTGGTGCGCCGCACGCTGAACTGAAGGAGGAGGAGGGACAGGACAGCGGGAAGCCGGGGCTCGTAAGCGCAGCACCGCAGATCGGATTGAAGAAAGATCCGATCTGTGGTGTGGCAGGGGGCCGTTTTGGAAAGGGGGGCCCGGGGTGCGTATCCCCGGGACCCCCCCTTAATCCGGCTCTGGCTGTGCATCATTATGAAAATAAAGCATTTTTTTTTTCATTATTCTTTTTTAAATAATTTTTTCTTTTTGCTTCTATTTTGAAAGTTTTTTTTACTGAAGCTGGAATTGGAAGCCAGCCAGTGTCACTGAGGTGAATGTTGCTCAACTGCCGAAGTCTCTTTATTTTATCATAAACTGCATTAAAGAATATTTTCTATCACTGCAATGATAACTGCTATTCAATGACAAATAGAACCCTTAATTCAGAAAGAGTGGATTGGTATTCAGTTAATGAGATTAAGTGACACTATAAAAGTTCATAAGGGTATACTTAATTATAGGTATTTGGTAAACATTTACGATCACATGATCATACACTATACAAATATCTATGACAAGCACATATGTAATAGCAATGAACCCATAACAAGTTACAGCTTATCACAGTGATGGCTAACCTTGACACTCCAGCTGTTGTTGAACTACAGATCCCAGCATGCCCTGCATCAGTTTTAGCATGGCCAAATAACAACACTGTAGCAGGGCATGCTGGGATATGTAGTTCAACAACAGCTGGAGTGTCAAGGTTAGCCATCACTGGCTTATCAGAATCTGTTTTATTTTCCTCTGGAGCTGCAAATAAACATGAACATATGTCATCCTTTTGTCAGCAAATCATGGGTGGTGACTGTGTGCATGCATTCCATCATTTCTGTACCTTTGTGATTACCATAAAATAATAGAAAATACTATACCGTTGTGGCAGTTCTCTTACAGTTGTTAAAATGCATATACAGTAATTGGGTTCTTAAAGTAACAAATCAGAATTCATATCTGTGGGATATGATAGAGTAGATTTGCAGTAATGTGTAAACCAACAAATCTGCAGAAACTGCATGATGTTATCTTGTTAACAGGGACCACTGACAAATATTTCCAACACCTTTCTAAATAAATGCAACAAATAATTGTGGATTTTCTAGGTCTAATCCAGTTGATGTGACTAATAAGTATACAGTAGATGCCCCTGTGATTGACACCACCATCTGTACCTGGTGATCACCATCAGATCCTGTGGGGAAATGATGAGTAGGAAGAAACACTAAAGGTGCATACACACGGTGAGATTTTGGCTATCGTTGACTTTGACTATGCGATATGCCTATGTGCGATTTTGACTAAGTGCCAATTGACTTATCTGCACAGTACCAACCCCCCTGGACCGCGCATCAGGATCGCAAAGTGGCTAACACCTTGCGATTTGCACTAACTTTCCTTGCAATTTTGACTATATAGTAACAATCGCAAGGATAAATCTCACCGTGTGTACACACCTTAAATCCTTCAAGAACTTCCTTTTTTGTCTTATTTAGTGAACTTCTTCCTGTGATAAATAAGCCTTTTGGTTTTTATAAGGCTATATTTAATTAGGGAATTAGACCTAATTGATTTCACAACCACATTTTGATGAATTGGGAAGAAAGGAGCCTATTTATTATTTTCCTGAAACAGAAAACATAAACTAACATTCCTTAGCTTCACATATCGTGGAATATTAGACTCATTAGCATAAAACAGGAGGCTTCTTTCTGAATAATTCTTGAGGCTTATTTAGTGGGGCAGTAGGTTTATTTTTCTAATAGCAAGTGAGAGATTTTTTGCAGAGGCTTTAGTCATTTTTAGATTATCCAGGTCCAGGAGGTTTTTTCTAACCATTGCACACCCACATGGCACACGGGGCTAGATGGGTTTTGTTTTGATACTGGCACAATTTACCTCTTTTCACTGCCAAAAATTTTCTGCTGAAAAATAAGATGACCATAATACTGACTATAGGAACATTTATGTGGTCAAATACATGGTGTATACCCTGAATTAGTGTTGTGAGTAGAATATCGACATGCATAACCGTATGCAATTCACAACAGATGCCAAGGATGTGT
Source organism: Pseudophryne corroboree (assembly GCF_028390025.1). Classification (NCBI taxonomy): domain Eukaryota; kingdom Metazoa; phylum Chordata; class Amphibia; order Anura; family Myobatrachidae; genus Pseudophryne; species Pseudophryne corroboree. The sequence continues at coordinate 417,050,499 of NC_086445.1, read as the reverse complement.
GTGCCCTGCAAAGAAGAGCAAAGTGTTATCACGGCCCGATTCATAGTTGTATGCTCACCCGATATATACACAAGTTAGCGATTAGCGGTGGTCTGCGTATGTCACACTGCACTTGTACTGCGATGGTCCTGCGGCCACATAGAAGATTTTTATGTAAAGTAATGACAGTTGAAGGGCATTTTGGGGATGTAGTGGAGGAATGGTGACAAAATTGCAAGTATGTCTTGATTGCTTTAGGTGTGTGTTTGAGCCTGTGACTATGATCCTGTATAGCTGCACTGTCTTCGTCATCTTACGTACGGGGGCTATACTGCACAACCATAGGGCTCATAACTTCAATTGATGCTTTGTCTTTGTATGCAGTTACTGGGATTTGCAAAGCCATTGGTGAGCATCTCAATACAAGTCCCGGTGGTTGCGGCATTTGCAGATTTTCTCACAGTTGCTGCGTATAGGATCGCAACTGTGAATTCATTAGCATACATCTTGGAATCAGGCCCATAGGGCATGATAGCTGGAAGAACACTCTTAACTCTTGTGATGAAAATGGAAATGTCATAAAAAAAATTAGGTGTTGTTGCTTTATATATTGCTTTGGTGTGCCATTGGAGCAAATCCATTTCTAGTGAATAATGTATGTGATAAAAGAAATAATGGACCTAATTCAGACATGGTCGCTGCAGTGGCAGTGTACACAGGCTGAAGCCCAGTGAAGTGTGCGCACGCGCACACAGGGGTAGATGTATTGACCTGGAGAAGGCATAAGGAAGTGATAAACCAGTGATATGTGCAAGGTGATAAAGGCACCAGCCAATCAGATACTAACTGTTAATCTACATATTGGAGCTGATTGGCTGGTGCCTTAATCACCTTGCACATATCACTGGTTTATCACTTCCTTATGTCTTCTCCAGGTTAATACATTTGCCCCACAGTGAGATGCAACGGCATCTCACTTGTACGATTGCCTCTGCCTGATTGACAGGCAGAGGCGGTCGCGGGGGGGTTGTGGTGCGGTCGCAGGTGCGTCCGGACCATTTGCTGGGCGGGCTGCTGCTGCTGTGTGACGTCACACGCAACCGCTGCAGCCCTAAACATGGCGGGTAGCTGCCTGCCTTCGCTGCTAGGCTGCATAGGCAGAGAGCTACTCGTCTGGTGCGAAAGCATCACGTTCTAATGACCATCAGTTGGTGAAACCATTGATAGTCATTCATTGCAGATTTAACAACCATCGATGGCCCCTTGCATTATTGCCATTGATGGTAACTACACAGATGGGTATCCCTACTGCATTTAACATAACCATCTATTTTAATAGACAAAGTTGGCTTGGTGTTCGGTACTTTGCTCATGCGCCGGACCCATACTGCACATGGGCATTACGGGTCTGTGATGGCAGACCAGTGCAGCATCAAACTGTCGGTAATTGACAGTCTGATGCCTTTTGGGGGTGGGGATGGGGCGGCCGCAAGCTCAGGTTCTCAAAAATGGATTCATGTCACTGCTGTTGTTGGGGAGGGATGAGGCCAGGATCTCTGTCCTCTGACAGAGCTTTCCTGGCCTCTTGCTCAGATCTGCCGCAGCTGGCTTGCACAACCACATGTGTCACGTAGCCAGCCGATGGTGTCGCAGTTGATCCGATGTCGCATCCTAGTATGCAGCTCAGTTTTTGTAATGCATGCAGTAGATGTGAAGTCTCCTTCTGCATTACCATATTAGAGCTGTCACTGCTGTTTCCATGTAAGCAGCAGCAGTAGCTCATCCATCCACATATAAACCTAGCCCAGTATGGTTTCACTAATGACTGGCTTTATTTTGTATTGAAGAAAAATTGGCAATGCTTTTAGTATGTTTAGTATCTGGGCTAGGTGCCGTACTGGCAATTTATGAGTGTATTTCAAAGTGAACTACAGTGACTAAGGGAGTTGAAAGATATTTTACAAGCTACAGGTGATTGAGAAAACACTTCAGCATTATTGGATTTGTTCTTTGAGCTTTTGATAAATAATTTAAAATATAATGATGGAATGGAAAGGAACAATGAAACATAAAACCAAGAGCCGTGTGACCTAGAATAAAGAAATAAACCTGAGGGCATGGCATTTAGGTTAATTTATTTTGACTCACTGATGTATGCCAAAGAGTGTTAAGTGCTCAGATTGACAGGAGCGAAGCGCAAAGTGTTTATTAAACTGTGAACACTGCAATTCTACATGCAAGATAGTAAAGCAGGCATAATCATGGTATATGAATTTTTTAATGAAAAATATTCTAATATTTTATTAACAGTGTGAGAACAGGTAATGTCAGTGCCATTGGGTATCTGCTGTATTGATATAAAGCGAAAAGCGAAATATAATCAAGGTTTCTTACAAGGTACTACTACAGAGGACTATATATATATATATATATATATATATATATACATACAATTGTGAAACGGCACTCATCCCTTAACAGCAGCTTGCTCCGGTGCCCTCTGAGGAATTTATGAACAGAAATCCAACGGAAGAAAACAGCGGCACTCGGAGAAATTCATCAATAAGTAATGGTGTACTTCAAACAACCAAAACCAACGTTTCGGGGCTCACTGGCCCCTGTGTCAAGGTGAGTAATCGGGCCCCTGTGTCAAGGTGAGTAATCGATAATCAAGTCCTTGATGAAGTCAGTTATGTCGATTCCTCTTATTTATTTATTTTTTATTTTATTATTATTTTATTTTATTAGTGTAGTGCGTGCTTTACCCACCATAACCCTGTATATTCTTATCCCCTCCTTAAAAGTAATGACCGAGTCCGCCATTACTATTGTCTCAGGCAGGGAATTCCAAGTAGGTATTGTGAAGAAACCTTTCCGTCTCTGTGTGCAAAATCTCTTCTCCTTTAACCTAAGCGGGTGTCCACGTGTCCTTTGTGGTGATCTTACCAAAAACAAACCCCTGCTAGCTCTGTATATTGAGCCCTTATATATTTGTAAATGTTAATTATGTCCCCTCTTAATCTTCTTTCTTCCAGTGTAAACATGCCTAGCCTATCAAGCCTTTCCTCATATTCTAGCGCCTCCATCCCCGTAATCAATTTGGTCGCCCGTCTTTGAACCTTTTTTAGTTCCTGGTTTTTGTAATATGGTGCCCATAGTTGTGCACAGTATTCGAGATGTGGTCTCCCCAGTTATTTATACAATAGGAATAAAACACTCTCATCCCTTGCATCAATTTCCCGCTTTATGCATGCTAATACCTTGTTTGCCATTTTTGTTGCATTCCTACTTTAGGTACTACTGCTAAGTTTGTTATCTATGTGAACACAAATCTTTTTCCAGTACAGAATCCCCTAGTTTCTCCCCATTTAGTATGTGCGTAGTATTTCTGTTCTCATCTGGGCGCATTCCGTCGGCCAGGACCGGACCTGACGTCACTTCCGTCCACCAAGTCACATATCACTAGTGTACTTCTGCCAATCAGTAGCGTGTATGGCAATGCGTCCAATCACGCTGCCATTTTTCTACCTCCCTGATAGGTATCCAATCACACCCTCACATTTCAGTGCAGCTTGAATATAAGTGTATCCATGGCAACATGTACACACACCAATTCTGTGGAATATAGTAGACTATCTATAGCATTAATAACGCTGTGCACGTATAATGAAGTCACAATATACAATCTTAAAACCATATTTTATGTACACCATCACAACATATTAAAAAGCGCTATATCCTAGGCATTACACAGATATTCAAATGAGCATGCCTATAACAAGATAAGAAGAATGTAAATATTATAAAGAAAGTAAATATTATAAAGTATGTAAGTGTTATTAAAATCAGGAGAAAGCTCAATTTTAAAGTGCCGAGTATCAACACTATGGTCACTTCAAATCATTTAAATGAATAGCGATAATGAGTTGTATTCATTAAGCCCCTATTAAGCAACCGTATTAAGTTGGTGGATCCAATATGCTTCTCTTTTTAGGAGCATCTGCCCCACAGTCACCTCCTCGTTCAAACAGTGGCACCCAGTCTATTATCATGTATTTCAACATTGCTATTTGATGTCCATGTTTCAAATAATTGTAGAGGGACATTTAATAGTAATGACATGTAATGTTTGTATGTAATGATTAATTGCTTATGTTATACCTGTTGAACTAATGTATCTATAAGGAGCCCTGCTATTGCGATAGAATGTAATGTGGACTGTAATTGACTATGCGGGAGCAAGGAGCTGGGATTCGCTCGCGGGGCTCCCATGCGGGAGAGTCCCGTGAACGGGACATCAGAGAGGTACCCGGATGAGGAGGTTGAGACTGAGAGAGAGCAGGAGGCCAGTATAAATAGGAGAGAAGTGCGCCAGTGAAGGCGGTTGAACGGAGAGACGGATGACAGCGGAGGTGAGCAGCTACCCACTCAGGGAGACTACGACGTACCTGAGAGCCGGGGGAGCAGCGCCGACAAGCCGCAAACAGCATCACGGTAATTGGTGTGGCCAGGACTGAATCACAGCCCCATTATCATTAAAGACAGCAGGATTGGAGAGACGACCGCTTGGGAACCTCCTACAGGAGGAGGATCGTCGTCAAGGGACCGCCTTAAGAAGTACGGACCGAGCATCACTAGAAGTAACCGCTGTGGTCAGGATCGCCTAGCGGAGGAGACGTTCACTGCAGGAGACACCTCTCCATATCACAACAGCACAGCTGTGCCGACAGCATTAACAGTAAGTGGCATGCAAATAAACTCTTGCACAGGTACAGGGAGGCAGATATGTGAGAGGTGCGGCTGCGGTGCGTGTGGTGCCTGCTGCCGTGCAGGTGTAGATTCGGTACTCACCAGGCGCCGCTCTCTCTCACCTTTAGGTACCGGAACCTTCAACGGACCTGGAAATCTTCAGTCGGATCCGGACACAGCGATTCCCTCTCGGAGCTGACCGACGACCGAGCTGAGGAGAGAATAGTTTGCCTTAAAGGGGGTATCGACCCTTCTTCCACTGGAACAGGGGATACCCCAGGGGTGACCGCGACCTTCACCGGTTGGGTGAAAGGTCATCACTGGCACAAAGCCTCAGCCACCCAGCTTTCACACACTCGCGCTCTCGCACGTAGTGTGATGAAAAGGATTCTCACGTCCGTGAGCAATCCCGACTCCGGCGCTCGGGGACAGACAAGGGACAAACGCACACAGATGTTACTCACCGTCAGTTTCGCACTGCGAACGTCTTCTTCTCTTACAGGTCCCTGTAAGGAGATAAACAAACAAGCAAACAGCCGTGCAGGGCCTAACTCTAACCTAGTGTCACACCCTATACTAACTACAACGGCAGAGCCCTCAAACTAGCTCTGTGGGTGTGGTGCAACAAAACTAACACACTTAACGAGCTCACACATCGCCCCGCACGGTAACATACATCACGATACACAATGCAAACGACGGTACGGTCCCTTTATCTACCCGACTCAGAACACCCAGTAGTGGGGGCCGCACAGCTCACCCACCTACCGTACTCTCTCCTTAGGGGCTCAGGCCGAGCGGGCCTGCCTACTTAACACCTCAGGGTGGCCTGGGCCTAGCGCCCAGGGCCACTTGTACTCACCTCGGGGAAACACTGATTCACTGGGCCTAGCGCCCCCTAACTGCACACAGGCCGGAGGCCTGACTTCGCCCACGGGCCTAGCGCCCGCCTAACTTGCTGCGCGTTGGGTGACCTGGGCCTTGTGCCCAAGGTCACCTTATCGTATCCCTAATCGGCCAAAATACACCCCCGGGCCTAATGCCCGCCTAACTTTGCCACAGGGAGGGTGGCTTGGGCCTAATGCCCAAACCACCTAATAAAATAGTGACCCCAAACGCCTATCTGCGCCCCAGGCCTAGTGCCTGAATTGTGCCCTCGGGCCTAATGCCCGTCCCTGGTGGTCGAGGGAGGAAAAGGGGAGGGGGAAGGATAGCCTCACTGAGGCCTCACCTAATCCGGGGGCCTCCGGCACCGTCTTCTGCCGCTGACCCGTCCTGGCCAGCGGCGTCGCCTCCGTTGCTCCGCGTCCAGCCGCCGCTGGACATCTTCTTCCCGGAGCCCGACCGCTGGCCTTCTCCTCGCGCCCTGCCGCGCGCGCTGACCTCCGCTCCCGCCTGTCTTCTTTGCCGCTCTTCGGCGCGGCCTTTTCTTCAGGCTCCCGCCCGGCGTCTGACGTCAGACGCCGGGGGCGGGGCCTATGACGCGGCGAGCGCCGATTGGCTCGCCGCGACCCTTTCCGATTGGCTCCCGGAGGGCGCCAAGATTCAAACGCCCCTGCAGTCTCTGGTCCGGTGCAGGGAAAAAGGTAATCCCTGCACCGGACACCCGCCGCCACGCACCCAGCGCTGGGGACAGACAAGCTGCCCCAGTGCTGTCCCCAGCTAGGGACAGCAACATGGATGTGCCCACAGGGCACATCTTTACATTTCCCCCCCCCTTTTTCCTTTGTAGTCCCTACAAAGTTCCTCACGACTTCCATTGTCCGCGGGTCAGGGATTTCCGAGATCCCTCCGGCGAGGTTGTGTTCGAGGGCCCAGCCTGGACCGGCCGTGACCCCACACCCTTCCTCCTCCAGCTCCGGGTTCCTCTTACGTCCTGACCTCCATCGGCGGATCCTCTGGGGGAGTGGCACCTCCTCACGGTCGCTCGACGTTGGCCACCAAGGGGAATCTTCCTCCACGGGGACAACAGTCACCCACTCTTGACCTCCGATATAGTCTGTGGCTTTGTCCCTGTCTTCCGGGTGTGGTATCGACCACCACCCAACAGCGGAATCCTCCGGGGCATCCGTTTCCTCCCGGGCAACAGCCACCATATGTTGCATTTCCTCGTGGGGCATCTCCAAAGGTCCTGTGTCTTCCTCTGGAACGGGTCCTCCCACGGCATCACGATCCTGTCCCCGTACATCCGTCCATTTCGGCACTCCCGGCAGGTACTCTTGCTCCAGGACTATCTCCTCCTCTTCACGGAGGGCATTCAACTGGGAGCATGACTCCACCCGATCCTGCCAGTCACTCTCGTCGGCGCTTCCGATGCCAGAGTCGTCCTCCATCTGTTCTGGGAGGGATTCGTCGGCGGACAGCTCACCGTAGTCCGAGTCTTCCTCCGATATCTGGACTGGGGTATTATTTTCCTCCTCAGCGTACTTAGTCCTTTCCGCTGGCACCTCTGTTTCCTCAGCGTACTCCTTCGCTTCCGCTGGATTCTTTACTTCCTCAGCGTACTCCTTCGCTTCCGCTGGCATCTCTTGGTACCCAGGACACTCCTGTTCCGCACGTCCTGGTCGTGGACGGTTCCATCGCGGGGAGATTCCAGACGTCTCAGTCACTGGGTCTTCACACTTTTCTTCGCAGCGTGGTCTCTTCACCTCCCAGTCATCCACCTCCGCCTCATGCGGGAAAGGATTCTGCCTTACTGGGGTCACTTTCTTGGGACAGAGCAGGTCCGCGGCATCTTCCCAGGGGCACTCACTGGCCGCATGTCCTGGTCGCCGACACTTCCAACAAGGGAGGGCCACTGCCACCTTCTCCAAGACGGGTTCCTGGTCCACCTCCTTCACTGGGGAATCTTCACCCGTTGGTTCCGGTTTAGAGGGAATGGGCACCTGCAAATTAACTTCAAGCAAGGCCTTCCGCTCCATTTCCCTGGTTTCCTCCTCCCATCTCTGGGCGCGACCATCCGCAATCATCCGGTCTTCATCCCACGGACAATCGGGAAGCGCATGTCCTCTAGCCTCGCAGAGCGCACACACAGGCTCTGCAGCCATCCGGTCCCAAAGCTGCTGACGAGACTCCGTCATCTGCTTCACCGTGGCCTCGTAGTCCGTCCTGTCTTCCGTCCATGGACATTCCAGGAGCCGATGTCGGGGATCTCCACAGCTTTCACACCGGGAATCAACCTCGTCTTCGCTCAACTCATCGTCCCAAGGACAACTGTTGTGCTCATGCCCGTAGTTTCCGCAGAGCAAACACCAGGACTCCTTCTTTGCTTGGCCCTGCTGACGTCTTCGGTCCGCTGCCTGGACCACCTTCTTTGGGGACGTCTCTCGCCAAGTACACTCACTGGCAAAGTGCCCTGTTTGCCGACATTTCTTGCAGGGCGTCACAGCGGCCTTCTTGCGCCCCTTCTCCCGGCGCTCTTCTTTTCCACGCTGGATCGACCGCTGCACCATCTTCAGGATGTCTGCCCCAGACACCGTCACCCAGTCGCTCTGGTCCGCACACATCCGGGGGTGAGTCTTCTCCGGAGCCGTCCGCAGGGAGGTCTTCTTGGTGGCGTTCCACATCGTGTCCGTGATCCGGTCTCTTTGATCCTGCCGACTACGCCAAGTGTGAGAGGTGCGGCTGCGGTGCGTGTGGTGCCTGCTGCCGTGCAGGTGTAGATTCGGTACTCACCAGGCGCCGCTCTCTCTCACCTTCAGGTACCGGAACCTTCAACGGACCTGGAAATCTTCAGTCGGATCCGGACACGGCGATTCCCTCTCGGAGCTGACCGACGACCGAGCTGAGGAGAGAATAGTTTGCCTTAAAGGGGGTATCGACCCTTCTTCCACTGGAACAGGGGATACCCCAGGGGTGACCGCGACCTTCACCGGTTGGGTGAAAGGTCATCACTGGCACAAAGCCTCAGCCACCCAGCTTTCACACACTCGCGCTCTCGCACATAGTGTGATGAAAAGGATTCTCACGTCCGTGAGCAATCCCGACTCCGGCGCTCGGGGACAGACAAGGGACAAACGCACACAGATGTTACTCACCGTCAGTTTCGCACTGCGAACGTTTTCTTCTCTTACAGGTCCCTGTAAGGAGATAAACAAACAAGCAAACAGCCGTGCAGGGCCTAACTCTAACCTAGTGTCACACCCTATACTAACTACAACGGCAGAGCCCTCAAACTAGCTCTGTGGGTGTGGTGCAACAAAACTAACACACTTAACGAGCTCACACATCGCCCCGCACGGTAACATACATCACGATACACAATGCAAACGACGGTACGGCCCCTTTATCTACCCGACTCAGAACACCCAGTAGTGGGGGCCGCACAGCTCACCCACCTACCGTACTCTCTCCTTAGGGGCTCAGGCCGAGCGGGCCTGCCTACTTAACACCTCAGGGTGGCCTGGGCCTAGCGCCCAGGGCCACCTGTACTCACCTCGGGGAAACACTGATTCACTGGGCCTAGCGCCCCCTAACTGCACACAGGCCGGAGGCCTGACTTCGCCCACGGGCCTAGCGCCCGCCTAACTTGCTGCGCATTGGGTGACCTGGGCCTTGTGCCCAAGGTCACCTTATCGTATCCCTAATCGGCCAAAATACACCCCCGGGCCTAATGCCCGCCTAACTGTGCCACAGGGAGGGTGGCTTGGGCCTAATGCCCAAACCACCTAATAAAATAGTGACCCCAAATGCCTATCTGCGCCCCAGGCCTAGTGCCTGAATTGTGCCCTCGGGCCTAATGCCCGTCCCTGGTGGTCGAGGGAGGAAAAGGGGAGGGGGAAGGATAGCCTCACTGAGGCCTCACCTAATCCGGGGGCCTCCGGCACCGTCTTCTGCCGCTGACCCGTCCTTGCCAGCGGCGTCGCCTCCGTTGCTCCGCGTCCAGCCGCCGCTGGACATCTTCTTCCCGGAGCCCGACTGCTGGCCTTCTCCTCGCGCTCTTCCGCGCGCTGACCTCCGCTCCCGCCTGTCTTCTTTGCCGCTCTTCGGCGCGGCCTTTTCTTCAGGCTCCCGCCCGGCGTCTGACGTCAGACGCCGGGGGCGGGGCCTATGACGCGGCGAGCGCCGATTGGCTCGCCGCGTCCCTTTCCGATTGGCTGCCGCTCCGGGAGCCGCGATTGGCTCCCGGAGGGCGCCAAGATTCAAACGCCCCTGCAGTCTCTGGTCCGGTGCAGGGTAAAAGGTAATCCCTGCACCGGACACCCGCCGCCACGCACCCAGCGCTGGGGACAGACAAGCTGCCCCAGCGCTGTCCCCAGCTAGGGACAGCAACATGGATGTGCCCACAGGGCACATCTTTACAGATACATACAACTGCAGAGACAGTAACCACCACTACAGGTATTAGTGTAAAGTATTGTATGTAGCTCAATCGCATATCAGCCTCACACCGACTCTACCGCATAAAGGGGAGGATTTCTGGACACAAGCAACCACTTACCTGTTAATCCCCTGCAGACATATCAGGACGTTGGGAGGCAATCCGGCTACACTAAAAGAGAGAAAAGGACAATGTGTCACTACATCGATAGGGCAACCTATTTACAGGAGTCATAAACCACAGATAATAAGAGGGCTACTAGACAGTGGACCTGTATTGTTGGAGGACTCTCATATCTGTAAGTAATTGGCCGTACACCCTGAATGAGCGCTTCTGACTGACACGAAGTAACCCAGCATAGTGTGTACCGTAAAGGAAACAGGGTTACACGCCCACTACCGACATACCAGCATCTGTTGGAGGGAGTTAGGGAAACTGAAAATTATACTGGGTAGCGCCTCCCTAAATGCTCCACATCTACAGACCGGAGTCCCCACAGGTCATAACCATTTGGGATTTAAATCAATTTCGTATCCGGAGTACTACCCTGTTTATATTATTGACAGTGGCTTGTCATAGAGACAGTGGATTAACCCACAGGCCAAGCACCCTACTCTAGGAATTCTACTGCCAAAATACACTGTACTTGTGGGAAGTACTAGCCTAGGGTCCAGACTCAGTGCACTGAACTATTTCTGATTATATATTTGCAAATATATATACCGCATAAGGGAAAGGGGTTATACATGGAGAATAGGGCTGTAGAAGTATTAAGATTGTATTATATACAGTGTTGTGTTTCATATGTACACATTAATTGCTTAATGTTTACTACCTCTCATGTAACGTTAACAATAGAAAAAGTAAAGTTGTGAATCGTATTTGGTATTGTCAAGTCATTGCATACTTCTCGATCCGACGGAAGGACAGAAGACCCTATGGAGCCACACTAATATTTCAGTAAGTGTTAGAGTGTCACTGTGTAATATTGGGAAAATACTATTCCCCTCGTGGGTTTTAATGTATGGTGCGCTAAAGGGGTTTCTCAGGCTTTTCCCCATTCTGCCATTATTCCCTCGCAGATCAAAGGTCTGAGTGGAGGCACTAATACAATAGAGTGAGTCATTTAGTGGTAAACTAAGGCCTACATAATGGACAGCAATCAGTTTGTCTGTAGAACCAATAGAATACACCAATCTGATGGAAGACCTATGTTGGTTCATCCTTTCCCTGAATGTTCTGATGGTCTAGCCTACATACATATAACCACATGGGCAAATTAGATAGTAAATAACATGGTCAAGTGTACAAGTCAAATGGTGTCTTAAATATATTTTTTTGCCACTATGCGGGTGGCAGAAATATTTTCCCACAATAAGTACTCTACATGTGGAATACTTCAAACATTGATAGCATCCACTTTGTTTTGACAGCCAATTAGTCTCTACTGGCATGTTTGGTCGCATATTTGGTCTGAGTAGCATGTCCTTCAGGTTGCATTCCCTAGTGACACTTAGCAGTGGTGGCCTTTTCTGTAGCTTCTTAAAAGCTTCATCAGAAGTACTGATTGGCCAATGACGCCTAATAGACTTACACATTTGATTCATGCTTGTATCACATTTAGTATTGAGGACCATCCTATTGGGCATAAGCTCTTCCTTCCGAGATCTTCCATTCGAACAATAAAATCGTTCCGTAGCCCTGGTGAGGCACCTATTGACTGTCCCCATATTATAGCCATGTTTCAACAAAACGATCACAGCATTCATGGAGTTGTACTTCTGCTACTTCGCGCTGTGCTGAGCATGGGGAGAGATGTGTGCTGAGCGGTTCGCTCAGCACACATCTCTCCCCACATCTGCCAGTGAGTACTGGCCTTAAGAGTAGCTGGCTGCAGACCAGCATGCTGCATGTGGCTGGAAAACTGGCAAAAGAAGCTCCCTGATCATTCCAATTGTTTTATTCATATAGTCAGAGCGGCTGGACAGCATTTTCCATCTGTTTCCCGGCCACTTGTCATATACTGCAGCCAGTGGTGGATTCAGGTATGGGGGGAAGGGCAGGGCACCACTGTCGTTTTGAGGACACTTTTTTTTAAGCGCTACACACTTCCTGTGTGCGCCGTGGACAGCATGATCTGTTATTCCTCTCCCCACTGTTACTGTGTGGATCCTGTCTCCTCCAGATGACAGGCAGGCAAACAGCTCTGTGTGCTCTGAACACATTAATGCTTTGAAGTTTTGGACTGGCCTAGCACAGGGATGTTGGGGAGATCCCCAGTGGGCGCTGCAGCTGCTGGCCCGAGAGGGGGTTAGGATTGTGTGATCACTCCATTAAAAGAAAGTGAAGTCTGAAGATCACCTTGTATAACACAGTTGTTCTTCAGAAATAACACAGTTGCACTTCTGATCTAAATGACAATGATCTCAGCCTAAAATACAGTTCAAAACTGATTCTGCAGATTCTGCAATGACTAAATATGTTATGATTTTCAGAAAACCTGACTTGGAGGTTCCACTTCGGCTCATGAATAGGAGCTGGAGCTAGACAAGGTTTAACAGTATAAAATCATTAACTGAATTCACTAATGTAAGCTCTGACACATCAGAAAACATGAATTTAAGATTTTTATTCTTCTAACAGTCTTTTTAAAAGATATTATAAAGGCATAAAATGTTTACATGCTATTTGTTCTTATGTTGGACGGCAACTATTGAATGATAAATAGGCATGTAAAGGTTAAAATATTAATGTGTTCACATTTTAAAGTGATCTCCAGCTGTAAAACATTGATATCATGGGAAATACAAAATTGTTGAATTATTTTGCTGTTCTGTAGAAACAATACCCAACTACATGGATTGCAGCTTTTTGCAATGAGTACACTGATAATGATTGTTGCTTGTTTGGCAGAAAATTATTTGGACTTACAAAAACAGTACTCCATTGAAAAATGTTGTAGACTTTATAAAAATTGCTGGTTGGGTAAGAATGTGCACAAATAAAAACGGGGCAGAGGATTAAATGACTCTTTCATTGTTTTCTGATTTTTGCAGGGCATTATATCAGGAAGCACAGTTATATTCGCAGAGTGACCTGGGATTAAAGGCAGAATAAAAATAGATGCTGAAACGTGAGAGTGTAGGGTAAGGATTTGACAAATGAGAGGGATAGCATTTCCCTGCCATGTCTGCTGCAGTATTAACGTAATGTATCATTCTACAGAATGTAATCTTGTGAGCAGGGCTTCCTTACCACTTTGTCTGTCTGTTATTACCCAGTCACATTTTATTATTGTTTTGTTCCCAATTGTAAAGCGCAATGGAATTTGCAGGTGCTACATAAATAAACTTTAATAAAACAATAAATAAATTCCCAGCAAGCACATCATGTCGTGAGGTTTTGAGAGAATTTAAAATGCTCAATCTGTAACTTCTCTTTTAATGCTCGTTGTGTTTTGCAACAACTACTTGTAAGATATGGTCTGTTTACTATATTTTACATTTCTGTAATAAAATAGCTTGATGAAGACAGGAAAACTAAACTAATATATCAGTAGTGCAAAACTTTTTATTACTCATTTGGCACTTTGATTCAGATGTAGCACAACTGTGGGCTGAAGCAAAAATGTTACTTCCCTCACCTGTTATTTAAAGTAAAAAAAAAAAGCAATTACAGCAAAGTACTTCATAAACTTTCTTTGCTCTCTGGTGCAGGAGTATATTGCAAAATTTGCTAGACTTCATTATTTGTTGTTTTGGTCTCAGTGGAGAGCTCTAGATCAAAGGCTAAACCTCTTCATAAAGAGCAGTAAATACCTAGTATTAGAAATAAAGTACCAACAAATCAGCTTCTGTCATGTTGCAGACTGTGCTAGAAAAATGACAGAAGCTGATCGGTCGGTACGGTATCTCTCTACACCTTTTTTCTTTCCATATTTTGATAAATTTCCCCCCCTATATAAGTAAAAAAAACATGAACATGTTTGCTTTATATTAAAAATTTGACATATTAAGATATTAGCTATAACCAAGGACTTCGGTAGCCCCAGAAAATTACAAATGCGCATGCCTTGGAATCCCAGGATGGATGTACCTTATACCTTATACCTTATAGAGTGCTTAGCATTGCTGCCTCACTGGGACAGGAATCAAGCAGGAATCTGCACAGTAGCGGATCTTGCCACGGGCAAGCAGGACTTTTGCCCGGGGCGCCACCTTCCGGAGGGCGCCGCACCAGGGCAAGATCCGCTGCTGCTGTGTGCCCCCCGCTGCCCGCCTGCTGCCGCTGGCCGCTGCCCCCCCACTGCCGCTGTGAAGAGAAACTAGACGCGTACGCGTCTAGTTTCCCTTCGTGGAGAGGTCCTTTACTGTGCGGTGCGCGATGACATCATCACGCACCGCACAGCAAAGGTCCTCTCCACGAAGGCAACTAGACGCTACGCGTCTAGTTTCCCTTCGTGGAGAGGACCTTTGCTGTGCGGTGCGCGATGACGTCATCGCGCACCGCACATCATTTCAGTCTGTACAGGGGGCGTAAATGACCACGCCCCCTGTACGAAGCCACGCCCCCTATTGCTGCCCGGGGCGCTCAGAGCGCCAGAACCGGCCCTGAATCTGCATACATCTGGCTACACATATCAGTTGTGCTTAAAAAAAAATCAAAAAAAAAAATCACATAGCTATGGTGAACCATACACTGAGAGTTACACAAGATTGTTTTATAACTACCACATCATTTTTTAGTCGATGACGTGGAATATGGCACAGCTAAGATTATTTCTTGCTGGGTGTTTGTTGAAATAGTGTTGTTATTCTTTACAAAACAAAAAAATAATGATATTACACTAGCCCATGGTTCTTCTCATTATTACGGTCTTTGGTTTGCATGATTGTGGTCTTTGTCAAGTATTGGTTTAACATATATGGGAGAAAATAAAATACAACATGATGTAATAAAGTTACACACTTTTAACACCTACACAGCACACAGAGGATGGTGGCTAGTTCTTCTCCAAAACTGTCAGTCCCTCATATTCCACATGTAGTGACTTTACTTTGTATAGGATAATTTTGCACCTTTAAAGGTTTCTTTATCAGACAAAAAAAAAATATTATTGTTGTAAGACTGGGGAGTCTTGTTTATGTGCTATTGTAGCCTGTATACTACAGTTTATTTCTGCTCTGTTGATCTGCAGAAGTTTATATATTTATATCCATCTGTATCCATCTATCACACTATTAACTAGAGGTGAGCAAAATTACCTATCCGTTTGATAGATAGACAGTGTCTAGTTAGACAGTCAATAGATAGACACCATATATTAGACAGACATTAGGTCGACAGGGTCAAAAGGTCGACAGGGTCAAAAGGTCGACATGGAAAAGGTCGACAGATCAAAAGGTCGACAGGTCAAAAGGTTGCCATGGTCAAAAGGTCGACATGAAAATGGTCGACATAAAAAAGATAGACAAATGTTTTTTTTTTTATGTAACATGTTTTTGGATTATTTCATACTTTATCCATGTCGGCATAGAGTTGGTTATAAACCTTGTTGCAAGCGCAGCGAGCCACCGTGCCCAAAGCGTGGCGAGCGAAGCGAGCCCCGCGAGGGTATGCCTTTCTAAAACTTGGGGTCCCAGATGACAAAACTATCCACACAAACCACAACAATGCAAAAAACATGGTGTCTACCTTTTTCATGTCGACCATTTTAATGTCGACCTTTTGACCCTGTCGACCTTTTGACATGTCGACCTTTTGACCTGTCTACCTTTTCCATGTTGACCTTTTGACCCTGTCGACCTAATGTCTGTCTAACATATGGTGTCTATCTATTGATTGTCTAACTAGACACTATCTATCTTTCATACCGGAACCACAAAATTATTGCAGATTTTTGTGCAACTATTCAAATTCCATTTTTTTTTGTCTATTTCCAATTTATTTAAAACATTGCATTTTACTGGATTTATAGCCAATGAATAGAGCTGGGATGATGATTAATTCATTCTGGTGTGTGATGAGACTGAGCACCAATGTTGATGTAAGTGCATGGCCAATCCTGACAGCATGCCTAGCTCCTCTCTGAATAATATGTATTGATACACCCTGGCTGACCTGGTTCCTGTGGGGCCCCTCAGACAGTCCAGGCACAGATGTTAAACGCCAAGTACACAGACCCTCTTACCGCACTCAGTGCTGACGATTTTCTGTCTGGCATGCCCCCACTGGCCAGTTAACTCAGGATGCCCCTGTTACTGCAGTGCGGCCATTGCGGATCCAGGGGGAGAACGATAAGGGTGATCATCCCCCTTACACACAATCCTGAAGCCCCACCTTCTTACTGATTGAGTGCCCAGCGCCAGGACTCATACTGCAGCGCTGCTAGTGATAACTCAGCACTGATGCTAGTGTCTTTCGTGGGCCTCCTTTATGTGCATGGTGCTTTTGCAATGTCATATATTTCTGACATGCATAGTTGAATGCTGAAGAGTTCTATCACCATCTAGGTGCCATCTTCAGCAGCAGAGCAGTGCCAGTCTGCTGAGCAGGGGTGTATTTAGGGGTCCGAGCGCCCCTGGCAAAGTAAAGGACTGGTGCCCCCCCATATTTGAAATAGGGAAGGCACGTGTGCCAAAAAAAGGGGTGTGGCCACTCAATAGTACCCCAATTCAAATTACACCACAGTAGTGTGCCTTACTCACATTACACAGCACAGTAATGTACATTATTCACGTTATGCTACACAGTAGTACCCCTTATACACATTATACCACACAGTAGTGCCCATATATATCTATGGGAAGGCGTGCACACTCCTGGGAAAGTGGGCGTGGCCTCACAATTTTATATTATGATATCAAACTATAAATATATAATCACACCCCCTACACATGCGCACACACACAATTAGCAGCCTTACACACAATACACACAGTAGTTCTCCTTACACATAATGTCCCCAGTATAGTGCCCGTTACACATAATGACCCCAGTAGTGCAGTGCCAGATACACATAATGCCTCCGAGTATAGTGCCAGATATACATATGCCCCCACAGTGCCAGATACACATATGCCCCCACCAGTATGCCCCCACTCATATGCCCCTACAAAGCCAGACACTCGTATGCCCCCACAGTGCCAGACACTCAAATGCCCCCACAGTGCCAGATACATGTATGCCCCCACAGTGTCAGATACACGTATGCCCCCACAGTGCCAGAGACACGTATGCCCCCACAGTGCCAGACACACATATGCCCCATGTTGATTTTACTATTAAAGGCAGTACTTTTAGGTAGATTCACTTTTAGCGGCGACAGCTATCCCCCCCACCCCGGTGTAGTTCCTCAACAGCAGAGTTGCCCATTAATGATCAAAGAATACAGCAGCAGCAGCCACTGTAATTGGCTCTGGGGTCCAGCACCACACCACAATACAGACAAGAAACTCTACATAAACTACACCCCCCAGCAGCCGCTGCTGCATACTGTGATCGTTACTGGGCATCCCTGCTGGTGAGGAAATACACGGGGGTGGGGGAATAGCTGCTGCCTCTAAAAGTGAATCTACCTACTGCCCGCAGGTGGCACCTCTGGACGGCGCCCCTCCTCGGCTGGCGCCCCTGGCGAGTGCCATCCTGGCCAATAGGAAGATACACCCCTGCTGCTGAGTTCAGTAAGCTCTGGCTGGTTTGCAGAGTCACTGGCCTGTCTCCTGCCTGTGACCTGTCGCCTTTGCAGTAGTAGCCTAAGTACTTTGCTGCTCTTTATTTTTTATACTAAATACTTTTTAGCATCAGATTCCCTAGCCAGACCATCCTGAAGTATTGAGGGTCTCACTCTTATTATAGGGGGGGGGGGGGGGGCTGGACCATATATTATGGGGTGAGGGGAGGTGGGGAGTACAATTTTGTTTTATTTATTCAATATTTGTTGAATATGGTAGGGGCAGAACTGTAATTGGCAGGAGTAATGAATAGAGAGTGGAAGATTCAGTATTCTTAAATCACCTTCACTAAGAGTAAAGTTTAGATCCACCACTGGGTCTGGCTCAGCATGGGCGCTGACATCTTGCCTGAGGTCAGCTGACACTGGTGTCCATTCACGGTGACTTACCTTCTCACATGACTCCAGTGTCCAATCCTGATGCAGAGCTCCATATTTAACCCATTTTCCTGCACCAGCTCATTGCCAGTAAGACTTGTCTTCAAGCTTCTTACTGTCCATGTATCAAAAGCTTTACTCTGATTCCTAAGCTTATTGCGATTTTGTTCCAGATACTTCTCCAGATTCTCCCTATTGTAATCAGCCCTCATCCAATAAAACAATGTGCTGTTTGCTACCAGCAATAATACTACTTGTGCTACCAGCTGCAGTCTGCTATCTACAATAGCCTCCTGCATGCAGTCTCCAACACTGCCTGCTATCATCTGTGTACCAAATTGCTGCTACTGATTGCACCCAACTGTTCAGCTGCTATAGCAGACACACATGTCCCTAGTGTGTTAATAGACTGATTACATCCTGTCTGTGACACCAATTTGTATAGCTACCACTGCAAGGTAGCATACGTACGTACCTACGTACATACATACATACATACATACATACATACATACATACATACCTTTGTGCTCAGTGTCCAAGGGTGCTAATGAAAAAGAAGCATCATTCAACCTCCAAGTTTCATACAGTCCAGTACAAGCCATTCCTGCCTAGTGGTCCATGTACAGAGTACAAAACAAACCCAGCATCTTACACTGATTAATCTGTACCCTCCACACTCCCTCTTGATGCCCTTGCTCAAACTAAATTATACCTGCAAAAGATTAAAAGTTTGCAGACATATTAAGAATTCTACAGAACACTGGAAAATTCTGCCTATCTGTACCTAACTGATTGCTGGAACAACCTCAGAATTAGCACAAAGTTAAATGTTTTTCAGAAAGTGTATGTGTACATATTATCCAGTTAATAACAATTTGTAGATATTGGTAAAAAAAATAGTGGATAATTATTTCAGACAAACACATTGGAGCCCATCTAGAGCTGAACATGACAAGTTTGTCTTGAGAATCTTGCATGTACAGTATTAGCTCACAGTCAAAACTATTTGAAACATATCTACACTTAACGAAAGAGAAGTGGAGGGCGCAGGTATGAGTAAAAGATTCACAATTTCATTTATTTAGAAACAAATGCTCACATACATCTCAGCTTAAAATGTTGCGTTCCGTCCTTCACATAGCAGTCAAGCCACGGATCCGCTCTCTCACACAGCCGGTCTTCCGTCTCTTATCCGAGAAACGCCAGCAGTTGATTTTTCTCACCGGGACTGGGATCAGGTTGTGACCGTCTCTCACCAGCTCCACAGGCCACGCCCAACGCGTTTCGTCTACGGACTTCGTCAGGGGGTGTGGCTATGCATCATCTTACATTTCATTTATACCATCAGAAACACCTGTTTATTATAATCATCTAGGCCTATGCAATCTACAATAATTAAAAGCAACTGGACTAACCAATTATATACACACATATAGATACTAAAACCTTTATACGTTTCCAACACATTTGCTCCCAATTTGATTTCTTTACTAACAAGTTATCATATAGTTACCCGTATAACATTATTTCACAAATCATTGTTTATACAATAATTATCATATAAAAATACATTAACCAGCAGAGAAAATCTAAAAATGTAACAATATAAACACTATAAACAGTACAGATACTCCCAAAATTCGTACATTGACATATTATACCCTGAAAAGAGAGTGAAAAAAGTAATGAATACTAAATAGAATAAGCTGAATAGCATCCATAAAACGGAACATTAATTGGCAATAGATACTTCATAATAAATCCTTTCAATGGGTACCAGCACGCATAACCATTTAGAGATACTACTATTTGTCTCAAGCAGTTTTTTCTTATTAACCCATTCCAACCTACACTTCAATATACCATACAGAACTCAGCTCACAATGAGGCAAAGGGATCAATGATCCGACTACAGTGCCGCAAAGAGCGAGCTATCCACAGTACAACTAATGTAAGAAGGGGGTTATATCATAATTCTCGTTCAATCCTGATGGACTTATTGTTTCTAGCGCATGGATCCAAAAGACCTCCCTCTTACTAAGCTGTTTTAATATATCCCCCCCTCTCTCATCCAGCCTCACATGCTCCAATGCTTTGAAACTGAATTTATTTAAATCACCACCATTACACTTAAGAAAATGCCTCGGAACACTATGTTCCTGGCATTTATTCATAATACTTCTTGTGTGTTCTAACATCCGGATTTTTAACTGGCGCTTTGTTTTACCTATATAGCGTGCCCCACAGGCGCACTCCACCATATATATCACACAGGAGGTTTGACAGTTAATTATTTCTTTAATAACCCAATGCTTACTTTTATCCCTGTTCCAGATTTTCTTTCTTTCTTTACTCACAAAGGAACACATTTTGCATCTACCACAAGGAAAGAAACCAGTGGTTTTCTTCAACCAGGAATCATCTTTTATTCTTGGTAGATTACTGGGTGCCAGGGTACTTTTCAGGTTCCTTGCCTTTCTAAAAACAACCTGAGGTTTTTCTGGTAGCAACCCTTTGAGTACCGGATCTACTAACAGAACATCCCAATGTTTAGCAAGAATATTCTTAATCTCCCTACTTTTAACATTATAACCAGTGACAAATGGTATCAAAGTATTTGTACTTTCATTTTTATTTTTATATGACAGAAGACTATTTCTATCCGCCTTATCTGCTTTTTCCTTACATTTATCTATTAGGTGCAAAGGGTACTTCTTTTCCAGGAATCTATTTTTATATAGTGCTATTTGTTGCTCATACATTACTCTATCTGTACAATTACGTCTCACCCTCAGGAACTGAGAGTAGGGTATATTCGAAATCCAGTTTTTATAATGGCAGCTATTGTAATGCACGTAATTATTGCTGTCGACCTTTTTTATATATGTATAAGTACTAATAGTATTTCCCGGCTCCCATCCACCAGTGTCAATTACCAAGTCCAGGTACTCTATTTTCTCAGTTTGAAAGTTAGATGTAAATCTTAAATTAAGACCATTATCATTTAAATATAGCATAAACGTGTCAAATTCATCTTTACTGCCCCTCCAAACCAATAGTATGTCATCTATATATCTATGGTACGTAACAAGTGATCCAGAAAAAGGGTTATTACTATATATTACCTCATTCTCCCATTTGCCTAAATACAAATTCGCTAGGCTCGGCGCATAGGGCGTCCCCATCGCGCTGCCACGCTGCTGTTTGAAGAACTGACCTTGAAATTTAAAAAAATTATTTTCAAGCACAAATTTTACACATTGGACCAGAAAAATCCTCATCTCTTCTGTAAGAGATAAATCCAGAGTGAGGAAGTGATACACTGCTTCCAATCCTTCTTTATGGGGTATGCTGGTGTACAATGACTCAACATCAATTGTACACCAGCATAAACCCTCTTCCCATTCCATACTATTCAATATTCTTAATATATGTGTCGAATCCTGTATATATGATTTTAACTGGGGGACATATTTTTTTATGTGTATATCAACAAATTCGGAAAGTCGAGATGTGGCAGACTCTATTCCCGATATTATTGGTCTCCCCGGCGGCTTTTCAAGCCGCTTATGGATTTTTGGGAGAAAATAGAATATTGCCACCCTTGGATTTAAGTTGTACACATAGTTAACCTCTTCATTACTAATACATCCATCCTGCAACCCTACATTTAATAATGTCCTCAATTCATTAAGTACCTTCTCACTTGGATCCATCTTTAATTTGGAGTATGTAATATCATCATTAAGTAATCTATTAGCTTCCTCCAAATAATCGGTTCTATTCATCAATACTACTCCCCCCCCCTTATCCGCCATTTTTATGACTAAGTCAAAATTATTTTCTAAGGACTTAATGGCACTCCTCTCGTCCCTTCCTAAGTTGTCCATATACTTCTCATTATTCTTACATAATTCATCAAAATCCCTCATCACTAATTTTGAGAAGGTCTCAAGGTAACTTCCTCTAGATTCAAGGGGATAGTAGTTTGATCCTACTTTCAGGCCAGTTTTATTCTCCGATTCTTTTGAACTGTTTATAACACCACTTTTATTTTTTACAAAATGACGTTTTAACGTCAGTGTTCTTATAAATTTATTTGCATCAATAAACAGTTCAAAACTATTCGGATTTTTGTTAGGTGCAAAGGATAATCCTTTCTGTAGCAATCTGATCTCGCTTGGAGTTAATCTGTGATCAGATAGATTGAAAATACCTGTTACTAATTTGGCCTCCTTTGTTTGTTTTCCTTTACCTCCTCTCTTCCCTCTCTTGGTTCTTCTTGCATTTTCCTTTTTTGACCCACTTTCGGACTGCCAGAATCCTCCATCCCTGTCAGCCCCCACCTCTCTCTCCTTCCCACTCCTCTCTGAAAAAAATTTTGTTGTTGTCCCCCATAATTCGGGGTATTCAAAGGGTCGTATCTATTTCTAATGGGAACCCTAAACTCATCTCTTCTTTGCCCGTGCTTCCTATTGTTATATGGTACCTGCTTCCACTCCATCTGTTTCACATTACGCTCCTGCCACCTATCTCGGTTATCATATGTGGACCTTTTATTCCCAAATTCTCTTTTATCAACCCATTTTCTAATATTTCCTTCTCTATAATCTAATAGATCCCTCTGAAACTTTCTAATTTTGGTATCTATTACCTCTTTTTCTAGTTTCTTTATTCTCAATTCACTCTCTCTCATTAATTCGGTAAACTCCTTTATTTCTTTCACAGGTTCTATTCGTTTATTCAGTTCATTTAGTTCTGAATCAACCTCTTTAAGTTCTCTCTTTCTTTCATGGAGTATTAATCTAATTAGACTAAAAGAACATTCATCTAGGATCTCATACCAGGCATCTATGAATTTTTTATTTTCATTACCAAATGTTGGTGCCTTAAATAATCGTAACCCCCTTGGGATACGTTTAGCTTCAATATATTTCTCTAAAGTTGTCAATTCCCAGCTCATTTTCATCTCCTTTGTTAGGAGTTTATCTATTTGTGAGCATAATGAATCAAGATCCATATTACTATCAGATGTTTGTTTGATACTTTTAGCACCAGTTCCCAAATGCTCATTAAAAATCTTATGTCTCTCATCAAATCTCCTCTGCCTTAAATCCATAATTACAAAAAATAATAATAACAGATAACACACTCACAATACTTAAAATCACAGCCACACAATCAGGCTATGCAGAGCTAGATAAATTCAGTATAAAATAATAATTGGTAACATATACGTTAGCAACTCTTAATCAGTGATCAAATGCAGCAAGCAAAACGGTAAAAATGTGCATTTCAATAAAAGAGCTGCGCAGTAGATACACTTTCCTTTTTCTCATATCCAATAAAAGATTTGAAAAGTCCCATGTCCCGTTTTCTTAATGATGTATGCTGCCGCTTCCTCCGTTTAGGAATTGTAACCACCAATTCCAATACACATGTAACGAAAGAGAAGTGGAGGGCGCAGGTATGAGTAAAAGATTCACAATTTCATTTATTTAGAAACAAATGCTCACATACATCTCAGCTTAAAATGTTGCGTTCCGTCCTTCACATAGCAGTCAAGCCACGGATCCGCTCTCTCACACAGCCGGTCTTCCGTCTCTTATCCGAGAAACGCCAGCAGTTGATTTTTCTCACCGGGACTGGGATCAGGTTGTGACCGTCTCTCACCAGCTCCACAGGCCACGCCCAACGCGTTTCGTCTACGGACTTCGTCAGGGGGTGTGGCTATGCATCATCTTACATTTCATTTATACCATCAGAAACACCTGTTTATTATAATCATCTAGGCCTATGCAATCTACAATAATTAAAAGCAACTGGACTAACCAATTATATACACACATATAGATACTAAAACCTTTATACGTTTCCAACACATTTGCTCCCAATTTGATTTCTTTACTAACAAGTTATCATATAGTTACCCGTATAACATTATTTCACAAATCATTGTTTATACAATAATTATCATATAAAAATACATTAACCAGCAGAGAAAATCTAAAAATGTAACAATATAAACACTATAAACAGTACAGATACTCCCAAAATTCGTACATTGACATATTATACCCTGAAAAGAGAGTGAAAAAAGTAATGAATACTAAATAGAATAAGCTGAATAGCATCCATAAAACGGAACATTAATTGGCAATAGATACTTCATAATAAATCCTTTCAATGGGTACCAGCACGCATAACCATTTAGAGATACTACTATTTGTCTCAAGCAGTTTTTTCTTATTAACCCATTCCAACCTACACTTCAATATACCATACAGAACTCAGCTCACAATGAGGCAAAGGGATCAATGATCCGACTACAGTGCCGCAAAGAGCGAGCTATCCACAGTACAACTAATGTAAGAAGGGGGTTATATCATAATTCTCGTTCAATCCTGATGGACTTATTGTTTCTAGCGCATGGATCCAAAAGACCTCCCTCTTACTAAGCTGTTTTAATATATCCCCCCCTCTCTCATCCAGCCTCACATGCTCCAATGCTTTGAAACTGAATTTATTTAAATCACCACCATTACACTTAAGAAAATGCCTCGGAACACTATGTTCCTGGCATTTATTCATAATACTTCTTGTGTGTTCTAACATCCGGATTTTTAACTGGCGCTTTGTTTTACCTATATAGCGTGCCCCACAGGCGCACTCCACCATATATATCACACAGGAGGTTTGACAGTTAATTATTTCTTTAATAACCCAATGCTTACTTTTATCCCTGTTCCAGATTTTCTTTCTTTCTTTACTCACAAAGGAACACATTTTGCATCTACCACAAGGAAAGAAACCAGTGGTTTTCTTCAACCAGGAATCATCTTTTATTCTTGGTAGATTACTGGGTGCCAGGGTACTTTTCAGGTTCCTTGCCTTTCTAAAAACAACCTGAGGTTTTTCTGGTAGCAACCCTTTGAGTACCGGATCTACTAACAGAACATCCCAATGTTTAGCAAGAATATTCTTAATCTCCCTACTTTTAACATTATAACCAGTGACAAATGGTATCAAAGTATTTGTACTTTCATTTTTATTTTTATATGACAGAAGACTATTTCTATCCGCCTTATCTGCTTTTTCCTTACATTTATCTATTAGGTGCAAAGGGTACTTCTTTTCCAGGAATCTATTTTTATATAGTGCTATTTGTTGCTCATACATTACTCTATCTGTACAATTACGTCTCACCCTCAGGAACTGAGAGTAGGGTATATTCGAAATCCAGTTTTTATAATGGCAGCTATTGTAATGCACGTAATTATTGCTGTCGACCTTTTTTATATATGTATAAGTACTAATAGTATTTCCCGGCTCCCATCCACCAGTGTCAATTACCAAGTCCAGGTACTCTATTTTCTCAGTTTGAAAGTTAGATGTAAATCTTAAATTAAGACCATTATCATTTAAATATAGCATAAACGTGTCAAATTCATCTTTACTGCCCCTCCAAACCAATAGTATGTCATCTATATATCTATGGTACGTAACAAGTGATCCAGAAAAAGGGTTATTACTATATATTACCTCATTCTCCCATTTGCCTAAATACAAATTCGCTAGGCTCGGCGCATAGGGCGTCCCCATCGCGCTGCCACGCTGCTGTTTGAAGAACTGACCTTGAAATTTAAAAAAATTATTTTCAAGCACAAATTTTACACATTGGACCAGAAAAATCCTCATCTCTTCTGTAAGAGATAAATCCAGAGTGAGGAAGTGATACACTGCTTCCAATCCTTCTTTATGGGGTATGCTGGTGTACAATGACTCAACATCAATTGTATAGCAGACACACATGTCCCTAGTGTGTTAATAGACTGATTACATCCTGTCTGTGACACCAATTTGTATAGCTACCACTGCAAGGTAGCATACGTACGTACCTACGTACATACATACATACATACATACATACATACATACATACATACCTTTGTGCTCAGTGTCCAAGGGTGCTAATGAAAAAGAAGCATCATTCAACCTCCAAGTTTCATACAGTCCAGTACAAGCCATTCCTGCCTAGTGGTCCATGTACAGAGTACAAAACAAACCCAGCATCTTACACTGATTAATCTGTACCCTCCACACTCCCTCTTGATGCCCTTGCTCAAACTAAATTATACCTGCAAAAGATTAAAAGTTTGCAGACATATTAAGAATTCTACAGAACACTGGAAAATTCTGCCTATCTGTACCTAACTGATTGCTGGAACAACCTCAGAATTAGCACAAAGTTAAATGTTTTTCAGAAAGTGTATGTGTACATATTATCCAGTTAATAACAATTTGTAGATATTGGTAAAAAAAATAGTGGATAATTATTTCAGACAAACACATTGGAGCCCATCTAGAGCTGAACATGACAAGTTTGTCTTGAGAATCTTGCATGTACAGTATTAGCTCACAGTCAAAACTATTTGAAACATATCTACACTTAAACCTGGAAATGTGGAATATGGTATGGCATTTTCACATAATACAAAGTTCAGTAGAGCTCTGCACATGTTCGTACAATAAATGATCTCTCTGTACGCTTTCATTTTACTTCCAACTCTGCATCAGTTCCATCATTTGTATAGGATACCTTTCTGATAACCAAAAACTAGTAAAAAATGCTATGCAAACACCATAATAATAAATCAATTCTGTTGTTGCAAATTAAAATGGTAGGGAGTTCTTTATAAATAACCATCAGGCAATTAGAGCTTTTTTCATATGAAAGCTAAATAATCATAAAAAGATTAAATACCATTTTAAAGAAATGAAATGCAGTAATTTCAGCACAAAACAATTTTTATAAATGCATTATTTGGAAAGCATACCAAGAGCAACAGAAAGGACCCACAAAAATATAGTTTATTATATACTGTACATGGCTATTTTTCATCCGGAACACTCCGGAACACCATTCCTAAAGGTGTTTTGAAAAATGATGTCACCTGGAATGTTCTGGCCGCTGCACCAGCAAAGTTTGGGAGGGCGGGTAAGCATACCACTAGCCACAGGCGTGCGCAGAGACTGACTGGCGGGTGCCGCTCCGGACTTCCCCCCCTCCACGGCATTATAGTGTTCTCTCACCTCCCCTGTCCTGGATATAAACTGCTCACCTGGGCGGCCCAGGTGAGCGGACCAGGTGAGCAGTCTATATCCAGGACAGGGGAGGCGAGAGATCACTATAATGCCGTGGAGGGGGGGGGAGTCCGGAGCGGCACCCTCCAGTCAGTCTCTGCGCACGCCTGTGCCACTAGCCCTCGCAGCCGAGATGTAGCCCCTGCAGTGGATCGAGATGCGCTGGGGGCTACAGAAGCGCTACCCTCCATAGCAGTGTAAAAAACCCCACCAAAAATGGCCGCCGCTGAGGAGGAGACAGATGCTAGAGGTCACATTTGAACTCTAACACCTGTCTCCTCATCGGCGGGCATTTTAAGAGGTTATTTTTTACACTGCTACAAATGGAAGTGCTTCCGCAGCCCCTGGAACATCTCAATCCACTGCAGGGGCCAGTGTGGTATGCTTACTCACAGCCCGCACCCACCCTAACCTCTGACAACACAATGAAATCCCTGACAACGAGCAGGAGATCTCTGACAATGCACATGAAACCCCTGGCAGCGCACAGGAGACCCCTGACAATTTGCATGAAACCCCTGGCAATGCGCATGAAACCCCTGGCAATGTGCAGGAGACCCCTGGCAATGAGCATGGAACCCAGAGCATGAAACCCCTGACAACGTGCATGAAACCCTTGGCAATGAAGCATGAAACCCCTGACAACAGGCAGGTAATTTAAAGGTAATTAAAAGCCTTACTATGTGGCATAATTTTTAAGTGGCATTATTGTGTGTGGGGCATAAAATGGTGTCAGGGCCATAGCTGTGTTTGGCATAACACATAATGGTTGTTACGGTGTATAGAATAACGTGTAACAGATATTACAGTGTGTGGCATAATGTGTAAAAGGCATTACGGTGTGTGGCATATTGCACAATGGGCATTATGGTGTTTGGCATATTGCATATTGGGAATTATGGTGTGTGGCATAATGTGTAATGGGCATTATGGCGTGTGGAATTTTGCGTAATGGGCATTACGTTGTGTGGCATATTGCATAATGGGCATTACGATGTGTGGCATAATGTGTAATGGGCATTACTATAAGTAGAAAAAATTACAAATAATGTAAGGGACATGAATCAGGATTTCTTTTTTTCCTGTGGTAGGCAATGTCTGGGCATGTGGGTTGCAAAACTGGGGTATAAGGTAGTCTTTTCCTGCATGGCCATGCCACTTGCAGCAAAGCCACACCCCTTACAGCAAGGTCACACCCCTTATTTATTCTTGCAAAGGTGCTCCCACTGTAGCTCCTCCCACATTACCCACAGCACTGCCCACCACTTCCCACCCACAGGAGCTCCTGGACCTATTTTTCTACAAAAATAGCACTGATTATATACAACTAACTATGTTTGAAGGGATTTTAAATAGCAGTAATATAACTACAGGCATAACTTACTATGTATTAATTTGCATATGCTTATAATAATTAGGAAATTGCTACTTTTTCTAAACTCTTAAAAACAAATTGACATTTAATAAAGAACATTCAGAAATGTATCTCTAAAAGTCACAGTCAATTATTTGAACTGAAAATATCAGAGACAAGTCGTGATCATAGAGGAACATATTTCCCTACACACAGCACTAATTTAGAGAAGACCACAAGTTTGTACAAAATAAATGCTTCTTCATTTTCCTTCCATGCAGCAATAGGGATATAAAAGCCTAGACTGCTTTCAAGCCACCAGCCATTCTCTTCAGAATTCCACTTCAACAACTACCCATCTGGCATTCTGATATATTTTAGGTCAGGGGTACAGTACTTTAAATGGGGTGGCCTTCAGTATGCCGACTGACGGGATGACGGCGCACAGTATACCGGCGCCAGGATCCCGACAGCCGGCATACCGACACTTATTCTCCCTCGTGGGGGTCCATGACCCCCCTGGAGGGAGAATAAAATAGCATGGCCCGTAGCATGGCGAGCGCAGCGAGCCCGCAAGGGGCTCATTTGCGCTCGCCACACTGTCGGTAAGCCGGCGGTCGGGCTCCCGGCGCCGGTATGCTGGTCGCTGGGAGCCCGACCGCCGGCATATCGTAGTGAACCCCTTTAAATTACCTTTATGATTGTTGGAACCTACAGTACGGTTTACTTACATAGGCTTAATAGCAAGCTTTTTAAAGATGCAGAAAATACATGTGGCTGTTTAGAATTGATGCTGCTATCCTAGTAAAAAATCTGAGCTTTAAAGAACTAATGTGAATGTTGATGAATCACTGCAATTTTCGCCAAAAGTACAAGACAACCATATTATTTATAGATTCAATGGCATATGGCTATTTTTAAAAAGAAATCTTTGTATGCATCTATGTAGATTTTTTTGGAGGGGGAGTGAAGC
Organism: Pseudophryne corroboree; assembly: GCF_028390025.1. NCBI lineage: Eukaryota > Metazoa > Chordata > Amphibia > Anura > Myobatrachidae > Pseudophryne > Pseudophryne corroboree. The sequence continues at coordinate 417,020,867 of NC_086445.1, read as the reverse complement.
CTTAAAGGGAAATTTTTACTTAGGTGGGAATTCATTTCCCAACATCAATGTCATGTGAAATTCTGGAATTGCACGTTGCATTCCGCAAGCATATCAAATTTCCCTCGCAACCTGGAGTTGTGCGTCAGAAAACTTGTGATGTCGGCACTACTGTAAACGGCTGATTGGTGTTCAGCTGGTCATTGCCACGATGCCCATGGCACATTTGTGCTTGGAATTGAGCCTCCTTTGTCTTTATTAAATTAAGTGGACTTGTTTAAAACGAATGTATTATTTGATTTTTTTTTTATTCAGTCTGTACCGTGTACTGCAGATGTATTTAAATTTTATTTGTTTTTGGATGAATGCATACAAATCTAATTTAATTATTATAAATTGTGAACTGACAGTATAATATTGCATAGAAAAATGAAATAAAAATGTCACATTATGCCCTGCAATTCGGGTGTGGTATGTTAGAGAGAATAGACTTAGGTTGACAGTGTTTAGGTCGACCACTGTTGGTCGACAGTAAGTAGGTCAACATGGTTTCTAGGTCAACAGGGACTTTAGGTCGACATGTACTAGGTCGACATGAAAAAGGGTTGACATTAGTTTTTTACATTTTTTTGGTGTCATTTTCTTCGTAGAGTGACGGGGAACCCCAATTAGTGCACGGTGTCCCCTCGCATGGCCTTCGGGCAATGTGCCTCGCTCCACTACCGCTGCTCTCAGTACAGGTTACCGTTCCCAATTGTAGTCAACATGGATCGTAAAGTATGAAAAAGTTCAAAAAAATTAAAAAGAATGTGAAAAACTCAAGTCGACCTTTTGTCATGTCGACCTAGAGTCCCTGTCAACCTAGAAACCATGTTGACTTACTGTCGACAAATAGTGGTCGACCTAGACACTGTCAACCTAAGTCTTGTCGACCTAGAGACCATATCCCATGCAATTCAGTTAAATATGGCATAAATCAAATGCATAAAGTTAAACTCTAAACAAAATGTCTGTTGCATCCATTTAGCATTCATTGCTCAGCCATCTCTGAAATAAGTTACAGAAAGTTAATGCGGAAAACAATCTTGCGTTGATAATTAAAAACAACCAATTTTAGGACTTTCACATGCTCCTTAAGCAACATGCTCCTTAAGCAAATGTATTACTTTTTTGTTTTGCTTTAGGGAAAAATTAAATATGCCAATACCTGTTTTGGTTGTTAACAATCAACAACAGTATATGTTTTGCTGTGTACAATATTAGAAGAACATTAATTTATGTTATCTTTTGCTTGTATTATACCTTTTAAGCAACAAATAATGACAGTACAGAGTGCTGTATACAGCAATCCAGAGATAATCACAGATACTGTATAAACAATCTATTCTTCCACCGGTATAGTTTCCTCACCTTAATCAAAAGTTCACCATATTCTACTAGGTTTATAAATAGTAACTGGTAAAACAATGCACTCTCATCAGCATAGTTAGTGATGGTGCTGTATCTGCAGTTTTGTTCGTCTGATACATCCTTAGAGCTAATATTATTATTATGTAACAAGTTGCCATGAATTAGAATAAATAAGGATCCAAATTAAAGTTTGTACAACAGTGGTTACTATTTTTAGTCTACCTAAACTACAACCAATGTACCCAAAGCAAAACAAGATTTAGCAAATCACACAATTTTCAGATGATATCACCCCACCAATTCATTGGCTGGAGGAACATGGGTGTGAGCTGCTGGAGTGACAGAGACAGAGATTTGTATAAGGGGCACTACTGTGGGCATTATGTGTATAAAGGGCAATACTGTGGGCATTATGTGTATAAGCGGTACTTCTGTGGCATCATGTGTGAGGAGCATTATGTACATAATTGGCGCTACTGCTGTGGGCATTATGTGTAAGGACCACTACTGTGAACATAGTGTATAAGGGGTATTACTGTGTGACATAACATGTAAAAGGGGTACTACTGTGTAGCATAACGTGAATAAGGGGCACTACTGAGTGACGTAATGTGAATAAGGTGCACTACAATGTGGTGTAATATGAATCAGAGGCACTACGTGCGTTGTAATGTGAATACCATTGTGCTAAAGTGTGGTGTAATTTGAATACTATTGTGTGACCACACCTCTTTCTTGTGGGACCACTGTCCATTTCTAAAGTATGGGAGGTAGGGCACCAATGTATAGTTTGCAGGGGGTGCTGAAGACCCTAGCACTGGCCCTGGCTCCACATAATGGGTAAGGGGTAGGTGGCAGGGGAAATTAAATCCACCACCTCTCTAGGACCACTTTAAGCCCTGATTATGCCTTATAATTATTGCAGGGAAATGGCATTGATGCTCCCTTTTGAATGTATATATGTCTGGTTTCTTTTTTTGCAAGTACTATACTATACTGTATATAATGTGGGTAAGGTGCAGTCAGGGAGATTGCTAGACTCTTAAGGGAGTCAGGGAGATTGCTACTATTTCAGAAAGTCTCCCTGACTTTCAGGGAGAGTTGGCAAGTACTGCTTTGATTAAATATTAAATTAGCATATCCCATTTGATTGAATATAAAATGACTGTGTCACTTTTGATCAAATATTAAATCAGTATCCTCTGTTTGATTAAATATTAAATTAGTATGTCCCATTTAAATAAACAATATATCTTCACCCCCTTTGATTAAATAGTAATTAATGCCCCCTTTGATTAAATAGTACAGTAAATGAGTGTTCCCCTTTCATTCCACTCTAAAGATTTCATTATTTTTTTCCCATTATTTTGTGTAACATTTTTTTGCCCTATAATATTATCTGTAGTGCAGTAATTTTAGTAAATACTTAGCTATAATTTTTTTCTTTTTTTGATCCAATGTAATTCATAGGGAGACAAAACAGAGATGAAATACAATTTTTCAAAGGAGCATGCATCAAAGAATGTGTTTATTTTGGGAAGTCTGCCTACTTAATGGACAGGCAGCCAATCATATGCGGTCTCTCATCTTTCACAGAATTCACATCAGCACCTTTGAAACATTTTGCTATGTTTCTGTTGTTTTCTGTTTTTTTTTTTTCTGTTTTACTGTAGCTACCACAGATAGTGATCTCCTTTCTTGGATCACATGTATCTTTAACTATATTACAGTAATGTCAGGATATTTTAAGTTAACAACATTTTACTTTAATTTAGATCATTTGAATAAATTGTACATTATTTGAAATTCATTTTAAGTTATTCTATGTTAGTTTGCAATGTTTTACAATAAATTGGAGGCAATATATGATATTTTACAGTGGTTTACATTCATTTGGAGCCATATTATGTTAGTTTAATGGAAAATACACAGGAAAGAGATTTTATGAGAGTAATATTTTACTTTATGTATTTTTATATTGATATGCTGAATTTCACATTCATCTATATATGTTAGTTTACAGCTTCTAACATAATAATGCTAATTTATATTATAATAATAATAATAATAATAATAATAATGTTTATTTATATAGCTCTTTTATTGAAAAGTATTCAAAGCGCTTATAAAAATGAAGATGGGGACATTTCATATTAATTTGCAATGTGTTACATTCATTTGGGAATCTTATATGTTTCCAGTGTTTTACATTGCTTTGAGGGCATTTTACATTAGTTTGTAGTGTTTTACATGCATTTAGAGACATTTTATGTTAGTTGAATGTAAAACACTGCAAAGAAGAGGGATTTTATGGTAGAATTGTTACAATACGTTAATTTAAGTAATTTTTATATTTGCAGATTGTCACATTTAATTTCAGATTTTCAGATTTATATGAATAAGTTTGCATTAATTTGTAAGCATTTGATGCAAGTATGTAGTATTTTTAGTATTTTACATTATTTGAGGTTATTTAAATTAGTTTGGGTGTTTTATTTTAAGTTGGGTTAAGTACTGTATATTAGTTTTGTTTTTTTGAGTTGTTTGCCTTGATTTATATAAATTTGTGATTGTTTTGTTTCAGTGTCTTAGATTAATATGGATAATTATGTTAGATTTTAGTGTATTACATAATTTGCCAAACTTTTATGATTTGCAGTTATACATTCATTATTTTGGTCCTGATAAAGAGTTGGCAACAAAATGTGTATAATTTGCACCAGAAAATTCAAATGTAAAAATAACGTATCTATATCTGAGTTTACAATATTCATGCTATCTACATATAACCAGGAATAAAAGGAACACTTTTGCCCCGGACGCACTGGGCGATAACACTAGATGATATGAACGATAATGAAGATCTAGTGTTTATATAGTCTAGTGTGTATGTCTGAATGATGAACGATATGCGTACCCATGGGTTGCTCTCATTCAGGCATTATCTACCGAGCATGCAGCTCAACTTCGACTATGCTGTTGAGCTGCTTGTTTGAGAAATGTGGGGGATGTTTTCACTGAATTATATTGTTCATTGATATCATTCAGTGAGTATGCACTAGCAATCTCCCCTAATTAGCAATCAGCGATATAGCACTGATTGCTAACTAGGGGAAGTCACCCAGTGTGTACCAAGCTTTAGAGGAAGTTTCCTCCCCTCACCCTAACTCCACCCCGCTTTACTACTAACCACAGATATTTTACATGCATGAGAATAATTTGTCTGCAGTGCAGTCTCCTCAGATCACTCCGATCATACAGCACACAGTGTTAGTGATCAAATAGCAGGGACCTCACTGCCAGAGCAAGAACTAGACATTTTATTGACTGGAAAATGGAATGCCCTAAATTGTAATCAAATTATCCTAAGATATGCCATGTACCTCCTTCAGATGGATGGCTGATCCTCTATTGCAACTCTAGTCACAGCCCATATTATTCCTGTGTGGCTGCAACAGTTAAACCAGAATGATGCCTACTGTATGGTTGGCAACCATCAGGGATTACTTTGGACAATATGTAAATCAGGCAATCTGTCCAGAGACCAAAGTTTTTGCAATCCCAAATGTGCATTGTACAGAAAAAAACAAATATGTACAGTGGGGCAAAAAAGAATTTGGACAGCCACCGATTGTGCAAGTTGACCCACTTAAAAAGATGAGAGAGGTCTGTAATTTCCATCATAGGTACAATTCAACTGTGAGAGACAGAATCTGCAAAAAAAAACTAGGAAATCACATTGTATTATTTTTAAACAATGTATTTGTATATTCTTGTGGAAAATAAATATTTGGACAATCAAAAAGTTTAACTCAATACTTTGTAATATAACCTTGGTTAGCAATTACAGAGGTCAAACGTTTCCTGTAGTTCTTGACCAGGTTTGCACACACTGTAGCAGGTATTTTGGCCCACTCTTCCATGCAGATCTTCTCTAGACCTGTCATGTTTTGGGGCTGTCGCCGGGCAACACAGACTTTCAACTCCTTCCACAGATTTTCTATTGGGTTGAGGTCTGGAGATTAGCTAGGCCACTCCAGGACCTTGAAATGCTTCTTACGTAGCCACTCCTTAATTGCCCGGGCGGTGTGTTTGGGGTCATTGTCATGCTGGAAGACCCAGCCACGTTCCATGTTCAATGCTCTTACTAAGGGAAAAAGGTTTTTGCCCAAAATCTCACGATACATGGCCCCATTAATCCTCTCCTTAATACGGATCAGTCGTCCTGTCCCCTTTGCAGAAAAGCAGCCCCAAAGCATGATGTTTCCACCCCCATTCTTCACAGTGGGTATGGTGTTCTTGGGATGCCATTCATCATTCTTCTCCCTCCAAACACGTCGAATGGAGTTTATACCAAAAAGTTTGATTTTGCTCTCATCTGACCACATTACACTCTCCCAATCCTCCTCTGGATCATCCAGATGGTCACTGGCAAACTTTAGATGGGCCTGGACATGTGCTGGCTTAAGCAGGGGGACCTTTCAGGCACTGCAGGATTTCAATCCATGACGACGTAGTGTGTTACTAATGGTAACCTTTGTGACAGTGGTCCCAGGTCTCTTGAGGTCATTGACCAGGTCCACCCATGTAGTTCTGGGCTGATTCCTCACCGTTCTCAAGGTGTCTAAATATATATTTTCCACAAGATTCTGTCTCTCACAGTTGAAGTGTACCTATGATGGAAATTACAGACCTCTCTCATCTTTTTAAGTGGGTCAACTTGCACAATCGGTGGCTGCCCAAATACTTTTTTGCCCCACTGTATATATATATGTGTGTGTGTGTGTGTATATATATATATATATATATATATATACTAGTGATGTGCATCGGAAATTTTTCGGGTTTTGTGTTTTGGTTTTGGATTCGGTTCCGAGGCCGTGTTTTGGATTCAGACGCGTTTTGGCAAAACCTCCCTGAAAATTTTTTGTCGGATTCGGGTGTGTTTTGGATTCGGGTGTTTTTGTTACAAAAAACCCTCAAAAACAGCTTAAATCATAGAATGTGGGGGTCATTTTGATCCCATAGTATTATTAACCTCAATAACCATAATTTCCACTCATTTTCAGTCTATTCTGAACACCTCACACCTCACAATATTATTTTTTAGTCCTAAAATTTGCACTGAGGTCGCTGGATGACTAAGCTAAGCGACCCAAGTGGCCGACACAAACACCTGGCCCATCTAGGAGTGGCACTGCAGTGTCAGATAGGATGGTACTTCAAAAAAATAGTCCCCAAACAGCACATGATGCAAAGAAAAAAAGAGGCGCAATGAGGTAGCTGTGTGACTAAGCAAAGCGACCCAAGTGGCCGACACAAACACCTGGCCCATCTAGGAGTGGCACTGCAGTGTCAGACAGGATGTCAGATTTAAAAAATAGTCCCCAAACAGCACATGATGCAAAGAAAAAAAGAGGTGCACCAAGGTCGCAGGATGGCTAAGCTAAGAGACACAAGTGGCCGACACAAACACCTAGCCCATCTAGGAGTGGCACTGCAGTGTCAGGCAGGATGGCACTTCAAAAAAATAGTCCCCAAACAGCACATGATGCAAAGAAAAAAAGAGGCGCAATGAGGTAGCTGTGTGACTAAGCTAAGCAACACAAGTGGCCGACACAAACACCTGGCCCATCTAGGAGTGGCACTGCAGTGTCAGACAGGATGGCAGATTTAAAAAATAGTCCCCAAACAGCACATGATTCAAAGAAAAAAAGAGGTGCACCAAGGTCGCTGGATGGCTAAGCTAAGTGACACAAGTGGCCGACACAAACACCTGGCCCATCTAGGAGTGGCACTGCAGTGTCAGGCAGGATGGCACTTCAAAAAAATAGTCCCCAAACAGCACATGATGCAAAGAAAAATGAAAGAAAAAAGAGGTGCAAGATGGAATTGTCCTTGGGCCCTCCCACCGACCCTTATGTTGTATAAACAGGAAATGCACACTTTCATGAACCCATCATTTCAGCGACAGGGTCTGCCACACGACTGTGACTGAAATGACTGGTTGGTTTGGGCCCCCACCAAAAAAGAAGCAATCAATCTCTCCTTGCACAAACTGGCTCTACAGAGGCAAGATGTCCACCTCCTCCTCATCGTCCGATTCCTCACCCCTTTCACTGTGTACATCCCCCTCCTCACAGATTATTAATTCGTCCCCACTGGAATCCACCATCTCAGGTCCCTGTGTACTTTCTGGAGGCAATTGCTGGTGAATGTCTCCACGGAGGAATTGATTATAATTCATTTTGATGAACATAATCTTCTCCACATTTTCTGGAAGTAACCTCGTACGCCGATTGCTGACAAGGTGAGCGGCTACACTAAACACTCTTTCGGAGTACACTGGAGGGGGGGCAACTTAGGTAAAATTAAGCCAGTTTGTGCAAGGGCCTCCAAATTGCCTCTTTTTCCTGCCAGTATATGTACGGACTGTCTGACATGCCTACTTGGATGCGGTCACTCATATAATCCTCCACCATTCTTTCAATGGTGACAGAATCATATGCAGTGACAGTAGACGACATGTCAGTAATCGTTGGCAGGTCCTTCAGTCCGGACCAGATGTCAGCACTCGCTCCAGACTGCCCTGCATCACCGCCAGCGGGTGGGCTCGGAATTCTTAGCCTTTTCCTCGCAGCCCCAGTTGCGGGAGAATGTGAAGGAGGAGCTGTTGACGGGTCACGTTCCACTTGACTTGACAATTTTCTCACCAGCAGTTCTTTGAACCTCTGCAGACTTGTGTCTGCCAGAAAGAGAGATACATCGTAGGTTTTAAATCTAGGATCGAGCACGGTGGCCAAAATGTGGTGCTCTGATTTCAACAGATTGACGACCCGTGAATCCTGGTTAAGCGAATTAAGGGCTCCATCCACAAGTCCCACATGCCTAGCGGAATCGCTCTGCTTTAGCTCCTCCTTCAATGTCTCCAGCTTCTTCTGCAAAAGCCTGATGAGGGGAATGACCTGACTCAGGCTGGCAGTGTCTGAACTGACTTCACGTGTGGCAAGTTCAAAGGGTTGCAGAACCTTGCACAATGTTGAAATCATTCTCCACAGCGCTTGAGTCAGGTGCATTCCCCCTCCTTTGCCTATATCGTAGGCAGATGTATAGGCTTGAATGGCCTATTGCTGCTCCTCCATCCTCTGAAGCATATAGAGGGTTGAATTCCACCTCGTTACCACCTCTTGCTTCAGATGATGATAGGGCAGGTTCAGGACTGTTTGCTGGTGCTCCAGTCTTCAGCACGGGGTGGCTGAATGCCGAAAGTGGCCCGCAATTCTTTGGGCCACCGACAGCATATCTTGCATGCCCCTGTCGTTTTTTAAATAATTCTGCACCACCAAATTCAATGTATGTGCAAAACATGGAACGTGCTGGAATTTGCCAACATGTAATGCACGCACAATATTGGTGGCGTTGTCCGATGTCACTAATCCCCAGGAGAGTCCAATTGGGGTAAGCCATTCTGCGATGATGTTCCTCAGTTTCCGTAAGAGGTTGTCAGCTGTGTGCCTCTTATGGAAAGCGGTGATACAAAGCGTAGCCTGCATAGGAACGAGTTGGCGTTTGCGAGATGCTGCTACTGGTGCCGCCGCTGCTGTTCTTGCTGCGGGAGGCAATACATCTACCCAGTGGGCTGTCACAGTCATATAGTCCTGAGTCTGCCCTGCTCCACTTGTCCACATGTCCGTGGTTAAGTGGACATTGGGTACAACTGCATTTTTTAGGACACTGGTGTCTTAGGTTCCTGGTGCTCAGATCAAGGGAGATGTTGCGTAGTGAGTCCAGAGCACCAGAACGTGACGCTGAAATAAGGTGTGGTGTGGAAATAGCCCTTAGCACCCTACCTCCATTGTTTCACCCATGTGGTCAGTTCACGCCTATGGCAACCCTAAAACTAAATATATGTGCGGCACGCCGCCAAAGGAAAAGAACAACAAAGGAAATGCTGTCCACACGCCGACACAATACTGTTGTGTACAGGCGGTGACAGCATAAGCAGAACCCTCTGCAAAACACCAGTAACAAATAAAACCAAAGAATACTGCAGCCTAGGCCGACGGACGCGGCAAAGCCGCTACTCACAGAACCGGTACAAATACTGGCAAACGGACAGGAACCCCCAATGTAGCCGACACAGACTCTCAGAACCGGAGGACAGGCAGAATCCCAAACGACAGACCGGTGGACACCAAGAAGCCAGATACTCGACCAGGCACAGACACAGCCACAGGACTTCTGGACAGGAACGCTTCACGGCAGGACACGGGATCAGACATTGGAACCGACACTGGAACCGACACAGGAACCGACACTGGAACTGACACTGGAACCGACACTGGAACCGACACTGGAAGCAGCTAGACAGACACTGCTAGACAGGAGCTCAGGAACTGGCAGGGACTAGCTCAGAACTCAAGAACTCTGGAACTATCACCAGCGTCTGTGTATTGCACTGAGCCAGTATATAACAGAGAGTCCTAATTAATTATGTCGTGCAGCTGCCCTGCTGCACAACTGAGAGGTGCAATTAACAGACAGGTGAGGCTGAACACATGGGAACAAGCTGCAATTACACAGACTCACCACCGGCAGCAAACAAGAGTCTTGTTAAACCAGAGCAATGGAAAATCCTGGCCTGCAAGACAACTATAAACATAAAATAGGAATGAACCACTACCTGTGGTTCTTAACAGTACCCTCTCCTTAAGGGTGGGCTCCGAACACCCCATGACACCCACGGGAAACAGAAACAGAAGTATAACATAAAATACATAACCAAAATGCAAAACAGGAATGAGCCACAGCCGTGGCTCATAACATGGTGACTCTTTTTCTGACATCTGTGTACATTTTCGGTATCGCCTGCCTAGAGAAATGGAACCTAGATGGTATTTGGTACCGGGGACACAGTACCTCAATCAAGTCTCTAGTTCCCTGTGAATTAACGGTGGATACCGGAAACACGTTTCTCACCACCCAGGCTGCCAAGGCCTGAGTTATCCGCTTTGCAGCAGGATGACTGCTGTGATATTTCATCTTCCCCGCAAAGGACAGTTGGACAGTCAAATGCTTACTGGAAGTAGTACAAGTGGTCTTCCGACTTCCCCTCTGGGATGATGATCGACTCCCAGCAGCAACAACAGCATCGCCAGCAGCAGTAGGCGTTACACTCAAGGATGCATCGGAGGAATCCCAGGCAGGAGAGGACTCGTCAGACTTGACAGTGACATGGCCTGCAGGACTATTGGTTTTCCTGTCTAAGGAGGAAATTGACACTGAGGGAGTTGGTGGTGTGGTTTGCAGGAGCTTGGTTACAAGAGGAAGGGATTTAGTGGTCAGTGGACTGCTTCCGCTGTCATCCAAAGTTTTTGAACTTGTCACTGACTTATGATGAATGCGGTCCAGGTGATGTATAAGAGCGGATGTTACTAGGTGGTTAACGTCCTTACCCCTACTTATTACAGCTTGACAAAGGCAACACACGGCTTGACACCAGTTGTCCACATTTCTGTTGAAATAATTCCACACCGAAGAGGTGATTTTTTTTGTATTTTGACCAGGCATGTCAATGGCCATATTCGTCCCACGGACAACAGGTGTCTCCCCGGGTGCCTGACTTAAACAAACCACCTCACCATCAGTATCCTCCTTGTCAATTTCCTCCCCAGCGCCAGCAACACCCATATCCTCATTCTGGTGTACTTCAACAGTGACATCTTCAAGTTGACTATCAGGAACTGGACTGCTGGTGCTCCTTCCAGCACTTGCAGGGGGCGTGCAAATGGTGGAAGGCGCAACCTCTTCCCGTCCAGTGTTGGGAAGGTCAGGAATCGCAACCGACACAATTGGACTCTCCTTGGGGATTTGTGATTTAGAAGAACGCACAGATCTTTGCTGTGCTTATCCATCTTAACTCTTTTAAGTTTTCTAACAGGAGGATGAGTGCTTCCATCCTCAGGTGAAGCTGAACCACTAGCCTTGAACATAGGCCATTGCCTCAGCCATTCCTTGCCACTCCGTGTCGTAAATGGCACATTGGCAAGTTTACGCTTCTCCTCAGACGATTTTGATTTCGATTTTTGGGTCATTTTACTGAGCTTTATTTGTTTGGATTTTACATGCTCTCTACTATGACATTGGGCATCGGCCTTGGCAGACGACGTTGATGGCATTTCATCGTCTCGGCCATGACTAGTGGCAGCAGCTTTAGCACAAGGTAGAAGTGGATCTTGATCTTTCCCTATTTTACCCTCCACATTTTTGTTCTCCATTTTTTAATGTGTGGAATTATATGCCAGTAATATATCAATAGCAATTGTCACACGCCATAGGCGGCATTCATCGCGATTACCCCTGCGTGCCTGCTGGTCTGTGTTGCGGCCTGCGCCTTCGTTGGTCCACGGGCTCCGGCGCCTGGCTGGCGCGGCTCCCGGCAGTTCTCCGGGGCAGGGGCGCCGTCATGACACCTGGCATCACGTGGGCGGGGAGCAGGTGACGTCATCAGACTGTTCCGCCAATCCAGCGGAGGCGGGAGATTCAAAGGCAGATGCCGGGCAGCGCCTCGGCGCCTGAGTATCGTCTTTTCCCCTGAAGTGGATGCCAGTGCTTCTGTCCTCGGCAGATCTCTCTGCAGCATACCCCAGTGTCTCCGGCATTTCCAGGTGTCAGTTGTTGCACAGCTTCCAGCGTTCCCAGCCGCTGCTGGGTTCCACTGCGCTCTAGTCACCAGTGCTTCTTGGAGTCAGCGTGGGCTGCAGGTTAAACGTCGCTCTCAAGTATACAAGTCCTCAGTACCTTTAACCACCGCTCTCAAGTTCTTCAAATCATCAGTGTCTTTAACCACCGCTCTCAAGTTCTTCAAATCATCAGCGTCTTTAACCATTGCTCTCAAGTTCTTCAAATCATCAGTGTCTTTCACCACCGCTCTCAAGTTCTTCAAATCATCAGTGTCTTTAACCACCGCTCTCAAGTTATTCAAATCATCAGTGTCTTTAACCACCGCTCTCAAGTTCTTCAAATCATCAGTGTCTTTCACCACCACTCTCAAGTTCTTCAAATCATCAGTGTCTTTAACCACCGCTCTCAAGTTCTTCAAATCATCAGTGTCTTTAACCACCGCTCTCAAGTTCTTCAAATCATCAGTGTCTTTAACCACCACTCTCAAGTTCTTCAAATCATCAGTGTCTTTAACCACCGCTCTCAAGTTCTTTAAGTTATTGGAGTCTTAGCCACCGCTCTCAAGTTCTTCAAGTCATCAGTGTCTTTTAACCACCGCTCACTAGTTCTTCAGTCACCAGTATCTTTTACCGTCACTCACAAGTACTCCCTGGACATTTCTCCATACACTCCTGTATGAGGAAAACCTATATCAAGCCATCCCTGTTCCGACCCAACTGTGGTTCCTCTCCCCTACCATCGGGAGAACCCCCGAGTTCACAACACTCCCAACCTAGGTCAGTGACAGCAATGGCCTACTACTATATATACTACACACAACTGAAATGCACCACAGGTATGGATGGATAGTATACTTGACGACACAGAGGTAGGTAGAGCAGTGGCCTACTGTACCGTACTGCTATATAGTATATACTGGTGGTCAGAAAACTGTGCAAAACTGAAATGCATCACAGGTATGGATGGATAGTATACTTGACGACACAGAGGTAGGCAGAGCAGTGGCCTACTGTACCGTACTGCTATATAGTATATACTGGTGGTCAGCAAACTGTGCAAAACTGAAATGCACCACAGGTATGGATGGATAGTATACTTGATGACACAGAGGTAGGTAGAGCAGTGGCCTACTGTACCGTACTGCTATATAGTATATACTGGTGGTCAGCAAACTGTGCAAAACTGAAATGCACCACAGGTATGGATGGATAGTATACTTGACGACACAGAGGTAGGTAGAGCAGTGGCCTACTGTACCGTACTGCTATATAGTATATACTGGTGGTCAGCAAACTGTGCAAAACTGAAATGCACCACAGGTATGGATGGATAGTATACTTGACAATACCGAGGTAGGTAGAGCAGTGGCCTTCTGTACCGTACTGCTATATAGTATATACTGGTGGTCAGCAAATTGTGCAAAACTGAAAAGCACCACAGGTATGGATGGATAGTATACTTGACGACACAGAGGTAGGTAGAGCAGTGGCCTACTGTACCGTACTGCTATATAGTATATACTGGTGGTCAGCAAACTGTGCAAAACTGAAATGCACCACAGGTATGGATGGATAGTATACTTGATGACACAGAGGTAGGTAGAGCAGTGGCCTACTGTACCGTACTGCTATATAGTATATACTGCTGGTCAGCAAACTGTGCAAAACTGAAATGCACCACAGGTATGGATGGATAGTATACTTGACGACACAGAGGTAGGTAGAGCAGTGGCCTACTGTACCGTACTGCTATATAGTATATACTGGTGGTCAGCAAACTGTGCAAAACTGAAATGCACCACAGGTATGGAGGGATAGTATACTTGACGACACAGAGGTAGGTAGAGCAGTGGCCTACTGTACCGTACTGCTATATAGTATATACTGGTGGTCAGCAAACTGTGCAAAACTGAAATGCACCACAGGTATGGATGGATAGTATACTTGACGACACAGAGGTAGGTAGAGCAGCGGCCTACTGTACCGTACTGCTATATAGTATATACTGGTGGTCAGCAAACTGTGCAAAACTGAAATGCACCACAGGTATGGATGGATAGTATACTTGACGACACAGAGGTAGGTAGAGCAGTGACCTACTGTACCGTACTGCTATATAGTATATACTGGTGGTCAGCAAACTGTTTAAAACTGAAATGCATCACAGGTATGGATGGATAGTATACTTGACGACACAGAGGTAGGTAGAGCAGTGGCCTACTGTAACGTACTGCTATATAGTATATACTGGTGGTCAGCAAACTGTGCAAAACTGAAATGCACCACAGGTATGGATGGATAGTATACTTGACGACACAGAGGTAGGTAGAGCAGTGGCCTACTGTACCGTACTGCTATATAGTATATACTGGTGGTCAGCAAACTGTGCAAAACTGAAATGCACCACAGGTATGGATGGATAGTATACTTGACGACACAGAGGTAGGTAGAGCAGTGGCCTACTGTACCGTACTGCTATATAGTATATACTGGTGGTCAGCAAACTGTGCAAAACTGAAATGCACCACAGGTATGGATGGATAGTATACTTGACGACACAGAGGTAGGTAGAGCAGTGGCCTACTGTACCGTACTGCTATATAGTATATACTGGTGGTCAGCAAATTGTGCAAAACTGAAATGCACCACAGGTATGGATGGATAGTATACTTGACGACACAGAGGTAGGTAGAGCAGTGGCCTACTGTACCGTACTGCTATATAGTATATACTGGTGGTCAGCAAACTGTGCAAAACTGAAATGCACCACAGGTATGGATGAATAGTATACTTGACGACACAGAGGTAGGTAGAGCAGTGGCCTACTGTACCGTACTGCTATATAGTATATACTGCTGGTCAGCAAACTGTGCAAAACTGAAATGCACCACAGGTATGGATGGATAGTATACTTGACGACACAGAGGTAGGTAGAGCAGTGGCCTACTGTACCGTACTGCTATATAGTATATACTGCTGGTCAGCAAACTGCGCAAAACTGAAATGCACCACAGGTATGGATGGATAGTATACTTGACGACACAGAGGTAGGTAGAGCAGTGGCCTACTGTACCGTACTGCTATATAGTATATACTGGTGGTCAGCAAACTGTGCAAAACTGAAATGCACCACAGGTATGGATGGATAGTATACTTGACGACACAGAGGTAGGTAGAGCAGCGGCCTACTGTACCGTACTGCTATATAGTATATACTGGTGGTCAGCAAACTGTGCAAAACTGAAATGCACCACAGGTATGGATGGATAGTATACTTGACGACACAGAGGTAGGTAGAGCGGTGGCCTACTGTACCGTATTGCTATATAGTATATACTGGTGGTCAGCAAACTGTGCAAAACTGAAATGCACCACAGGTATGGATGGATAGTATACTTGATGACACAGAGGTAGGTAGAGCAGTGGCCTACTGTACCGTACTGCTATATAGTTTATACTGGTGGTCAGCAAACTGTGCAAAACTGAAAAGCACCACAGGTATGGATGGATAGTATACTTGACGACACAGAGGTAGGTAGAGCAGTGGCCTTCTGTACCGTACTGCTATATAGTATATACTGGTGGTCAGCAAACTGTGCAAAACTGAAATGCACCACAGGTATGGATGGATAGTATACTTGACGACACAGAGGTAGGTAGAGCAGTGGACTACTGTACCGTACTGCTATATATATAGTTATACTGGTGGTCAGCAAAATTCTGCACTGTCCTCCTACTATATACTACAATGAAGCACAGATATGGGGCGTTTTTCAGGCAGTGAACGTATAATACTGGTGGTCACTAGTCACTGGTCAGCAAAACTCTGCACTTTCTTCCTACTATATAATACTGCTGGTCCCCAGTCCCCACAATAAAGCAATTAGCACACTGAGCACAGATATTTGCAGCACACTGAGCACAGTCAGATATGGAGCGTTTTTCAGGCAGAGAACGTAGATATTTGCACTTGCAGCACACTGAGCACAGATATTTGCAGCACACTGAGCACAGATATTTGCAGCACAATTTGCAGCCCACTGAACATAGAAACTGAGAGGACGCCAGCCACGTCCTCTCACGATCATCTCCAATGCACGAGTAAAAAATGGCGGCGACGCGCGGCTCCTTATATAGAATACGAATCTCGCGAGAATCCGACCGCGGGATGATGACGTTCGGGCGTGCTCGGGTTAACCGAGCAAGGCGGGAGGATTCGAGTTGCTCGGACCCGTGAAAAAAAAGGTGAAGTTCGGGCGGGTTCGGATCCCGAGGATCTGAACCCGCTCATCACTAATATATTTCTTTCTTTCTTTCTTTCTTTCTTTCTTTCTTTCTTTCTTTCTTTCTTTCTTTCTTTCTTTCTTTCTTTCTTTCTTTCTTTCTTTCTTTCTTTCTTTCTTTCTTTCTATCTTTCAAAAGCAAACTCACTCTATAAGAGTTGGTCCTCTCCCTGCTCCCAGTCCTGCATTCTCCTCTCAGGGATGTACCAAAAGCTTCTGGCACTCAACCAGCAAAGTCAGAGCTTCTATATAATGATTGTGGAGGAAGGATACTGGACTGGAGGTGTAGAGGGTGCAGTTCCTATGTGTTACCCTATAGGTGTCACCTCTCTTGTTAGCTGGATGTTTGTTTGTGTTGGCAGCAGTGGTGCAAGTAGAAATATTTTATTAGTGATACTGAGTGCCAAAAAATGGGCGTAGTCAAGTGTTTTGAGGGACGTGGCCACATGTCACTAGTGGGAGTGGCTACATGACACTAGCGGACAACACAGACCCATTTCTTTGGACTCTGGGGGCAAGGCTGGAAATATATAGTAATGCCTTCAGTATAATAAATACATATAGTAATGCCCCCAATTTGATAACAATATATAGTAATGCCTCCAGGATTCTTTGTGGTGCATTATAATTGTGGTAATGGCGGTCAGGGGTGCAAAGTGTGTGGCAGGTGGTACTGTGTACCCGCTGCCAAATTCTTAAGGGTACTCCGTACCCAAGCGTACCCGCATACTTGCACCACTGGAAGGCACTGACATCTTGGTGTCTCACATAGTCTAGCTGCAAGGTAGCGTCTATTTACCCTTCATGGAGTGGACCTTTCCCATAAGCCCCTGGGTCCATGTCACCAACTATTTCGAATAGTAACCTGCGGCGAGCGAAGCTGAGTGGAGCGAGACCCCGAGCACGAAGCATGGCAGACGTTCACAGGGGCATATATAGAACAAAATGACCTCAAACAAATGGAGAATGAATAAAACATTAAGGTGCTGTAAGGGCAGAAGTACCCCTCGCGTGCTTTACTTCCTTTTCCTGATCACAAAGGGAACATAGACACAACCCTAGCGGCATACAGCTTTAATCATGACAGCCTGCAGTTGATACTCAGGAAGAATCATGTCCCATGGAAGCAGCGAGCTGTGCTTTATCCTGGGAGTGGTCACTTTGCTTCAACTGTCACACAGAAGCCAGAATCGGGGGGAGATGTATCATGCCTTAGGGGCAGATTTATCAAAGAATCAACTTCTATAATTTTTATTACACATTCTGTAAAATGACAGAAGCTGATTGGTTGGTGGTACTGGCAAATCCTCCACATTATCTCTCTCCAAGCGGCATATTTATCTCAATCCGCATTTAAAATGCTGATGTGATAAATATATTTCTCTTACGTCTTAGAGGATGCTGGGGACTCCATAAGGACCTTGGGGTATGGATGGGCTCCGCAGGAGACATGGGCACTATAAAGAACTTTAGACTGGGTGTGCACTGGCTCCTCCCTCTATGCCCCTCCTCCAGACCTCAGTAAGATCCTGTGCCCAGAGGAGAATGGGTGCATTACAGGGGAGCTCTCCTGAGTTTCTCTGATTAAAAGAATTTTGTTAGGTTTTTTATTTTCAGGGAGCCCTGCTGGCAACAGGCTCCCTGCGTCGTGGGACTGAGGAGAGAGAAGCAGACCTACTTAAGTGATAGGCTCTGCTTCTTAGGCTACTGGACACCATTAGTTCCAGAGGGATCGGAACGCAGGTCTCACCCTTGCCGTTCGTCCCAGAGCCGCGGCGCCGTCCTCCTTGCAGAGCCGGAAGATAGAAGCCGGGTGAGTATTAGAAGAAAGAAGACATCACAGGGGGCAGAAGACTTCTGATCTTCACTGAGGTATCCCGCAGCGGTAACGCTGCGCACCATTGCTCCCACACACAACACACACTGAGGCACGGATGGGTGCAGGGCGCAGGGGGGGGCGCCCTGGGCAGCAATATAAAACCTCTAGGCTGGCATTTTAGTATATATGGGCTGCGGAGGCAATATATATACAAATCCCCTGCCAGTATTGTATTTTTGAGCGGGACCGAAGCCCGCCGCTGAGGGGGCGGAGCTTGATTCCACAGCACTGACCAGCGCCATTTTCTCCACAGCACACTGCAGAAAAGCTGGCTCCCCGGACTCTCCCCTGCTGAACACGGTGACAGAGGGCTTAAAAAGAGGGGGGGGGGCACTTAATTTGGCAGTGAATGTATATTGAATAATATTAAAGCGCTGTGTGTCTGGGAAATTGTTTTCCAGGGTCATTGGCGCTGGGTGTGTGCTGGCATACTCTCTCTCTGTCTCTCCAAAGGGCCTTATTGGGGTCTGTCTCCAGATTGGATATTTCCCTGAGTGTGTCGGTAGGAGGTGGAGCAAATGAGTGTGGTGTCTCCGTCGGCAACGCCGACACCTTATTGGTTGGATATGTGGAATGTTTTAAATGCAAATGTGAATTTATTACATAAGAGATTGGACAAAGCGGAGTCCAGGGAAAATGCAGGGAGTCAATCTTTGCCTTTCACTATATCACAGGGCCCTTCTGTGTCTCAGAAATGCCCACTATCCCAAGTAGCAGATACTGATACCGACACGGATTCTGACTCCAGTGTCAACTACGATGATGCGAGATTGCAGCCAAAGTTGGCAAAAAGTATGCATTATATGATTATTGCAATAAAAGATGTGTTGCACATCACTGATGAGCCCTCTGTCCCTGACACGAGGGTCCACATGTTTAAAGAAAAGAAACCTGAGGTTACTTTCCCCCCTTCTCATGAGCTAAATGAGTTGTTTGAAAGGGCTTGGGAAACTCCAGACAAGAAATTGCAGATTCCCAAGTGGATTCTTATGGCGTATCCTTTCCCGGCTAGGACAGGATATGGTGGGAATCCTCCCCCAGGGTGGACAAGGCGTTAACGCGCTTATCCAAAAAGGTGGCGCTGCCGTCTCAAGATACCACAGCCCTCAAGGAGCCTGCTGATCGCAGACAGGAGACTACCTTGAAGTCGATTTATACACATACTGGTACCTTGCTCAGACCGGCGATAGCGTCGGCTTGGGTTTGTAGCGCTGTAGCAGCTTGGACAGATACCTTGTCTGCTGAAATTGATACCCTGGATAAGGATACCATTTTATTGACCTTGGGTCATATTAAAGATGCTGTACTATATATGAGAGATGCTCAGAGAGACGTTGGCCTACTGGGTTCAAGAGCCAACGCCATGGCAATTTCTGCTAGGCGAGCCCTGTGGACCCGCCAATGGACGGGTGATGCCACCTCAAAGAGGCATATGGAGGTTTTGCCTTACAAAGGTGAGGACTTATTTGTGGAAGGTCTCACGGATCTGGTTTCCACAGCTACTGCAGGTAAATCTACTTTTTTACCTTATGTTTCCTCACAGCCAAAGAAAACGCCACATTATCAGATGCAGTCCTTTCGGTCGCATAAGTCCAAAAGAGGTCGGGGATCTTCCTTTCTTGCCAGAGGTAAGAGAAGAGGGAAAAAGCTGCCAGCTACACTACTACCCAGGAACAGAAGTCCTCCCTGGCTTCTACTAAATCCACTGCATGACGCTGGGGCTCCGCTGAGGGAGTCCTCCCCAGTAGGGGCACGTCTTCTACTTTTGAGCCACGTCTGGGTTCAATCACAGGTGGATCCCTGGGCAATAGACATTGTATCCCAGGGTTACAAGCTGGAATTCGAAGATCTGCCTCCTCGCTGGTTTTTCAAATCGGCCCTACCAGCTTCTTCCCCAGAGAGGGAAGTAGTTTTAGATGCAATTCAAAAACTGTGTCAACAACAAGTGGTGGTTAAGGTTCCCCTGCTTCAACAGGGGACAGGGTTCTACTCAACCCTGTTTGTGGTCCCGAAACCGGACGGTTCGGTCGGACCCATTCTGAATTTAAAATCCCTAAACCTGTACTTGAAAAGGTTCAAATTCAAGATGGAATCGCTCAGAGCGGTCATCGCCAGCCTGGAGGGGGTGATTTTATGGTGTCTCTGGACATAAAGGATGCATACCTGCATGTCCCCATATATCCTCCTCATCAGGCGTTCCTGAGGTTTGCTGTACAGGATTGTCATTACCAATTTCAGACGTTGCCGTTTGGGCTTTCCACGGCCCCGAGGATTTTCACCAAGGTAATGGTGGAAATGATGGTGCTCCTGCGCAGGCAGGGAGTCACAATTATCCCGTAATTGGACGATCTCCTGATAAAGGCAAGATCGAGAGAACAGTTACTGAAAAGCGTGGTACTCTCCCTGAGGGTGTTGCAGCAGCACGGCTGGATTCTCAATCTGCCAAAGTCACAGTTGGTTCCAACGACCCGATTGCCTTTCTTAGGCATGATTCTGGACATGGAACAAAAAAGGATTTTTTTTCCAAGGGAAAAAGCCCAGGAACTCCAGATCTTGGTCAGGGACCTGTTGAAGCCAAAAAGGGTGTCGGTCCATCAATGCACTCGAGTTCTGGGAAAAATAGTGGCATCTTACGAGGCCATTTCCTTCGGCAGGTTCCATGCGAGGACTTTTCAGTGGGACCTTCTGGACAAATGGTCCGGGTCCCATCTACATATTCATCAAAAGATCAGCCTGTTCCCCAGGGCCAGGGTATCTCTCTTATGGTGGCTGCAGAGTGCTCACCTTCTAGAGGGTCCCAGGTTCGGCATTCAGGATTGGGTTCTGGTGACCACGGATGCGAGCCTCCGAGGATGGGGAGCAGTCACACAGGGAAGAAACATCCAGGGTTTGTGGTCAAGCCAGGAGGCTTGTCTACACATCAACGTACTGGAATTGAGGGCCATATACAACGGCCTACGTCAAGTGGAGAATTTTCTTTGCGACCTACCGGTTCTGATTCAGTCAGACAACGTCACGGCTGTGGCTCATGTAAACCGCCAAGGAGGAACAAGGAGCAGAGTGACGATGGCGGAGGCCACTAGAATTCTTCATTGGGTGGAAACTCATGTAAGCGCTCTGACAGCAGTCTTCATTCCGGGAGTGGACAACTGGGAAGCAGACTTACTTACACGTACTTGGAAAAAAACAAACTGAAAAAGCCGAACCACGCACTGAAAGCTGGGACCCCCCCTGACTCCTGTCAAAGAGGGTCCCTTCAGCCAATCAGGGAGCGCCACGTCGTGGCACTCTCCTGATTGGCTGTGCGCTCCTGTAGTGTGATTGAGGCTGCGCACTGAAGATACAATGTAGCGCATATGCGCTCCATTGTATCCAATGGTTGGAACTTTGCGGTCAGCGGTTGACCGCGAGTAACCTCAACCGCTGACCGCAAAGTTCCCACCATTGGATACAATAAAATCCTTCGGGGGCCATACAAAAATTGTCAACGTAAAAAATGACCCTGCCCCTCAGTAGGTCTGCCCCTTAGAGGTACTTAGAGGCGCCAAAAAAAAAATGGGTGTGGCCAGTTAAAATGGGACGTGATACACATATGCCCCCAATAGTGCAGTGACAGATCCACAATTGCCCCCACAGTGCCAGGTACACAAATGCCCCCACAGTGCCAGGTATACAAATACCCCTCACAGTGCCAGGTATACAGATGTCCCCACAGTGCCAGGTATACAAATGCCCCTCACAGTGCCAAGTATACAGATGCCCCCACAGTGCCAGGTATACAGATGCCCCCACAGTGCCAGGTATACAAATGCCCCTCACAGTGCCAGGTATACAAATGCCCCTCACAGTGCCAGGTATACAGATGTCCCCACAGTGCCAGGTATACAGATGCCCCCACAGTGCCAGGTATACAGATGCCCCTCACAGTGCCAGGTATACAGATGCCCCCCACAGTGCCAGGTATACAAATGCCCCTCACAGTGCCAGGTATACAAATGCCCCTCACAGTGCTAGGTATACAGATGTCCCCACAGTGCCAGGTATACAAATGCCCCTCACAGTGCCAGGTATACAGATGTCCCCACAGTGCCAGGTATACAGATGCCCCTCACAGTGCCAGGTATACAGATGCCCCCACAGTGCCAGGTATACAGATGTCCCCACACTGCCAGGTATACAGATGTCCCCACAGTGCCAGGTATACAGATGCCGCCCACAGTGCCAGGTATACAGATGCCCCCCCCCATCCCCCTTACCGCTCCATTCGGCGGGACACGGAGGAGAGCGCGGCTATGTTGGGCGCCGGCGTGATGATTGGCTGCCGGTCCGCGAGCTCTGATTGGCACACGAACCGGCGGCTGGTTTCAAGTCCTACACGCCGCCACTCCCACCCGACAGCCACGCTCTCCTCCCTGTTCTGACAGCTGAGACACGCTGCCGCCGGACTGAGCGGCGGCGTGTCTCACTGAGAAGCGGGTGGGCCGGAGCAAATGGCTTTGCGGGCCTTATACGGCCCGCGGGCCGGAGGTTCCCCACCCCTGGTCTATTCATTCGTATTTCTGAACTTTGCCAATCAAACCATTACGAATAGCCCAAACACTGCCGAGATTTGTGCGAGGTGAATTCCCGTGTTGGGACTTAGAAAAAAAAACACAAATCGGACAAACTCGGATTTTTAGTAAATATTGGCCCAGGAGAGTGGGGACTTCATCAAGACGTATTTGCAGAGATTACAAGTCAGTGGGGACTGCCTCAAATAGACATGATGGTGTCACGCCTCAACAAAAAGCTCCCTAGGTATTGTGCCAGGTCAAGGGACCCTCAGGCGGTAGCAGTGGATGCCCTGGTGACTCCGTGGGTGTTTCAGTCGGTCTATGTGTTCCCTCCTCTTCCTCTCATCTCAAAAATATTGAGAATCATAAGACGAAAAGGAGTACAGGCAATTCTCATTGTTCCAGATTGGCCTTGAAGGGCCTGGGATCCGGAGCTGCAGGAAATGCTCACAGAAGATCCGTGGCCTCTTCCTCTCAGAGAGGACCTGTTGCAACAGGGGCCCTGTCTGTTCCAAGTCTTACCGCGGCTGCGTTTGACGGCATGGCGGTTGAACGCCGGATCCTAGCTGAAAAGTGCATTCCGGATAAGGTCATTCCTACTCTGATAAGGGCTAGGAAGGAGGTGACAGCGAAACATTATCACCGTATCTGGAGGAAGTATGTGTCTTGGTGTGAGACCAAGAATGCTCCTTTGGAAGAATTCCATCTGGGCCGTTTTCTCCATTTCCTACAGACTGGAGTGAATTTGGGCCTAAAATTAGGTTCCATTAAGGTACAGATTTCGTCCCTGTCTATTTTCTTTCAGAAGGAATTGGCTTCTCTACCAGAAGTCCAGACTTTTGTGAAGGGAGTGCTGCATATCCAGCCTCCTTTTGTGCCCCCAGTGGCACCATGGTACCTTAACGTGGTGTTACAGTGCCTTAAGTCTCACTGGTTTGAGCCACTTCAAACCGTGGAATTAAAGTATCTCACCTGGAAAGTGGTTATGTTGTTGGCCTTAGCATCTGCAAGGCGAGTGTCTGAGTTGGCGGTTTTATCTCACAAAAGCCCCTATCTGATTTTCCATGTGGACAGAGCTGAGTTGCGGACTCGTCCTCAATTTTTGCCTAAGGTGGTTTCCTCTTATCATATGAACCAACCTATTGTGGTGCCTATGGCTACAAGGGACCTGGTGGATTCCGAGTCCCTTGATGTGGTCAGGGCTTTGAAAATTTATGCAGCCAGAACGGCTAGGGTTAGGAAAACAGTGTCTCTTTTTGTCCTGTATGCAGCCAACAAGGTTGGCGCTCCTGCTTCTAAGCAGACTATTGCTTGCTGGATCTGTAACACGATTCAGCAGGCTCATTCTACGGCGGGATTGCCGTTACCTAATTCGGTAAAGGCCCATTCCACTAGGAAGGTGGGCTCTTCTTGGGCGGCTGCCTGAGGCGTCACGGCATTACAGCTTTGCCGAGCGGTGACTTGGTCAGGGTCAAACACTTTTGCTAAATTCTACAAGTTTGATACCTTGGCTGAGGAGGACCTCATGTTTTGCTCAATCAGTGCTGCAGTCATCTGCACTCTCCCGCCCGGTCTGGAGCTTTGGTATAATCCCCATGGTCCTTACGGAGTCCCCAGCATCCTCTAGGACGTAAGAGAAAATAAGATTTTAAACCTACCGGTAAATCTTTTTCTCCTAGTCCGTAGAGGATGCTGGGTGCCCGTCCCAGTGCGGACAACATGCTGCAAGACTTGTATATAGTTATTGCATACATAAGGGTTATGTTACAGTTTTGATCAGTCTTGACTGATGCTGTTTGTTTCATACTGTTGACTGGTTCGTATATTCCAGGTTATACGGTATGGATGGTGTGGGCTGGTATGAATCTTGCCCTTAGATTAACAAAATCCTTTCCTCGTACTGTCCGTCTCCTCTGGGCACAGTTTCTCTAACTGAGGTCTGGAGGAGGGGCATAGAGGGAGGAGCCAGTGCACACCCAGTCTAAAGTTCTTTATAGTGCCCATGTCTCCTGTGGAGCCCGTCTATACCCCATGGTCCTTACGGAGTCCCCAGCATCCTCTACGGACTAGGAGAAAAAGATTTACCGGTAGGTTTAAAATCTTATTTTTTACCTTAATTTGCAAAGTGAAAAATAATTTGTCTTGTGCCATAACAGCTAAAACATTCTTTTAGTATACAAATTACCGGTATGTATTTTAAGTAATAATATGTTCCTTACGCAATTGGGAACAAACACAGTACTAAAACAAAACTGAATTCAACAAAAAAAAAAGAGGTAAAAGAACCCTACTAGCAAGCTAATAGTCTTTAAAGTAATATTATTACTTTAAAGACTATTAGCTTGCTAGTAGGGTTCTTTTACCTCTTATTTTGTTGAATTCAGTTTTGTTTTAGTACTGTGTTTGTTTCCAATTGCGAGGCGCTATGGGACATGATGTCACTTTATAAATAAAGGTCTTTTATTACTCTTTGACTAAAATTCTTATAATTTACAATGTATGCTCATGAATTAATTCTATTGGAGTACTAAACACATTGCTTACAAATGATCTGCTATGTTGTGTCCTGAGAAAACTTGGCTTTCATCACCACTAATCCTGAATAAATTGGCAATTTATATTCCTTACTTATTGTTAAACTTTATTATTTGAATTTTAATCTTTTATCAAGCATTTAATCAAAGTTAGCAAAATCCTTGCATATTCAATAAACCATGCCTACAAATAGGTTGATTTATACTTTTAGAATGCAAGAAGAAAATAATGTCAATTTATTGTATGATGTAAATGTGTATAGAACTGCATTACGTACATTTTAAAAATGTCACCCATTAATGGTAAAGCTTTCGTGAGTAGGAACAGAAACACACACACACACACACACACACACACACACACACACACACACACACACACACACACACACACACACACATTGAATCCCACAGGATAAAAACTAAACCCATTGTTTCCAACAAGATAAATCTAAAAAAGAACTGTCCCCCACAAAAAATTGAAAATATACATTAAATTGCCTTAACCCCTCACATAAAGACTGACCTTTCTGAGATAAGTGCTCCCAGTCCCTCTCTGCCCTCAGCCATGGCAGTCCAGTAGCAGCCTTAGTACAGACTCCAGTCAAGAGCACTGTGTTAGCTGGTGGGATATTGGTTGGCTGCTGTCATGCCACAAGTCTAGCGTTTTTACAGGGACCCAGCATCAGCCACAATGTGCCCCCAAGCTGGTCCTGACCCTGTGCTCCCTTCAAACTCGGCTCTCTGACTGCGGCTCCAGCTGAGTTGAGGCTGTCACATGTGACAGCCTCATTAAATAAGAATCAGCAATAGCCAATATCTGATTGGCTATTGCTGTCACAGTGACAGCCTACAGAGACAACCTTGGTTTCAGTTAGCTGCAGCTGCTTCTCTTCGGTGCGGGTAGTCAGTAGGAATCAGCTTGAGTCTTAATGGCTGCTGCTGGCTGCAGGGGAATACACATTGCAATTTACTGGTCAAGTGTATGCAGTTGACTGATCGACGCTTTGACCATCCCTGGCATATTGGGTCTTTCTAAGATATATATAAAATTAACTTAGAAACTTATATACTGTAATAGTCAATGCAAATATAATCAGTTCACAATTATACACCCTTGTGGTCAAAATGGAGATGAGTGCAACATGTTATGGCAAATTGCTTTCTATGAAATAAGACAAATTAGTAGCAAAGTAGTGCGTAGTAGTAAGTGACATATATCATCATGATTTTCACATGTCATGCCTCATACCAAATTCAAAAAGTATATAGGGCCTGACTCAGAGATGTATGCTAATCCACTACTGTGCAGAAATATGCAAATGTTTCAGCTGTTTCAGTTTCGGTCACAGGTCAGTCCATTATGGAATTTCTGAGTAGCCCTATGGCTGCACAACATGGCCGCAGGAAGTATGACGCCAGAAACATTGCAGATGTGTAGGGGTTGTCAGTATCACATAGATTTTGCTCTATATTAATGCCAAATTGTACTTTCTTTAATGAATACATAGGAGACACTGGGGTATATTTACTAAGCTCCCGATTTTGACCGAGATGCCGTTTTTTCTTCAAAGTGTCATCTCGGTTAATCTCGGTCATTTACTAAACACTAATCACGGCAGTGATGAGGGCATTCGTAATTTTTTGCTAGTTCAGGTAAAAAATTACGAATGAATACACCATCGGTCAAATTACGCCTGTTTAGATATGAATCTCGGTCATTTACTAAGAAGTGCAAAGCAAAAAAACACAAAACACTGCCGTGAAAAATTACAACTCGTAAAAAAGTCCTAAAAAAAACAGACCTGCTTTTTTTTTCCGTGATTTGAGATGCATGCAGGGATCCATGAGATCCGTGCATGTATATCAGTGGGAAGGGGTGGGAAAGTGCTTATTTTTGCCAAAAAAATTGCGTGGGGTCCCCCCTCCTAAGCATAACCAGCCTCGGGCTCTTTGAGCCGATCCTGGTTGCAGAAATATGGGGAAAAAAATGACAGGGGTTCCCCCATATTTAAGCAACCAGCATCGGGCTCTGCGCCTGGTCCTGGTCCCAAAAATACGGGGGACAAAAAGAGTAGGGGTCCCCCGTATTTTTAAAACCAGCACCGGGCTCCACTAGCTGGACAGATAATGCCACAGCCGGGGGTCACTTTTATACAGTGCCCTGCGGCCGTGGCATCAAAAATCCAACTAGTCACCCCTGGCCGGGGTACCCTGGGGGAGTGGGGACCCCTTCAATCAAGGGGTCCCCCCCCCCAGCCACCCAAGGGCCAGGGGTGAAGCCCGAGGCTGTCCCCCCCCATCCAATGGGCTGCGGATGGGGAGGCTGATAGCCATTTGTGATAATGAAAAGATATTGTTTTTAGTAGCAGTACTACAAGTCCCTGCAAGCCTCCCCCGCATGCTGGTACTTGGAGAACCACAAGTACCAGCATGCGGCGGAAAAACGGGCCCGCTGGTACCTGTAGTACTACCACTAAAAAAATACCCAAAAAAACACAAGACACACACACACCGTGAAAGTATAATTTTATTACATACATACACACATACATACATACTTACCTTATGTTCTCACGCAGGTCGGTCCTCTTCTCCAGTAGAATCCAAGGGCTACCTGTTGAAGAAATTCTACTCACCAGATCCATGGGTCCAGGCTCCTCGGCAAATCCAGGGTTAATCCACGTACTTGAATAAATAAAAAAAAACGGTGTCCCGACCACGAACTGAAAGGGGACCCATGTTTGCACATGGGTCACCTTCCCACGAATGCCAGAAACCCACTTTGACTTCTGTCTAAGTGGGTTTCTTCAGCCAATCAGGGAGTGCCACGTTGTAGCACTCTCCTGATCAGCTGTGTGCTGCTGTCCTCACTGACAGGCAGCACGCGGCAGTGTTACAATGTAGCGCCTATGCGCTACATTGTAACCAATGCTGGGAACTTTCTGCTCAGCGGTGACGTCACTTTAGGTCAACCGCAGGGCAGAAAGTTCCCATCATTGGTTACAATGTAGCGCATAGGCGCTACATTGTAACACTGCCGCGTGCTGCCTGTCAGTGAGGACAGCAGCACACAGCTGATCAGGAGAGTGCTACAACGTGGCACTCCCTGATTGGCTGAAGAAACCCACTTAGACAGAAGTCAAAGTGGGTTTCTGGCATTCGTGGGAAGGTGACCCATGTGCAAACATGGGTCCCCTTTCAGTTCGTGGTCGGGACACCGTTTTTTTTTATTTATTCAAGTACGTGGATTAACCCTGGATTTGCCGAGGAGCCTGGACCCATGGATCTGGTGAGTAGAATTTCTTCAACAGGTAGCCCTTGGATTCTACTGGAGAAGAGGACCGACCTGCGTGAGAACATAAGGTAAGTATGTATGTATGTGTGTATGTATGTATGTAATAAAATTATACTTTCACGGTGTGTGTGTCTTGTGTTTTTTTGGGTATTTTTTTAGTGGTAGTACTACAGGTACCAGCGGGCCCGTTTTTCCGCCGCATGCTGGTACTTGTGGTTCTCCAAGTACCAGCATGCGGGGGAGGCTTGCTGGGACTTGTAGTACTGCTACTAAAAACAATATCTTTTCATTATCACAAATGGCTATCAGCCTCCCCATCCGCAGCCCATTGGATGGGGGGGGACAGCCTCGGGCTTCACCCCTGGCCCTTGGGTGGCTGGGGGGGGGGACCCCTTGATTGAAGGGGTCCCCACTCCCCCAGGGTACCCCGGCCAGGGGTGACTAGTTGGATTTTTGATGCCACGGCCGCAGGGCACTGTATAAAAGTGACCCCCGGCTGTGGCATTATCTGTCCAGCTAGTGGAGCCCGGTGCTGGTTTTAAAAATACGGGGGACCCCTACTCTTTTTGTCCCCCGTATTTTTGGAACCAGGACCAGGCGCAGAGCCCGATGCTGGTTGCTTAAATATGGGGGAACCCCTGTCAATTTTTTCACCATATTTCTGCAACCAGGATCGGCTCAAAGAGCCCGAGGCTGGTTATGCTTAGGAGGGGGGACCCCACGCATTTTTTTTGGGGATTTTACATTGTTTAATTAAAAAAAAAAAAATAAGAACCCCAGCACGGATCACACAGATCCGGCCGAGATTGATTGTAAAAAAAAACGGCAGTGTTTTGCTAATCACTGCCGTAAAAATAGGTAAAAAAAAAAACGAATGACATCGACATCGGAAGCAAAGAAAAATACGAATACGACAGCTTAGTAAATCCATCGTAATCAATTCAAAAAGTTGCAGTTTTACACTGTCGATGTCATTCGTGATTGAACTTTGACCTATTTTCGGAAATTACGAATCTTAGTAAATATACCCCACTGTATCTACTTTCTAATACATTTTCCAGTACGTAATACATTCTTATTAAGAATATATTTTGATGTCTTCCAAAGCACAGTAGTACAGCTGAGATGTTATGCACACCAGTGCCTGCAGGAAAGTACTGGTGTCAGAACTGTTATGCACTCCAGTGTCTGCAGGAATGTACTGGTGTTTGAACTGTTATGCAAAACAGATGGACTCACAGACAAACTGGGGGATATGACATAACGTACACAGAAGGTGATAGGGTAACAAAATACACACAAAGTGAACAGAGAAGCCCAGAGGCTAAGGAACTGGGTATCTCCCTTGTATTAGAACTGCTTCAGATGGAAAAAACAAGATGTTGTGTTTTAATACGTAGAGAACCCGAAATGCTGTTGCTAAGGGCAACAGCAAAACCCTAAAGGGTTACCAACGGGTGTGGCAGTAAACTCCTTGGTCAGAGATGGAATGATAGACACAAGGAGAATCTCCACAATCCTAATTCTCACTTGCAGTGCACAGGTTTTAGCTTACTGCCACTAAACTGACCCCTGACACCTAGCACAGTGAGACAGGATTAGACAGGCAAGTCTTAGAATACAGCCGCAAACTTGCTAAGTTCACAGAGTAGTAACAGAACCCCAGCAAGCTAAACGACTGACTCCAGTCTTACTGCTAGGTCTGGATTGGCAGAGTGTAATACCAAATCCCCAGGCCTATTTGCAGTAAGCAACAAACAAATACAAAGCTACACAGTACTGGCTAACTTTCATGAACTGACTAACCAACAAAGATTCAGCAGCATCTGCTTACCCTGAAAAGAGGCCTTATAAAGCAGGTGCTGTCCACGCCCCACTCAGACCTCACAGACTGTGAGCACAAAAACCAGCACCGGATCCCCTGCCGTGCACAGAGCCTATAACCACTGCACAGCAAAAGACCCGAACCGGAGTATCAGCTGCGCTCAGGTTACTCCACTAGCACTTGTCTCCCGGTTGCCATGACGACGTGGCAGCACAGGGCAGGAGACCCTAACAGTACCCCCCCTCTGACGAGGGGTCAAAGAACCCCTACCACCGGGTTTATCGGGGAACTGCGAGAAGAAAGAGCGTATCAGTCTGGGGGCATGAAGATCACAACTGCGCACCCACGACCGCTCCTCCGGGCCATACCCCTTCCAGTGCACCAAAAATGACAGCCGACCCCGAACCACCTTGGAGTCAAGAATCCTTTCAACAACAAACTCCCTCTGGCCACGTATCAGAAGAGGGGAAGGTCTTCCACTGGAAGAAGGATTACTAATCGCCCGTTTTAAAAGGGAACAATGAAATGTTTTATTGATACCCAAAGAACGGGGCAGATCTAACTGAAATGCCACCGGATTGATAACCCTGGTGATCTTATAAGGGCCGATGAACCGGGGCCCTAACTTATGAGATGGCTGTCTCAACTTCAAATTCTTGGTAGACAACCAGACGAAGTCTCCTAATTTGAAGCTGCAGGGTCTTTTCCGCTTATCAAAAACCCTTTTGGTCACTAATGACACAGACACAAGGGCTTTCTTCACTTTCCGCCAAATACCTTTAAGGACCGAAACCACAGAGAAACCACCAGGCGTGGAGTCCAGGGGGTCAAAAGAATTGGCCTTAGGATGATGCCCATACACACAAAGGAAGGGAGAGATCCCTGTAGCAGAGTGAGCCGCGTTGTTATAGGCAAACTCCGCCATGGACAGATGAGCAACCCAGTCAGTCTGACACTTGGAGACATAACACCTGAGGAACTGCTCCAAGGACTGGTTCACCCTTTCAGTCTGCCCATTAGACTGCGGATGGTAGCCTGACGACAAGCTGACAGAAATCTGGAGATCGGAACAAAATGCCCTCCAGAATTTGGCCACAAACTGGGATCCGCGGTCAGAGACCACATCAAGTGGCAACCCGTGGAGACGCACAACATGCAGCATAAATAATTCAGACAGGCGTCTGGCTGATGGCAGCCCAACCAGTGGAACGAAGTGCGCCATCTTCGAAAACCTGTCAACGACAACCCAGATGGCTGTCATCCCCGAGGATTTGGGCAAGTCCACCACAAAATCCATTGAAATATGGGTCCATGGCTTAGATGGGATAGAGAGTGGATGTAATGGGCCAACAGGAACCCCTCTAGGAGTCTTATTTCGGGCACAGATGTCACATGCCCGAACCCACTGATCCACATCCTTAGCCACCGAGGGCCACCACACCGCCCTAGATAGCAACTCCCGAGTTCTGGCAATACCCGGGTGACCTGCCGACTTCTTGGCATGGAATTCCAGGAACACTCGCTGTCTTAACCTAGGAGGCACAAACAAAAGACCTACCGGAAGGTCTGGAGGAGCCTACTCCTGTGCTCTAAGGACTAATGATAAGAGGTCCTGGGTAATGCCCACTTTAATACATGATGGGGAAACAATGGGCAACGGCTCCTCGGTGGTCTCCTGGATTGGAGCAAAACTCCGCGAGAGCGCATCAGCCTTGATGTTTTTTGACCCAGGGCGATATGTTATCAAAAAATTAAAGCGAGCAAAAAACAAAGCCCATCGTGCCTGCCTGGCATTGAGACGCTTCGCTGACTCTAAATATGCCAGATTCTTATGGTCAGTGAGAATTGAGACCACAAACTTAGCCCCCTCAAGCCAGTGTCTCCACTCCTCGAGTGCATCCTTAATAGCCAACAATTCCCGGTTACCCACGTCATAATTCATCTCGGCAGGCGAAAATTTACGGGAAAAGTAAGCACAGGGATGAAGGCGATTATCAGACACTCCCATCTGAGAAAGCACTGCCCCAATACCCATCTCAGAGGCATCCACCTCCACCACAAAAGGACGCTCTGGATCTGGGTGTCGCAGCACCTTGGCCGAAACAAATGCCCTTTTGAGACGGGCAAAAGCCACTTTAGCCTCACAAGACCAGTGAGCAACATCCGCCCCTTTCTTAGTGAGTGCCACCAAGGGCGCCACTATAGACGAAAATCCAGCGATAAATCGTCTATAAAAATTCGCAAAGCCCAGGAAACGCTGAAGCGCCTTCAAACTAGTGGGCTGCACCCAATCCTGGACTGCCTGTACCTTGGAACCCTCCATTTGGAAACCTTCTGGGGAGATAATATATCCTAGAAATGCGATTTGCTGAACTTCAAATTCGCACTTCTCCAGCTTCGCCCCAAGCCGGTGGTCTCTGAGTTTCTGGAGGACTAAGCGTACATGCTTCCGATGTTCCTCCAGGGAATGGGAGAAGATTAGGATGTCATCTAAGTATACAACTAAGAATCTATCCAAATATTCCCTGAGCACATCATTCATGAAATCCTGGAAGACTGCCGGGGCATTACAGAGCCCAAAAGGCATCACCAAATATTCATAATGCCCTGAGTGGGTATTAAAGGCAGTCTTCCATTCATCCCCCTCTCTTATTCGGATTAGATTGTACGCACCGCGTAGGTCAATCTTAGAAAAAATGGTGGCAGTACGAAGTTGGTCAAACAAGACCGAAATGAGAGGCAGTGGGTATGAGTTTTTAATCGTGATACGGTTCAATTCCCTGAAGTCGATGCAGGGTCGCAACGAACTGTCCTTTTTACCCACGAAGAAGAACCCCGACCCAACTGGAGTCTGTGAAGGTCTGATAAATCCCTTAGCCAAGTTCTCCTGAATGTACTCTGCCATAGCCTGAGTCTCAGGACGTGACAGGGAGTACAACCTGCTCTTGGGAAGCTTAGCATTTGGCAACAAATCAATGGCACAGTCATAGGGGCGATGGGGAGGTAGTACCTCTGCAACTTTTTTGGAGAACACGTCCGCAAAATCTGCATAACACCCTGGCAATCCTGGCAAACTTAGCTGCGAGAGCCGGACTGGAAGGCTCAAGCAACTCCTGAAACAATCAGTACCCCAACTAAGAATCTCCCCAGAGACCCAGTCAAATTGAGGATTGTGGGCCCTTAACCAGGGTAACCCCAACACCAATGGGGCAAAAGTACAGACAGTCACATAAAAGGACAATTTTTCAGAGTGTGTGGCTCCAATAAACAAAGAAATCTGGCTAGTGCAAGAGGTAATTTTACCTTGGGATAATGGTTCCCCGTTTAACCCACAAATCTCAATTTCCGATGCCAAGGGTACTAAGGGAACAGAGTGTTTCAGGGCGAATTGGCGGTCCATAAAAACCCCGTCGGCCCCACTGTCCACAAAGGCCTCAGTCTTGACAGTTTGACCGAGGATCTTCAAGGTCACCGGAATGATAAAAGTCCTCTTGGGAAATTCTGACTTCTGGCCTGACAGGATATTTCCCATCACCCTCAGGCCCTGAAGTTTTCCGGCTTTTCTGGGCATGATACTACCACATGACCTTTACTCCCACAGTACAAACACAACCCCTGCTGTTTCCTCCGCGTCTTCTCACGCGAGGAGAGGCGGGTAGCCCCAATCTGCATAGGCTCCTCAGAAAATTCCTCAGAGTCTGAGGTTCCCTTGGGAAGGAAGGAAATCTCAGTCTCCCTTTCAAGCCTATGCTCTCTCAGCCGTCTATCCACCCGGATGGATAACTGCATGAGCTGATCCAAGCTATCAGGCAAGGGATATTGTACCAGTTGGTCCTTTATCTGGTTAGAAAGACCTCTTCGGTACTGGTGTCTCAGGGCTGGGTCATTCCACTGGGTATCATGGGCCAACCTCCGAAACTCCGTACAGTAAACCTCAACTGGCCTTCGCCCTTGCTTAAGGATCGAAAGCTGAGCCTCGGCTGAGGCCGTCTTGTCAGGGTCATCATACAACATGCCCAGTGCGGTAAAAAAAGCATCAACACTTTTAAGCGACGGACAGTCAGGCTGCAACCCATATGCCCAGACCTGTGGGTCTCCTTGTAGCAAGGAAATCACTATGCCCACCCGCTGAATCTCCGACCCAGAAGACTGAGGCCTAAGCCGGAAGTATAGCTTGCAGCTCTCCTTGAAACAAAAGAACTGCGAGCGATCTCCAGAAAAACGATCCGGGAGATTTACTTTCGGCTCCTTAACCCCTGCAGGTGCTGCTGCTGCGGGAGCTCCGCCAGCAGCCTGGGAGGTGTGCATTTTAATGGACAAATCATTAAATTGTCGAGTCAGGACCTGCACCTGATCGACCACCTGTTGCAACGTATTTTGAGGGGTATGCTCCATATTCCCACAAAATTTCAACAGGAGTATTAGGCTGCTGAATATGTTATGCACACCAGTGCCTGCAGGAAAGTACTGGTGTCAGAACTGTTATGCACTCCAGTGTCTGCAGGAATGTACTGGTGTTTGAACTGTTATGCAAAACAGATGGACTCACAGACAAACTGGGGGATATGACATAACGTACACAGAAGGTGATAGGGTAACAAAATACACACAAAGTGAACAGAGAAGCCCAGAGGCTAAGGAACTGGGTATCTCCCTTGTATTAGAACTGCTTCAGATGGAAAAAACAAGATGTTGTGTTTTAATACGTAGAGAACCCGAAATGCTGTTGCTAAGGGCAACAGCAAAACCCTAAAGGGTTACCAACGGGTGTGGCAGTAAACTCCTTGGTCAGAGATGGAATGATAGACACAAGGAGAATCTCCACAATCCTAATTCTCACTTGCAGTGCACAGGTTTTAGCTTACTGCCACTAAACTGACCCCTGACACCTAGCACAGTGAGACAGGATTAGACAGGCAAGTCTTAGAATACAGCCGCAAACTTGCTAAGTTCACAGAGTAGTAACAGAACCCCAGCAAGCTAAACGACTGACTCCAGTCTTACTGCTAGGTCTGGATTGGCAGAGTGTAATACCAAATCCCCAGGCCTATTTGCAGTAAGCAACAAACAAATACAAAGCTACACAGTACTGGCTAACTTTCATGAACTGACTAACCAACAAAGATTCAGCAGCATCTGCTTACCCTGAAAAGAGGCCTTATAAAGCAGGTGCTGTCCACGCCCCACTCAGACCTCACAGACTGTGAGCACAAAAACCAGCACCGGATCCCCTGCCGTGCACAGAGCCTATAACCACTGCACAGCAAAAGACCCGAACCGGAGTATCAGCTGCGCTCAGGTTACTCCACTAGCACTTGTCTCCCGGTTGCCATGACGACGTGGCAGCACAGGGCAGGAGACCCTAACATGAGATTACCAATAGTGAAGCCTCCTGTAATGTGTATTAATACCGGACTTAGGGGGTCATTCCGAGTTAATCGCTCACTAGCTATTTTTTGCAGCGCTGTGAACAGATAGTCGCCGCCCATAGGGGAGTGTATTTTTGCTTTGCAAGCGTGCGATCGCATGTTCAGCCGAGCACTACAAAAAGTTTTGTGCAGTTTCTGAGTAGCTCAGAACTTACTCAGCCGCTGCGATCACTTAAGTCTGTTCTTGTCTGACGTTTATGTCAGACACCCGCCCTGCAAATGCTTGGACACGCCTGTGTTTTTCCAAACACTCCCAGAAAACCTTCAGTTGCCACCCATAAATGCCCTCTTCCTGTCAATCTCCTTGCGATCGGCTGTGCGAATGGATTCTTTGTAAAATCCATCGCTCAGCAACTATCTGCTTCATACCTGTACGACGCGACTGTGCATTGTGGTGCATACGCATGCACAGTAGTGACCTGATCGCAGCGTAGCGAAAAATCCTAGTGTGCG
Organism: Pseudophryne corroboree; assembly: GCF_028390025.1. Classification (NCBI taxonomy): domain Eukaryota; kingdom Metazoa; phylum Chordata; class Amphibia; order Anura; family Myobatrachidae; genus Pseudophryne; species Pseudophryne corroboree. The sequence continues at coordinate 416,984,542 of NC_086445.1, read as the reverse complement.
ATCAGGTTGGAATGACCCCCTAATGTTACCCATGCCTAATGCAGTTTGTGTTCTCTTATCACTTGTGGAAATTACTTTGTGTACTTACCCACTTACACCAATCTAGGGCAATCCAGCAGGTAGGTAATGGTCTCATACTGTCATATATCAAAAACACTTCGTAATTGTGGGGGTCATTCTGACCCGATCACACGCTGCACTTCCTCGCACCCATGAGGCGCGTCGTTGCCTGGTGACGGCGGAACCGGGCGGCAACTCACCGTTTTCGGGGAGTGGTGAGTCCAATGCAGGCGTGTCCAGGCGTTTGGAGGGCGGATATCTGATGTCAGTTCCGGGACCTGCATCGCTGGATCGATCGCACAGGGTAAGTAAATCATACCCTGGTCTTCTTTTACACTAAACTTTTTTTGCATAGCAGGGCTGCACAAGCGATCGCAGCCCTGCTATGCAGAAATACACTCCCTCATAGGCGGCGACTAGTTGATCGCACGGGCAGCAAAAAGTTTCTGCGTGCGATCAACTCGGAATGACCCCCTGTATCCTTGTAATTGTGTTATATCTGAGCTACAAAAGCTGCCTAGCCTTAGACCTTTTAGTTCAAGGTAATACTAGAATGACATATCTGGCACATGTTAAAAAACATAAAAAATTCCCTTTCATTAGCCATAAAGACAATTAGATATGGTGACATTTTGTGTATTCCACAGAATCCTGGATGAATTCTATTTCAATTAATTTCTCTATTATATTTGTTCTACAATGATTTTGCATATTTTGTGTAGTCTGTTCTTATTCCTTTATTGTTACAATAATTCTAAGGAACACAAGCCAGCAATGTTTACATTAGCTGTTTTAGCTTATGATGTGGAAAGAATATAGTACAATGTAATAAAGTAAATTCTAATCAACATCACATAAAGCAAATTTTGAAATCTTCACAAATTGCCTTCTGCTAGTAAAAGCTTTAGGGTGGATCAAATGAGCAGTTTCTTACCTGTTATTATATGTGCTGCAGTATAAAAGAGACAGATGTGAGGATGAATGAAAGTGAATGTACAAAATAATGGACAATCCCTTAATATCTGTCATGTAAACCGTACATTAACATAAGCTCTGGAGGATAATATTCTGTTAAATTAGAAATAACATGTACAATTGGAATATATCCTCCTCTTTATAGTCACATTATACTATCCTAATTTTGTTAAATGCTCTTACCGCAAAAGTTAACCTTTATTTAAAAGCTAGTTGAATATCTCTACTCTCATATATTGTTATATCCTTTCCCTAACTGATAGTACTTGAAACAAATTCTTGCTCATTGCTGAGGGTTTTACATGCCAATATGTAATCGTACACATGCAAAATAAAACAGAGTGGATTTGGTCATATTTTGATCAAAGCATGTAAGCTTGCAGCAAATGGTCAAGGGACCACACAGAGGCATCACCGGGTGTGGTGAAACCCGGTGCGCACTCAACACAACACACACCCCCACCACCACCCCACGTCATAGACACATCCACCGAAAAAGGGTGCATGGCCTAATTAAAAAGAACGTGGCCTCGCGAGGATCCGTGTTATGTCACTCTGGGTAGTGTCCAGCATCTTCAGAGATGCTGGCTTCCCCCGGAGACTTGGCTGTCGGCTGTGTGAAGTGGTGGGCCGGCTCTTCATCTATGAGAGAAGCCGAGTGCTGCAGGTGAATATCACACTGCAGCACTCGGCTTCTGTCACTGCAGAACAGCCGGCACTTTTTGATTCCGAGGGTGACACCCGGGTGCGGGCCCCGCACCTGGCTTGTGACGCCACTGGGACCGCAGTAATCTGCAAATCCCTAACCTAATATATATGCTCAGCAGACATTGCAGTTAAATGTAGTTGGCTCCCAGCTTCAGAGGGGAACATCTATACATGGCTGGCTTGTGAGCCACACCCAACTTGCCATATATATTTAGAAACTAAACAGAAAAGAAATATGCCCATGCTCGGGTTTACCCATATTGCACATGGTACCAGCTGTCTGGCAATATTAATGTCATATACAGATGTATCCATATACACCTTTCCCCAATTTAGCCATATGGCCTAATTAGCCATGCAATCAGGTGCGTTTTTCAACACAGGAGGGGGCCTGTGTGCAGACTCCGAGTGGGCCTCCTCCCTCTCCATGGTGCAGTAGACTCTGACATTGTGCCAGAGTCTACTGCGCATGTGCAGGTCTCCAGAAATTTTTTATTTGTCTTAAGATATGCTACTTTAATCTGCTACTTTATACAAATACTTTTGCAGGAAAAACAAAATTTGGAATTCATCTAATCACTATTCTTGGTGGAGCGTCTTTGTCATGCTAAGCATTTCGTGCCAAATGAAGCAAAAAGGGAAAGGTGTATGAGGACACATCTGTATGTATAAATTACAGAAAGACATTTTCTATTGTCACTAACAATAATATACTGCAAATCTGTATGTATGTAACAAAACAAAGGGGATATGGTCATATTTTGATCAATACATTTAAGCTTGCAGCCCAAGCTTATATAGTGAGGTGATCAGGATAGGGGTGCCCTCTACTGAAGTAGATGGGCACCTCCAAACACACAGCAGCTAGGAAAACAGCACACCAGTCTAGGTTTTTCGTGCAATCTAGCCTTGGCTAGTTTTATTGTATAGTACAAAAACAGAACATAATCTTAAATCTTAGCCCCTCTGGGCACTAACTAACCATAATAGATTCCCCTTTCTCAAAGTGGTAGGACCTAATGCCCCTACCGCAAACACAAGCATATGTACATTTCTTACATTCAGTAAAAAACAATGTCTCGTAACAGGCCTACTGCCTGTTTTACCAGGTAGTGAGACCATGCGTCAAGCCCTGACACATCTTACAGTATATCAGCCTTTTACAGGTGCAGGCATTGATTAGCCTGCTCTCAGGCTGAAGGCATAAAAACCCGAATTGGGCTTTATAGGTAGAGTCCTCCCTTCTTTCTCACACCCATGCTCCCAGGACCCCTTATCTGGCTTTTAGTAAAATCCCAAACTCTAATCAAGTCCATTTAGCAGAAAATACATAGGCCAGAATACTGGGCAAAATATCTCCCACGTAGTGCTTCTATCACTATTATTACTATTATTATCCTTTATTTATATGGTGCCACAAGGGATACTCAGTGGCCAGTACAGAGTACATAAACAAATGAGCAAAACAAGAAAACAGCACTAACAGTTCAAGACAGTATAGGGCAAGTATGGAATACCAGGGGTTAGGTGCCATCAAAGGGAGTAGGAATACAAGATAGTGTAATTAAGAGAAGGAAAGGCACATGAAGAGAGAAGGCCCTGATCGTGTGTGTGTGTGTGTAATTGCAGATGCATAGGGAGGCGGCACGTCACACAGCATGGCCTTGCGATGTCCTGGGCGGCCCCCAGCATGTGAGGAGATCTCTGAATAAGGTCCTATATCCTTCTTTAAGAATCATTAATATATTTAGAGTTCATTATAGTTAGAGATGTGCAGCGGACATTTTTCGTGTTTTGGCTTTAGATTCGGTTCCGCGGTCATGTTTTGGATTCGGACGCGTTTAGGCAAAACCACCCTTTCGGATTTTTGTCGGATTCGGATGCGTTTTGGATTCGGGTGTTTTTTTTTCAAAAACAGCTTAAATCATATAATTTGGGGGTAATTTTGATCCTATAGTATTATTAACCTCAATAACCATAATTTCCACTCATTTCCAGTCTATTCTGAACACCTCACACCTCACAATATTATTTTTAGTCCTAAAATTTGCACCAAGGTCGCTGGATGACTAAGCTAAGCGACCCAAGTGGTCAGCACAAACACCTGGCCCATCTAGGAGTGGCACTGCAGTGTCAAGCAGGATGGCACTTAAAAAAATAGTCCCCAAACAGCACATGATGCAGAGATAAATAAAAAAAATAGCGGGCCACTTTCGGCATTCAGCCACCGCGTGCCGAAGACTGGAGCGCCAGCAAACACTCCTGAACATGCCCTGCCATCAGCTGAAGCAAGAGGTGGTAACGAGGTGTAATTCAACCCTCTATATCCTTCAGAGGATGGAGGAGCAGCAAAAGGCCATTCAAGCCTATACATCTGCCTACGATATAGGCAAAGGAGGGGGAATGCACCTGACTCAAGCGCTGTGGAGAATGATTTCCATGTTGTGCAAGGTTCTCCAACCCTTTGAACTTGCCACATGTGAAGTCACTTCAGACACTGCCAGCCTAAGTCAGGTCATTCCCCTCATCAGGCTTTTGCAGAAGCAGCTGGAGTGATTGAAGGAGGAGCTAAAATGGACCGATTCCGCTAGGCATGTGGGACTTGTGGATGGAGCCCTTCATTTGCTTAACCAGGATTCACAGGTGGTCAATCTGTTGAAATCAGAGCACTACATTTTGGCCACCGTGCTCGATCCTAGGTTTGAAACCTACGTTGTATCTCTCTTTCCGGCAGACACAAGTCTGCAGATGTTCAAAGACCTGCTGTTGAGACAATTGTCAAGTCAAGCGGATCGTGACCCGCCAACAGCTCCTCCTTCATTTTCTACCGCCACTGGAGCTGACATGAAAAGGATAACATTTCCAAAACCACCCACTGGCGGTGATGCAGGGCAGTCAGGAGCAAGTGCTGACATCTGGTCCGGGCTGAAGGACCTGCCAACGATTACTGACATGTCTACTGTCACTGCATATGATTGTGTCACCATTGAAAGAATGGTGGAAGATTATATGAGTGACAGCATCCAAGTAGCATGTCAGACAGTCCGTACGTATACTGGCAGGAAAAAGAGGCAATTTGGAGTCCCTTGCACAAACTGGCTTTATTTTACCTAAGTTGCCCCCACTCCAGTGTGTACTCCGAAAGAGTGTTTAGTGCAGCCGGTCACCTTGTCAGCGATCAGTGTAGGAGATTACTCCCAGAAAATGTGGAAAAGATGATGTTCATCAAAATGAATTATAAATTCCTCCGTGGAGACATTTACCAGCAATTGCCTCCAGAAAGTACACAGGGACCTGTGATGGTGGATTCCAGTGGGGACAAATTAATACTCTTTGAGGAAGGGGATGTACACAGTGAAAGGGGTGAGGAATCGGAGGATGAGGATGAGGTGGACATCTTGCCTCTGTAGAGCCAGTTTGTGCAAGGAGAGATTGATTGCTTCTGTTTTGGTGATGGCCCAAACCAACCAGTCATTTCAGCCACAGTCGTGTGGCAGACCCTGTCGCTGAAATGATTGGTTTGTTAAAGTGTGCATGTCCTGTTTATACAACATAAGGGGTGGGTGGGGGGCCCAAGGACAATTCCATCTTGCACCTCTTTTTTATTTATCTTTGCATCATGTGCTGTTTGGAGACTATTTTTTTAAGTGCCATCCTGTTTGACACTGCAGTGCCACTCCTAGATGGGCCAGGTGTTTGTGCCGCCCACTTGGGTCGCTTAGCTTAGTCATCCAGCGACCTTTTTAGGACTAAAAATAATATTGTGAGGTGTGAGGTGTTCAGAATAGACTGGAAATGAGTGGAAATTATGGTTATAGAGGTTAATAATACTATAGGATCAAAATTACCCCCAAATTCTATGATTTAAGCTGTTTTTGAGTTCTTTTAAAAAAAAAAACCCACTTAAATCCAAAACGCATCCGAATCCGACAAAAATCCGAAAGGGTGGTTTGGCCAAAACGCGTCCGAATCCAAAACACGACCGCGGAACCGAATCCAAAACCAAAACACAAAACACGAAAAATGCCCGCTGCACATCTCTAGTTTGCAGGGAGGGTTCCTGATGTCAATTCCGGTCCCGGACAGGCTTAAGAGTTTGCAGCGGCTGAGTAAGTCCTGGGCTGCTCAGAGACTGCACAAAGTCAGTTTGTACAGCTCAGCTAAACATGCGTTCGCACACTTGCAAAGCAAAAATACACTACCCTATGGCCGGCAATTATGCGAATGCAGGACTGCAAAAAAAACCTTGCAAGCAAACAGGTCTGAATTAGCTCCCATGCATCTCCACTTGCAGAAATGTATCACTGCTACTGCTTATGGTGAGAAAGTAGTATAGGCTAATCTGGATAATTAGAATGCTCATTACATTTCATTTAATGTGTGCTCTTTGTACACATTATCTAGATTAGACCTTTTCTTTTCATACAATATTATTTTAGCTATTTCTTCTCAATTAATTATTTTTCTAACTGTGCTTAATGTCTTGCCACTTGACTAATGAATAAACTGTTTCCTACTCTAATAGGCAGTACACACTGGGCAATAATACTCAAAGATATGAACGATCTCGTTCATTAATGAACGAGATACCGTTCATATCTTTGAGTGTGGAGGCATCAGCGATGAACGATGCGCGGCCCCACGCTCATTCATTGCTGGTGCCCCGTCGCCTGTGCATGCAGGCCAATATGGACAATCTCGTCCATATTAGCCTGCACTTTTACGGAGCTGGGTGACAGGGGGATGTGAAGAAACTTCACTGCCCCACCGCCGCCGGGTCGCCTGTCGGCCGTATCCGCCCGTCGGGCAGCTCGGCGGCGGATCACTCAATGTGTAGGGCCCATTAGTTTAGGATAATTTCTTCTCAGCCTCTAATTCTATAGTACCTTCCTCATATTTTACTTTTACTTGCTGTACATCGTAATGTGATTGTTAATTTCACGGCCACTTTATATTATATGGCTTTAATATTTTATATTTGTCACTTATCCTTGTTTAATAGTAACGATTACCAAGTCTGTCTGCTATTACTTACAATGAGTAGTGTTAGTGAGAATTTATATGTACTAGCCTGGCAAATTGAAGTGAATTGCAAGGGGGCAGAGGGCATATTCGGCCTCCTGGCCTTCTTCAGGGTGCATCCACTTCCCTAAAGAAGTACAGGAGGCCGAATACATGCTGGAGTACACAGCTGCACTCTCCACACAGACATCCCACAATAGGACTGCAGCACAGCCACCCTAAGTCTCCTCGGCATCCAGTGCAGTCGAGCGTCCGAGAATCACCGCTGAGTACCTTGAGCTGCACGACCCACGTGACCACAACTCGGGGAATTCTTGCGGTAGCTGGCAGTCCCCAAAGCTGCCAGATGCAAGATAAAAACAACACACGTGTCACCATAGGAACCAGCGAGGACGGCGGACTAGCACCAGGGATCCCACAAGGATGATCACCCCCTGGGTGACATCAGAAGGGTAAGTTAGTGTAACTGGTGTGTACGGGATTCCGGACATCCAGCCACAACCCCTGTCTACAATTTCCAGCAGCACGCAAGCCCTGAAGCATTTCTAACCTGTCTAGCCCAACAACTGGTTTATCCTACACCAGCATGCAAGCGCTGGAGTAATATTGACTGGTTCTATACCAACTGACTAAAGTTACTTTCTTAACCTTGGAACTTTTATCATCCGATGCATCCGCTCAGTCACGTTTACACTGAAGCAACACTGCATTGTATAAACATTGTGTACCTATGTGTGTTTACCACTGTACTTTCCTTTTCAACTTGTGAATTGATTTTGTTTTAATACTGTACAAATACAATTGTTTAATCCATACACATTGTGTGGATCTCCATATACACATTCATGCACACAAGGTGAGCGCTCAACCTCCCCTGCAGTTATCAGTTTTAGAATGTACTTGATAAATAATAGCTAGAGGCATATTGGTTGCTGTGGAGAACTTTTTCACTTGTCCTCTTCAGAAGGTTTGATACATCTTCCGATATATCATTGTTTCTTTATCTTTATATATTTTTGCTGTTGTTTTGGATACTGTCCATGACTTTCAATATCTCCAACAATTTCTGATGGCTTTACAGGTAGAACATAAATATGTCCATCCTTTTTAGATGTTGTGTTTTTCTATGATAAGATAATATTTATAGGGCTTTTCACATTTTAAATAATATTATTTAAATGTCATCTTCCACATATTAGAACTTCAGAAACCCATACTAGAACTTAAGGCAGGGTCCAGCTCACAATCCACCATTCATTTTCTTCAGAAGTATCCCAGTGTTTACAGTGCAGGAGGACAGGAGTAATCCTGTATGTAATACCCTGGAACTGTAAGCACAAATCAACTGTGGCACTACAGGTGCCAGCATGACTTTAATAAAAGTAAAATGTTTGCTGGAGTTGCATAGCACTGAGCCATCAGCCTACAGCTTGCAGCACAGAAGGGGTTAACACCCCAACTCACAGTAAGACAGATCAGTCTGCAAAAAAAGCAAATGCAGGACTCTCCAAGTTGCAACTCAGGGCGGGAAATCCCAGATAGAATTTCTCCCTGGGAGAAAAAGGTTATAAAAGGCTGTCATGCAGGAGCAGCATGGTCTTTGCAGCCTGGTGTCTTTGCAGCTGGTGTCTTTGCAGCCCAGAAGCACGTGTGTTAGCTAGCAGAAACGTGGTGGATTAGATGGAAAGATGTAGCCCCAGTGAGGGCTCCCCACATGTTTAGGTGGGGAGAGATGCCAGCCACAGCAAGGCACCTGACAGAAGTAGACACCACAGTGTGAGGGCAGCAGTACTCAGAATCCAGTGAGAGGGTGATGCAGTGAGAAGAATGTGCCACAGGTGTGTCTCATGAGAAGAGGTATCTGGGGAGTGGTCGGAAGCCACGCGGCATGATTAGAAGCCCCCCATGGACAAGAGTCCTCGCTAGGACAGAGAGAGACGGTAACCTGGTATGTGTAGCACTACTGGTCACAGAATGCCCTGGTACGTAATGCTGTTTACCATATTCATGCCGCTGCAATTAAGTGATGCGCTGGAGGAGGTGCCCTGATATGTGGTCTAATGTAACCGTTATGCTTTGTGCTGGAGGAGATGCATTAAGAAGTTATTCCTGCTATATACCTGCTTTGATGTTAAAATAAACTTTATGCTGTTTATGAGATGGCCTGGCGTCCAATTCTTTATGCGCTGCACCGACACCTGTAGTCCACTCCCACAATGCAACTGTAATTAAACACCTGATTATTCAGGGGACCCTCTGGTATCTGTGCCTGAACCCATGACTAGCCGGGACAGAGTAAGTGTGATGCACTATATACAGTGACAGCGGTTGTTGCATACCTAGTACCAGTGGGGTTTTACATGTACATAGCTTGAGATAAAATCTAGATTTAAGCAAAGGACAGCTCTCCCGATAAGAAATTGCTCTGGCTATGCCATTTTGCTGTAATAAAAGCTTACTTGATTTGAAGAAATTCAGTTTCTACTGGTCACCTGAAATCTACAGTGTAGTGTTAGAAGTGGGATCAGCTTGGTCCTGTTCCAAAGATCTTAAACAGATCATTATGGAGGCAATGGTGTAACAGCAGTAGGCAGTGGCAATGGCTCCAGTACTCCCCAAAGAAAAGCCCTTGGTGACCAGGCCTTCTTCACTAATTTTGAAAGCTGGTGCAAAATTTGCTGATTAAAGCAGCAAGTTAAAACAGAAGTGTTAAGATGACACCTTTCTCTTTGGAGAGGAAGAAAAATAAAAGGTGTCTACAAAGTTTTTGCTGATAAATGTGTTTATGAAACAATGTGTCATCAAGTTGTTTTTTTAAATAGAAAACAATTGTTTAAACCGGCTTCACTACTTTTGCAAAAGCAATTAAAGGGACAGTTACTGTGATACATGCTGGTAATTGCAGTCTCGTGGCTCATGTGTTAAGTAAAGTGTTTTGTTGTGTTGAGAATACTTTTGAAAACTAAAACTTTTCCTGTATGCAAATAAATGCTTCCAGAAGGGGACTGTTGTTTAAGTTTGAAGCTGTAAAGCTGCAAATCCAGATATGGGGTCTACAAAGGGGTGTAGCGAGGATGGCTCCGGTGGAACACAAGCTCCGGGTGCCAAAAAAGTTAGAGAGCGCGCTGCTGCCCACCGCCCCCTTCCCTTAGCCCACTGTACTGGCAGCCATAGGACAGGAGGAGGAGAAGTTGAGGGGCTAACACTGACTTAGACTTGGAGACTAGGTAGGGAACAGGGCAGGACTGAGGTGACAGCAGGAGACACTGACAGCTGGCATATGCCGGGTTACTTCTGTCCTGCAGCACCACTCTCTGCCCCTGCTGCCGAAACACCTCTCTCTTCCTGAAAGCAGCAGCATATGTCTCTACTTCAAATGCTGCTGCAGATCTCTATGCCCTAGCTGCTGCACCACCTCTTTCTGACCTGGCTTCAGCAGAACGTCTCTCTGCCCCCCGGCTGCTGTAGCACCTCTCTATGTCCGGGTGCTGTAGCACTTCTCTCTACATTGATGCTGTGGAACATCTCTGCCCCAGCTGCTTCTGCAGCACCTCTCTCTGCCCCAGGAGCTGCAGCACATCTCTCTGCCCCAGTTGCTGCAGCACATCTCTCTACATTGATGCTGCAGCACCTCTCTCCGCCCCTGCTGCTGCTGCAGCACCTCTCTCTGCATTAGAAGCTGCAGCACCTCACTCTGCCCCTCAGGCTGCTGCAGCACAGATCTCTCTGCCTCTCAGGCAATTCTTGGACATTATTTTCAATGAAGCATAGTGGGATTTTTAAGTCTGGGGTGGCAGTTTTAGGGTATTATTTTCATTGAGGCATTGGGAGAGGGGATTATTAAAGGGAGGGGGGGCAGTTTTTGTCCATTATTTTCCTTGAGAGATTGGGAGGGCTTCAGGTCTGTGGGGGGGGGGGGGTCACACCTGGGGCATAATTTTTTATTGAGGCATTGGGAGATTATCATATATGGGGGGGCAGTTTTGGGCCCGATTCAGTAAGGATTGCAGATTCTGCTAATTAGCAGAATTTGCAATCCATGAAATCGCATGCTGGGGGCCGCCCATCGCAGGGCAAGGCTGCCCAGCATGCTGACCGCCGCTCCCCCCCCCCTTTATCAAGCAGAAACTGCGACTGCATCACAATTTCTGCTTGATAGCAGAAATTAGGGTTGCCTCCTGCAGGCGTATGTGACGTCATGCAGCCGCTGCGATCATGCCCACGCCACGCACCACATTTTGATGTCACTGTAACTCAATGCTCCGTCTCCATTTAGGAAACGGAGCGTTGCAGCCCGCTCTGTGAACACCTCTACCTGATTGACAGGCAGAGGCATTTGCATTTTCTGCAGGCGTATCCTTTATGGTTTTTTTTTGCTTATTGCGATCCAACCCTGAATCTGTCCCATAGCCATTACTTATTGTATCTCTGGTAAAACCATGTAGTGCATTTTCTCAGCATGGCTTCATAGAAAACAGCATCTGACACATTGTTGATAAATGTTTTTTTTTTTTATTTGCTTTCAATGTTCCATTTGAATAGACGATAATGTATCTGTTGTTCTATTTGCTGCCTGCTATAACTCATGCATGCATCAGTTGTTTTGAGGTTGCCAGAAATGCATTTCTGCTTGAAATTGATTTACTTCTATTCAGAACAAAATTGGCATAGTTTACATTGCAAATTCTTTCCCAGGAATGGAGTCTAATAGTTATCATTTTTGTGGCTCACTATACTGAATATATAGCTGTGTGATAAACTGATATTATAAAAGGTACAAGCTACTTGAAAATGTAAATACTATACATGAATGCAAAAAAAAAAAAAAGATTGATTCACTGCTTGTCGACACCATTGTAAATCTGTGTGTAACTAGCAAAGGATAGCATGTTGAATTTGTTCATGTTTTAATGAAAACATTTTACAGCCTAGGGTCAATGTTTCTACCCTACCATTCCTCTCTCATTTACATCTCTGACCTTATCTCCCTTTACACTCTCGCCCATCCTCTTCGCTCTGCTAATGCACGTCGACTCTACTGTCTTCTGATTACTTCCTCCCACTCCTACCTCCAAGATTTTTCACGTGCTGCTCCCATACTCTGGAATTCTCTGCCTCTCCCCCTCAGACCTCTCTACAAAACTTCAAACAGGCTCTCAAGACCCACTTATTAACCAAACCCAGCCAACTCTCAACCTAACCCTCTGTTCCATGCTCTCTGTCTACCCCATCTGTGTCACCCCTGTCTGTCTGTCCCTCCCCTTTAGAATGTAAGCTGTCATGAGTAGTGCCCTCTTCCCTCATGTGCTAATCCTTTTCTTTAATAATCTTCGACTGCCCCAAATCCTGCGGTTTTCTGCCACCCGATATTTTCTCCAGTGTCATCTGCTGATGTAGCTATGTTTATTTACCCTGTACTTGTCCTATATTGTCTTTGACTGTGAAGGTGGGTACACACTAGACGATGTGCTTGGTGTGCGACATCGCTTAGTATTTCCCCTTCCGGGCCAGGCCACCAGACGGCGGACATAAACACTGTGCAATTTCACTAATGATAAGGCACAGTGACGTCATGCCACAGCTGGAATGCAGCTTTGGATGATGCATCCAAAATGAGATGCATGCACGGCCGAGACCCAGGGTTGTTAATGGCCTGCAGGGCTGCGCATCGCTCGATGTCGGCGGTATACATACTGGACGATATAGTATATCTCTTAGGAGGGGGAAAATGAGCGATATAGTTCACTATATCGCTAAATGTGTACCCACCTTTAGTCACTGTTTTCCTGTTTTGACTATTTGTTTATGTACTTTGTAATTGGACGCTTCGGAACCTTTGTGGCGCCATATAAAGGATAATAATAATGATAATAATAATAATACTACTATATGTTTCATAAGCTTACCATACTGTCCCTTGAAACTGGGACACTCACGAATTACAAAGTTCTGTGGCTGGCTGACTTCATGCCTGTATTTGGTTTTAGTCAGCTACAGAACCTGTGTAATCCATGAGTGTATCGGTGTAAAGGGATACTATGGTAAGTATATGTTTTAAACAACATTAAATTGCATTTAAAATGCTCTCACTTGCCAGATCCAGAGGCAAGCATTCTAACTAATTGCCACTACATGGATGCAAACAATATTTGATATACATTTTTTTTATTTTATTTTATTAATACATACCTTTTATATAGCATTTTTTAGTGTACAACAAAACCCTAAACTTAGTGTATATATTTTAACATTGAAACTTTATATGAAGTACAGTAATTGCTTGGTTTTCTTATTCATATACAGCGTGTGTGTGCGTATATATATATATATATATATATATATATATGCAGTTGTGCTCATAAGTTTACATACCCTAGCAGAATTTGTGATTTTCTGGCCATTTCTCAGAGAATACGAATGATAACTCAAAAACTTTTCTTTCACTCATGGTTAGTGGTTGTGTGAAGCCATTTATTGTCAAACAACTGTGTTTACTCTTTTTAGATCATAATGACAACAGAAACTACCCAAATGACCCTAATCAAAGGTTTACATACCCTGGAGATTTTGGCCTGATAACATGCACACAAGTTGACACAAACAGGTTTGAATGGCTACTAAAGGTAACCATCCTCACCTGTGATCTGTTTGCTTGTAATCAGTGTGTGTGTGTATAAAAGGTCCGTGAGTTTCTGGACTCCTGAAAGACCCTTGCATCTTTCATTCAGTGCTGCACTGACGTGTCTGGATTCTGAGTCATGGGGAAAGCAAAAGAATTGTCAAATAATCTGTGAGAAAAGGTAATTGAACTGTATAAAACAGGAAAGGGATATAAAAAGATATCCAAGCAATTGAGAATGCCAATCAGCAGTGTTCAAACTCTAATTAAGAAGTGGAAAATTAGGGATTCTGTGGAAACCAAATAACGGTCAGGTAGACCAACAAAAATTTCAGCCACAACTGCCAGGAAAATTGTTCGGGATGCAAACAAAAATCCACAAATAACTTCAGCTGAAATACAGGACTCTCTGAAAAAAAGTGGTGTGGTTGTTTCAAGATGCACAATAAGGAGGCATTTGAAGAAAAATGGGCTGCATGGTCGAGTCGCCAGAAGAAAGCCATCACTACGCAAATGCCACAAAGCATCCCGCTTACAATACTCCAAACAGCACAGAGACAAGCCTCAAAACTTCTGGAACAAAGTCATTTGGAGTGATGAGACCAAAATGTAACTTTTTGGCCACAACCATAAACGTTACATTTGGAGAGGAGTCAACAAGGCCTATGATGAAAGGTACACCATTCCTACTGTGAAACACGGAGGTGGATCAATGATGTTTTGGGGATGTGTGAGCTACAAAGGCACTGGAACTTGATCAAAATTGATGGCAAGATGAATGCAACATGTTATCAGAAAATACTGGAGGAAAATTTGCACTCATCAGCCCGAAAGCTGCGCATGGGACGTACTTGGACGTTCCAAATGACAATGGTTCAAAACACAAGGCCAAGTCGACGTGTCATTGGCAACAGCAGAATAAAGTGAAGGTTCTGGAGTAGCCATCTCAGTCTCCTGACCTCAATAGCATTGAGCCACTCTGGGGAGATCTCAAACGTGCAGTTCATGCAAGACAGCCCAAGAATTTACATTAACTGGAGGCTTTTTGCCAAGAAGAATGGGCAGCTTTACCATCTGAGAAAATAGAGAGCCTCATCCACAACTACCACAAAAGACTTCAAGCTGTCATTGATGTTAAAGGGAGCAATACACGGTATTAAGAACTGGGGTATGTAAACTTTTGATCAGGGTCATTTGGGTAGTTTCTGTTGTCATCATGATTTAAAAAGAGTAAACACAGTTGTTTGACAATAAATGCCTTCACCCAACCACTAACCATGAGTGAAAGAAAAGTTTGTGAGTTATAATTCGTATTCTTTGACAAATGGCCAGAAAATCACAAATTCTGCTAGGGTATGTAAACTTATGAGCACAACTGTATATATATATATTTATAGAAATGTGGAATTGGTCGACACTCCTCTGATGAATTACAACTGCCGTGGTGCCATCCTTACAGCGACATGTAGGTACAGGTAGTCCATTAGAGAGGAATTGCTTTCTACCCACTCCCAATAGATAAAAACCAGGCGGCACTCAGCGGACTTGGTGAAAAAAGGTGAAGCTTTAGCGCATCAAAAAATGAAATAATGGCATAGCATGCTGTGTGCTGTGGAACAAACAAGAAAAACAGTGCTATGGTCTTACCTTATAAATGTTCAACGTGTATGTGGCTGTAGGTCCGCCGCACCATCATGCGGGAGCTGGCATTGGACGGGACTACCAGTAAGTTGCTGGACCAGGTGATCAGGAAGTGATGTCACCTGGTACCACGGCAACTGCAAGTGTCCCAACCTCCGCTGGTAACCCAATGGTGCTGGCGGAAGAAAGGAAAGTGTTTTGAAAATTAGTATATTGAATAAACAGTAATAGTGTGATTAAAAGTAACATGGTGATTAGTAACAAGTTGAGCCATACTGGTATGTGATAGATCGGTTAAAAACAGTGTGGTATATGCATGTTCAAGATCAGCTAGACCAAACTTTAACAAAATATGAGATATAGCATTATTATATAGTAGTATAATGATATTGATGAATATAATTAATATCGTGGCAGCTAATATTATTGTATCATATCGTAACTTTGGGGAGCCATAAAACTTACATGTAAATTGGGAGCATGAAATTCATATTACTCAAATCAACAACTAGTTCCAAGTCTGTGGACCTAGAGTAGATGTCCATAATGGGAGAGATATCACATAGGTATTACAAAAAAATGCTCCAAGCAATATGGTCATTAAGACCATTGGGGACTAATGATGACAGGTGATGTATCCATTTGATTTCCCTTTGTGCCATCAATTTTGCTCTATCGCCCCCTCGTGCAGAAATTGGAATATGATCCACTATAATGTACCTCAAATCATGGAGTTGATGTCGTGCATTCTTAAAATGGCGGGCAACCGGTTGTTCATTGTGTTTCCCTTCAATTGCTGCCTTGATGGCCGATCGATGGAGGGCCATCCTCTCTCTAAAGGTGCGAATGGTTTGCCCTACATAAATCAGTCCGCATGGGCAGGTGATTACATAAATAATGTACTGGGATGTACAGGTAACGTAATGACTAATTTTGAAGAACTTGTTGGACTTGGGATGTATGAAGAATGGGCCTGTGTCCATGTATTTATATGCCATACATGAAGGGCAGCGATAACATTGTAATTTTTGGGTGAAGATCCTTTTTTGGGTAACATCAGTTTTAACAAGTATACCCCGTAGATTTCGTCCTCTTAAAGCAGGGCATAATGGATGTATCCTTGAAACACGGTAATGATGGGTCCATGTTGACAATAGGCCAGAGGGCACGGGTGGCCCTGGTAATCACTGGGCTGGCTGTCGTGTACTGAGTAGGTACTCTATTTTTTGCTTGTTTCTTTATTGATCCAAATAATGTGGATCTGGGTATGTCCAAAACGTCCCTCTTTGTGGAATCCAGCTGACTTTTGTTGTACCCCCTTTGTTGGAAATGGAGGACAACATGGCTGAGTGCTGTTTCTAATTGTGTGCAGTCACTCGTGATTCTAGTGACTTTCAACATTTGGGACCTTGGGAGGCCTCTCTTGAGTGCTGGAGGATGATAGCTGTTATTCATAAGCAAATTATTGCAATCTGTAGGTTTATGATAAACTGATGTAGAAATTTTCCCATCTTTGATGTCTATCTGTACATCCAAAAAGTGTATGGACATCTGACTGAATTCAATGGATAATTTGATAGGAGTGTCACTGTTGATTTTGGCGCACAAATTAACTAGTTCAGTAGCACTGCCCGTCCAAAAGAGTAGGAGATTGTCAATATAGCGTTTGTATAATAGAATGTCGGATTGTACCACTTATGATCCAAAAAAGAAGATTCTTGAGCAAACATAAACACGTTTGCTTAACTTGAAACTACGTTTGTTCCCATAGCACACCCTGTGAGCTGGACATAATATTCGCCATTATGCAAGAAATAATTGTGGGTTAGTGTGTACTCCAGAAGTTTCATAAATAAAGGGATATTTAAACTCTGAAAATTATTAGAATGTAGAAAATGCTGCATGGCCTCCAATCCTTGTTGGTGAGGAATGACAGTGTACAAGCTCTGTACATCCATTGTACACATAATAGTGTTAGTCGGAAGTTGTGGTAAATCTTGTAACAAAAGTAAAAGTTGAGAAGTGTCCTTCAAATATGTGGCTTGCTCAATGACCAACGGTTGTATAAGTAAATCCAGAAATTGCAAAATCGGCTGTGTGAGAGATCCTCTTGCTGATGTAATTGGACAACCGGGTGGATTAAGTCTGTCCTTGTGTACCTTCGGTACTGTATACAATATTGGTGTAATCAGATACGGTTGTGTTAATGACTGTGCCAGTTTCGAATTGATGTGCCCATCAAGAGTAGCTTGCTTGAGAAAAGTGTTGATTTATTTTTTTTGTATGCTAACGTAGGATTACTACGTAATATCTTATACGTTGAAGAATCAGCTAGCTGGCGATCGATCTCCTTAATATATGTGCTTTTATCCTGTATAACGATGGCTCCGCCTTTATCCGCTGGGTGAATTGTGATATCTGTATAAGACGCCAGGTCCTTTATGTCTTGTTGTTCTTGTATGGAAATGTTGCGGTACATTCAAGGCTGCGCTTGATCATATTTGTTAATAGATTTGTCCAATAACGTAGAGAAAGATTTAATGGATGCATTATTCGATTGAGGGTTGCACGTAGATCTGGATGGGAGTTTAGGAAATTGTTCCTGGTCTGTGGGTGTCTGTTGATTTTGGTAAAATTCCTTAAGACGTAGACTCCTTGCGAAACAATTCCGTTCTACAGTCCATCCAAAACCATTTTTTGCGGGTTGGTGCAGATGAAAGATAAGCCCTTATTGAGGACTGCTTCCTCAGAGTCTGTTAGAACTCTGGATGAAAGATTGAAAATTATTTCCTTTTTCTGGAATATTATGGTAGTTTTCCAGATCCTTTGATTTTGCCTGCCGCTCCTTGTGAGCCAGGGCTTGGGGACTCCAGCCTTGTCCTGGTGGTAACCCCTAAAGTGTCATGTCTTGGTGATTTTGATCCCTCTGAGTCATTACACATAAAATCACTGTTAGAGTTGGAAAACTGTTTGCGTCGGGTAGAGCGTGATCGTCTGTCTTTCCAGGATTGAGAACGTTGGTGGTATCCTGCATGCCATACAGCCTCTAACGTTGGTGGTATCCTGCATGCCATACAGCCTTTAGGGGTGGTGGTATCCTGCATGCCATACAGCCATCGGTATACACGATTATCTTCATAATTGGTGGTTACTGTTTGAAGTTTGGATTTTTAAAAGAGATGAAGTCCCTCTAATAGTTGTTCACTTGTGCATTCAATGTGTCCCAAGTAGCGGCATGTTGTGGATCCTCCAGGACCGATTGATGGTCGATGGTGTATTGTGCGATGTTACTTTTGAATTTGTTTAGTTCTTAAACTGCCTCCTCGATAACGAGGAGCATGAGGTTCATACTACATTTGTTCAATATTGATATCCAACAATGACAAAAATCAGGATTATTCCACCCAATGGTTGGGGTGTTTTTCACCCTGAATCCCCTGGGGATGCGCTTGGCCCGATAATAGTTGGATAATGAGGTACCATGAAGTAAAAAGTCAACCTCTTTCTTCTCTAGTTGCAATAAAGTATGGTAGAGCTCATCAACCGTTATGCTGTCCTGATTAGATAAGATGTCTTCAGTACACCTTTACATGCTTCTATAATGAACAATAAGTTCCAAAACATATATTTTATTTTAAAATGTAATAAAATATGTAAAACAATGACAGTGTTAATATAAGTATGATTATCTCCAATACATCAGCCCTCTAACATATACAATGGGGGTCTGATTTAACATACATACATAAACACTTCTTCCGTGATATCCTCCTTCTAATATTGCAGATTGGAGGTCACATCAGAATGAGATAGAGTACCCAACGTGTTTCGTCTCACACAGAGACTTCATCAGGGGTGTATCTATAATGTCAGAACACAGTCATTTAAGAACAAAAAAATGTTTACACAAAATTGAACAATATAAATGTACAGTAATGGAATAATACAACCATATATGTATTGGAACATCATAAAAAATAGTCTCCTGGAGTACAGACGGAGGTGAAGAAATCAGAACAAAGAAGAAACAGGATCACAAACATACCTCAATAAATGTGCACACAGTACACAGGAATTAAACCAATATATGGTATTCGTGAACACTTTTATTTCTGAGCAGATCTCACGTTGTCAAACAATCAAATGTTTGTGCCTGTTGGAAAAGTATCCCATTTTAAACTTTCATATAGGCCAAAAAATAAACAGTAAGTATACAAAAATGTAAATATAACATAAGACTATTAATAATACCAGTCCCACATACCTGGTGATATCAGGAAAAAGCATATGATACCTGGAAATTGAAACTCACAGGAGAGTTTTTTTTATAAGATTCATAGAATGAATCAACCTAATGGGACAGTAACAATGTCCATGGTAACAATTCATCCAACCATTGAAAACATCAACAAGGATCCATTACACAAAATATATAGCTAAACCACATTTGGACCCATATTGGAAATATCATTGCATATACATATAGTTATATCCTACATACATGTGCTAAAAAAACACATGATAATTATTCCAGACCATCTATATAACTATTGAATACTGATCCGGAGCACATAAATAGCTGGTACTTTAAAAGTATATAACAGTCCCAAAGTTCAATAAATACAAATACCCTAACACATTCAATTGTGTATAATGGTCCACATTCAATACATGTAATACAGGACATTATAGTAGTATACAAGTGGGGTCAAAATCAAAACAGTATATCCCACACCTTTAGTGATAATAAATGTAATCTAATGCTTACCATCCAGTGTATTGTGTGGTGTCTCCCAGTTTCATGCATATTGGGCTGTGTGCACTAGCCCTCCTTTTATTCACATACCGGTCGTGACATCACGTCCCCTAAATGTGATAGGTGAATTTTTTACCTTAGAAATAACTGGGGAAAATCAACTTTCAACTATACATACATATATAGATATAGATAGATATAGATAGATATACACACACCATACCTCCCAACTTCTACAAAGTACAAAGCGGGACATTTGCACATGCCCGCCGAAAAAGAGGGCATGGCCTATGTGAAAGGGGCATGGCCTTGCATCAGAGACACGATTACGAGTCACACCCCCTTTTACCGTCACTGAGGGGGCATTTCCAGCGCTCTCTGAGCTGCTGGCATGCCCCCACTCCCGCTGTCACCTGTGAATAGACACTGTGCGCATGCGCACAGCGTCTATTCACTGCTGCTCTGCTAAGCAGGGCAGCAATGACAGGAACCTCCCTACCATGCCCCCCCAACCATGGGACACTGCGGCCTGTGGGTGGGACATCGGAACAGTCCCAAAAAAGGGGACTGTCCTGTGAAAATCGGGACAGTTGAGAGGTATGCACACACATATATTTAGTGAGACAGCACTCAGTGTCGAGATAGGGAGTGGTGCAGGGTCCAGAAATTACCACTCACTTTTTCCTAAAAGAAAAGAAGAAAACATAACCAGCACTCACATTTCAGAAGCAGCGTTCCATACAGTCAAAATGTAATGGCAGCAGCAGCAGCCCGACTTCCTTTTCAACCACAATCAATTGGTCTTCTGAGTCCCTGAAGAAGACCAACTGAATGTGGTTGAAACTGCTGTTGGGCTGCTGCTGCCATTACATTTTGACTGTATAGATCTTTAAATTTTTGTTCAAGTAAAATGCTGCTACTGAAATATTAGTGCTGATTCTTTTTTCTTGCAGGAAAAAGTGAGTGTTATACCGTTTTATATTATAAATGGGAGATGTTTATATCTGGTTTCTGACCTAGATGATTTAAAGGGATCCGTTCAATTTGTCAGCTGTCAGGATCCCGGGGGTCAGGATGCCGATGCCGGAATCCTGCCAGCCGGCAATGCCGCCAGCCGGAATATACCGGCGTACAGGGGCTATTTCCACTCGTGGGTGTCCACGACACCCATAGAGTGGGAATAGAACCTGTGGCAAGTGCAACTTGCCACCGAGCCCATAAGTGGACTCGTACTGCTCGCTCCGCTACCGGCATTCTGCCGGGCGAGACACCGCTGTTGGGATACTGACAGTCCCCACCCCGCCCGACGGGATTATGTATGTAATTCGATTTAAACCACTAGGAAAATTTCTGTTGGCATTAGTAAAAGTCAGTTAAGGGTTCCTGGTGGTATGGATGAAGAGAAAGGTTGGGCTCCATCTATTAGGCCCATATCGGGTCTTCACCCATTTGTTCCTGCACCTGTAGGAGACTGATATAAGGGCTGTCAGGGCTTTACTCAGGGTCTCACTTCCTGGAGGAACAGGCAGCAGGTTTTTTAGGAGACGTTGTGCTCTACTGATCATGAGTACTGTGCATATGCCTATGTTTTTAATAGGGGCATTAGGGCATACCATTTTTTTAGATAAATAAGGACTTGTAAGGTAGGTCTTCTGGTTAAACACTGTGTATTTTACTGGCAGCAGACACTGTGCACATAGCATACACAGGCTTGGGCCTGGTCACACAGGTACATACAGAAAAGAAACCAACAAACAAAAAAAGTCCTAGCACTTCTTGTGCTCAGCAATCAGTATGCCATGCTCTCCTGGCACAGCCATTGTCCACTGTCCCTGGCACTACAAGCCTGCATCATACTCCCTGGCCCCTAACGGGCATCAGTGTCCAGAACTCTGGGTGAATGGGACCATTCATTTATTGATTTTTTTGCCACAACACACACACACACACACACACACACACACACACACACACACGCACACACGCACACACACATACACAAACACACACACACCACAAGACCTCTGAAGGTGTCCTGTGGTATCCAGCTCCAAGACAATAGCAGCAGACTCTTATAAGTCCTGTAAGTTGTGTGGTGGGTTCTCATTAGCTCAGACTTATTTGTCCAGCACATCCCACAGATGCTCGATTTGTTTGGGATCTGGACAATTGGGAGGCCTAGTCAACATCTTGTTCACTTTAGTATGTTACGTAAATCATTCCTGAACAATTTTTACAGTGTGATGGGACACATTATCCTGCTAAAGAGGCCACTGCAGTCTGTACTTGGTCTGTATCAATGTTTAAATAGATGGTACATGTCAAAGTAACAACCACATGAATGTAAGGTCCAAAGTTTTCCATCAGAACATTGCTCAGAACATCACACTACATCCACAGGCTTGCCTTCGTCCCATAGTGCATCCTGGTGACACATAAGCACATGGCTATCCACATGATGTAAAAGAAAACGTGATTCATCAGATCAGGCCACCTTCTTCCATTGCTCCACAATCTAGTTATGACACTCACAGGACCATTGTAGTCACTTTCGGTGGTGAATAGAAGTCAGCATAGGCACTACTATTACGCATCCATTTATGCTGCAAGCTGGATTTCACAGTGTGTTTTGACACCTTAGCCAGGATTATATTTTTCAACAATGTGTGCTACAGTAGCTCTTCTGTGGGATCAGATCAGATAGGCTAGCTTCACTCCCTATGTGCATTAATGTTTGTCCTTCCTTGGACCAATTTTGGTAGGTACTAACCAGTGAATACCATACACCCCACAAGACCTGCTATTGTGGAGATACTCTGTTTCATTTGTCTAGCCATCACAATTGGACCCTTGTCAAAGTTGCTCAGATCCTTATGTCTGCCCATTTTCCTGTTTCCAACTCATCAGCTTCAATAACCAACTGTTCACTTGCTACTTAATATATCCCACCCCTTCACAGGTGGCATTACAACAAGATGTTAATCACTTTATCTGTATAGGCTGCATATGAACAAAACAGCAAGCTTGTGCATTTCATATACAGATGTGTCCTCATACATCCAGCCTAAATATGACATGCACCGCAAGATGCCTAGCATGAGTAAGCCAGCAGTTTCAAAGCATCTCTGCTAACGTCAGAAGTCTTTTTTTGACGAAAAATGCATCAGATTTTAGAGATGAGCGGGTTCGGTTTCTCTGAAACCGAACCCGCACGAACTTCATGTTTTTTTCACGGGTCCGAGCAGACTCGGATCCTCCCGCCTTGCTCGGTTAACCCGAGCGCGCCCGAACGTCATCATGACGCTGTCGGATTCTCGCGAGACTCGGATTCTATATAAGGAGCCGCGCGTCGCCGCCATTTTCACACGTGCATTGAGATTGATAGGGAGAGGACGTGGCTGGCGTCCTCTCCTTTAGAAATTAGATTAGAAGAGAGAGAGAGATTGTGCAGAGTCAGACAGAGTTTACCACAGTGACCAGTGCAGTTGTTGTTAGTTAACTTTTATTTATTTTAATATATATCCGTTCTCTGCTATATCCGTTCTCTGCCTGAAAAAAAACGATACACAGCAGCAGCCAGTCACACAGTGTGACTCAGTCTGTGTGCACTCAGCTCAGCCCAGTGTGCTGCACATCAATGTATAAAAGGCAAAGCTTATAATAATTGTGGGGGAGACTGGGGAGCACTGCAGGTTGTTATAGCAGGAGCCCCCAGGAGTACATAATATTATATTAATTTAAAATTAAACAGTGCACACTTTTGCTGCAGGAGTGCCACTGCCAGTGTGACTAGTGGTGACCAGTGCCTGACCACCAGTATAGTAGTATATTCATTGTTGTATGTATTGTATACTATCTCTTTATCAACCAGTCTATATTAGCAGCAGACACAGTACAGTGCGGTAGTTCACGGCTGTGGCTACCTCTGTGTCGGCAGTCGGAACTCGGCAGGCAGTCCGTCCATCCATAATTGTATTACAATATATACCACCTAACCGTGGTATTTTTTTTTCTTTCTTTATACCGTCATAGTGTCATACTAGTTGTTACGAGTATACTACTATCTCTTTATCAACCAGTGTACAGTGCGGTAGTTCACGGCTGTGGCTACCTCTGTGTCGGCAGTCGGCAGGCAGTCCGTCCATCCATAATTGTATTATTATTATAATATATACCACCTAACCGTGGTTTTTTTTCCATTCTTTATACCGTCGTCATAGTGTCATACTAGTTGTTACGAGTATACTACTATCTCTTTATCAACCAGTGTACAGTGCGGTAGTTCACGGCTGTGGCTACCTCTGTGTCGGCAGTCGGCAGGCAGTCCGTCCATCCATAATTGTATTATTATTATAATATATACCACCTAACCGTGGTTTTTTTTCCATTCTTTATACCGTCGTCATAGTGTCATACTAGTTGTTACGAGTATACTACTATCTCTTTATCAACCAGTGTACAGTGCGGTAGTTCACGGCTGTGGCTACCTCTGTGTCGGCAGTCGGCAGGCAGTCCGTCCATCCATAATTGTATTATTATTATAATATATACCACCTAACCGTGGTTTTTTTTCCATTCTTTATACCGTCGTCATAGTGTCATACTAGTTGTTACGAGTATACTACTATCTCTTTATCAACCAGTGTACAGTGCGGTAGTTCACGGCTGTGGCTACCTCTGTGTCGGCAGTCGGCAGGCAGTCCGTCCATCCATAATTGTATTATTATTATAATATATACCACCTAACCGTGGTTTTTTTTCCATTCTTTATACCGTCGTCATAGTGTCATACTAGTTGTTACGAGTATACTACTATCTCTTTATCAACCAGTGTACAGTGCGGTAGTTCACGGCTGTGGCTACCTCTGTGTCGGCAGTCGGCAGGCAGTCCGTCCATCCATAATTGTATTATTATTATAATATATACCACCTAACCGTGGTTTTTTTTCCATTCTTTATACCGTCGTCATAGTGTCATACTAGTTGTTACGAGTATACTACTATCTCTTTATCAACCAGTGTACAGTGCGGTAGTTCACGGCTGTGGCTACCTCTGTGTCGGCAGTCGGCAGGCAGTCCGTCCATCCATAATTGTATTATTATTATAATATATACCACCTAACCGTGTTTTTTTTTCCATTCTTTATACCGTCGTCATAGTGTCATACTAGTTGTTACGAGTATACTACTATCTCTTTATCAACCAGTGTACAGTGCGGTAGTTCACGGCTGTGGCTACCTCTGTGTCGGCAGTCGGCAGGCAGTCCGTCCATCCATAATTGTATTATTATTATAATATATACCACCTAACCGTGGTTTTTTTTCCATTCTTTATACCGTCGTCATAGTGTCATACTAGTTGTTACGAGTATACTACTATCTCTTTATCAACCAGTGTACAGTGCGGTAGTTCACGGCTGTGGCTACCTCTGTGTCGGCAGTCGGCAGGCAGTCCGTCCATCCATAATTGTATTATTATTATAATATATACCACCTAACCGTGGTTTTTTTTCCATTCTTTATACCGTCGTCATAGTGTCATACTAGTTGTTACGAGTATACTACTATCTCTTTATCAACCAGTGTACAGTGCGGTAGTTCACGGCTGTGGCTACCTCTGTGTCGGCAGTCGGCAGGCAGTCCGTCCATCCATAATTGTATTATTATTATAATATATACCACCTAACCGTGGTTTTTTTTCCATTCTTTATACCGTCGTCATAGTGTCATACTAGTTGTTACGAGTATACTACTATCTCTTTATCAACCAGTGTACAGTGCGGTAGTTCACGGCTGTGGCTACCTCTGTGTCGGCAGTCGGCAGGCAGTCCGTCCATCCATAATTGTATTATTATTATAATATATACCACCTAACCGTGGTTTTTTTTCCATTCTTTATACCGTCGTCATAGTGTCATACTAGTTGTTACGAGTATACTACTATCTCTTTATCAACCAGTGTACAGTGCGGTAGTTCACGGCTGTGGCTACCTCTGTGTCGGCAGTCGGCAGGCAGTCCGTCCATCCATAATTGTATTATTATTATAATATATACCACCTAACCGTGGTTTTTTTTCCATTCTTTATACCGTCGTCATAGTGTCATACTAGTTGTTACGAGTATACTACTATCTCTTTATCAACCAGTGTACAGTGCGGTAGTTCACGGCTGTGGCTACCTCTGTGTCGGCAGTCGGCAGGCAGTCCGTCCATCCATAATTGTATTATTATTATAATATATACCACCTAACCGTGGTTTTTTTATACCACCTAACCGTGGCAGTCCGTCCATTATTGTATACTAGTAAACTATCCAATCCATCCATCTCCATTGTTTACCTGAGGTGCCTTTTAGTTCTGCCTATAAAATATGGAGAACAAAAAAGTTGAGGTTCCAAAATTAGGGAAAGATCAAGATCCACTTCCACCTCGTGCTGAAGCTGCTGCCACTAGTCATGGCCGAGACGATGAAATGCCAGCAACGTCGTCTGCCAAGGCCGATGCCCAATGTCATAGTACAGAGCATGTCAAATCCAAAACACCAAATATCAGAAAAAAAAGGACTCCAAAACCTAAAATAAAATTGTCGGAGGAGAAGCGTAAACTTGCCAATATGCCATTTACCACACGGAGTGGCAAGGAACGGCTGAGGCCCTGGCCTATGTTCATGGCTAGTGGTTCAGCTTCACATGAGGATGGAAGCACTCAGCCTCTCGCTAGAAAACTGAAAAGACTCAAGCTGGCAAAAGCACCGCAAAGAACTGTGCGTTCTTTGAAATCCCAAATCCACAAGGAGAGTCCAATTGTGTCGTTTGCGATGCCTGACCTTCCCAACACTGGACGTGAAGAGCATGCGCCTTCCACTATTTGCATGCCCCCTGCAAGTGCTGGAAGGAGCACCCGCAGTCCAGTTCCTGATAGTCAGATTGAAGATGTCAGTGTTGAAGTACACCAGGATGAGGAGGATATGGGTGTTGCTGGCGCTGGGGAGGAAATTGACCAGGAGGATTCTGATGGTGAGGTGGTTTGTTTAAGTCAGGCACCCGGGGAGACACCTGTTGTCCGTGGGAGGAATATGGCCGTTGACATGCCAGGTGAAAATACCAAAAAAATCAGCTCTTCGGTGTGGAGGTATTTCACCAGAAATGCGGACAACAGGTGTCAAGCCGTGTGTTCCCTTTGTCAAGCTGTAATAAGTAGGGGTAAGGACGTTAACCACCTCGGAACATCCTCCCTTATACGTCACCTGCAGCGCATTCATAATAAGTCAGTGACAAGTTCAAAAACTTTGGGTGACAGCGGAAGCAGTCCACTGACCAGTAAATCCCTTCCTCTTGTAACCAAGCTCACGCAAACCACCCCACCAACTCCCTCAGTGTCAATTTCCTCCTTCCCCAGGAATGCCAATAGTCCTGCAGGCCATGTCACTGGCAAGTCTGACGAGTCCTTTCCTGCCTGGGATTCCTCCGATGCATCCTTGCGTGTAACGCCTACTGCTGCTGGCGCTGCTGTTGTTGCCGCTGGGAGTCGATGGTCATCCCAGAGGGGAAGTCGTAAGCCCACTTGTACTACTTCCAGTAAGCAATTGACTGTTCAACAGTCCTTTGCGAGGAAGATGAAATATCACAGCAGTCATCCTACTGCAAAGCGGATAACTGAGTCCTTGACAACTATGTTGGTGTTAGACGTGCGTCCGGTATCCGCCGTTAGTTCACAGGGAACTAGACAATTTATTGAGGCAGTGTGCCCCCGTTACCAAATACCATCTAGGTTCCACTTCTCTAGGCAGGCGATACCGAGAATGTACACGGACGTCAGAAAAAGACTCACCAGTGTCCTAAAAAATGCAGTTGTACCCAATGTCCACTTAACCACGGACATGTGGACAAGTGGAGCAGGGCAGGGTCAGGACTATATGACTGTGACAGCCCACTGGGTAGATGTATGGACTCCCGCCGCAAGAACAGCAGCGGCGGCACCAGTAGCAGCATCTCGCAAACGCCAACTCTTTCCTAGGCAGGCTACGCTTTGTATCACCGCTTTCCAGAATACGCACACAGCTGAAAACCTCTTACGGCAACTGAGGAAGATCATCGCGGAATGGCTTACCCCAATTGGACTCTCCTGTGGATTTGTGGCATCGGACAACGCCAGCAATATTGTGTGTGCATTAAATATGGGCAAATTCCAGCACGTCCCATGTTTTGCACATACCTTGAATTTGGTGGTGCAGAATTTTTTAAAAAACGACAGGGGCGTGCAAGAGATGCTGTCGGTGGCCAGAAAAATTGCGGGACACTTTCGGCGTACAGGCACCACGTACAGAAGACTGGAGCACCACCAAAAACTACTGAACCTGCCCTGCCATCATCTGAAGCAAGAAGTGGTAACGAGGTGGAATTCAACCCTCTATATGCTTCAGAGGTTGGAGGAGCAGCAAAAGGCCATTCAAGCCTATACAATTGAGCACGATATAGGAGATGGAATGCACCTGTCTCAAGTGCAGTGGAGAATGATTTCAACGTTGTGCAAGGTTCTGATGCCCTTTGAACTTGCCACACGTGAAGTCAGTTCAGACACTGCCAGCCTGAGTCAGGTCATTCCCCTCATCAGGCTTTTGCAGAAGAAGCTGGAGGCATTGAAGAAGGAGCTAACACGGAGCGATTCCGCTAGGCATGTGGGACTTGTGGATGCAGCCCTTAATTCGCTTAACAAGGATTCACGGGTGGTCAATCTGTTGAAATCAGAGCACTACATTTTGGCCACCGTGCTCGATCCTAGATTTAAAGCCTACCTTGGATCTCTCTTTCCGGCAGACACAGGTCTGCTGGGGTTGAAAGACCTGCTGGTGACAAAATTGTCAAGTCAAGCGGAACGCGACCTGTCAACATCTCCTCCTTCACATTCTCCCGCAACTGGGGGTGCGAGGAAAAGGCTCAGAATTCCGAGCCCACCCGCTGGCGGTGATGCAGGGCAGTCTGGAGCGACTGCTGATGCTGACATCTGGTCCGGACTGAAGGACCTGACAACGATTACGGACATGTCGTCTACTGTCACTGCATATGATTCTCTCAACATTGATAGAATGGTGGAGGATTATATGAGTGACCGCATCCAAGTAGGCACGTCACACAGTCCGTACTTATACTGGCAGGAAAAAGAGGCAATTTGGAGGCCCTTGCACAAACTGGCTTTATTCTACCTAAGTTGCCCTCCCACAAGTGTGTACTCCGAAAGAGTGTTTAGTGCCGCCGCTCACCTTGTCAGCAATCGGCGTACGAGGTTACATCCAGAAAATGTGGAGAAGATGATGTTCATTAAAATGAATTATAATCAATTCCTCCGCGGAGACATTGACCAGCAGCAATTGCCTCCACAAAGTACACAGGGAGCTGAGATGGTGGATTCCAGTGGGGACGAATTGATAATCTGTGAGGAGGGGGATGTACACGGTGATATATCGGAGGGTGAAGATGAGGTGGACATCTTGCCTCTGTAGAGCCAGTTTGTGCAAGGAGAGATTAATTGCTTCTTTTTTGGGGGGGGTCCAAACCAACCCGTCATATCAGTCACAGTCGTGTGGCAGACCCTGTCACTGAAATGATGGGTTGGTTAAAGTGTGCATGTCCTGTTTTGTTTATACAACATAAGGGTGGGTGGGAGGGCCCAAGGATAATTCCATCTTGCACCTCTTTTTTCTTTTCTTTTTCTTTGCATCATGTGCTGATTGGGGAGGGTTTTTTGGAAGGGACATCCTGCGTGACACTGCAGTGCCACTCCTAGATGGGCCCGGTGTTTGTGTCGGCCACTAGGGTCGCTAATCTTACTCACACAGCTACCTCATTGCGCCTCTTTTTTTCTTTGCGTCATGTGCTGTTTGGGGAGGGTTTTTTGGAAGGGACATCCTGCGTGACATTGCAGTGCCACTCCTAGATGTGCCCGGTGTTTGTGTCGGCCACTAGGGTCGCTAATCTTACTCACACAGTCAGCTACCTCATTGCGCCTCTTTTTTTCTTTGCGTCATGTGCTGTTTGGGGAGGGTTTTTTGGAAGGGCCATCCTGCGTGACACTGCAGTGCCACTCCTAGATGGGCCCGGTGTTTGTGTCGGCCACTAGGGTCGCTAATCTTACTCACACAGCTACCTCATTGCGCCTCTTTTTTTCTTTGCGTCATGTGCTGTTTGGGGAGGGTTTTTTGGAAGGGCCATCCTGCGTGACACTGCAGTGCCACTCCTAGATGGGCCCGGTGTTTGTGTCGGCCACTAGGGTCGCTAATCTTACTCACACAGCTACCTCATTGCGCCTCTTTTTTTCTTTGCGTCATGTGCTGTTTGGGGAGGGTTTTTTGGAAGGGACATCCTGCGTGACACTGCAGTGCCACTCCTAGATGGGCCCGGTGTTTGTGTCGGCCACTAGGGTCGCTTATCTTACTCACACAGCGACCTCGGTGCAAATTTTAGGACTAAAAATAATATTGTGAGGTGTGATGTGTTCAGAATAGGCTGAAAATGAGTGTAAATTATGTTTTTTGAGGTTAATAATACTTTGGGATCAAAATTACCCCCAAATTCTATGATTTAAGCTGTTTTTTAGGGTTTTTTGAAAAAAACACCCGAATCCAAAACACACCCGAATCCGACAAAAATAATTCGGTGAGGTTTTGCCAAAACGCGTTCGAACCCAAAACACGGCCGCGGAACCGAACCCAAAACCAAAACACAAAACCCGAAAAATTTCAGGCGCTCATCTCTATCAGATTTAAATGCACAAGCAGACTCTGCTGAATAAAATATGTGGCATGCCTTTGTGTGCGACTGTAGGTGTATCTGCATACAAAATGCTACGTTACAGTGCTTTCCAGGAGCTCACAACTAGGCATGACTAGAATGGCTGTTTAACTGCAACAACAATGTAGAATGACACATGTGTTGTTAACATTTTTAATTACATATAAATTAGAGATGAGCGGGTTCGGTTTCTTTGAATCCGAACCCGCACGAACTTCACTTTTTTTTCCACGGGTCCGAGCGACTCGGATCTTCCCGCCTTGCTCGGTTAACCCGAGCGCGCCCGAACGTCATCATGACGCTGTCGGATTCTCGCGAGGCTCGGATTCTATCGCGAGACTCGGATTCTATATAAGGAGCCGCGCGTCGCCGCCATTTTCACTCGTGCATTGAGATTGATAGGGAGAGGACGTGTCTGGCGTCCTCTCCATTAGAATAGAGATAGATAGATTAGATAGAGAGAGATTGTGCAGAGTCGCAGACAGAGTTAGTTTACCACAGTCAGTGACCAGTGCAGTTGCTAGTTAACTTTTATTTAATATAATATATCCGTTCACTTCTCTCTGCTATATCCGTTCTCTGCCTGAAAAAAAAAACGATACACAGCACAGTCAGTCACACAGTGTGACTCAGTCTGTGTGCACTCAGCTCAGCCCAGTGTGCTGCACAGTCATCAATGTATAAATTAAAAGCTTATAATTAATTGTGGGGGAGACTGGGGAGCACTGCAGGTTGTTAGCAGGAGCCAGGAGTACAATTATATTAATTAACAGTGCACACTTTTGCTGCAGGAGTGGTGACCAGTGCCTGACCACCAGTATAGTATTGTTGTATACTACTAATATCTCTTTAAATATCAACCAGTCTATATTAGCAGCAGACACAGTACAGTGCGGTAGTTCACGGCTGTGGCTACCTCTGTGTCGGCACACGGCAGGCAGTCCGTCCGACCAGAATTGTATTATTTATTATTATATACCTACCACCTAACCGTGGTTTTTTTTTCATTCTTTATACCGTCATAGTGTCATCCTAATTGTTACGAGTATACTACTATCTCTTTATCAACCAGTGTACAGTGCGGTAGTTCACGGCTGTGGCTACCTCTGTGTCGGCACACGGCAGGCAGTCCGTCCGACCAGAATTGTATTATTTATTATTATATACCTACCACCTAACCGTGGTTTTTTTTTCATTCTTTATACCGTCATAGTGTCATCCTAATTGTTACGAGTATACTACTATCTCTTTATCAACCAGTGTACAGTGCGGTAGTTCACGGCTGTGGCTACCTCTGTGTCGGCACACGGCAGGCAGTCCGTCCGACCAGAATTGTATTATTTATTATTATATACCTACCACCTAACCGTGGTTTTTTTTTCATTCTTTATACCGTCATAGTGTCATCCTAATTGTTACGAGTATACTACTATCTCTTTATCAACCAGTGTACAGTGCGGTAGTTCACGGCTGTGGCTACCTCTGTGTCGGCACACGGCAGGCAGTCCGTCCGACCAGAATTGTATTATTTATTATTATATACCTACCACCTAACCGTGGTTTTTTTTTCATTCTTTATACCGTCATAGTGTCATCCTAATTGTTACGAGTATACTACTATCTCTTTATCAACCAGTGTACAGTGCGGTAGTTCACGGCTGTGGCTACCTCTGTGTCGGCACACGGCAGGCAGTCCGTCCGACCAGAATTGTATTATTTATTATTATATACCTACCACCTAACCGTGGTTTTTTTTTCATTCTTTATACCGTCATAGTGTCATCCTAATTGTTACGAGTATACTACTATCTCTTTATCAACCAGTGTACAGTGCGGTAGTTCACGGCTGTGGCTACCTCTGTGTCGGCAGTCGGCAGGCAGTCCGTCCATCCATAATTGTATTATTATTATAATATATACCACCTAACCGTGGTTTTTTTTTCATTCTTTATACCGTCGTCATAGTGTCATACTAGTTGTTACGAGTATACTACTATCTCTTTATCAACCAGTGTACAGTGCGGTAGTTCACGGCTGTGGCTACCTCTGTGTCGGCAGTCGGCAGGCAGTCCGTCCATCCATAATTGTATTATTATTATAATATATACCACCTAACCGTGGTATTTTTTTTTCTTTCTTTATACCGTCGTCATAGTGTCATACTAGTTGTTACGAGTATACTACTATCTCTTTATCAACCAGTGTACAGTGCGGTAGTTCACAGCTGTGGCTACCTCTGTGTCGGCAGTCGGCAGGCAGTCCGTCCATCCATAATTGTATTATTATTATAATATATACCACCTAACCGTGGTTTTTTTTTCATTCTTTATACCGTCGTCATAGTGTCATACTAGTTGTTACGAGTATACTACTATCTCTTTATCAACCAGTGTACAGTGCGGTAGTTCACGGCTGTGGCTACCTCTGTGTCGGCACTCGGCAGCCCGTCCATAATTGTATATACCACCTAACCGTGGTTTTTTTTTCTTTCTTTATACATACATACTAGTTACGAGTATACTATCTCTTTATCAACCAGTCTATATATTAGCAGCAGACACAGTACAGTGCGGTAGTTCACGGCTGTGGCTACCTCTGTGTCGGCACTCGGCAGCCCGTCCATAATTGTATACTAGTATCCAATCCATCCATCTCCATTGTTTACCTGAGGTGCCTTTTAGTTGTGCCTATTAAAATATGGAGAACAAAAATGTTGAGGTTCCAAAATTAGGGAAAGATCAAGATCCACTTCCACCTCGTGCTGAAGCTGCTGCCACTAGTCATGGCCGAGACGATGAAATGCCAGCAACGTCGTCTGCCAAGGCCGATGCCCAATGTCATAGTACAGAGCATGTCAAATCCAAAACACCAAATATCAGTAAAAAGCCTCTTTTTTTCTTTGCGTCATGTGCTGTTTGGGGAGGGTTTTTTGGAAGGGACATCCTGCGTGACACTGCAGTGCCACTCCTAGATGGGCCCGGTGTTTGTGTCGGCCACTAGGGTCGCTAATCTTACTCACACAGCTACCTCATTGCGCCTCTTTTTTTCTTTGCGTCATGTGCTGTTTGGGGAGGGTTTTTGGGAAGGGCCATCCTGCGTGACACTGCAGTGCCACTCCTAGATGGGCCCGGTGTTTGTGTCGGCCACTAGGGTCGCTAATCTTACTCACACAGCTACCTCATTGCGCCTCTTTTTTTCTTTGCGTCATGTGCTGTTTGGGGAGGGTTTTTTGGAAGGGACATCCTGCGTGACACTGCAGTGCCACTCCTAGATGGGCCCGGTGTTTGTGTCGGCCACTAGGGTCGCTAATCTTACTCACACAGCTACCTCATTGCGCCTCTTTTTTTCTTTGCGTCATGTGCTGTTTGGGGAGGGTTTTTTGGAAGGGCCATCCTGCGTGACACTGCAGTGCCACTCCTAGATGGGCCCGGTGTTTGTGTCGGCCACTAGGGTCGCTAATCTTACTCACACAGCTACCTCATTGCGCCTCTTTTTTTCTTTGCGTCATGTGCTGTTTGGGGAGGGTTTTTTGGAAGGGACATCCTGCGTGACACTGCAGTGCCACTCCTAGATGGGCCCGGTGTTTGTGTCGGCCACTAGGGTCGCTTATCTTACTCACACAGCGACCTCGGTGCAAATTTTAGGACTAAAAATAATATTGTGAGGTGTGAGGTATTCAGAATAGACTGAAAATGAGTGTAAATTATGGTTTTTGAGGTTAATAATACTTTGGGATCAAAATGACCCCCAAATTCTATGATTTAAGCTGTTTTTTAGTGTTTTTGGAAAAAAACACCCGAATCCAAAACACACCCGAATCCGACAAAAAAAATTCGGTGAGGTTTTGCCAAAACGCGTTCGAACCCAAAACACGGCCGCGGAACCGAACCCAAAACCAAAACACAAAACCCGAAAAATTTCAGGCGCTCATCTCTAATATAAATGCAGTTTATGGTTGTGTTGTACATTAAAAAAAAATTTTTTTTTATGACAATCCTAGCATAAATAATGCATTCTGCTATGTTGTATTGATAAATATTATTAAAAAAAATATTTCTCTTCTTGCACATTTATTTTTTTCCCTTGGATAGTTAATATTTTAATAATTTACTTATTGTTATTGTCTATAAAAAAGCATTAACTGTTAATTAATGGAGCAACACAGTGTTATTTATGTTAATTGCTACTGGATTTTTTTTTTCAGTGTTTAGTTTGCATTTTTTACTTTGCTTTTAACCTCACAGCTTTGTGTAAATGACATATATATCAGGGTTACAATTAGTTATTCTTGGGCTGATGCAGACCAAATACTATGCCAGTTTACGTAGCCTATCTTTTGTCTGCTGATGCCCAGAAAGTGGACAGCACTGTGCAGATTAATATGATTCTAGCACTTACACCCACCTGCACGTGGAGAGATTGGATGGTGGAGGAAAAGGGCATTCAAAATAGTAAGGGAATGTTTGTGAAATTGCAGACACAGATGTATATAGAAAACATGTGTTTTCCAGACACAAGACAGAGGGGTATATTTGCTAAAGTGCAGGTTTATAGAAGTGGAGATGTTGCCCATAGCAACCAGATTCTATTATCTTGTAGAAAGCAGTGGCATCACAAGGGTAATGTGGGCCCTCCCCCATGTGTCAAAGCATATCCAGATTAAGGGGAGATGCAGGGCATACTGTACCCCGGGCCCCACTCTGTCAAGGGGCCCCCCAGCCAGAACACACTGACATCACTAGCTCTCTCTCTCTTGTGCAGCAGCAGAACCAGGCAGCCAGAATGTGAGCAGGCAGAGACACAGGAGTATCAGGTTTCATGAGATAACGAGGGAGCTTCCTGACCAGAGAAGAGATAAAGAGCTGTAAGTGACCCAGGGATCCTAGCTTCTCCTCCTCCCGTCTGGGTGTCAGGGTTCTGTGTAACCTGACATCTAATGAGAGTGTTCACATCTAGAGAGACGCACACAGAGCCTCCTCCTGAGTCCTGCCCAGTGTGTTAGTAGTACAGCAGCTGCTGCTATTGCATTTTGCAAGATAAATTATAGGTTTTATTTTTCTATGTGTATTTTAAGGTTGTTTAAGTTGTCTTTGTTCCGCTACAGGAAAACATTATAAAATAGTTCTCTCTCTATTAGGCGGAGTTATAAACAGTACCCAGGCCTTATTAAACTATTAGTTTAAATCTAATATATACCATTGGTTTATATTTAATATACACAATCCATACCTCACACCATGACCCATTCCAGGAGGGAAAAAATGCTCTCTACCTGGACTTCCTTCTTAATTTATGATTGTAATAATTTTTGTTGAAACACCTTTTTTTATCAATGAAATATTTAAACACATGTGATGCCAATCATATATTAAAAGGGAAGTCCACATAGAGATCATTTTGTCCCTCCCAGAATGGATCATGTTGATAGGTATGCACAATCTAATATACACCCTCCCCCTCCACCAGGGCCCCCCTGTATTAAGTGCAACAGCCCCCCCCCCAGGCTTTTCCGGCCCTATGTAAAAGTGATGTTGAACAGAGGCTCCTGCAAGGCCATGCCCCCTTCCAATGAGGTCACACCCCTTTTCATGAACATTCACCTTTGTGCATGCAGAGAAGATATTGACAGCTTCAGGTTTCATAGACCTCCGTGCCACCACCGCTAAATTAAGTGGAATCTGATTGGTTGCTATGGGCAACATCTCCACTTCTATCAACTTTAGTAAATATACCCCAGAGGTTGTTTCTGATATAATAAAGAGGTTTTTGAAGTTTTATTAATGAAGTATAGAGATTGTGTACAGTCACAAAAAAATGTATGTAAATCCTTTGAAATTATCTTGATAGCAGCATAAATTGTTCATAGAATCGGATCGTCTCTTCCTGTAAGGCACAAGAATAGACACACTAGGCCTATGCCTAAACTCATAACACACAATCAAATGGTATGCATTAAGGATCCCGGCTGTCAGGATCTTGTCAGCCGTAATGCCAACACCGGGATCCCGACAGATGCCAGAATACCGATGCCGGAATCCCGAAGAGATCAGGATCTGGGCAACGATATCCCGACAGTCAGGATCCCGAAGGAAAGTATGAACTGCTGGGTTAGGTTTAGCATGCAGGAGGGGGGTTTGGGTTTAGGCACACCTCGGGGGGTATGTGAACCCGACTGTTTGATTTAATAACTGGTTGACGATCCTTTGGCAGCAATAACTTCAAGTAGATGTCTCATGTAGTTGCAGATTAGACCTCCCCAGTGGGGGGGAGGAATTTTGGGATATTCTACTTCATAAAAACATATCTTCCAACTTTACAACTGGGAGATTCGGGACGCTTGCGCTGCCCGAAAGGGGGTGAGATGACGTGGCTTCAGCTGAGTGGGTGTGGCTTTGCAACACAGGCCCGTTGCCCTTTGTTTGGTGTGAACCATTTTATTCAGCTCATGCCACAGAATTTCAGTCAGGTTGAGGCCAGGACTCTGAATGGGTCAATCCAGAATTACATTTTTCTTCTGTTGAAGCCATTCACTTCCGTGTTTTGTTTTGTTTTCTGCTGCATCAGCCATCTTCCGTTAACTTCAGTCGGGGAATAGTAGCCTTATATTCTACTGGAATTTTTTTGGGGTAAACTTAAACTTGCATTTATGAAAACTATGGCAGGGCATGCTGGGTTGTATAGTTTCACAACAGCTGGGGAGCCACAGCTTGGCCAGGCCTACATTAGGGCTTGATGGTTGTGTAGAGGTAAATAAGTAATACTTATAATATTAAAAAGTAATGATTATGCTGTGTATAGACTCCTGTAAATAGTATCTGTAAAACAGATAGTGCATATATGATTTCTAATTGGCAAGTTTCAATATCTGTAAGTTCTCATGCTTATTGTATCTATTTTAAAAAATAATGTACTGTATACTGTACTAGGTATTACTAAAAACAACGTTTGGACCAGCAGATCATTTGAGTAATAAATATGTAAGTCTGTTAAATGCGTGTTTCTTTAATATTGTACTAGATATTGTTATATTATTACATTATTCATACTTTTACTTTTTGTTTCTCTTCTGCAGATTGGCAGATTGCGACCCTTGCCTTACTACTCGGTGGTGCTGCCATTATTCTCATTGCATTCCTTATCGGCTTAGTCTCCATTTGTGTGGGATCTCGCAGGCGGTTCTACAGACCAGTGGCAGTCATGCTTTTTGCTGCAGGTAATTCGGTCACATTGTTGCAGATGCAGAACTACTCTACAGTATCATTAAGGAGTGGAAAAGATTTCCAGCGTGGTCTTTTATAATAAGACGGTTAAAACTACATTTTGTAAAGCTTCAAATGTATAAAAGGAATGAGTATAGTTAACATGAGCCTGTGTAATAAATATTCTGCGTTGACACTTATTACAGAGATATAAAATGTCCTACTGCAGCAATTTACCATGCTGGGGCTCCTCGAGCCTGCAAATTTTGCCGGCTGCCAGGGAAATATTTTAGCAATATGCATAGGAGTGTCTAATGTCCACGCATACACATAGTAATTTGAACCAGTAGAGATCCAGTTATACCTCTCCAGTTTCGCAGCGTCCCCTTTGCTGGTTATAGTAGCTGGGTGTGATACATTAATCACTGCATTTTGGGATGCCAGTCACATGACCAACTCTGGCATCCCGAATCCGAGAATGCCAATAGTTTTGGGTGTTAAGTAAATTAACCCACTCCCCCATCCGTAACCCTCCCTAGGAGGCTGCCAAGGCTAAATCTAGGGGGCTGGCGGCTATGCCTAAATTTCGAGGAGTGGTGACTACGGGCAGCTCTCCCTATAATGCTTAACACTAAGGCTACCCCCAACCTCGGGCCCTAACCCTAAAAGGCAGAGAGATACTTACCTTCGGGATCCCGGTGGTTGGTATTCCGTCCGCCGGTATGCCAAATGTATCCCGCGCTATGCTGTGGTGCTGTTATCCCCATAGAGCTTTATCAGTATGGCAGTAGGCAGTACAAAATAGATTCAAATTATTGTTAAACTGAGATAATCTTACATTAGCCCTTAGATGTTTTTGCTGAAGTTTAGGCTCTCACAACTTATTAAAAAGCCGAACTTGCAAGTCACAGCAAATCCTTTTTGCTATGCAAAATCTTCTGACTAATTTCCAGTGGTAAAATGGGATGAAATGAAAGGGCAAAATGTATTTAAAAATAAAACAACTAGAAATACGGTAGTTGAAACACAGGTCTTATTTTCTTGAGTTAGACAATAGGGTATATTCAATTGGTGTTGAATCCTTCATTTTGTCAGAAAACGGGGCTTTTTCGACAAAAAAAAAACCTGTTGAATTGCATTCGACAATTCAATACGCCACTTTGCGACAAAAAACCTATTGGATTCGTTTCGATTTTTGACTTTTCGACAGTCGGTTGTCTGTAATGTTAAAAACCCAGCTTTTCGACAAAAGAATATTCAATTGAAGATTGTCAAATCGGTATCAGTGGTTTTTGATGTGACTTTCGACAATTTCGACAGTCGGTTGTCTGTAATGTTAAAAACCCGGCTTTTCGACAAAAGAATATTCAATTGAAGATTGTCAAATCGGTATCAGTGGTTTTTGATGTGACTTTCGACAATTTCATTGCGACAATTTTTTCTGTCCTGAGCTGACAAGAAAGTTGAAATACTTAAATTTTTTTGAAGTTTTTTGATTTCTACTAGCATATCTATTTATATTTTAAGTAATTATGTAATTGGTTTTTGTATTTATGAGTCACATTATTATATTTTGATTTTTCCCCGAATATTGTTTTCTTTACTGGGCTGAGGGAAGGAATATACCCATGATTCAACATTTTTACCCAGGCTACACTTCACTAAAGCCACTCCTATGCTTGAGACTTCAGGGAGAAGAGCAGCCATTACACAGTCAGCTGTCTTGTGGAATCGCTTTTTTAAGGCAATCTGCGTTTTTAACATATATATCATATTTTTTTACACTGACTACAATAATGGAGCCTTTTTCTGACCAGATTGTGCTGTTCATGGTTCATGAAGTCGAATCCCGGCCGCCCACAATCTGACCATTGATCCCATTCCGACCGGAGGCGTGTCGAATCCTTTTCAAATTGAATATGTAAAATTCAGTGCCCGGGAAGGAGGTTTTCGACAGTCGAATGCTGTCGAATCAGAAAACTGTTGAAACCACTGCGGAATTCTACACCAATTGAATATACCCCAATACAGAGGTTCCCAAACTCGATCCTCAAGGCACCACAACGGTCCTGGTTTTAAATGTATCTATGCCTGGCCACAGGTGACTTAATTAGCACCCTAGTCAATTTGCGTTAACCATCTGTGCTGAACCATGGATATACCTAAAACCTGGACTGTTGTGGTGCCTTGAGGACCGCGTTTGGGAACCTCTGCCCCAATAGCTGTTGTAGTGATGAGGCTTGGAGTAAGATGTGTTACAACTGATGTTTTAATCTCTGTTTGAATCCTTTGTCCGTTTTTTTGAAAGATCAGCAACAAGAAATAACAATCTTGCAAAAGCACCTGGATAGATACTTTATAATTGTGTTCCTTGGGGCATAAGCCAAATTGTGTAAAAATTCCACAGAATAATATATATGTATTAGCAATGTGCTGTTGAGTTGTAAAAGATCCCTATTCATTATGAATAATGTTAGCCGATTAATGGTCTGACAAATGAAAGCAATTGTTTAGTATTTAGGAACAATGTTTTTCATAGAGCTAAAGCTACAGGCAAATTAATTTAACATAATAGCAGTGCTTGCTAGAATGTAAATGATAACCTCATACAACCCTGGCTTACTAATAAGAATTACATAGTTATCCGCATACACTAAAGATCTATATACATGTCCTCTAAAAGCATGTTTTCTGTAGCTAACAGCATTTCTCATTTTATATTCACATATTTTCTGCTATTGTTGTTCATCTTTAACCACTTGAGACAGATAAATGAATTTGTAAGTTCAAGCCCCTGAAGAAATACCTAGAAGAATTGCATTTAAAAATAGCATTTTTCCTAATGTTACATAAAGAGCATTTCTTTTCTGGTTGGTTTCAAGATATTCCATAAACTGCTCGCACATATCCAGGTTCTGCTGCTTGGACATTGCTAGATACAAAGCTACTGTATGCCCTGAGCCACAAGATAGTGGTTATCAAGTGAGGACGGAATAGATTTTACTAAATCTTGCATCAATCTGCATCAATTTTTGGTTAAATCGAGTCAGCACAGTTTATTAAAATACTGAAGTAAATCATGTAACTACAGAATAATGAGACTGCAAGCAGGAGCGGTTCTAGATGCGGGCAAGCTGGGTGGGTGCCCATGGTGCTGCGGCCTGGGGGCGCGGCTGAAGTCACTCCGCAGGCACCCGTCGCCCACCCACACCCCGCATACCGGCTGCAGCAGGGGTCCGGAGCTCACTTTAAGGGGGTATATCTACTGGCGGCATATATACAGGGGGCATACCTACTGGCATAACCAGATTAGGGGGGGGATACAGGGCATACTAGACCCCGTGGGCCCCCCCGACCAGAGCACACGACATCACTAGCTTTCCCTCTTAAGCAGCAGCAGAACCAGCAGCCAGAATGCGAGCAGGACAGTATGCAGTTCAGGCAGAGACACAGGAGTATCAGGTTTCATGAGTTACTGACAGAGCTTTCCGACCTGTGGAGAGATAGGAGGGTGGAGAGAGCTGTAAGTGACACAGGGTTCCCAGCTTCTCCTCCCTGCTTGGGTGTCTGAGTCCTGTGTAAACTGTTATGCAACTAAACCATTTGATTCTAGAGATAGAGACACACACAGAGAGTCCTCATGAGTCCTGTCCCAGTGTGTAAGTAGTACAGAGGCTGCTGCTATTCTTCCATGTGACAACTTAAATTATTTTATTTTTCTATGTGTATTTTAAGGTTAAGTCGTCTTTGTTCCACTACAAGAAAAGTTTCTAAAATAGTTGTCTTTCAATTAGGTGGAGCTATAAACAGTACCCAGGAATTATTAAACTAATATACACCATTGGTTTAAATGTAATATACACACTCTATACCTCCCACCGTGACACATTCCAGGAGGAACAAAATGCTCTCTACCTGGACTTCCTTCTTAATATATGATTGCAATCACCTGTGTTGAAGTACCTTTCTATTCAATTAAATAGTACAACACAGGTGACGCCATCATATATTAAGTGGGAAGTCCAGGTAGAGGGAATTTTGTACCTCCTGGAATGGGACATGTTGGGAGGTATGCACAAGTTAATATACATCCTCCACCTTCCATTGGGGCCCCCCAGTCTTAAGTGCCCTGGGCACCCCCAAAGCTTAATTCGGCCCTGCCTACTGGGGGCATAACTACAGGGGTCATCTCTACTGGGGGCGTCTCCTGAGCACCGGTCACATAACTACATCCCCTCCTAAGGACCATTTATACCTGGCTTGCTATATATATATATATATATATATATATATATATATATATATATATACACACTGCTCAAAAAAATAAAGGGAACACTAAAATAACACATCCTAGATCTGAATGAA
Organism: Pseudophryne corroboree; assembly: GCF_028390025.1. NCBI lineage: Eukaryota > Metazoa > Chordata > Amphibia > Anura > Myobatrachidae > Pseudophryne > Pseudophryne corroboree. The sequence goes on along the minus strand of NC_086445.1, from coordinate 416,942,407 downwards.
TGAAATATTCTTATTAAATACTTTGTTCTTTACATAGTTGAATGTGCTGACAACAAAATCACACAAAATTTTCAATGGAAATCAAATTTATTAACCCATGGAGTTCTGGATTTGGAGTCACCCTCAAAATTAAAGTGGAAAAACACACTACAGGCTGAATGTCCTTAAAACAATATATATATATATATATATATATATATAACTGTGTGTTACAGGCACTCAAACCTCCTTACTGTATGCCCCGGTGCCTTCCCATGCTGTATGCCAAATATAAATGTAGGTATACCAGGCGGCACTCAATCAGGACTTCATCAACAGCAGTAATAAAGAGACAGCGCTCTAAAATCTGATCTTAGAGTGCTGTCTCTTTATTTACTGCTGTTGATGAAGTCCTGATTGAGTGCCGCCTGGTATACCTACCTATATATATATATATATATATGTAACAGCAAGGAATGATGAGGTGGCACTCAGAGTCTTGAAACAGCTTAAAACTTGTAATAGTGCATATCAACGTTTCGGGGTCTCCCCCTTCGTCAGCAAAAGAATTGTCAAAGGATCTGCGGGAAAAGGTAATTGAACTGTATAAAACAGGAAAGGGATATAAAAAGATATCCAAGCAATTGAGAATGACAATCAGCACTGTTCAAACTCTAATTAAGAAGTGGAAAATGAGGGATTCTGTGGAAACTAAATCACGGTCATGTAGACCAACAAAAATTTCAGCCACAACTGCCAGGAAAATTGTTCGGGATGCAAAGAAAAATCCACAAATAACTTCAGCTGAAATACAGGACTATATATAGTCTACACTGATGCCACTTAGTGCTTGTTGCTAGGGTAGCTAACCATTATTGGAGGAAAAATCCCTCCATATACACAGAAGCAGGATAGAGGGTGCACTCACCAGACTTAAAAATACGTTTTTGGCTTTATTCATGCATGTCATGATAAGTGCATATCAGTATTTCAGTCCCCACAAAACCTTTGTTATCTTGACAAAGGTCCATATGGGGACCAACATTTGGGATTCATTTTATGAATCTTTAAAATAAACTGAAATCGATTCTATTGAAACTGAAAAATCCCTTAAAACATCCTTCATTAACTATGAGGTTGATTCATTTTTAAAAGGAATTTTGTGGTGAGATTATGAAATCCCTTCCAAAATCGAACCTCAAATCCCCATTAAAATCCCCAGCAAAATCAAATGCAAAATCAAAAAGAACTTTATCATAGCTTGTTATTGGTCCAAATGTATCACGTACACACTAATTAAAGGGGAAGCTCTCTCTTTACACTGTTGCATACATGAAAACCTAACTGATGATTAAAATTTTGTTTTGTTTTTTATTTAAAAAAAATACAGCTGAAATATTTGACAATAACCTTAGCCCTAATCTGCCTGCCTTGCACTTTCTGTGCTCACATAGTTGTTGGTAACAAAACCTCTTCCTGCTTCCTGTTTATTGCATAATCTGGGGGGAGTGGTCTATTGAATGCACGATTATGCAATAGCAACAGAGCACAATATCGGACACTTTTGCCAAATAATATAAAAATATGCCTCCCGAATTAACAACCTTGATTTTAATAGTCCACAGGTGCATTCTGTCATGGATTTAGTGGCTATGTGTGTCGTTTTATACTTATGCTCAGCAGTAATTTGATGATTTGACTAAGGAGTCAGAAAACAGGAGCAACAGCCAAGTGCATAGCTACCATAGGTGCAGAGAGTGCAGCTGCTATGGGGCCTACAGCTGAGAGGGGCCCACCTTCCCTTTCACAGTTACATGTGTTATATACAAGGTCGTAGCTACCATAGGTTCAGGGAGTGCAGCTGCAGCTGCTATGGGGCCCACAGCTGAGAGGGGATCGCCTTCCCTGTCACAGTTATATGTGTTATATACAAGGGTGTAGCTACCATAGGTGCAGGCAGTGCAGCTGCTCTAGGCCCACAGCTGAGAGGGGACCACCTTCCCTGTTAAAGCTACATGTGTTATATAAATGTTTCACCATTGGGTGGTACTTAGGGGCCCTTACAAACGTTTGCCTTGGGGCCTACATTACATCTAGGTATGCCCCTGGTCCTGCTCATTGTAATGTAGAAATGAACTAGAAGGCATTATATAATGTTACATAATATGAACTGAAGCAATGTAATATGGCACAGTATAAAGTGAAGGCACTGTAGTGTGGCATAATATGAACTGAGGAATGTGAATTGGGGGCACTGAGTTACATAATGTGTACTGGCAGACCTACAATGTAAACGAGCACTACTATGGTTCATAAAAGAAATTAGGGGACTACTAATGGGTATAATATTAACTTAGGCACTACTATGGTTCAGAAAATTAACCAGGGCACTATTATGGGACATAATAATTAACACCTGCTTCAACTATGGGAAAACATCAATGTTTTTCTGAAATTCGATTTTGAGTAGAATTTGAGTTGAATTCAGTTTTAGAATCAATTTGACATTCGATTTTGATTTACTGTTAGTAAATCTCTTCAATCAAAATCAAAATCAAATGGAAATCGAATGCCAAATCCCTCAAAACTGAAAATCGAATGATAGTAAATATAGTAAATATACCCCCAGTGAGTGCACCCTCTATCCTGCTTCTATATATACAGAAACAAAACCTCATCTATCTATATTGAATATAAAATATATATGCAGTACTATTTTTATGGAAAAATAGGTTCAGAAACTATTGGTCTTGGAGTGGAGTTATTAAAAAAAGTCAGGTCGTTTTTAGAAAAGAAGGCAGTCAAAATGGACTTTAAAATAAAATTTATCTTATGGAAAATATGTTTTGGCCCAGGACATATTCAGGAACACACCTAATTATGTCATATTTAATGAGAGGTTTCCATGACTGAGTACCTGTTGGCCCCTGCCGAAAAATAGCTTAATCATATATATATATATATGGAACCCCCCAAGTAAATTCTGTGTTTGCCCCTGCATCCCCCCCCTATGTCTCTCCTGCCACATCCTCCCTGACTCACCATCACCAGTCATCGGCTAATCCCTGTATCTTTTAACCTCCTCTCCCCTATGTCTCTCTGCCTCAGCAACTCCCTGTGTTTTTCAGCCTCATCCCCCTATGTTCTCAGCCTCATCCCCCTGTCCTCAGCCTCAATAGCACGTTTCTCACTCTCCTCCCCCCTACATGTCCTCAGCCTCATCCCCCTGTCCTCAGCCTAAATAGCACGTTTCTCACTCTCCTCCCCCTACATGTCCTCAGCCTCATCCCCCTGTCCTCAGCCTAAATAGCATGTTTCTCACTCTCCTCCCCCCTACATGTCCTCAGCCTCATCCCCCTGTCCTCAGCCTAAATAGCATGTTTCTCACTCTCCTCCCCCCTACATGTCCTCAGCCTCATCACTCCTGTGCCTCTTAGCCTCATCTGCCCGTGTCTCTCCAGACATCCCCTACTTTCTCTCAGCCCCATCCTCCATTTTCTCTCTAGAACATTCCCTCCATGTCTCTCCAGTATCATCCGTCCAGTATCTGCATTTCTAGACCCCTCCATGCTACTCTTTAGACCATACTTACCATCTGCCTGGTCCTCTTCACAGCCCCTCTACCATTCAGCAGTGGATTGTCATGATGTCATAAAAAGCAATAACTTTATTGTGCAGGCTGATGGGCTGCCAGCAATCGACTGGTCCAGGGGCCAGGGCCTGGGTTTGCTAAGAAGTCCCAATATTGGATTTTGCAGCAACCATTCTCAGCAGTTCAGTGGGTAAGACACATTACACAGTTACACACATGTCCTTGTCAGAGGCAGGACTAATTTTCTGTGCAAAGTACAAACCCATTTTTATAGTGCGCAAGATAGAAGGCTACAATTCACTCTTGGCAAGCATAACACAGAACGAGCACATGTAACATTTCTCACACAAAAACATGACATATTGTGAGAATAGTTGTATTTACTGCATTTCTGAAAGGCGACAAACAGATGCCAGGCTAGATGCATCATCACTTGGAGACTGATAGTAATAAAATTGAGATAGAATAAGTACCAGCCAATCAGCCCATAACTATCATGTTACAGGTTGCATTTTAAAATATTATAGTTAGGAACAGGTTAGCTGGTACTTTTTCTCTCTCCATTTTATCAATTTCCAAGCGATGATGCATCTAGCCCGCCATCTTGTAACAAACCTCTTCCTGGGACCTGTAGGGTACATGATGAGGTAATTTATTAATGGAATGTTATTGTTTTAGCAAAGCTATACTACGAGTCAAAAGTATTAGTATACCCCTCATTATTCCAGCTTTTATTGAACTTTAAGCAATTCCGTTTCAGTGGATAACCTGAAATAGTACAAATGTAAATAATAAACTGTTAGAGGTTAAAAAGTTTATTTGAAAACTGAAAAATAATGTATAATTCACAATTATAAAAAAAAGGTCATTTTCAAAGAAAAAGTAATGGGTCAAAGCCGACATCTGTTCAGCTGAAAAGAAAGTAAGCCTTGAAAGATGATGCAAATAATTACTACATGCACCCCAACTTCTGTTGATTGCTTGATTACAAACCCCCTGTCTGTTAAAAGCACTGTTGTGGCAGACTGTTATTATACTTCCAGAAGCATTATTAGAACAGTATTGTACTGCAGGAAATAGTTTACTGCTCTCATAATGGTGGAAAAAGGCAGTTGACAAAGGAATACAGACAGGGGTGCTTTAAGACAGGAGGAGCCCCGTGTTCAGCCTCTTCCATTTGGGCCCCCTCCTCTTTGCTGGCAACGCTGAGAGTCTGAGCACTAGAGGGCGCGGGGTCACCTTCCCAGTGATTTCTATAATGAGCATGTGCAGAACTCCATGAAAATGGCTGATGCGCCATTTTTACAGTGATTTAACAGTGCTGCTGACATTGGCGCCGGACTCCGGAGGGGTGAGTATTCAAAAATGGGTGCACACACTGCACCCATTATAGGTACACCAGTGAATACAGACCATTATAACCCTTAAAAGGTTTAGACAAAATCCAAAGAAGGACTAATTGTCAGTGAGTACAGTTTTCTATACCATCAAAAGGCAATTGGAAGCAGGAGGAAACTCTGACAGGAAGATGTCTGGCAAATCCCAAATCACAACATAATCATAAAATAAGTTTCTGAGAGTAAAAGTAATTGGAAGCTGGGAAGAATGTAGCCTTGGCTCCTGTTTTCAGCTGGGACTCTGCCTCATGTGATGGCCATGGGCTGTGACTCACTGTTATATTCTCCCCTTTCTTCAAGTTATGTTTTTGTTGTTGTTGTTGTTGTTGTTCTATTCATGTTGAATTTACCAGTGTGAAGTTCATGGTTGGTATTCTGTTTGTTCCTGCTAGTCAGTTTTTGAGGTTTGTGGTCTTTGTCAACACAGTGAACAAAGATACTTTCAAACATGGAGGAGAGGCTGCCAGTAATTTTGTTTCATTGAGTGTAATTTATGGATAAACTTTAACCGTAGACCACACCGGAGAGGACCACATTAGTTGTTTATTAAAATGAGACCCATATTAAGATATACATTGTATATACAGTACTGTGCAAAAGTTTTAGGCAGGTGTGGAAAAATGCTGCAAAGTCAGGAATGCTTTTTAAAAATAAAACTATTAATAGTTTATTTTTATAAAATAACAAAATGCATTTTTTCCAAAACATCTTGGAGAACTAACAACAGATCTTCTATGGATGTAGGCTTGCTTAAATCTTTCTGTCTGTAATCCCAGACAGACTTGATGAGATCAGGGCTCTGTGGGGGCCATATCATTACTTCCAGGACACCTTGCTCTTCTTTACGCTGAAGATTTTGTCACCACCGGGGAGGGATAGGCTTAGGCTGCAGGGAAGGAAGGGTTAGACTGCAGGGATGGGGGGGGGGGGTTAGGTTTAGGCACCACTGGGGAAAGTTAGGCTGCCGGGAAGGATTAGGGTTAGGCAGTGGGAAGGGATGGTTAGGGGTACTGGCGGGGAAGAGTAAGTATACTTACCCAACCACTGTTGGGCTTTTCAACATCGGGATGCCATTGTCCGTCATTTGACCGCCGGCATTCCAAACCCCACTTGTATCACAGCCTTTCTAACATGATGCTCAACTAGTTGCACAATAAGGAACCCATCTTTACCATATAAAATACTCAGCAAAGTGAACAGCGAGTTGTCCAGTATGTTGTCCTGATTTAGTGTTCACTTATTTCCTATTCTAGTGGCTAAATGATGACTTAAAAGTGAATGATCTGGCAGCGCCATGCTGGCATGAATCATTAAAATGCTGGTTGAGCCAATGGTCCTAGCTGCTCCATATCACATGACTAAAAAGATGCTGCCAAATTCTATTTGCTACTAGTGGACTCTCCTTACATTTGATGCATCAATGACACAGCAGTGTTTTAGAAACACAATTCAATTTTTGCCCATTATAAAAATGGGTAAAAATAAAGCATAACAAATCAAAAGGCACCCAGGAAAATGTACCATTAATATTGATGCCCTCATAGAAGATACAGATACAGGAGATATATGTTTACAGACAATTCTGCCCACTATTATGACTGCTGTCGTTGTTGCTCCAGGTTTCATACAGCACAGTATTTGAGATTACCAATTTTTGCTAATATTCAGCTTTAAGCTTCTTCAGTTCCTGGCATTTACTTTTTATCAAAAATGTGGATTTCTTATTATGTTTTTTTATTGATATACAGCCGAGCCAGAACAGCAAGAACAAAATCGTGTGTGACATGACAGCACAGAAGAAGCACTTATGGTTCTCTGTCTTTTTAACAAGCTAGTAGGTGGTAAAACATCTTCAATTATTTGAACAGGCCTCTGTTTGTGTCCCATACTTTTGATTAATTTCATTTGATAGAAATTTCTGCAGGGGCTCACAGCAAGCAAATCGATTGATATACATAATTTATTATTTACTCAGCAGCCAAATCCTCAAATCTTCATTTGGCTTGCAAAATAGAACTTTTTTATGTTTTATCTTCTTTTAGAAGCAGTAGTGTCAAATGAAACTATTAAAATATTTGACTGTACTCAATCTCTGATCTTTTAATAAATTAGAATATATTTGGGAAACTATAATTTAATGGCGGGCGGGTTGCCGGCTATCCATATCCCAACAGCAGGATCCCGCCCGTCAGAATGCCGTCAGTCTGGCGAGTACAAAGAGTCTACTTGCGGGCTTCCTGCGCTCACCACGCTATGGGCTCAGTGGCTCGAGTGGGAATTGTCCTGTTTTTCAGGGATTTCGGCTCGCGCATTGTCTGCTGCCGGCAAATTGAACGGATCCCTTTATTTGTAAATTAATTTTTTTTTGTAATTCCATAAATTTTCAGATCTTACCTCTGTGTGGGAGAGAAGAAGACTCTTTTATTGAGGGCACTCTTGTCAACATAATTAAAACTTTTATTATGTTCTGTCAAATACCCATACACACAATATTTCCAAATAGTACAATTTTATGAAATAGTAGGATAGATATCCAAAGATATATGCTTAATCAAATAAGACTCCGTTGTACAATTCACAGATTCAATATCAATATCCTCAGAGAGTTTGTGGAAAACTTTCTTGTCAATATCATCATATTGATACAGGGGCATATTAAAAGAGGCGGAGGCTCGTGTGCAGTCTCCGTCCAGACTCCTTCTTCTCTCTTTAGCTAACAGTGCAGTCTCTCTGGTGACAGCGCTAGTAGACTCCAGTCTTCCGCGTATGCGCAGGTCTCCAGGGAAATTGTGTGGTGGCCATTTTCCCAGCAATTCACCTTTTGTGCTTAAGAAAAATGCCAGGAAAATGGCCTCTATGCCATTTTCCAAGGTACTGCCACAGCAGACGCTGGACTCCATAGAGGGTGAGTACTGTAGAAATTGATGCAGTTTGTGCGAATTTGGCTCACTTGGAACCAAAGGGCCCATGTGCACTGCACACACTGTAACCATTACAGATACAACACTGTATTGATATGTGCCAGATTATTAGCACAGAATGAAATCATATGTCCAGTTTATGCAAACCAAGAGTTTCTCTTAGAACATTTAGGATAATGATAAAGTCAGTGAAAAAATAAAAATGGATTTTAATAAAAATAAAATGAATAACAAAGTAGTTGTTTGGCACTGGTTGACAGTAAAGAGAAAAATCATACATGCAGGCACACAACAGATGCTTACAGACCTTTCGCAATATTTTATGCGAGAGCATGGAGTGGACCCAGGACGTTCTTATGGTAGTAGGAAAGGTTGCACTTACCCTATTTCTGTCTCTAAAAAATGTCCGGATCTTGTGCTGGTCAGTTTCTCCTTCATCCATCTTTCTCCTTCTCTATGCCTCTGTATGGAGGTATCGAGATCCGTTGGGAGGTTGCGGGAGACCAGCGGTGTGTTCTGGGATATGTGACATCACCAGGTAGTGTATGGTGGCTGCAAGCAGTTCCAAAGCTTGACCTTATCAAGGACAGTTTACACTTCCACCATTCATCCCTACATCCGTCTTCCTCAATCCCTGTTGGTTAGTGGCGAGGGACTGTTGGCAAAGTACATTCCTTACAAAGGGAGAATGTGGAAAGTTTAATTTTTGTTAAAAATGTAAAAAATAAACACTTTATTAAAACAACTTCATAAAAAATGTGGATGAGCTCCATTAAAAACATATTCCATTATAAAAAAATATATTTTACTGTTGTGGTGTCGTATTGCAGAATTTGTCTCCTCTCTCTTGAGTTTTAAAATATCAGGACTCTGAATATATTGCTGGGATGAATAAATATTAGTCACTCTATCCACTAATGTCCATAGGATAAAAATGAAAAAATAAATGAAAAATGAAAAATATGAAATAACAAAAGTCTAAAAACATATTTTATATATATATATATATATATATATATATATACACATACAGTTGTCAGTGTTTTATGTGAAGAATAGCTGATATAAGATTATATATACACTGCTCAAAAAAATAAAGGGAACACTAAAATAACACATCCTAGATCTGAATGAATGAAATATTCTTATTAAATACTTTGTTCTTTACATAGTTGAATGTGCTGACAACAAAATCACACAAAAATTATCACTGGAAATCAAATTTATTAACCCATGGAGGTCTGGATCTGGAGTCACCCTCAAAATTAAAGTGGAAAAACACACTACAGGCTGATCCAACTTTGATGTAATGTCCTTAAAACATAGTCAAAATGAGGCCCAGTAGTGTGTGTGGCCTCCTCGTGCCTGTATGACCTCCCTACAACCCACACAAGTGGCTCAGGTAGTGCAGCTCATCCAGGATGGCACATCAATGCTAGCTGTGGCAAGAAGGTTTGCTGTGTCTGTCAGCATAGTGTCCAGAGCATGGAGGCGCTACCAGAAGACAGGCCAGTACATCAGGAGATGTGGAGGAGGCCGTAGGAGGGCAACAACTCTGCAGCATCCTGTGATGAACTGAGGTAAACGGAGATATGTAAGACCAGCATTCTGGTACATACTGTTATATAGGAAGTAGGATATAACTATTTGCAGTTTAACAAAATTATTGACAGTTATATTAAGTTTGATGCCTGACCTGCTGTAACTAAGCAATAGATGTTCTTTCTCCTATTATGAGGAGCCTAGCTGTTACTCTTCAGTGTGAAAAAGGTTTTATGGCCATTACCAAACAATTTGCGCTTGCCCTGTTGGATAATCGATACACAGAAAATTAACATTCAAATGAAAATAAAAAATATTTGAACCATAAAAAGTCAGGTAGGTGGGAGGGGATCAAAAACTGATAGAGGAAACTGGATTGTCTTCCAGACTCTTTATATGGAATGTTAAAGCCTACTCCATAATGGACCTGATAGGATCTGACTCCCAGTTTATTGATCCTCTTTTGTGATTGTTGTTGAATACAGTATGTCTTCCTATCCTGTATACCAGAATTTTTAAACCTCTTTGCCCTCAAGGCGCTGAGAACCATTTAGCAATTTCAATAGTTCAAGAAACCAAATCAAATATAAACAAATTAGATAAATAATAAATACATTCCTTTGTCGTGGTTCAAGTTTGTTGAGCATGTCCAGTAAAAGTTGATGGATCAAATTCCTGATATATGAGTCGACATAGTGCCCTAAGACAAGAGAGAAAATACACAATGTGTGATAAAAGTTTCTTATTTCTCCCTCTAATATATTGAAAAGGCAGAATTTTCAAATGGGTCCTCTCTGTAATAGTTGCTTACCTCACTCACACTGGATTGAGGATTTTTAATTCATATAAAGATATCAATAAGCCCCCTGGAAAAAATGACCCTCTGATATACAGTAACAGCTTGTGGATTTCCCAGCAATATAAGCAGACTGAATTCAGGGACAGAGTGGGTGTACCAGAACGCACAGGTATTAATTAATGGATATTCGTGTAAAGATATCTTTCTCTTAAATGGAGACAATTAAAACAACTGAATGTGCTGGTGTTGCAAAACCAAAATAGGATTAGCATACCAAAGAAACTCACAAGGAATGGATTGTAAGCACTCATGTAAAGGTATCTTTATCTCTGATGGTGATTAATAAGTATTCGATATTTCAGAAATATGTAACTATCTGAAATATTGAATACAATATAAGAAAAGGTTTCTGTCTCTTACATAAATAACAGTGGAAGTATGATGGTGTACATTCAGTTCTATTACTATAATAGCAGAATGAACCCAGTTAAATATTACATATTTGTCTGTTGTGTTATTTACATTTATGAAAGGTATTTAAATAAATGTTAAATAGTCAAAGTACATAACTGAGTGAACATATATTCAGTTTTATGCATTTTGAGCACATATGCCTCTTTGAATTTATATGTCCTATAAAACTGTGTATAAATAGGCTATTGTGATAGCAAGGAATATTAGCTATCCTTTGTGCAGTGATTACTGATGCTGCCCTTTATCAGTGTTTTAAATTCATATAAAAGCAATATCACTGAATTTTTATCAGCTACTTCAGTGAGATAGTAGAATGTTGTATGCCAATTCCAAATTATACATCACGGGAGGCAAAAAAATTGTAATTTAACAGTCTGAGGGGGAGATGTACTAAACAGTGAAAAGGGTGGAAAAGTGAGCCAGTGGAGAAGTTGCCCATGGCAACCAATCAGCATTGAAGTAACATTTATAATTTGCATACTGTAACATTTTACAGATCAGCTGATTGGTTGCCATGGGCAACTTCTCCACTGGCTCACTTCTCCACTCTTTTCACTGCTTAGTACATGTTCACCTCAGACAAATTCACCTACAGTATGCCGTTGTGTATCTAGATATTTCTTAGACTTCTATCACTTTCATAAATGGAAATTGGAATGTCCTCATAAACCCACAATGCTTTTAAAAATCTAGGAAGGATTTTTTCTTTAGCCCCTAAAGCATTTTTTTTATTATTGTGCCTGCTGTATTTTGGCATTTGGACTTAACATGTTTTAACTTTATACCAGTATGTTTTCTGTGCTTTAATAAAACAAAATTGCACCTTGTTTTATTAACAGAATCCTTTACGTTTTCCTAAAATTCCACTCGTTTATATATAGCTTAAATTACCCTTTTAGTCTTGCCAGAAATGCCCAATAATACAGTTGAGGAAATGGTTTAACATTGTTCACAGCTTTCATTTATTTACTAAAGTAAGGTTGAGTAGGATTTAATATGTGAATCTCTTGTTCTAGGCCAGGTACTCAGAGACGGCCCTAGACATAGGCAAACTAGGCAAATACCTAGGGCATTTGGCATGCCTAGGGGCACAAGCAGCTTCTGCTGATTAAAATGATATGCAGCATGCCTATATTCTGTGTGTGACTATGGCTGTATCTGCATACAAAATGTTACCTTACAGTTTATTCCTGGAAATCACTGTAACGTTACATTTTGTATGCAGATACAGCCAGAGTGTATGTTTATAAGGACATTAATAATGTGTGTCATATGTGTAAGGGGCATTACTGTGTGGTATTATGTGTATAAAGGCATTACTAAAGTGTGGCTTTATGTGTATAAGGTGCTCTACTGTGTGGTGTAATGTATAGAAAGGGCACTACTGTGTGGTCTAATGTGAATAAAGAGCAATATGGTGTGGTCTAATGTGAATAAGGAGCAATACTGTGTTATGTAATGTGGGCACTACTGTGAGGAGTAATGTATATAAGGTAAAGTGGTACTACTGTGTGATGTAATGTGAATAAGGTACATAATCGCTTAATAAAATATGAGTAAAGTTGCACTACTATGGCATAATTTAAATTGGGGGTACTATTGTGTGGCCATTCTCCTTCCCAGCAAGTACACGCCCCTTTTTTTGGCTGTATGCCAAATGTGTGCATTGTTCCTATTTAAAATATGGGGGTTAGGAGCACCAAAAATGAGGACTGCTCTGGATGAGGGGTGATGGTGCTGGGAAAGGATGCAGGGTCAGAGGCTGAACTAGCAGCGGTGCTAGGGGGCACCAGCCAAAACCTTGCCTAGGGCATCATATTGGTTAGGGCCGGCTCGGCAGGTACTGTACATCCATGCTGCTTTCCAGTCACCTGGCTGTATCACTATCAGTGGCAGATGTACTAAGTCTTGGAGAGTAATAAAGTGGACAGAAATAAAGTACCATCCAGTCAGCTCCTAACTGTAATTTTTCAAACACAGCCTGTACCACAGTTAGGAGCTGATTGGTACTTTATTTCTCTCCATCTTATCACTCTCGAGGGCTTAGTACAAGCATACCCCCTTAAATGTTGTAATATGACACTATATTTTCCTACCCATTTAAGTAGCAAATATATATACTTCAAAATATTTTTCTACTTAAAAAAAACTTAAATAAAATTTACATTTTTATGCACTCAACTAGCCCATGGATTAGACCCATTCACTTTCTATCAGTTGCTTACCATCAATGGAGTTAATTTATAAAGCAGACCTGAGGCTGAACACAAAATACAAATCAGTACTATTAAGGTATGCTACTTTAATATGTATTCAAGTAAATAAATAAAATATAAAAGTGCTACCAAGACAAGCAAGACCACTGTGTATAAAACAACGGAGATTTTATACACAATAGAATTATACTGAGTAAGCTCATCTGCCAACATCAAGACATCTCATTTAAGTGAGTCCCTAGCTCATGTAACAAAAAGTATTCTCAGGGTGTGTCAGTTCTGACCGTCCCAAGCTTCCATATAAAAAGCGTGCTGCAGCCATAAAGGGAGGGGACTGACTCCCAATACACATTACAATTTTTTGTTCATGTTTCCAAAGTACTTAAGTTTTACACTACCTGTATGGGCGACTAAACACATATCAAGATGCACATCAATGGGAAGCAACCATCACACAGTAAATGTTCACACTGATTGGGCAAAGACAAAATAATCTTTAGGAGCAGCTCTGTGTATATATAGACTCAGCCCAACCTCCATCCCTTGTAATATCATGCCATAGTTGCCTACCCTCCCGTTCCAGCCATAAATCTCCTGCTGCCCTGCTTTGTAGGTCATTTCTATTGGATTCGTCAGATTCTGCCAGGGGTGGCACTAAGGAGTTTCTTTGCAAGAACAGTGATTTGCTGTAGCTACTCAGGAGTCACTGCTGGCGACTCTCATTATCCCCCCCTTGTGGGAACTCCTGATACTGACAGGGGAGAGAGACAGCAGCACTTTATAAGACAAAGGGGCCCTAATTCAGACCTGATCGCAACAGCAAAATTTTTCTCTAATGGGCAAAACCATGTGCAGTGCAGATATAGCGTGCAAAGAAAGTGAGATTTGAGTGGGGTGTGTTCAAACTGAAATCTAAATTGCAGTGTAAAGATAAAGGCTGCCAGTATTTACCCTGCACAGAAATAAAATAACCCACCCAAATGTAACTCTCTCTGCACATGTTCTATCTGCCCGGGATCCGGTCTCTAGGTCAACAAGACTTAGGTCGACAGTGTCTAGGTCGACCACTATTGGTCAACAGTAAGTAGGTCGACATGTACTAGGTCGATATGACAAAGGGTCGACATGACTTTTTCATTTTTTTTTTACTTTTTCATACTTTATGATCCACGTGGACTACAATTGAGAATGGTAACCTGTGCCGAGTGCAGTGGTAGCGGAGCAAGGCACCTTTCTCGAAGCTCACGAGCCATGCGAGGGGGACACGGTGCACTAATTGGGGTTCCCCGTCACTCTACAAAGAAAACACCACCATTTTTTTTTTAAAACCTCATGTCAACCTTTTTTCATGTCGACCTAGTACATGTCGACCTAGAGTCCCTGTCATCCTAGAGACCATGTCGATCTACTTACTGTCAACCAATAGTGGTCGACCTAGACACTGTTGACCTAAGTCTATTCTATCTAACATCCACACACCCATCTGCCCCTCCTGCAGTGCACATGGTTTTGCCCATCAGAGAAAGATTTTGATTTTGCAATCATGTCTGAATTAGGCCCAGGGTCTTCAGCTCTTATCTTTGCTGATGTTCAGTGCACTGACCTATAGCCTCTGCTTCTGCTGTTAGGGTAAGAATCTTTCTTTAGTTACACATTTGTTTAATTAGAGTATCTGGTGTCTGTAATGATTTGGTTAATGCTGTAATGGTATGGAAAACAGCACATACAATAAATATAGGTAGTGCCTACAAGATACAGTCCAGTGTTCACAATAAAATAACATTTAATACACCAAAATCATAATTTTCTTATATGCTTAGGGATGCATTCAAAGAATGTCAAATTGCATTTGACATTTATTGCATAGGCATCACATTAAAAAGGAATTACCAATTGGTATAAGTCAGGCGCTGAGTTAGGGCTGGTTCACTAATCAGCAGCTGCCAAAAATAGGGTTAGTCACTCCTATGTAAGAATAAACATAAAAACAAAGGGAAAAGCAGCACTAAAAATAAGAAGTGGATTGTCTGTCAGGTTCATACAATTTAATAAATACAAATACACATACTGTATATCACAAGAAATTATTAAAAGGAATTTAAAAAAGGAGTCACCCAAATAATCTGTAGATGCAAATAAGTCAGTTAACTGCTGGAGTAATAGGAATCAAAGTGGACGGTTCTTACTCCTGTAGAACTGATAGCACAGTCCAATATGGCATAAGTTTCGACTGTATAACATCCGCTGGAGGGTAGTCCTAAAGGTAAATAAGTCCAAATAGGGTCCTCACCAGAGCTACAGACGTCTTGAGTATTCCAGTCTGGGATGAAGCAAGTAGTAGGAGATCGTCCACATGAAGAAGCTTTGTCCAATCCAGAGATGAAACCGGCATGTATATACAGAGGCGTCTTTTAAATTCGGGTGACAAAGAGCCCACCAACACATTTCGCTGCCAAGCCTTGCAGATTTTTCAAGGTATTTCTTGGGCACACCAAGCTGTGTATTTATACCATACTAATTGCATAATCGGTATCACCTGACAGACAAATCCATATCAAAACATTTGATCAATTATACATTCATTTCCTAACATGACTCAGAAGTAGACAAAGATACTTCAATATTTTAATAAGCCCTAAATCTTTAAAAAGGAATCATTTAATAAATATAGATTTACTTCCTGGTGATAAGGCACAAGTGCGGTCATGTGACTTCCTGTCTCTTATGTAATATTCAGACTTTGACCCGCACTTTATATTTCACCAGTATTAGTTTAGCGGAAGTGTCGTATGTGAGATTAAATTGCCCACTTTCGCTAAGCTAATACTGGTGAAATGCAAAGTGTGGGTCCAAGTCCGGATATTACATAAGAGACCGGAATCTCCTACTACTTGCTTCACCCCAGACTGGAATATTCAAGACATCCATAGCTCTGGTGAGGACCCTATTTGGACTTATTTACCTTTAGGACTACCCTCCAGCGGGTGTTGTACAGTCGAAATTTATGCTAAATTGGACTGTGCTATCAGTTCTACAGATTTTGGTTTTCAAATGTAGGCAAGTATGTACCACGCCTATCAATTAAACTTACATTGTTCTTGTAAGATAATGCTTGATGTATAATTTTTATGGCTTGAATAAATCACAATGAGAGTGCTATAAACAATGAGAAACTGCCAGCAATCTCACTTTTACAGCACACTGTATTTACCTACTTTTATAATCAGCTTTCTGGTGGAAGTCTGGAGAGGAGATGAAAGTGGCATCTCCTTCAATGAGGTATCAACTTGGAATTGTCCTCACCATATAATTCACCTACAAGCTGGTTCCACTGTAGCCTCACAAATGAGTATTAGTTACAACTGTTTTCAAGTTCCTGTATAGCATTGGTCCTATAATGTGCATTAAACAGTTTATATATCAGTGGGAGAGATCCCTTGATTATAAATGGCACTCTAATAGCTGTTAGGGATATATTGCAAGACAAGCAGGTAAAGGATTTGTTAGTGGGTGTTTGGTATAATAATCACTTCTACAACACATCAAATCAAAGTCCCCCAATATGACATCTATCCAAATCCCTAAAAATATTCCAATTGCTTGATATGGTGTGTCCTAGGGAGCCTCACTCTCTTATAACTGATGTCATTACAGACAATGTCTTGTCACTGTTGTTTCCACAAATACCATATTCTGATGAGGTAGTATCTAGTTTCCCTTCATGGAGACGACCTTTCCCATAAGCCCCTGGGTCCATGTCGCAAACTATTTGGAATAGTAACCTGTGGCGAGCACAGCGAGACACTGAGACCAAAGAGTGGCGAGCGAAGCGAGCCCGTGAGGGTCCAATGGTGCATAGAAAAAAAACAAACCTCAAATGAATGGAGAAAACATTTAGGTGCTGTAAGGGCAGAAGTTCTCTCCTGCCCTCTCGTTATGTCACTTCCAGGTCCTGATCACAAAGGGAACATAGACACAACCATTCTGATGGCCCTCTATTATAACATCCATATGTTCAGCATAATTCATGACACATCATGTACAGTTGTGATACCTACAGTATACAAAGTTGTAATTCTCTAATATTGGAGTATAGCAAAAGAATATTAAATTAAAGCAAAATGCCTGTATTAATTATGATTTACTTATTCTGTATCAGCACCTCATAATAAAATGAGAAACAGTAACAATCTGATAATAGATATATAAAATAGACAATCCTAGTAGTGCACACAAGCAGACAAAAAGCAGCTCGGTGAGCTCATTATTTTACTTAAAGGTATCCTCACATCTTCACCAAATATGTGCCAAAAAAGGTTGAATAGAACTTATCCAGCGCTACTGCATATGTAGGTCATTCATAAATATACCACTTCAGATACAGCAGATGTCATATCTCACAGTATACTTCTTATTAGGCTAATTCAGATATACCCAAAATGGAAGATATAAGCAAATATAGTGAAGTACTGTTTAATAATTGTAAGATTTAATATGACAAAAACAAAAGCATGTAAACTCCTCACAGATCACAGGTATTTCCAAGTGGCCAAATTTTGACAATTACCAGATAGACATGAACAGTTTTTAAGCAGTTCAGAATGCACTTGAAACAGTGCAAGTCCTGTGTTCTCCCACTGGTGCAGGCTCAGGTGTTAACTGCAGGGTTTGGCTGAAATGTTACAATTATTAAACAGTACTTCACTATATTTGCTTATACCTTCCATTGTGGGTATATCTGAATGAGCCTAATAAAAAGTATGACATCTGCTGTATCTGAAGTGGTATATTTATGAACAACTTACATATGCAGTAGTACTGGCTAAATTCTATTCAACAATGTGATAATACCTATAATTCCTTGAATTAATTGTATCAATCAGAGATCTTTGGTTTACTAGCAACATTTTTCAGAAAAAAAGGGTGGGGGGGGGATTTCCCAAACGGGTTGGTATGCCGGCGGTCAGGCTCCCGGCACCGGTATGCTGGTTGCCGGGAGCCCGGCCGCCGGCATACCATACTACACCCTTCCCAAACCTATGTGGCACATACTGTATACTGTAGAGCAGTTATTTTCAACCTTTTTTAACTCACGGCACACTGAACAATATTTTACAATTGCTAAGGCACACCATCAGTTCCCCACGGAAAAAAAACACAGACATTGGCCATCACAGTAAAAAAATAATCCACACAAACATTGGCCTATACAGAAAAAACAATCACATTGCTCCCCACATAAATCCTATTGCTCCCCATATGAATTAGTCCCATTGCTCCCAACATAAATCCTTTTGCTCCCCAAATAAATTATTTACATTGTTCCCCCCATAAATCCTTTTGTTCCCCACATACTGTAAATCCTATTGCTCCCCACAGGAGAAATTAAATATCAAATATTAGCCCCTACCTGTCAGCTGTCCTCTTCCCTGTCCCTCAGTGGCATGGGTTGTTCATAGTGGGGTGCTGTGAATACTGAGCAGCGGGTGGTCAGGCAGGTGTGAATGTGGGTGGGCAGGGAAAGTTGTGGATGCGGGTGGGAAACGGAAGATGTGCATGCAGGCGAGTGGGGTGGCTGGATGGTGAGATGCGGTGGCTGTGACCTATGATGTCACACCACCTCATCTTCAAGGCATAGGTCACAGGCGGGGCACGTCTGATCCTCTAAGAAGAGTCTGGGCCACACTTAGCTCTGAAGGTGCATGCAGCGACTCTGACTCCGCGGCACACCTTCCAACTGGTTGCGGCACACTAGTGTGCCATGGCACACTGGTTGAAAAAGCCTGCATTAGATAATACACTTACATTCTGCATGTCACTAAATATAAAATATATAGTATATTTAACATGTGACACAACTATTTAATACACTTCTTTTAACCAAGGGTTAAGAATCGGGCTCAATTTACACAAACTATTAATGCACAAAATTATTACAAATATTATATAAAATTATTTTCAGGGTATTTGTATACATTTTTACAGTATATGAAACATAAATGCATTCTTGTGTTTAGACTTGAGTACTGTCTCCATGAAATCTCATTATTGTATGTAAATATTTCAAAATACTGAAAAATCTGATATCCAAAAAACTTTTGCTCCAAAGTATTTTGGATATGGGAGACTCAACATGTATGAAAAAAAACATAAACAAAAAGATGGATTTGTTGGATTATGATTTCCCTTTTAGAAAATACAAGTGAAAATGCTCATATGATTTGTTGTTGACACTATTTGAAAAGTACACAGATTTTGTAATGTTAATCCATTGAAGGATAATTGCTCTAATTGCTAAAACAAAGTTACAGTATACAGATAGCAATTCTTGGCATGAAAACAAGCAAGGATATTTTTTTATGAAAGAACATTAAATTTCACTGATCAATATGATATTCTCCATTTATACTAATGTAAAAAACAAATAAAATACAGTAAATATGCAAAGTATTAAATAATCACATAAACACAAAAAACTCATAACAAACTGCCCCAAAAAACAATGTACCATTGCTGAACATCTTTACAAGTTTACTTCATCTACTAATTAGTATGGATGAAAAGCCTTTCATAATCTTTGTGTAAAAACATAGAGCTTTGTGTTGAAAAGTTGTAATCAGTTCAGAATAATCATTTTGTTGTTCGAGAGTTTAAACCATTTGACAGTCATAAACCAAACTAGATTTCTATCACTAACATTTTTTAAATGTTCCACACAGCTGGCTAGAGATAAAATGATTTGTTTGGCTTGTATCACATTTTTCTTTTTATCCCAGTTCTGCCGTCCTGAATAGCCCTATAGAATTTAAAAAATAACTGCTAAGTAAAGTCTTTGAAAATGCATTATTGTTACATGAAATTCACAACTTCGCTAACAGTAGTTACAGTGTCTGCAATATGGAAAGAAATTCCCCCCAAAATTAAGTTTTGAGCAGTTACCATGGGCAGCTTTTTTTGAGGGTAGAAAAGCAATTTTTAGCAACTGCACTGGAACCTGTATGCAGAGGGACGCAACGGTAGGCAACGGAGTCATCTGCCGCCGGGCTCCGGCTCTGAAGGTGGCACCTCTCCTCCCATTCTGTGACACCATTCAATTAAGTTAATTGATAGCTGCCGCTACCTCTTCAGTGGCCGACTTCCTCGCTGCACCTTACAAGTCACACCCTCTTTATTATACTGTAGTACACATTTTACAAGTGTCATACCCAGGATTAGAACCCATGACCAATTACACTGGAAGCAGACACCTTACTGATGAAGCTATTTGCTCCTGTATAGGAAATATGAGAATTCTAACTATATGAATTTATTTCTCTGACAATAACAAGTAACTTCATATAGTTTGAATTCTCATGCTACCTATGCAGGAGCAAATAGCTCTATCAGTAAAGTGTCTGCCGTCAGTGTAACATGTCACGGCTTCTAATCCTGAGTAGGACTGCAAAGAAAATTGTGTCATTTAAAATAAGACAATGAGATGTATATATACAGTGTATGCATTTTTATTTTTGAACACTCTCTATAAAATGTGTGTGTGTGTATTTATATATATATATATATATATATATATATACACACACATACATATATTTATCTAAATTTAGGGGGGGCACCAATATTTATCTTGCCTCTGGGCACCAGTGATGAACTTACGCCATTGCCTATATGAGCAACTTTTAATGTCTAGAGTGATTCAGAGTCATGTGCATCTCCTTTTGTGGTAACATGGACATAACTGGATGGCAATGGACCATTTGCATGTAAGCTAAATGTGCCATAGGCATGTCATAGGTGTGTAGATTGGAAGCTACTGAGGAGCTCCATCTAATTGGAGGAGATCCATCTAATTTCAGATTAATCTCTTGCACCAGGTATAGGGCTAGTGGAAGTGTGCAATGATAGTGAGTGTATAGATTATGGATTAATCAGGGCATATTGCAAGTTATGTTCTTTAGATGTTGTAGTATTACAGTACTTAGTCCCAGCAAGGTAGCACAAACCATTATAATAAACTAGGGTGTGCAGTCCAGGCCCCGTTTCCATGTTCTTTAGATGTTCTGTTATAATTGTGCCCACACAGAGAAATGGGAGTTTAACCACATTCATTCAGGAAGCCTGAGGCTTGTGTATTTCCATTAGTATGTACATTCGGTTATGGTATCCTTTGAGCAGGAAAAGCAATTACTGTACCTGGAGAAAAGATTGGTAAACATAAGGTTTTTACTTTGTCTGCTTATAGAGTACTTGAAGAGGCTTAGTTGGGACAAACAACAGCAGGGGTATTCAAACAGCCATGTTACCAAAAAGTGTGACTGAATATAAGCGGGGATCAAAGGCCAAAAATTATATTCTATGTTTTTTGGTTAAAAATGTATACGTCTACCACAGCTAAAGGTTTCCAAAATCATAGACATTTACTTGAAGTCTACACTGGTCTGGTATTATTTGAGAGTTCCTAGAACATATTGTTTGGGAGAAATGAAGTATCCTACCAATCATACATACGAGAGCAGTCTTGTTTACAATTATGTTATAGATTAAATAATGGAGGTCAGTGTAAACATACCATATTTCATGTGGCTACTACACAAGGAAAATTATGTAAAAGTTATTTGTACTTAGATTAAAATTTATGATTGCTCTATTGTCACATGATAAAGCTTCAATAAAAAAAACGTTTTGTTTTTTTACATGGATCCTGGTTTATTAACTGTTCAACCAGTTATTAGGTATTGGGTCATCACTATAAGGGAGCTTTTAAAAGGCATAGGAGCATTTTGCTCTGTGTCAAACTTGGGAGATCATGTAGAAGCCTGGACCTGCATTTTCTGTTGTTTCATTGGGCCAGAATAAGCCAAGAATATTTCTATGTAATTTTCTGGGCTTTTTATTTTGAAAACATTTGTTTATGTAATATGTAACCCTTTTTATTTATATAATTTCTATAACTAAACTTTGTACTTCCTTTGTATAGGGTGTGGTGTGGGTTCAGCACAGATCTGTGTTCCTTTTGAGTATGTGAGTTATAATGCTTGGCAGAGTTTCATTGGTACCAATATATAAAGTTCATATTCTTAAATGTGTTTATATAGCAAGCTTCATTTCTACATTCCTACTGTATGTGGACATTGTATTCAAGCCTTCACCGGGACCGTCTGTAAACTGCAGTTACCTGACGTAAAGAATCTTGCTGTAAAAAAAACACACAGGACGCTTTTCAGAAGGACAGTTCATTTCAGGTTCGCTATTCTGCTCTCCTGTGTTTGCTAACAATACATTGCACATTGTCTGGGTCCCTTCCCCACAAACCAAAGCCAACATGAGTCATAAATCTGAATCACTGTCCATACAGTAGCAGCCTGTTCAACAGACAGTAACTGAAGTTTGCATCCACTATTGTTAGCAAACAAAGGACACATAATACTGTATAGTGTAATGAGTGACTGGTTCCACCAGCCATTCGGCAAGTGGCGCTACAGAGGCTTAGTTGGTTATTTGACGCATACGCTGTGCAGTTTAGGAAAAGTGACATATGGTGGACAAAAAGTTGTATTACAGTCTCCGTCTTTTCCAGTGCCTCAGTAAGTTACATTATGTTCTGTTACAGGAAGCGGCATGGGAAGGCGTGACTAGCAAGGCCCACTACATGGCGTATGGGGCAAAGATGTAGCAGGACATAGCTGTAATACAACATTTTTAGGTATCAATATTCCTCTAAGTATGAATCACATACATATGCTGAGAGTGTCACTTTATAGTAAGTATATCAATACAAAGGCTTATATGTCCTCTCCCTTGTTTCTACTGACCTCCAGTGTGTTCTTATGTGAGATTACAGCTGAGGTGAACAGAGTTGTGAGAAATTCAGTAAAGTATGGGGGATCAACTGTTGAGTGGGAAGTCCTGCCCACATGCTGCTGGTAAGACCAGTGGGAGGGGTGTTACACAATTTGATTCCGTCTAGGAGTACACAAACTTGGTAAAATAACAGGGATATACAAATGTTGGCACAGTGTAATCCAAACAATGTTATACTCAGTGATATTCATTACGTGTGCCAATCATATGGGAGTCTACCGTTGGGTTAGGATTTGTGGTGCCAAGGTGGTTACCTGTAGGTAAGTAGCTGGATGCGCATTTCACCTTAATGTAGGCTTGTTCACCAGGTCTGGTGAAATGCAAGTCCAGCTTTTATATATATATATATATATATATATATATCTATCTCGAAACAATCAGCCCGGCACTCCCACAAAAGTAACGACATGCCCCGGTGCCCTCAGCATACAATGGCATAAAACAGAAAAAACTGCGGCACTCTGGGACTGGTGAGAAAATTAATGTATTAGAAAATACATATCATACATCAACGTTTCGGGGATTTTAACCCCTTTCTCAAGATGTACCAGTGTGAAAAGAAAGGAAGAAACCCACTCACCTTTAAAGGAGGAGAGAAGCCCGCCACGACACCCGTGCATGCAAAGTCCCGAGCCTCCCGGTCTGACGTGAGGGAAGGCGCCAGGAGATGACGAAGCCTGACGTCCGCGCTGAGCCCGGCCGTCTGTTGCCCGGCAACGCCTGATGCTGAACCCGCAGGCCGGAGGCTGGGGGAAAGAACAAAGAGAGCACAGCGCTGCGGGTAAAGGGAGCAAAATAGAGTATGTACAAATACCAGACAATAAATAGATTGCAACGGTCTAACCCTGTATGATGCACACAATCCCCTGGTTAGCACCCGAAGGGTAAAGGGGTCACTGGTACCCACATGCAGTGAAAAAGGAGAGGGGAAGAGGGGAAAAGCTGTGCAGATAAATAGTTATATCAGAGTGACCCACAGTGCTGATTAATACAGTGTATCAGAAAAGGGACAGAGGGGCAAAATAATATGACAAGTAGGGTCAAATCCCAGGCTGTTAGTACATCCCATAATCCTACTCATAGTGAGGTCGCGGTTATCCAAAGGTACTCCACACAATTCTTTCATTAAGGCCCGCTGGATGGATGGTGTTGAGCCCGAAGATCCAGGACGCTTCTTTGCAAAGTAGTGCGCCGTCACGGTCGCCCCCTCGGGCAGACTTTGGGATGTGGTCAATAATTACATGTTTCAAATCTCCCAATGAGTGTTTAGCCTCCTGGAAATGCCTGGCTACCGGTTGGTCAGAGGGGGACCCCGCGATGGCGGCCTTAATGGCCGATCGGTGGAGGGCCATGCGTTCCCTCAATGTCCTAATCGTTTTCCCTACATAACAAAAGTTTGCAGGGACATATGATAAGATAAATGATGTGCATAGAAGTACAGGAGACGACATGTCTAATTGAAATTTTCCTACCCGTTAGGGGGAGAGTGAAGCAAGACCCGATGGTCATATGGCTACAGGTAGTGCATCCCAAGCAACGATAGCAACCAGGTTTTTTGACAAAAATGTCCCTTTTGCTAAGTTGGAAAAGCTTGAGATGTCCGTACGGACCACCAGGTCTTTGATGTTAAGACCCCTCCTGTAGCACATCATGGGGGTAGAATGTTTGAACGGAAGGGAAGGGTCGGTGGACACTATGGGCCAAAGAGCTCTATTCGATCTATTCAGCATAGGGCTGGAGGTGTCAAATGTCGTAGTCCACGGGACTCTGTCGCCCATGGATCTCACAGAAGGGAGTAATAGCTCGTCCCGCTTCTGTGACAGCACCTCTTTTTTGGTACGGACCAAAGCTGTTTTGTCATATCCCCTTTCAATAAATTTGATGACCATCTTGTCTAGTTCTTCCTCGATCTTATCCGGCTGATTACAGATGCGTGCCACTCTCAGCATTTGAGATCTGGGTAGACCCTGCTTCAAAGGGCGGGGATGATGACTGTTGGCACGCAGCAGGGTGTTCTTATTGGTTGGTTTACTGTAGATGTTGGTCGACAGTCTCCCTGCATCCAAGGACACCCGGACGTCTAGGTAATTGATAGAGGTCGAGGACCACTGGCAAGTGATCCTAATGGGGGAGGGTCATGGGGGAGGGTCTGGTGTTAATAGAGTCCAATAGGTTTACCAGTGCTTGCTCACCCCCAGTCCAAAGGATGAAGATATCATCGATATACCTGGTGAAGAGGGCGATGGACTGGGCAATCATGGGGTCCTGGAAAAACATAGACGCCTCTTCCTGCAACATAAAAATGTTGGCATAGGACGGTGCCTTGTTGCTTCCCATGGCACAGCCCGATTTTTGTAGATAAAATCTGCCGTCGAAAAGGAAAAAGTTCATGGTTAAGGTTAGCGCCAACAGGGTCATGAATAGATCCATGTCCACGTCCCGCATGTCTTCTCTGTGCAGAAATGATCTCATAGCATCCAAACCTCCTTCATGGGGGATGCTAGTGTATAAGCTACAGATGTTAATCGTGCATAGTAGAGTCCCATCGGGTACCTCCCCTATGAAATCCAGGAGTAGCAAGAAGGACGTAGTATCTTTTAAACAGCTGGGTTGCCTTAAAACGAGCGGTTGCAAAATACAGTCCAAAAATTGGGAAACAGGTTGATATAGGGATTGACGTGCAGAAATGATTGGGCGACCAGGGGGTTTGTTAAGGTCTTTATGAATTTTGGGAACTGTGAAAAAAAATAGGGACCAAGGGAAAGTCCTGTGTCTATACTCTATTTTGCTCCCTTTACCCGCAGCGCTGTGCTCTCTTTGTTCTTTCCCCCATCCTCCGGCCTGCGGGTTCAGCGTCAGGCGTTGCCGGGCAACAGACGGCCAGGCTCAGCGCGGACGTCAGGCTTCGTCATCTCCTGGCGCATTCCCTCACGTCAAACTGGGAGGCTCGGGACTTTGCGTGCACGGGTGTCGCGGCGGGCTTTTCTCCTCCTTCAAAGGTGAGTGGGTTTCTTCCTTTCTTTTCACACTGGTACATCTTGAGAAAGGGGTTAAAATCCCCGAAACGTTGATGTATGATATGTATTTTCTAATACATTAATTTTCTCACCAGTCCCCGAGTGCCGCAGTTTTTTCTGTTTTTATATATATATATATATATATATACCACAACAACCACCTAGGTGGAAGGTGCACTCACGCCCAGAAATTAGTCTCTGAAGTCACTTGTAAATACAGTATATTTTTATTCGGGTTCACTGTTGATGCCGTATTTCATCGACGTTTCGGTCCTTATGCGGACCTTTATCAAGATTGGCACTTAAATCACCTATACAATCAGAAACAGTTACAATTAATATGTATAAGAACCCAGATTTATTCAACACCAACACCACCAGTGCCTCCCAGGCCCTGAAGACTGTCACAAAAACCAGAAAACGTATTAAAAAGCTGTTTTTTTATATATGTAAAAAAGAGATACTTGGAAATAATCCACGTGTGATGAAAGAGACACCTCCACCGTTAGGACTATCTGTTTAGATAGGCAAATGATTACCTGGACGGCAAGCCAGATCACTCAGATGTGTGGAATGGCCTTCAAAGTTGGCAACATGCCTGATCACATAATGAAGTTAAAAAGCCTATAACGTAGGGGAAGCTGCAAGGCGTAGTCACCTATTAGATAAATAACAGAGTAACTACACCATAAGAAAATACACTAACAACGTCATTTTGGAAAAGATCATACCTAGTTACATGTAGAAATAGCTCATGGCAGCTTGTGGGCTCTGTACATGTGTCAGACACTCAGTCTGTAAGGAGGCACAACAGGAAAAAATAATCACCAACCGTAATCATGTGTCAGAAGGGAGCTGCAGGAGAACCATACTCACTGCTCAAGTGTCCAGAGCCAAATGGAAGCTGCATAAAGTTCAGCCTCAGCTGAGCACTATTTAAGGATCAACCACAGGAAGTGCCAATTAGGGAGATTAGTATAAACCCAGTCTCTCATTAACTGATCACCTCTCAGATAACTAACTCAGACCAACTGGGAAAAACGTTACAGGGTTCACAGGACAGGCAGTGGCTATCGCTAACGCACGGCTACTTAAATGAGTGTATTTTAACGATTTAGAAGGGCAACTGCCGGAGACGCGTCTTTTGCGTTCCACCGACCGGAACACCATGCGTTCCATTCCGCGGAAGTGGCGCTGGCCGGAAGTCTCTGCGTTCCACTCGCGGAAAGAACCGTAATTAGGCTTATCCACTGGCTAATGTTTAAAGGAGGTGTACAACCTAGAGGGGGGTGTTCTCAGAGAATGAACACTCCCCCAGGTGGAATCATCAATGTACAGGTTCACTCATAGCTCACAGGGACTCGGAGGTATACCGGAGGTCTCCTCACGTATAATCCTGGATTAACCTATGTGTAGCCTGTCAATCACCACAGAAGAAAAAGAGTGCAAATGTAAATAATGATCCATAATATGAAATGTCAAAAATGTCAAAAATGACATAAGAGGGCACCAGATCAAATGACCACAACTCACCCTACGCATACAAACTAACATATATCTGATCAACAAAGGCAAATTGAATACTGATGTGAGTGTAATATCTTTATAGTAATACATTGGTATAATGTAGTAAAAGATTTTAAATAATAAAAGGGAATAGTGGGTGGTGTGGTCATTGAAATTGGTGGACCCTCGTGACTAGTATAGGACCTGGGAAGGCTCCGGGAAACAACAGAAAAATATATATAAAAAACATAAGCAAGGACGTATAAATAACTGTCCTTACTTTCTTAATCTCTATACATAAAAAGAACATACAAAAATGAAAAAAATGAAACATAGAACATAGAACATATAAAACACAAATCGAAACCCAGCCTGTATGTGCTGATTGTATCACAGTGCCCTATGTCCCTGAAACATACAAAGTGTGTTCCAAGGTATCCAATCAACTATGGCAAAATACAATTCTAAAGAAAAATATTAAGGGGGTTGGCCTCATTGAGGCCCTTTGGTGACACTGTATTGAGTTTGTGTATCCAAAAGCTTTCCTTCTGTTTAAGTAACAAGGTGCGATCGCCTCCTTATGCGGACCTTTATCAAGATTGGCACTTAAATCACCTATACAATCAGAAACAGTTACAATTAATATGTATAAGAACCCAGATTTATTCAACACCAACACCACCAGTGCCTCCCAGGCCCTGAAGACTGTCACAAAAACCAGAAAACGTATTAAAAAGCTGTTTTTTTATATATGTAAAAAAGAGATACTTGGAAATAATCCACGTGTGATGAAAGAGACACCTCCACCGTTAGGACTATCTGTTTAGATAGGCAAATGATTACCTGGACGGCAAGCCAGATCACTCAGATGTGTGGAATGGCCTTCAAAGTTGGCAACATGCCTGATCACATAATGAAGTTAAAAAGCCTATAACGTAGGGGAAGCTGCAAGGCGTAGTCACCTATTAGATAAATAACAGAGTAACTACACCATAAGAAAATACACTAACAACGTCATTTTGGAAAAGATCATACCTAGTTACATGTAGAAATAGCTCATGGCAGCTTGTGGGCTCTGTACATGTGTCAGACACTCAGTCTGTAAGGAGGCACAACAGGAAAAAATAATCACCAACCGTAATCATGTGTCAGAAGGGAGCTGCAGGAGAACCATACTCACTGCTCAAGTGTCCAGAGCCAAATGGAAGCTGCATAAAGTTCAGCCTCAGCTGAGCACTATTTAAGGATCAACCACAGGAAGTGCCAATTAGGGAGATTAGTATAAACCCAGTCTCTCATTAACTGATCACCTCTCAGATAACTAACTCAGACCAACTGGGAAAAACGTTACAGGGTTCACAGGACAGGCAGTGGCTATCGCTAACGCACGGCTACTTTCGCGACAGGATGGCAAACCATCGGTCATCCATACACACAGCCCTCAATGTGGGCTTTTCTGACAAACCGGTAGCACGGCACTTTTTGTCAGTTAGACATCAAGTATCTGCCCTGAAGTGTCAGCTGATTGACTGGGTGCCGCCACCTGTTAGTGGAGGCGATCGCACCTTGTTACTTAAACAGAAGGAAAGCTTTTGGATACACAAACTCAATACAGTGTCACCAAAGGGCCTCAATGAGGCCAACCCCCTTAATATTTTTCTTTAGAATTTTATTTTGCCATAGTTGATTGGATACCTTGGAACACACTTTGTATGTTTCAGGGACATAGGGCACTGTGATACAATCAGCACATACAGGCTGGGTTTCGATTTGTGTTTTATATGTTCTATGTTCTATGTTTTATTTTTTTCATTTTTGTATGTTCTTTTTATGTATAGAGATTAAGAAAGTAAGGACAGTTATTTATACGTCCTTGCTTATGTTTTTTTAATATATATTTTTCTGTTGTTTCCCGGAGCCTTCCCAGGTCCTATACTAGTCACGAGGGTCCACCAATTTCAATGACCACACCACCCACTATTCCCTTTTATTATTTAAAATCTTTTACTACATTATACCAATGTATTACTATAAAGATATTACACTCACATCAGTATTCAATTTGCCTTTGTTGATCAGATATATGTTAGTTTGTATGCGTAGGGTGAGTTGTGGTCATTTGATCTGGTGCCCTCTTATGTCATTTTTGACATTTTTGACATTTCATATTATGGATCATTATTTACATTTGCACTCTTTTTCTTCTGTGGTGATTGACAGGCTACACATAGGTTAATCCAGGATTATACGTGAGGAGACCTCCGGTATACCTCCGAGTCCCTGTGAGCTATGAGTGAACCTGTACATTGATGATTCCACCTGGGGGAGTGTTCATTCTCTGAGAACACCCCCCTCTAGGTTGTACACCTCCTTTAAACATTAGCCAGTGGATAAGCCTAATTACGGTTCTTTCCGCGAGTGGAACGCAGAGACTTCCGGCCAGCGCCACTTCCGCGGAATGGAACGCATGGTGTTCCGGTCGGTGGAACGCAAAAGACGCGTCTCCGGCAGTTGCCCTTCTAAATCGTTAAAATACACTCATTTAAGTAGCCGTGCGTTAGCGATAGCCACTGCCTGTCCTGTGAACCCTGTAACGTTTTTCCCAGTTGGTCTGAGTTAGTTATCTGAGAGGTGATCAGTTAATGAGAGACTGGGTTTATACTAATCTCCCCAATTGGCACTTCCTGTGGTTGATCCTTAAATAGTGCTCAGCTGAGGCTGAACTTTATGCAGCTTCCATTTGGCTCTGGACACTTGAGCAGTGAGTATGGTTCTCCTGCAGCTCCCTTCTGACACATGATTACGGTTGGTGATTATTTTTTCCTGTTGTGCCTCCTTACAGACTGAGTGTCTGACACATGTACAGAGCCCACAAGCTGCCATGAGCTATTTCTACATGTAACTAGGTATGATCTTTTCCAAAATGACGTTGTTAGTGTATTTTCTTATGGTGTAGTTACTCTGTTATTTATCTAATAGGTGACTACGCCTTGCAGCTTCCCCTACGTTATAGGCTTTTTAACTTCATTATGTGATCAGGCATGTTGCCAACTTTGAAGGCCATTCCACACATCTGAGTGATCTGGCTTGCCGTCCAGGTAATCATTTGCCTATCTAAACAGATAGTCCTAACGGTGGAGGTGTCTCTTTCATCACACGTGGATTATTTCCAAGTATCTCTTTTTTACATATATAAAAAAACAGCTTTTTAATACGTTTTCTGGTTTTTGTGACAGTCTTCAGGGCCTGGGAGGCACTGGTGGTGTTGGTGTTGAATAAATCTGGGTTCTTATACATATTAATTGTAACTGTTTCTGATTGTATAGGTGATTTAAGTGCCAATCTTGATAAAGGTCCGCATAAGGACCGAAACGTCGATGAAATACGGCATCAACAGTGAACCCGAATAAAAATATACTGAATTTACAAGTGACTTCAGAGACTAATTTCTGGGCGTGAGTGCACCTTCCACCTAGGTGGTTGTTGTGGTATATTGGTGGCCTCTCAGGTCATTAGGAGCACCCGCCGTCGTTATTATTTTTGATGAGAGTGCAGGATCTTCCAAGACTATATATATATATATATATATATATAAAAAGAAGACACAGATTTCACTCCGTCATTTTGTTAATCCATTGCTACAGTATTATTGTATTAGTAGTATTAGCTTGGACCTTAAAAAAAGTGAAATGTTTACTATAAACCATTGTGCAGGGTTAATATATTCCACAATAGCTTGTTGGTCCTAATTTTTTTTCAAGTTAGTTGATATTGTTCTATATGCTGTAGTGTTTTTTATTTGATGATTACTTTAAATTCACTATGGAGAATATAACAAAACAATCCCCTTTCTCCACATGTACAATAACCTGTACATTCACAAATTGCCAATCATCACATCCTTTATTTCAGCACATTGTTCACTTGATCAATTACCCTTATGCCCAAGTATCACTCAAAAATGTTTGTACTGTACTAGACTATTCTCCTTCATGGAATAGTCAAAACTCTGTTTGCAGTACTTGTTTGCTAATATACTCAGTTATGCTCTTAATAAGAACAAGCATAAATGACTTAAGAAAAGGGGCTAAATATTGGCTCATGTCACAAAGGTGATGCAATTTAATAATTTCTTTCTTTCTGGGATCCAGGCTGTTAGAAGTGATGACCAAAACTCTAAAAGTAAATTACACCAACCTTGTTTCCTGGAGAGTAGAAGACCCACAATCCAGATACTACCCCTTTTTACCATTTCATAAAGCCTATATAAGCTTTAATGGCTTATTTAGTGATACCATGAAAAAAGCGTCAAGGCCAGTAGATTATTAACCGCAAACATTTGCGCCAAAAAAAAATGTGATCTCATCCATATTTAATATTTATCAGAAACTAAAAAATTGTATTTAAAATAAGAAGAATAGTAACTTAAATAGGTTTGCTTAAATAATTTTGCTTAAATGTCCTAGCTTGCCGGATCATGGATGTGCAGTGGACCAGAAGCCCAGATTTGGGGTTCCAGTAACATTTTCCACAAACCAAAAAAGTAAAAAACAAAACATATAAAAAGGTATATAGATATATAAAATGAATAAAAAGATAAATATAGCTTACGGTGTGAAAGAAAGCTTTATGAAATGAAATAATGCATTTGCTTTACTACTGGTCCTTGTTATTACCATCCTGAGATGGTGATAGCAATATGAGGATTTGGCAGTACATGTACTGCCAAGATCCTTTTTAAATAGGCTTTCTCTATAGTGTTTCATAAATTTAATCTGACTCTAATTGTAAATTACAGTGAATTATTAATTAAATTGCTCCCATTGCAGTTCTGTATCAACAGAATTACAATACTGATAGGAATGATAATGGCCACTTCATAACTAAATACCTATAAAACATGACTGAATACTCTTTTTGACAACAAAAATACAGCATTGTATGGCAATGTGATATATGATTTTGTGTAAGAGCATAGTGTGTCCATGAATGATGAGTAGATGAGCAGATAGTTCAGGTTCAGTAGCGTTTTTTCCTGCACATAAACTTGGGGAAATTTTTGAATACATCTTTAAGCATTAAAATATTTTGGATTTTTTTCTTAACACATTGTATACTTCAGAGTTGTTGTTTTTTTGTTTTCAATACATTCAGTGAATGCCATCTGAAGGAATTCAAGGTTACATGAAACAGATTGTTTTATAGGATGTAGATTATCCTCCTTGCGTATATTAAAAAAAAAAAAAAAGGTTTAGCCTAAACATTTAAAAAAAAAACATAAACCTCTAGATTGCCATGATGCATTCATTAGTTGTAACATCAAAGTTTAGATGGATATAGGTTGACAGTCACATAGGCGTATAAATACTAGATCAAGGAAATATACTTCTTTTTGCATTTATTATATTATTACAATTTTATATTATAATTTTTCATTTTGTTCTAAGGCATTTAAAATTGTACTGTATCTGTAGAAGAATAAAATTGCATTAAACACGAATGAAAGTGTTATGTAACCTATGGTAAACTCCTGCAGAAATATAAGGTGAAAAGGTCAGTAGTGGTGACTGATATGGAACATTGGTGGATTATTTTAATACCTACACTTCAATAAGCTTCTTTAGATAAAGCTAGGAAACGAGTTATTACAATGCCATATCAAATTAAAATCATATGTCAACATGCAAGCAATCCACTGCTTATCTGTTTTAATCCAGCCTTAGCAAGTTGAGCAAATCATCTGCGAAAAGAGCAACCAGTATAAGCCTAAAACTTTCTCTCTTTTTTTGCATCAGTGGTTCACCTTGTGGTTGCAGATATTTTGTACAGTTTAATGAACTTCTCTGATGCTAAAGTTTGTATGACTGCCCTCTACCTCACCTTTCTTTTTTATTGGTTTGTATAAAACAATGTAATTGTATTAAGGATAATAAATATGATGCAGTCTAAGTCACTATGAAGCTAGAGATCACATGTAGTGAAAATCAATATTATCATATTAGCACCTCGGGAATGCTACTATTTCACCCTCCTGCACCTTCATCTGGTAGTTCTACCCATCATTGCATAACATTATGTGTTTAAACTATTATATGCAATTTGTCCTGATTTTTTTTTATTATGTCACCAACTGTATGTTATTCATTTTTGGTTACCATGCACTTTTTATTGCAATATGCTGACTGCTTCCACATCTATTCATACCACCACACTATAGTCTTTTCCCTGTCTGCATGTTTATTTTTTCTTCCTGGAATTCCCGACTTTATGTTCTACTAATTGTTTATGCCGCAAACTGTAATCTGTATCATACCGCTCAACTTTGGCTGGCCGGGAAGAGGCACTCCCTCGTGCATTGCAAATGGGTGCCCAAAATTAGGGGGCATAGCCTAGCAGCTAGGGAACGTGGCCTCATGGGAAATGCAAGTCACGTCCCCATTCTGCATCTTCATCTCGCTTGAGTATTCTGTGTCTTCTTCATATGTGTCATTTATTCCTTGCATTGCCTATTTTGTCTAGGGTAACCTATATAGTAAGCCCAAGATGGCGTCTTCACCTGATACCCTCATGGGTAGTATGAACAATGCATAGATCTTGTGATTTTGTAAGGATCTGGCATCTCGCATTAGTATTCTGTAGCTCCTCATTATGAGTCATCTGTTCCATGTATTGCCTATACTACTCATTGTAGTCTGTGTAGTGCACCCAAGATGGCTGCACACCTGGTACTTTCTCCTCCTCCTTATTTACAAAAATCATATATGTGCAGCGTGCAGTATTTGCTCTGAAACACAGAGAAATATCATCAGTCTAATTTAATTGACAGTGAAATTAATTGAATGTCTTGATGCTGTAATGGACATGTTTAAATAATCTCTACTAGAGATGAGCGCCTGAAATTTTTCGAGTTTTGTGTTTTGGTTTTGGGTTCGGTTCCGCGGCCGTGTTTTGGGTTCGAACGCGTTTTGGCAAAACCTCACCGAATTATTTTTGTCGGATTCGGGTGTGTTTTGGATTCGGGTGTTTTTTTCCAAAAACACTTAAAAACAGCTTAAATCATAGAATTTGGGGGTCATTTTGATCCCAAAGTATTATTAACCTCAAAAACCATAATTTACACTCATTTTCAGTCTATTCTGAATACCTCACACCTCACAATATTATTTTTAGTCCTAAAATTTGCACCGAGGTCGCTGTGTGAGTAAGATAAGCGACCCTAGTGGCCGACACAAACACCGGGCCCATCTAGGAGTGGCACTGCAGTGTCACGCAGGATGTCCCTTCCAAAAAACCCTCCCCAAACAGCACATGACGCAAAGAAAAAAAGAGGCGCAATGAGGTAGCTGTGTGAGTAAGATTAGCGACCCTAGTGGCCGACACAAACACCGGGCCCATCTAGGAGTGGCACTGCAGTGTCACGCAGGATGGCCCTTCCAAAAAACCCTCCCCAAACAGCACATGACGCAAAGAAAAAAAGAGGCGCAATGAGGTAGCTGACTGTGTGAGTAAGATTAGCGACCCTAGTGGCCGACACAAACACCGGGCACATCTAGGAGTGGCACTGCAGTGTCACGCAGGATGTCCCTTCCAAAAAACCCTCCCCAAACAGCACATGACGCAAAGAAAAAAAGAGGCGCAATGAGGTAGCTGTGTGAGTAAGATTAGCGACCCTAGTGGCCGACACAAACACCGGGCCCATCTAGGAGTGGCACTGCAGTGTCACGCAGGATGTCCCTTCCAAAAAACCCTCCCCAATCAGCACATGATGCAAAGAAAAAGAAAAGAAAAAAGAGGTGCAAGATGGAATTATCCTTGGGCCCTCCCACCCACCCTTATGTTGTATAAACAAAACAGGACATGCACACTTTAACCAACCCATCATTTCAGTGACAGGGTCTGCCACACGACTGTGACTGATATGACGGGTTGGTTTGGACCCCCCCCAAAAAAGAAGCAATTAATCTCTCCTTGCACAAACTGGCTCTACAGAGGCAAGATGTCCACCTCATCTTCACCCTCCGATATATCACCGTGTACATCCCCCTCCTCACAGATTATCAATTCGTCCCCACTGGAATCCACCATCTCAGCTCCCTGTGTACTTTGTGGAGGCAATTGCTGCTGGTCAATGTCTCCGCGGAGGAATTGATTATAATTCATTTTAATGAACATCATCTTCTCCACATTTTCTGGATGTAACCTCGTACGCCGATTGCTGACAAGGTGAGCGGCGGCACTAAACACTCTTTCGGAGTACACACTTGTGGGAGGGCAACTTAGGTAGAATAAAGCCAGTTTGTGCAAGGGCCTCCAAATTGCCTCTTTTTCCTGCCAGTATAAGTACGGACTGTGTGACGTGCCTACTTGGATGCGGTCACTCATATAATCCTCCACCATTCTATCAATGTTGAGAGAATCATATGCAGTGACAGTAGACGACATGTCCGTAATCGTTGTCAGGTCCTTCAGTCCGGACCAGATGTCAGCATCAGCAGTCGCTCCAGACTGCCCTGCATCACCGCCAGCGGGTGGGCTCGGAATTCTGAGCCTTTTCCTCGCACCCCCAGTTGCGGGAGAATGTGAAGGAGGAGATGTTGACAGGTCGCGTTCCGCTTGACTTGACAATTTTGTCACCAGCAGGTCTTTCAACCCCAGCAGACCTGTGTCTGCCGGAAAGAGAGATCCAAGGTAGGCTTTAAATCTAGGATCGAGCACGGTGGCCAAAATGTAGTGCTCTGATTTCAACAGATTGACCACCCGTGAATCCTTGTTAAGCGAATTAAGGGCTGCATCCACAAGTCCCACATGCCTAGCGGAATCGCTCCGTGTTAGCTCCTTCTTCAATGCCTCCAGCTTCTTCTGCAAAAGCCTGATGAGGGGAATGACCTGACTCAGGCTGGCAGTGTCTGAACTGACTTCACGTGTGGCAAGTTCAAAGGGCATCAGAACCTTGCACAACGTTGAAATCATTCTCCACTGCACTTGAGACAGGTGCATTCCATCTCCTATATCGTGCTCAATTGTATAGGCTTGAATGGCCTTTTGCTGCTCCTCCAACCTCTGAAGCATATAGAGGGTTGAATTCCACCTCGTTACCACTTCTTGCTTCAGATGATGGCAGGGCAGGTTCAGTAGTTTTTGGTGGTGCTCCAGTCTTCTGTACGTGGTGCCTGTACGCCGAAAGTGTCCCGCAATTTTTCTGGCCACCGACAGCATCTCTTGCACGCCCCTGTCGTTTTTAAAAAAATTCTGCACCACCAAATTCAAGGTATGTGCAAAACATGGGACGTGCTGGAATTTGCCCATATTTAATGCACACACAATATTGCTGGCGTTGTCCGATGCCACAAATCCACAGGAGAGTCCAATTGGGGTAAGCCATTCCGCGATGATCTTCCTCAGTTGCCGTAAGAGGTTTTCAGCTGTGTGCGTATTCTGGAAAGCGGTGATACAAAGCGTAGCCTGCCTAGGAAAGAGTTGGCGTTTGCGAGATGCTGCTACTGGTGCCGCCGCTGCTGTTCTTGCGGCGGGAGTCCATACATCTACCCAGTGGGCTGTCACAGTCATATAGTCCTGACCCTGCCCTGCTCCACTTGTCCACATGTCCGTGGTTAAGTGGACATTGGGTACAACTGCATTTTTTAGGACACTGGTGAGTCTTTTTCTGACGTCCGTGTACATTCTCGGTATCGCCTGCCTAGAGAAGTGGAACCTAGATGGTATTTGGTAACGGGGGCACACTGCCTCAATAAATTGTCTAGTTCCCTGTGAACTAACGGCGGATACCGGACGCACGTCTAACACCAACATAGTTGTCAAGGACTCAGTTATC
This sequence comes from Pseudophryne corroboree, assembly GCF_028390025.1. NCBI lineage: Eukaryota > Metazoa > Chordata > Amphibia > Anura > Myobatrachidae > Pseudophryne > Pseudophryne corroboree. Next base: position 416,905,274 of record NC_086445.1, on the reverse strand, counting down.
CGCTTTGCAGTAGGATGACTGCTGTGATATTTCATCTTCCTCGCAAAGGACTGTTGAACAGTCAATCGCTTACTGGAAGTAGTACAAGTGGGCTTACGACTTCCCCTCTGGGATGACCATCGACTCCCAGCGGCAACAACAGCAGCGCCAGCAGCAGTAGGCGTTACACGCAAGGATGCATCGGAGGAATCCCAGGCAGGAGAGGACTCGTCAGACTTGCCAGTGACATGGCCTGCAGGACTATTGGCATTCCTGGGGAAGGAGGAAATTGACACTGAGGGAGTTGGTGGGGTGGTTTGCGTGAGCTTGGTTACAAGAGGAAGGGATTTACTGGTCAGTGGACTGCTTCCGCTGTCACCCAAAGTTTTTGAACTTGTCACTGACTTATTATGAATGCGCTGCAGGTGACGTATAAGGGAGGATGTTCCGAGGTGGTTAACGTCCTTACCCCTACTTATTACAGCTTGACAAAGGGAACACACGGCTTGACACCTGTTGTCCGCATTTCTGGTGAAATACCTCCACACCGAAGAGCTGATTTTTTTGGTATTTTCACCTGGCATGTCAACGGCCATATTCCTCCCACGGACAACAGGTGTCTCCCCGGGTGCCTGACTTAAACAAACCACCTCACCATCAGAATCCTTCTGGTCAATTTCCTCCCCAGCGCCAGCAACACCCATATCCTCCTCATCCTGGTGTACTTCAACACTGACATCTTCAATCTGACTATCAGGAACTGGACTGCGGGTGCTCCTTCCAGCACTTGCAGGGGGCATGCAAATAGTGGAAGGCGCATGCTCTTCACGTCCAGTGTTGGGAAGGTCAGGCATCGCAACCGACACAATTGGACTCTCCTTGTGGATTTGGGATTTCAAAGAACGCACAGTTCTTTGCGGTGCTTTTGCCAGCTTGAGTCTTTTCAGTTTTCTAGCGAGAGGCTGAGTGCTTCCATCCTCATGTGAAGCTGAACCACTAGCCATGAACATAGGCCAGGGCCTCAGCCGTTCCTTGCCACTCCGTGTGGTAAATGGCATATTGGCAAGTTTACGCTTCTCCTCCGACAATTTTATTTTAGGTTTTGGAGTCCTTTTTTTTCTGATATTTGGTGTTTTGGATTTGACATGCTCTGTACTATGACATTGGGCATCGGCCTTGGCAGACGACGTTGCTGGCATTTCATCGTCTCGGCCATGACTAGTGGCAGCAGCTTCAGCACGAGGTGGAAGTGGATCTTGATCTTTCCCTAATTTTGGAACCTCAACTTTTTTGTTCTCCATATTTTATAGGCAGAACTAAAAGGCACCTCAGGTAAACAATGGAGATGGATGGATTGGATACTAGTATACAATTATGGACGGACTGCCACGGTTAGGTGGTATAAAAAAACCACGGTTAGGTGGTATATATTGTAATACAATTATGGATGGACGGACTGCCTGCCGAGTTCCGACACAGAGGTAGCCACAGCCGTGAACTACCGCACTGTACACTGGTTGATAAAGAGATAGTAGTATACTCGTAACAACTAGTATGACTGACTATGACGGTATAAAGAATGAAAAAAAAACCACGGTTAGGTGGTATATATTATAATACAATTATGGATGGACGGACTGCCTGCCGACTGCCGACACAGAGGTAGCCACAGCCGTGAACTACCGCACTGTACACTGGTTGATAAAGAGATAGTAGTATACTCGTAACAACTAGTATGACACTATGACGGTATAAAGAATGAAAAAAAAACCACGGTTAGGTGGTATATATTATAATACAATTATGGATGGACGGACTGCCTGCCGACTGCCGACACAGAGGTAGCCACAGCCGTGAACTACCGCACTGTACACTGGTTGATAAAGAGATAGTAGTATACTCGTAACAACTAGTATGACACTATGACGGTATAAAGAATGAAAAAAAAACCACGGTTAGGTGGTATATATTATAATACAATTATGGATGGACGGACTGCCTGCCGAGTGCCGACACAGAGGTAGCCACAGCCGTGAACTACCGCACTGTACACTGGTTGATAAAGAGATAGTAGTATACTCGTAACAACTAGTATGACTGACTATGACGGTATAAAGAATGAAAAAAAAACCACGGTTAGGTGGTATATATTATAATACAATTATGGATGGACGGACTGCCTGCCGACTGCCGACACAGAGGTAGCCACAGCCGTGAACTACCGCACTGTACACTGGTTGATAAAGAGATAGTAGTATACTCGTAACAACTAGTATGACACTATGACGGTATAAAGAATGAAAAAAAAACCACGGTTAGGTGGTATATATTATAATACAATTATGGATGGACGGACTGCCTGCCGACTGCCGACACAGAGGTAGCCACAGCCGTGAACTACCGCACTGTACACTGGTTGATAAAGAGATAGTAGTATACTCGTAACAACTAGTATGACACTATGACGGTATAAAGAATGAAAAAAAAACCACGGTTAGGTGGTATATATTATAATAATACAATTATGGATGGACGGACTGCCTGCCGACTGCCGACACAGAGGTAGCCACAGCCGTGAACTACCGCACTGTACACTGGTTGATAAAGAGATAGTAGTATACTCGTAACAACTAGTATGACTATGACGACGGTATAAAGAAAGAAAAAAAAATACCACGGTTAGGTGGTATATAATTATACAATTATGGATGGACGGACTGCCTGCCGAGTGCCGACTGCCGACACAGAGGTAGCCACAGCCGTGAACTACCGCACTGTACTGTGTCTGCTGCTAATATAGACTGGTTGATAAAGAGATAGTATACAACAATATACTACTATACTGGTGGTCAGGCACTGTTCACCACTAGTCACACTGGCAGTGGCACTCCTGCAGCAAAAGTGTGCACTGTTTAATTTTAAATTAATATAATATTATGTACTCCTGGCTCCTGCTATAACAACCTGCAGTGCTCCCCAGTCTCCCCCACAATTATTATAAGCTTTTATACATTGATGTGCAGCACACTGGGCTGAGCTGAGTGCACACAGACTGAGTCACACTGTGTGACTGCTGTGTATCGTTTTTTTTAGGCAGAGAACGGATATAGCAGAGAACGAATATATTAAATAAAAGTTAACTTAACAACAACTGCACTGGTCACTGTGGTAAACTCTGTCTGCACAATCTCTCTCTCTCTCTCTTCTAATCTATTCTAATGGAGAGGACGCCAGCCACGTCCTCTCCCTATCAATCTCAATGCACGTGTGAAAATGGCGGCGACGCGCGGCTCCTTATATAGAATCCGAGTCTCGCGAGAATCCGACAGCGTCATGATGACGTTCGGGCGCGCTCGGGTTAACCGAGCAAGGCGGGAAGATCCGAGTCGCTCGGACCCGTGAAAAAAAAAGTGAAGTTCGTGCGGGTTCGGATTCAAAGAAACCGAACCCGCTCATCTCTAATCTCTACTAGGGGTCAAGTGTGGTGCTAGGGGCCATAGCACCACACTTGCCTACTTTCTTGAAATGTCCAGGAGAAAACTGAATTTTGGTGAGTTTGCAAGTATATATGGAAGAGTAGCCCACCCTCTACGGCAAGTAGGAGGGATGTGTGCAGGAAGTGGGCACATTAAGATGTTTTGGTATGCATCTTGTCATTGTTGCCTTGCTCTCAGCTGTGTGATATTTTTCAGCAGAGCCATGATGACATGAATTGTTTTGTCAGACCAACCCACACTGGCTCACTGTACTTTCCTTCTGAAATCTCCCCAATGAGAGAAGTCAAAGTGCTGTAGATTAGTATGGGTCGTTGGGTCAACACACATTAGGTCGACATGCATTGGGTCGACCACTAAAGGTCGACAGGGTGTCTAGGTCAACAGGTTTGTTAGGTTGACATGTGCAAGGTCGACATGTCAAAAGGTCGACATGAGTTTTTCGCTTTTTTTAATTTTTCGACCTTTTTCAAAGATCGACATGTTTTTTTTTACTGTTTTTGGTGTCGTTTTCTTCATAGAGTGACAGGGACCCCCAATTGGTGCACGGCTTCGCTCGCCATGCTTCGGGCAAGGTACATTGCTCTGCTACTGCTGCGCTCGGCACAGATTACCATTCCCATTAGTAGTCCACGTGGATTCTAAAGTATGAAAAAGGTCAAAATTTTTTTTTGCAGTGAAAAATTAATTTCGACCTTTTGACCTGTCGACCTTGCACATGTCAACCTAACGAACCTGTCGACCTTTAGTGATCGACCCAATGCATGTCATGCACCAATGCATGTCATGATACCACTCTTAATGTAACTCCTAGCCATGATGCATAAAAGTGTGGATTGTTTTATACTAGACACAATGAAGCAAGTAAAATTGTTGTGATTACAATATCTCTCATAATCAACTGGCTAAATAGAATTCTGATCTTATTATTTGATAACTTCTTTTTTTTAATGAAATGAAACATAAAAATATAAATATATTTTAAAGCATTGTTCCATAGATGACAGGTTGTATAATTTTTTCCTAAGAAGTTATAATTTTACGATCTATACTTAAATGCCTGAATAAGTGGTTAAAAAATAATCACTTTTATCATCACCATTTTCAAACCATTTAACTTTACATTTGATAAATCACTGTTCAGTGTTTAGTAATAAGTAATTGCCTTTGTAAGCTTGTCTGAGGGTGCTCAGCAGTGACTCACCTAACCTGACTAACTTTGAACACATGTACTGTGGATATGTGCAACTCATCTCACTCACCTTCCTATCTGTAATGGATATGAAGCAGGGATAAATAATGAAGGTGGTGGCTGTACACCACCCTGCTGTCTTTATGATGATCTGCTATGAAATTTATTTTATGTATTGCGGAAAAAAATCATTACCAATGTCAATGCTCATTTTTTGTATGATGGTTACAACAGTGATGCCAGCTCTCTAAAATCAAGGATACTACTCTTCCACACTAGTAAGCGATAGTAGGTTTACTATTTCTAGTGATACTGTGATAACCATTCTGTATGTATATATATATATATATATATATATATATTAGTTTTATTATTTCAAGTAGACGGGTGTATTCAGATAATTAAGCATTGATATACTGTAAGAAGAAAATATTTGGTGCACAGTTTCTAATGCACATAATCAGCTGACATTTTTTTGCAAGATAGGAGGATCTGCTGGATTTTCTGAGCAGGACATTCATGTTTAATACATATGTGTCCACTTCATGTACTTAAGGAGAGGTCCAAAGTGCAGCAGGAGGTTACAAACGGCATCATCACTAGTCACTTCATTTGGGAAGTGGGCATGTTTGTGGCGGGTGGCCTACTCTTCTAGGAGTCCAGGGGAATGCAATGAAATTCATGAGTGTCCCAGACATTCTTGGAGAGAAGGCACGTATAGATTATTATGGCTATAATCATAATATTTAGTAAATGTAGTATTGGTATTAGATAGATACAGTAGATAGATATTTTGGTGAAAGACAAAGTTGAAAATCATAACTTTATATATTAATAAGTTCTGAGAAGCAGAATGAGGTGATATTACTTGTTTGCAGAAGGAGGGTGTTAGAAGAAAACATTACAAAGAATGAAGTGTTTCTTACACATTTACCATCATATTCATCTTTTTGCTTAGTGTTTCATTTGTTTTGTTTGCTAACCCAATCTATTTTTTTTTTTAGTTGTCCTCCAGGTGTGTGGCCTTGTGTTGTATCCAATCAAGTTCATCGAAACCGTCACTCTAAAAATATACCATGAATTCAACTGGGGCTATGGATTAGCATGGGGTGCAACTATCTTCTCTTTTGGTGGTGCTATACTTTATTGCTTGAACCCGAAGAACTATGAGGACTACTACTAGTGCAAGGAAAAAAAACAAAACAATCGGTTTCCTCAAGTTTTTGTACCTTCCTTTTCTAGAAGATAAGTGGAGCATCGAGAAATGTTCTCAGCTGTTTTAAACCCCCTTCGCCTTTCAGCTGCCAATATTATACCCAGCTTTACATTCATCCAAAAGAAAGAAGAAAATGCCTAAAAAATAAAAATACAAAGAATGAGTGATATCAAAAAGTACATGTTAATTGCTGCAATTTGTTACAATATTAACTTTCCCCCCAGTAGAAGTAAAGAAACTACTCAAACTTTATTACTGTATAAATTGGATAAGCAAATATATACTGAAAAGGATGCCCAATTCCTTGTGGAAAGCTTCTAACAGAGAATTCCTAAGAAATTTTTCCCATGTTATACTGCTGAGGTCACTACATTGCTGGCTTGTGTTCTGAGGAAACCTAATGCTGTGAAAATACAGATGGAAGGAGAATAAGCAAACATGGTTCATAACAAAAACAAATCAGAAGTCAAGGTTTTCATCAGTAAAAAAAAATTGTACACTATAGTATATCATGATTTAGCCACATTTTTCAAAATCTGAAGGAATATGCTTATAATTAGTGGCTAAATATTCACCTTTACTCTGAATTTCAAAACGAGGACATCTGTTTTCCATGAAAATAAAATAAAGATAGATTTATTGGTTTCCTTTGAACTGAATAACTTAGCTAAAGGATAGCTAAGCCCCAAGAGAGCAAGAGAGAGATTTTTAGCAACTATTTTTTTGAAGAAGAGTATGTTTGTAGATTGTTTAACATCAATATTTTAATATACCATTGCCCTCAGTGAATATTTGGCAGTAATGTAATTCAATAGAGAATTAAATAACATCATGTGCTGCTAACTCTAGAATAACAAGATACACTTTCAATTGTCAAATAAGCTCAGCACAGTGTCTGCAGCTATGTCACACAACAGCAAATATATTCTGAGTCGTAGAGATGATCATAAAAAATATAATGCAAATCATCATGAATTTTGAGGAATAAAACTTTAAAGCATTTAAAATGAAAGTTCTCATTGGTTGCTGCATAAGCTATGAGTTATACACTATATTCCTATCTGAACTTAGATATACTGTATAGAGCAGCTAATGTTATCTGTTATGGTATGCATTGGTTTTCCAGAGAGTAGATATGTACAATAAATAATTTGTATTTATAACAGTTGCAGCATTTTTGCTTACAGTAACTGCATTTGAATACACGCACATTCTTGTGTACACAGCCCTGTATAATCAAATTAATAACCACCAAACTGTTTAAGGAAAAGATGTAACAGAAGTTCAGTGACAGGAAATCACTACATTAAACTGCTTCTGTTTTTAGTGCAGCCTTTATTTTTTTATTTGAAATGAGTTATATTTTAGCGCTTTTTACTTGTTACCTTTAATATAGGTTTCAATACAGGTGTTATTTTGTAAGAAAAGCTAATTAAAACAAATACCCAGAAATTAAAATAAATGACAAATACAATATTCCAAATAAAAATTCTATTTTTAAATTAATATTATATAATTTGTGCTCTTAAAGGAATTTTTTTTTAAATAAAGCCACAGCTTAGACCCAGTAGACACAGAGGAGATCCATTACTAGTCGTTCACCATTCTTTTTTGATAAATAGAAGGTGGCCCTAAACCAGTCTGTTGCCAGTCTGTTGCCTAAGCACTTATGGGTTTTTGATCAGTCTATGACTACTGCTGTGATTTTTATTTAAACCTAACGTTCCCAAACTCCGACACTACAGTCCATGTATTAAGGATATCCATGCTTTAGTGCAGGTGATTTAAGACCTCGATACATCTATGAGATGATTCCCCAACCCTGCCGGGGAATAATCTCATAGCTGTGTGGGGGCCTTCCAACCCTGCCGGAAACCCTAATTTCCCGGTCCTGCCAGAATTGCTGATCCACCATCGATGATCAGTGATCATTTGGGGAATCAAGGAAAGTAACCATGTTAAAAATGCCTGATTTGCAGATCCTGTGTCTGGTCAGGATCAGGGAATTGGGAAGTTTGTTTAATATTCCCGATCCCCTGACCCGGCCATCGGGGGATCAGGGCATTTCCCCAATATATGTCAAATGTATGGGTGCCTTTAATTAGCACCTCAGTCAATTTGATTTATCCATCTGGATTCAAGTATGAACATCCTTAAAACTTGGACTGTAATCTGAAACTCTTAACTAAACTAAACAAATGCATTGTGTAGTAAATAGACTACTGTATGTACTTTTCTCTATTTTGAATAAACAGCACCATATTAACCTTATTACACTGTAACCATACTTGCCTACCAATGTTGAGAAATTTTCTGGTTCCCACCCAATTGGCTCCTCCCTCAACTGCCTGATATCCAACTCACATCACCACCTAAAAAGTGTGCAAGTAAGCCCTAAAAGTAGGCAAGTATGACTGTGACCTGGGAGTGCACTATTGCAGGCCTGTAGGATAAGTTACATGTTTTATTCTGTATTTATGTCGGACAGTGTAGAATCAGTGCAACACCAAAGATTGCTAAAGCTATTCCCACCTATAGTGATGTAAGAAAAGTGCTTTACTTTTTTTTATCAATATAGTATTTTTGCCAAGGGAAAATGTTGATCTGGCTGTCCGACAGGCTTTGAAATGCTTGTGCAGAATAATATACTTTATATGTATACTGCCTGAAAAGCAAATAGGATATTTTAGGGAGATTGGGCATTTCAAGGCTTGCCTTACTTTACATAGCAGAACATGGGTTTTACATGCCTCTAAATATGGGATTAAAAGTTTAGGCTCGAAAAATAAAACAATTTCTCAATTCAACACACAAAGTAAATGTATTTAGAATATCTATATATATATAAAATAAAATATATGCTGGGTCTTTCCTCACCTCCTGACCCCATAGCAAATCCACCACCTGTGGGTCCTTTATTGCACTTTATCTAATTTGTACATGCTCTCCAATGTATAAGCACATAATATTTTTGATATTGTTTGTCACAGAGTGGTAAGGTATGCAGTGCTATTGCTTAGGCTGTAGATAGAGATATATATTACAAGTGAAAAAGCACATATACAGTATTTAGTTTCATGTGTTTCAATTTTCTGTCGGTCTATTAAGCTTACAAGAAATTATACTTTAACATGTTTATTAAAATACTGCCAAATGTGGATACTGTATGTTTATTTTTTAGTGATTTAACTAGATTAGCTGATACTGGAAGTGTCAGTGTGCCATTCTTTTGGGACTCTAAAAGCGTCAGTCCCTGATAGATTCTATTTCATATCTAACAATCTGTGAATTCTGGGGACAGTTTAGGGACTTAATTTGTGTCCCTGATCCACAGTTGTACAACGTTGCGCTAAAAAAAAGAAAAAAAGAAAAAAAAAAAGCTCCTTATATCTACAGTATGCTCATTCACCATTTTCTCCCTTCTAGAATGTATGTTTTCAAAGTATGATTAAAATGATAATCACAATAGCATCAAACTTGTGCCGAGGTTACTTGCTATTTTGAGAACAATAACACTGCAATATGATACATAATTAAATATTATTGGTTGCTTAATAACCATTGTTAACATTGTTTATAGCAGCTGACCTTTATGTTTTTAGTTTATACATTTAAAAAACTCCTTTAAGAAAAAAAAAAAAGATGAATAACCCATACATAAAAATCAAAGCAAATATTTGGTAGGTTGCTAAGGCTTGTAAATTATTTCTGCTGTAAGGACAATAAAAAAAGTCCCTATAAAACTGAAGTAAAACATTAGAACACATTTATAATACAAATAAAGCATCATCAATTCCATAAAATGTATATATTATTAAGACATATACATTGCTACATCTTACTATCATATATATCCAGGACTCAATTCACCTCTTACGCTTGTGATACGAGACACAAGTGGATTGGATGCTGGCAGTCATAAGAATGACACCGGCATCCCGATGCACAGAATCCCTCCCTCCCTAGCCCCCCTAATCCTCTCTTCCTATAGCCTAACCCTACCCCCCACCCCAGCATCCTAACCCTATCCCTCCCCAGTGGTGCCCTTCCCGCAGCTTAACACTACTCACTTTGCTCAGCCCCATAGTCTCTACAAGGATGATAGGTTGACAGTTAAAAGGTTGACAAGCAATACATCAACACCAAATGGTCAACATGCATATGGTCGACATGGTCAAAAGGGCGACAGGTTCAAGTGGTCAACATGACAATTGTCGACACAGAAATATGGTCAAAATTAGTGTTTTTTAAATACCTTTTTTTTATACTATACCATCCATGTGGACTATGAATGGGAATAATTTTACATAAAATAAAACTAATGTTGACCTTTCATGTGTTGGCCATTTCAATGTCAACATTTTGACCCTGTTGACCTTTTGACCATGTTGACTTGTGCATTTCGACCATTTGGTGTCAACCTAGACATTATCTACCTTTTGACTGTGAACCCATTGACCGCTATCCCTCTACAAGAGGTTTCCAAAACCATGACAAATAGATCCTTTTGGCTTACTGTATGCTGCTCTTGCCTGTTATCTTTTTTTCCATAGACACAATCCCAGTGATATGGTTTCCTAATGAATCATTTTATGTTCATATGAATAAAATGTTAAGTACTGTATAGTGTTTCTCTGCTCAAGAAAAATAATTCAGTTCTAAAATATTAGTATACCTAATAAATGTGAGCAACAACTTAACCAAATCATTTCACACATTAGTTATAATAATGTAATAGGCACTTTAAGACAGAATTCAGCAGCATTAGAAAAATACATCTAATACTAAAATCAATAGTTCTAAGAGTCTCTAGAAGTGAGACAAGTATATAATAGGGAATAGTACATAGAAGTTAAATGTAAGTGAAATATAGATGGAATAAAAATCAATTTCCAAGAATGCAGAGAAATCCAGTGCAAGTCTAAAATAATTACATTATAAGCATTAAAATATTGTAAAGACTAAATGTGTTAAAGTTGCCTGCTCTGTGGACATAGGAAATAAATCATAGTGGCCTTGACTTCTGGAAGTTTGGGAGACCCCAGAATTTCCAGCGCTTCTCCTGTACTCGAGTGTAGACCAGCTTCACATATAGGCTCATTTCCCCAATAAAGTGGTTGGTCTGGCGACCTGATGAAATGAGTCACAGTGAATTGCATCATAGTACCTCCTCTCCCTCCACGCAGCTTCTTGATGCTGATATTTATAGTACTGGGCAGCAGGAGGTGGTGCTGCAATTATATTTTTGTCTGCACTGTACACAGTCACCTCCTACTAATGCTTGCCCACAAGAATCTCCCAAGGGGCTTTGACAACATTGGCAAGTATGGAATAGATTGCTTCAAACATTTTTTTCCAAGATTTTCAATTTCCGGGCTTATTGTATGACAATTATAATTATTGAATGATATACTACACAATGCTAAAATAAATAAACCATAAATGAGTTTTACTTCACAGAGGTATAACATGCAATATGTTTTTGCTTTTTTTCTCACACATATGCTGTGAAATGTTTACTTATGTAGCTTTTTTATACTTTCATTTATTCAGTTAGTGATGCTTATTGCTGTAGTAGGAATTTAAAATGCATTAAGAAAAAAGAGCTATTGTGAGAAATTTTAATTTGCATCACATACACAGCATCACTCACCTAAATGCTTATAGCACTACTGTGTATAATTTTTTATAAAAAAAAGTTTATAAATTATTCATTGTATCTGGTACATTTACTTAGTTTTTCAAGTAATATGGTACTTAACTAAACTAGTTATATACTAAAGTTAGTTTTTCAAACTTTGTTTTAATCTATGTGATATAGTCTATAAAACATAAAGGAAGATAGTTATTTTAGAAAGTAAGAACTTTAACTTTACAATGATGAAACCTAGATTGTATGCAAAAAAAAAATTAAACGTTGGTAGGCAATTTTGCCTTGTACCTATTGTTGTATAATTCAACCACTGTCTGTTCTACTTTAGATAAGCTTTATGCTTCCTTGTATATTTTCTAGTTGGTATGTTTATTGGTCTGGTATTTGGTATTCATTTTAGCCTTTAAAACACATCTGGTTCTTATTTCAATTTATGTAGTTCATACATATTATGAGCGAGCCAACAGGGCTACATTAATTATACAGAATTATATGGCATAACATGTTTATGTGCCAACAGTACATATCTTGCTTCAAACTCTTGCACAACTATGTTAAACTTTTGTAAGTTCCATAAAAAAAATATAGAGAGAGACATTGTGTTTGAAATAAAACTGATATATATATATGGAATAGCATGTGACTGTATAATATTAAACATGCAATGATATGACTGAAAAGTGAAGTCCAATCTTATAGCTAGCAATGTAATTTATTCATACTGTATTTTTGTACAGGACAGTATACACTAACCTATTGCCTCTGTGTTCTCTATAATGCCTAACACTGTGCCTAGAGATTTCATTTCTGTCTAGAAAATAAAATATATTTCAAGCTGTTCATTTTTGTTGTTTTTAGTTGCCTTCAGTGTTTATAAAATTCTCACTCTGTTTTATTTTCATTAATTGTAATGCTAGTTATTTTTTTCTTCAATTTTTTTTTTTACATTTGGGCAACACATATTCCTTACATTTGATTTGTCATGATTTATGCTTTTGATTTCAGTATATGTAATTAAAAAAGACAGATATAAAAAAAGAAGAAGTATGGCCACTATTAAAACTCTTCCTTAATAATTCTGGCTTGCAATGTGTCTCCGCACAAATATGTAGTTAACATGGGGGCTAAATTTATTGTTGTAAATATGCCTGGAAACAAGTGCAAACATTGCAGCCTGTTAAACATCTATTTATAAGTATGTTTGAATAGGGGTTGAAGTTCTTATAATTATCCTTCTACTCTTGCCTATCCGAGATGTCTTTAGTTTTGAATTGGACAGCGACCAAACAAACTGCTTAATACTAATGTTAGGAGGGAAATGGTAGCAAGTGTAAATTTATAAATAAGGGGCCGATGCAGTATTGAATTAAAATCGGTAGTTATTGTTCCAGAAGTATGTGCATGTTACTAAATGTTTGAGTGTGGTATGACTAGTGTACATTAACTTGGTCTAGAATCAGAAGGTTGACAAAATGAGTTTGACAGACACTAGGTCGACAGGTTTAAAGGGTTGGTATGTTCAAAAATTCGACATTGAACATGTTGACTAGGGAAGCCAAACCCGGCCATTTTTTTCAATACCGGGATACCCGGGATTGGCTTTTAGCTATGTGGCCGCCCCCTCGCCCCGCCCCGCACACATAACTCACCATATACCGGGGGCGAGCGGGTGGGGAACACACTCTGATCGCTGCTGGCGGCTCCCAGCAGTGGCTGACGGCGCAGCGTGACCTTTCCTGCTGCGCTGGAGAGCCGGAACAAGGAAGCTGGGCAGCGTCTGAGTGTCCTGTGGACGCTCTATGCTGATCCCTCAATCCCCGGGATTGGAGCTTCCAATCCCGGGATTGAATCCCGGCCATTTTTGGCCCTAAATCCCGGGATCCCGCCGATCCCGGGATTGGCCACCATAATGTTGACACAAAAATACCAATGTATAGTTTTTTCCTCATTTGAGCCTATACCTAACTCTAAACCTAAGCCTAACCCTATCCATAAAAAGCTCCAACCCCCCACCACACACATGTTGACACATGTTCAATGTTGACATTTTGATTGTGTTCACCTTTTAACCCTGCACACCTACAGTGCTTTGAGTCCAATTGGAGAAAGATCTCTATACAAAATAAAATTATTATTATTATTGTTATTACATGCATGTCGACTTAGACACTGTAGACCTAATGACCCTGTTGACCTTCTGGTGCCGACCTTATGATTGTAGACCACATTAATTAAGACCAGTCATCCGGATACCAAATGCATATATTTGTCTGTCTAGATAGTTGTATACATCTATGTGCCCAGATGGCCCCTGTACAGGTGCTTAGTTTAGTCGCAGTCATCATTGTCAATGCACACTTTTACCACCCATAACCTTGGTGCAAACATTGGGCCTAATTCAGTATGATTTGCAGATGTGTGAAAAAATGCACACCTACAACTCTTTACTCTGACTACAGGGGGACACCCAGCACAGGGCAATTCCACCCCGCATGCCGCATCTTCCCCCCGCAAACATGCTGTCACATGTTTAGGGTTGTGAAGGCAGGCAGCTAACTGACATGTTTAGGCTTGCAGCTGCTGTGTGTGATGTCATGCAGCCACCACAGCCCACACCAGAAATGGGCTGGACACGCCTGAGTTGTCTGGACAGCTCAACTAAAACACTACTGCAATGCCTCCTTCCACCCCACGAATGCCTCTGCCTGTCAATCAGGCAGAAGTGTTTGCACATATGAGATGCCGACACATCTCACTGTGTGTGCTGCATGTTTGCACACTGCAGAGTTTTTCAGCATGTGAATGTTATTGCAGCAGCGTTCCATGCTGAATTAGGCCCACTGAGTCTGAAAAAAGGGGCATATTCACCGATCAGCCATAACATTAAAACCACCTGCGTAAGAAAATGTACATCCCCCTCGTGCCATCAAAGATCATAGACCTATTGAGGTACGGACACCACAAGACATCTTCAGATTTCTTGAGGTATCTGGTACCAAGACATTATCAGCAGATCCCTTAAGTCATGTAAGTTGCGAGGTGGGGCCTCCATGGCTCAGACATGTTTTTCCAGCACATCCCAAAGATGCTCCAATGGATTAAGATCTGAGGAATTTGGAGGCCAAGTCATGTTCCTGAAGCCATTCCTGAACACTTTTTCAGTGTGGTAGGCTGCATTATACCGCTGAAAGAGGCATCTGCCATCAGGGAATACTATTTGCCATGATGAGATGTACTTGATCTGCAACAATGTTTAGGTAGATGGTACATGTCAAAGAAACCTACATGAATACTAAGATCCAAATAGAACATTGGCAAAAGTGTCACACTCCATCCTCCTTCCCATAATGCATACTGGTGCCATCTCTTCCCAAGGTAAACAATGCACACACTATTACTGTAGCTGTCTGTGACAGGACGGTCCCGTACGAAAGCACTCGCCGCTTTCGCGTCCCGTTGGCTGCGCACAGAATGGAAGGTCAAGTCACGCGAGGCCTGACCACATAGGGGATTCCCGCTTACCGTCAGTAACCGCCTGTTACTGACTCCACCCACTGCGTTGTGGGCGGGTTTTTGCTGCCACCACCAAACTCCTAACCTGCCGTGGCGTTTGGAACCACGGTTCTGCTCTGTATGTGCCGACGCACTGCCTTACCACACCTGTGTGGTGCTGACGAATCCCCACTAGCCACTTGCTAGGCCTCTACCGGTAGCTGGCGGAAGGCGGAACTTGGAGACGTTAGGTGCTTCCCTGGACAGCCGGAGGACGGGGCTAGGCTTGGCATAACCCTGTAGGTCACAGGATGACGCGGTCTTCTTGAGGCAAATGGTATTTATTTGCTCAATAGTTCTAAAGAGAACTCTTCCCTATTGCTAGGGGCAACAGCATACAGCAAGATGTTCCAGCAGAATAAGATGGTACAACTACAATCTCTATGGGCCAACTGCCCTCCTTTTATCTTACTCCAATACACATTACCACAGGGGGTAAGCCCGCCCTGTGGTGTACAACCAATCAATGTTTACCCATGAGCTGTGCATGCCTTGGTCACATGCACAGCTAACATTGTTCTCTATGGACAGTAGGGAGTGGTCACTCCTATGACTGTCCCATCCTGGAGGATCAGGATACGCCCCGGTGCCGTTCAGTCTAGGCTGGGGGAAGTTTTCCCTCCTAAATCTGACTTCCAGAAACCTGTCCGGGACCCAGCTCACTGCCTGCAGCCTGGATTTGGGCTCCAGAGCTGGGCAGCCTGGCTCCCCGGTCCAGGTTTCCGGGCCACTACTGGTGATCTCCATGGAGCTCCAGAAAACCACTCAGCTTGTTTCACAGCTGAGTTCCTTCTCTTTCTCCCAGTGCCCCTTTAAAGTGTGAGGCTGGATGGGAAAGTATTCTGTTTTTAAGGAAAAGGTCTGGGAGAATCCATCAGCCTGCACAGCCATGGATTCCCCCCTCCTGGGACACACAACCAAGTAAGTGCAATTTACCTTTAAATACAAAACATTTAAATACATGTGTTTCCCTTTAAATACACTCTGAGCCTGCACAGGCTCCACATACCTAGGCACTGCAGTGCCTTACAACACTCTAGACATGTTATTACATTTAAAACAATGTGCCTTGTTTTTCTTTCCACATCCTGTCCCCTAGTCCTGCAGCCTGGCTGCTAGGACTCTGTCTGTGCTGGAGGTATGGGGCTGGCTTCCCCCATCCTCGAGCCTGTCTGCCTGCCTCTGGGGTCCAGGGAGCTGGCGCTCCCTGTCCCCCCAGTGGGGCACTCACTTTGTGGCCTCGCCGCATGTAGCGGCGCACCCCCCTGATCCGAAGCCCAGCGGCCCGGGACACTTGTCCCGGCCGCTGTGGCTCTGGCTCCTTTGCAGCGCTGAGGTGCCGGGAGCGTAGCTCCCGGACCCCAGCACTTACCAACCTACTCATCCCCCCGCCGCCAGGGAGCCGGCTAGCCCGGTCCCCTGTATGAGGCACTGGATCTGTGGCCTCGCCGCAGCTTCCGGCGGGGAGCTGGGCTGTGGCGCACCCCCCTTGCCACCCTGCAGCCCGGGACATTCGTCCCGGCTGTCGCGGCTGGCCATCTCCGATGGGCTGAGGCGCCGGGAGCAGAGCTCCCGACCCCCGGGGGCGGCACACACAGAGAGCGCTGCAGCGGGAGTGGATCTCCCGCCTGCAGCGGCTCTCCCTTCTCCCCGGCGCGCAAACAGCTAGTGCGCCCGGGGCTGCACTGACTGCTGCCGGGAGCGGAGCTCCCGGACTCTGGTGGTCAGCGGCTCTCCTCTCCCCCGGCGCGCACACTCTGCTCAGCGCACCGGGGGCTGCCCTCACTGCCGTGGTCTCCGGAGAGGTCCGGGACCACGGCACACATTGTTAAAATACATTTTTAAATCACACTGCGCCTAGCACCCAATACATTTTAAATCTGGCGCCAGGCGCCCATTGTCTGTACAATGGCGCCGGGCACTAGGGGTTAACCCCTTCAGTGCCGCGGCAGACATTTCCCACGTGGCTGGAGCCTCTCCGGCCACACTCCTCCCCCCCATTCAAGCGGGTCAACCAGGGACCCATGTCCCAACGATTTGGGTCCTGGTCCCGCAGTCCGTTGGGGTGAAGGGGATGCTACGTGGGGGGTGTAGGCTCTGGCCTAGACAGTTCATCCATAGTGTAGTGGGCCTCTCTTCGTGGGTGCACAATGTTCAAATAGTCCACCTGAAGTCCAAGTTCAAGGCTCCACCACAAAAGTCTGTCCAATTTCCCCAAGGTAGGTTGCAGCCACCTAACAGGTAGGTGGTAAGTCACCACGGTGGGGGGCCGGTTACAAACAAGTGCCACCCACGGTGTCCCAATTGTGGCATACCCCACCTCCCACCATAGCAGTTTTCTGCTCAAACAGGCCACAGGGTGCTCCTGCCCATATGGCTCTTTCTGGCTCGGTACTACTCCCAGTCCGTGCAGTGGCGCAGTAGTTCGTAACACACAGTCCTGGTCAAGAATGTGCGCCATCAGCACTGGAGAGGGTACCCGAGCCTCCTTCGATGACTGGAATGCCAACTCGCAAGCGGGTGCAAAGTCCACTGACTTGGGAATGCCCTTCCTAGCCATCTCTGTCAAGGGGTTCACTACAGGACTAAAGTCAATGACAACATGTCCGTAGGGCCTTACAGGTTCTAAGGTCAGTACCGGTCTGGGTTATGTGGGTCGGGGACAGCCTCTGGTTGCCTCCACCCCCTCTGGTTTGGGCCTACCCCTGTCTCCTCCCACATGGTGCCCCAGGCACTGCACCTCTGTCATACCTATCTGGCAACTGTCTGCCCTAACTGTCAGACCTGCCCTCCAATCCTCTTCTGTCGACCTATGACTCGGGAAACCTATCCTGTCACCTAGGCCTACTCTTCCCTCCTCGTCCGCTACCTGTGCCACAGTGATGGCGGCCAGACCACCAGCCTCTGGATCCTGTGTGGCATCCACTACAGGGAGGCTGCGTGTCTTCCCCGATCTACTGAGCACAGGCAAGGGACCTGCTATGTCCACAGCAACTTGCTGCAAGGGTTCTCCTATGGGCAGAGGCCCAGAGACAACACAACCGCTGGAGTGCCCCAGCTGCCAACGCATGGCACCAGCCTTACAGTTGGTCTGGGCATCATTCGACATTCCAGACCAGGGTAAGCTCTGTGTCAGGCACTTCAGGGTACGGTCTGTCTCCGGGTTACTGTCCAAAGGGGTTTCGCTGGCAACAGACACCGGTTGCGCAGGAACGATCCCTGGGGGGACCAGTTGGACACATTCCCAATCTGGTCTATCCCCTCCCACTTTCCTGTCTACCCTGTACCTTAACCCTTCCCGCCAGGTCAAACTTCCTGCCCCAACCCTGTCAAGGCCGCTGCCAGAGTGGCGCCTCATGCCTTTCGGGGATGGGTCAGAGAGTTGAGCCTCCCTAAACTCCTGCCAGTGGCCCTCAATCTCTCCTAAATTGGGACACTCTACAGGGGGATCTAGGTGGGGACTACTAGGGTCAGTCTGATAGGGGTCAGTCATGGAAAAGTCAGTGTGGTTTCTCATACTCACCGCCAGAGTTGGCAAACCACTTGGGTCAGGAGCATCATTGGGCACCCCCACAGGATCAAACGAGCTGGAACCGACATCCTCTGCATTGCTAGGGGACGTAGGCATACCAGAGGCAAAAGGCATGCAGGGTCGTTGTGCTGATCTAGCCGCTGTAATCTTTTCCTCTGGGCTGGTTGATGCTGTGGTTGGCTGTGCTGGCAGTTGTCTAGCAGCTGTAGTCTTTTCCTCTGGGCTGGGCTGTGCTGGAGTAGCTGATGTCAACGGTGGTTGTGGAACTTGACTCCGGGAAATGGCGCCTACAAACGTAGTGACGATCCCACCACCCAGATCATTTCCTAGGACCACATCAGTTGGGAGACCATCCATGACGGCAACTTCTCGCAACTCTGGTCCAGCTCCCCAGTCCAGGTAGACTCTTGCCATGGGAACCGCTTTCTCCATTCCATCTGCCAGGGTGACCTTGGCAGTGCGACCCTGCAATACTGCAGCAGGATCTATAAGGTGGGGGCTCACCACAGTGATTGAGGCCCCAGAGTCTCTTAGGCCTTCTCCCTGCAGGGGTCCCACGTGGACTGGCTGCAGGTGCCTCCACATGTTGTGTTGGGGCTGTTTGACCATGCAGGTGACTCTCTCCGCAGAGTGCACCTGTCTCTCGCCACACTCCATCGGACTGACTTGAGGGGGAACAGTCTCTGTAGGCTCATCTCTCGTCAAACAAGCGAGCCGGGCTCCAGCACTCGGATTTGGGGCACGAGTCTGGGGTGCATGGGATGCAGGACAGTTCATCCTCAGATGTCCGATTTTCCCACAGCCGTAGCACTTCTCCAGTCGTGGCACCGATGATCTCTGATCAGTTGCAGGGACGCTGCGGTGCGGTTGCTGGCCAAGAGCACCCGGGTTGGAAGATGCTTGTCTTTGGGGTTGATGAGCTGAAGAGGGGGGTCCACTTGGTGGTGCAGTCTTTTGGAGCTGGCTGCTGGCTGGGCGCTTCTGCCCCTGTGGCCGAATTGCCACATACTTGTCAGCTAATTGGGCAGGCATCTTTAAGCTGGGTGGCTCCCGATCTAGCACCCACTCCTTCACTTCTTGGGCGCACCTGCGGTAGAACTGCTCCCTGCAGATCAGGTCGATCAGTGCATCCCATGTAGTAGCTTCCGAATCCTTCACCCACTTCACCACGTACTGCCGCAGCTGGTTGGCGAACTGCTCATGGGTGCTGCTAGGATTCTTGGGCAAGTCTCTGAACTTCTTCCTGTAAGACTCTGGAGTGATGAAGAATCGCTGGAGGAGGGCCTTCACGACTTTGTCGTAGTTCCCACAGTCCTCTGTGGCCACTCCTCGATAGGCCTCCAATGCCTCTCCATGCAGAGTGGGCACAAGGTGACTCACCCACTCTGACTTGGGTAAATCATGTAGTTTACAAGTCCTTTCAAAAACTTGCAAATGTCCATCAATGTCCCCATCACTGTCTGCAAACTTGGCAAACTGAACTCGTCCTGATCTGTGTACAACAGCTGACAACGGCTCCCGGGGTACCACGGCTTGTGATGCCCGCTCCGCATGCCACATTCGAATGACAAGCATGCGTTCTTGCTCCGTTGCCCTTTCCCCCAATTCCGCTAGCCGATCGTCTAGGGTATCCGGGCCCCCCCTGGGACGTTGGGATCCTGGCCCTGCTAGGGATTGCTGGGAAACATGGCTGCTGTGAGAGAGGGCGGGGCTTGTGGATCTCACCGGTTCCTTACGAAGGTCCACTGTTGGGCCATCCTCTGCGATGCTGACGCCGTCAGTGCTTTCCACCTCCGCCCGATGGGACTCCTCCCAGCTCCTGAGCGCCGCCTTCATGACGCTTCTGGACGCGTTGGAAGGGATATCCACACCCTTCTCCTGGCACACGATCTCCAGATCATCCTTGGACATTCCGCTGAATTCCACCATCTTGTGCGTTCTCCTGCGCTGCAGTTACTCCTCTCCTGAGTAACTCATCTTCTCCAATCGGGTGATGAAAAGCCGCCTGGGATAATCCCACCACTATGCCACCAATTTCTGTGACAGGACGGTCCCGTACAAAAGCACTCGCCGCTTTCGCGTCCCGTTGGCTGCGCACAGAATGGAAGGTCAAGTCACACGAGGCCTGACCACATAGGGGATTCCCGCTTACCGTCAGTAACCGCCTGTTACTGACTCCACCCACTGCGTTGTGGGCGGGTTTTTGCTGCCACCACCAAACTCCTAACCTGCCGTGGCGTTTGGAACCACGGTTCTGCTCTGTATGTGCCGACGCACTGCCTTACCACACCTGTGTGGTGCTGACGAATCCCCACTAGCCACTTGCTAGGCCTCTACCGGTAGCTGGCGGAAGGTGGAACTTGGAGACGTTAGGTGCTTCCCTGGACAGCCGGAGGACGGGGCTAGGTTTGGCATAACCCTGTAGGTCACAAGATGACGCGGTCTTCTTGAGGCAAATGATATTTATTTGCTCAATAGTTCTAAAGAGAACTCTTCCCTATTGCTAGGGGCAACAGCATACAGCAAGATGTTCCAGCAGAATAAGATGGTACAACTACAATCTCTATGGGCCAACTGCCCTCCTTTTATCTTACTCCAATACACATTACCACAGGGGGTAAGCCCGCCCTGTGGTGTACAACCAATCAATGTTTACCCATGAGCTGTGCATGCCTTGGTCACATGCACAGCTAACATTGTTCTCTATGGACAGTAGGGAGTGGTCACTCTCCTATGACTGTCCCATCCTGGAGGATCAGGATACGCCCCGGTGCCGTTCAGTCTAGGCTGAGGGAAGTTTTCCCTCCTAAATCTGACTTCCAGAAACCTGCCCGGGACCCAGCTCACTGCCTGCAGCCTGGATTTGGGCTCCAGAGCTGGGCAGCCTGGCTCCCCGGTCCAGGTTTCCGGGCCACTACTGGTGATCTCCATGGAGCTCCAGAAAACCACTCCGCTTGTTTCACAGCTGAGTTTCTTCTCTTTCTCCCAGTGCCCCTTTAAAGTGTGAGGCTGGATGGGAAGTATTCCAATTTTGGGGAAAAGGTCTGGGAGAATCCATCAGCCTGCACAGCCATGGATTCCCCCCTCCTGGGACACACAACCAAGTAAGTGCAATTTACCTTTAAATACAAAACATTTAAATACATGTGTTTCCCTTTAAATACACTCTGAGCCTGCACAGGCTCCACATACCTAGGCACTGCAGTGCCTTACAACACTCTAGACTTGTTATTACATTTAAAACAATGTGCCTTGTTTTTCTTTCCACATCCTGTCCCCTAGTCCTGCAGCCTCGCT
Organism: Pseudophryne corroboree; assembly: GCF_028390025.1. NCBI lineage: Eukaryota > Metazoa > Chordata > Amphibia > Anura > Myobatrachidae > Pseudophryne > Pseudophryne corroboree. The sequence continues at coordinate 416,883,359 of NC_086445.1, read as the reverse complement.
GCTAGGACTCTGTCTGTGCTGGAGGTATGGGGCTGGCTTCCCCCATCCTCGAGCCTGTCTGCCTGCCTCTGGGGTCCAGGGAGCTGGCGCTCCCTGTCCCCCCAGTGGGGCACTCACTTTGTGGCCTCGCCGCATGTAGCGGCGCACCCTCCTGATCCAAAGCCCAGCGGCCCGGGACACTTGTCCCGGCCGCTGTGGCTCTGGCTCCTTTGCAGCGCTGAGGTGCCGGGAGCATAGCTCCCGGACCCCAGCACTTACCAACCTACTCATCCCCCCGCCGCCAGGGAGCCGGCTAGCCCGATCCCCTGTATGCGGCGCTGGATCTGTGGCCTCGTCGCACCCCCCTTGCCGCCCAGCAGCCCGGGACATTCATCCCAGCTGCCGCCGCTGGCCACCTCCGATGGGCTGAGGCGCCGGGAGCAGAGCTCCCGGCCCCCAGCGGCAGCACACACAGAGAGCGCTGCAGCGGGAGTGGATCTCCCGCCTGCAGCGGCTCTCCCTTCTCCCCGGCACGCACACAGCTAGTGCGCCCGGGGGCTGCACTGACCGCTGCCGGGAGCGGAGCTCCCAGACTCTGGTGGTCAGCGGCTCCCCTCTCCCCCGGCGCGCACACTCTGCTCAGCGTGCCGGGGGCTGCCCTCATTGCCGTGGTCTCCGGAGAGGTCTGGGACCACGGCACACATTGTTAAAATACATTTTTAAATCACACGGCGCCTAGCCCCCAATACATTTTAAACCTGGCGCCAGGCGCCCATTGTCTGTAAAATGGCGCCGGGCACTAGGGGTTAACCCCTGCAGTGCCGCGGCGGCCATTTCCCATGTGGCTGGAGCCTCTCCGGCCACACTGTTCACATCATGAAAAAAGAAAACATGATTCTTCAGACCAGACCACCTTCTTCCATTGCTCCATTGTCCAGCTCCAGTTTTCAAATGCCCATTGTATCAGTGGTGGACATTTGGTCAGCATGGGCACACTTACTGGTCTTTGACTACTCAGCAAGCTTTGATGGACTGTGTGTTTTATCACCTTTCTATCATAGCATTGACTTTTTCAAAACTTTGTACTACAGTAGCTCTTCTGTGTGCTAGGACCAGATGGTCTAGCCTTTGCTCCCCATGTGCATCAGTGAGCCTAACATTTAATTGGTTATCCTTCCTTGAACTACTTTTGGTAGGTAATAACCACTGCACACACCCCATAAGACCTGTCATTATGGAGATGCTCTGGCCAAGTTATCTAGCCATCACTATTTGGACCTTGTCAAAGTTACTCAGATCATTATGTTTGCCCATTTTTACTGCCTCTAACACATCAACTTCAAGAACTTACTGATGACTTGCTACCTAATGTGGTATATCCCACCCTTGACGTGCCATTTTAAATCAGTCTTATTCATTTCACCTGTCAGTGGTTTTAATGTTATTGCCAATTGATGTATGTGTACCATACCTTCCCACTCTCCCTGAATGGCCAGGAGGCTCCCAAAAATCAGATGGCACTCCAAGCCACCTAGAAGACTGAGCAAGTCTTCCAGGGCCACTCCTCACCCAGCCGCAGTCAACCACTTCTCTCTGTTGAATATCATCATGGCCCTGCTCCCCACTTAACAATTTCAGTAACCACAGCAGTGACTAGTAGGGGACAAGGCACAAAGCACTGCCTACTTCTGCTGTGCCATGCCCACTGCAGTCTCAATCTGGGTGCCACCTTCTGGAGTTTGGGTCAAAGTTCAGCAAGTATGATGTGCAATCACCACTCTGCATAGCCCACAATTCCATTAACAGGCCCTCGCTATACTAAGTCTATGTGAGAATGCATCATAAGTGGAGCAATTGAGTTAAATACAATTCTACATCGCCTGTAATTGGATACACCAGGTTCATGGAGCATGTGAAAACCACACGAGAGAAAGAAAAGAATTGGTCTTTCAGTGGTGCACAAGGAAAAGGTAAGTAAAATAACGGTAAATCATATAAAATGTACTTTAACTTTTATTATAATTTTTCATAAAAACCACAAGATCATGCAAATGGACTTATAGTCTCATCTGCATGAGCCTCTAGGCTTTAGATAGTGAAAAGAGAAGCTAATGATATCAGACTCCTATCAAACCCACATGTGTATTTAACATGTCATAAATCCATGCTATTTACATACTTTCTCATTTGCAACTCTTGCAACATTTCTAAAACTTTGACATTAATATTTAACAAATCTGCAACATTTTGGGATAAATCATGAAAAAAAAAAATTGGCAATATATCTTTTGTACCAGTTTTAATAACTGTCCCACAAGATATTCAATAAAGTAAAATGCAACCTTGTGTTTTGTATATTCTTTTGTGAAAGTAATAATTTTATCAAAGCAAAATATTATACAAATAAGTGAATTATAAGTTACAGAATTGGAGAGCATATTGCATAAGCCTTGCATGACCAGGAAAGTTCATTTATGGGATTTGTTAACTACTTTTGGAGCTATTGTCGATAGAACCAGCTCCAGCCCTATAAGGCAGAAGTCAATGGCATATCTATGATGGCTGCATTGTGTGCAGTGTACATCCCACCTTGCATCCAGAACAGACCCCACTATGTGTAGTGTAGCTAGCACCCTGTGTAGCCTGCATGTGGTGCCATTTTTCAGATGATATCTTCAGAAAGAGTGCAGGTAATAAAGTCTCTGGCCCTATACCATACTGCGCAGGCACCATCTTCCCAAAAATGGTGGTGGGTGGTGGAACGGTACATGGCCCCTCCAAGTATTAATACATCTCTGGCAGCATGCAGATGCCTATCCTTCCCCCGTGTATTTCTACACAGTGCTAACAACTATGTCAGCATGCTGCCCATCCAAATGCTACCTCAGGATTTACTGTACAAGCATATTTAGAAATTTGAAGATCTTGTTTCACTACATACACAGCATTTCTCTATGTAATTTTTCTCATTCTAGTAATTATTGCCCCCTACACTGCCTGTTTATACTTTCCCACTGTTCAGTGGATGTCATTCTATACTGTGTATGCTTGCAGTAACTGTCACTTCTGAGAATGCCATTGGAAGATTACAGATTTACACATTGTCTCCCTACAAAATTAACCTTTTCAGTGAGGCCTTTAAATCATATAGTAATTGTATGTATTCAGCAAATAATAAGCTTAATAATGATAACTATTTCTTGGTATAATTAATGATTTGTTAAATTATTTTGTGCAATTGAATGAAATTGATAGGTTGAACAAAGTGTGCTTTCAAAATACAACTATTTCCATCACAGTATTTTATTATAGATGGTATAGTATGTGTATTAGTTTAAAAACAGGTGTAGCACTTATTTATACAACACTGAAAGCAGTATTTTCCTATGCCACTTAAAAGACAGTTACTTTCAAATATTAAAAATATACAGTGGAACATGGCATACATGGGTGGTCTCTTTCATTGTGTATTATGAAATGAATCTTGTTGAGACAGTTGTCTCATACTGATTGTGGAAATTGAACAGAGCCCGTCTAATTTACAGTATATGTGATTCATGTGATTCTTACATTTAAGACTAGAGATGAACAACTCCAAGTTGGAAAATCTATTTTCAGGGGGAAAAAATCAATTTGAGAAGGTCTGTATATCCATCTATTATGGATTGTTTGCTAGTACTGACTTACATAGTATATTTTACCTTCTTGCTACATATTTGCTAGTTAAAATCGTATAATGTCTATTTTCTCTGTTGTCTGTCACCATGTTGGAACACTAAATGCTATAGAATGTTTTTGTGTGCTTACATGTGCAGTGCACATTGCACAGTTTCAACAAATCTTAATATTCAAGTGTGTTGCTAAGCCCTGACACTGGGGTCCGCAACATATATCTTGAGGAATAGCATTCATTATTTTTTCCCCATATTTTTTATGTTTTTTAAAACACATACTCAATATATTACAGTGCATACTGGTATATAGTGGCTATAATACAGATATATAGCTATAACAATCAGAAGGGTGGCACTCAATATACCGCCAGTATACCGACCGCCGGTATACCGAAAACTATTCTCCCTCTTGGGGTGTCCACGACACCCCTGGAGGGAGAATAAACTGTGCCCGCAAGGGGCTCTTTTGCACTCTCCCCGCTGCTGGCATTCCGGCTGTCGGGATCCCGGCGCTGCTATGCTGGGCGCTGGGATCCAGACAGCCGGCCATTCATAGCACACCCCAATCAGAACAAGTTTATTACTAAGGTAGTTTTTTTTTACATACACTATGAATGGAACTTAGATATGGAACCAGCTTAGAAGGATCTTGAAAAGCCCCTGGCAATAGGATTTATATTAGCTTGCATGACTTGTACTGTAAGTCCTTATTCCCTTTTTGTGCTCTACAACTGTCACCAGGCTGTGCAACACACTTTTTACTATAGTTGAGAAATGGGTGTATTAGGGCCTAAGGGGACCCATATGCAGTGTGCCCCCTCCACATCCTAACTTGTGCCAACATATAGGTCCCGCCTCCTCCATGGCACCAGTTACCCAATGATATTTGGAAATATAGAGAATGTACAAAAAATAGTAAGTGCTCTGGCACAGTGCCAGATTCTGATTTTACTGTGTGAAGGCATATTCCTAAAAAAAATGTCACCGGACAGATGATACTGTGGAGGACGACGGACTCACTTGCCAGTAGGTAGTTATTTTCTGGGAACAGGATACAAAATGGCCCCCAGTATCCAGGGGTGTTTCACCGCATACCCTTCATCCATTGTAAATCTGGCTATGAGTTGATACTATTAGTTTTTTCATCTCTCTGCTCAATACAATGAAATAACTAAATGGGACTTTCATTGTTAACACCCCAACAAATCAGCCCTATTGATTCAGGCCATATAAGTTATTTTTTATAGATTCTACTTAGTCAAACTTAGGAAAATAGTAGATAATAATTTACACTTATTGAGGATAATTCTTCATTGACACGGAGAGTGAATTTACCCAAAAGATCTCCAATAACAAAATAGGAGTATACAGGAAGACTAAAGTGAGTGTCTCAGTTTGGAGGGTAATGTTGGGTAGATAGCAGCCTTCTAGGTCTGTGTGTGTAGTGCTACAGTAAAAGGACATGATTTGGATCAAGATAGTAACACTCCTATTTTACAAGTGTGTTTTATGCATCAGCGCAATTTGCAGCCTCTTGGCAATATGACCCTATGACCAGTATTCTTTTGGGTAGATCATTCACATTAATGGATAATAGTTTTAGAGAACATGGAACTGTTAATTTACCATTGTAAATAAGGGGGGAGTTGAGCACAGTCCTACAGGCAATGATATGTAGAAGACAGAGTAGAGACCACAAAGAGAGGGAAATACAGTAAGAAGGATAGAAAGCAAAAACCTTTAGGAAAGCCTAACTATAAAAAAAATAACTATAATGTAGTGATCAACTGGAGAGGAATGAAGAGTTCATTTTTTATAGAATGTTGTTTATAGTAAATTTGCTAATCTTGCAATAACAAGAAATGCATATATTTTTATACCCCTGGAGCCTTGCTTCCAAGACTGTAAATCACATAAGCTGAGATTTAGGATAGAATATTTAAGTACCAGGTAGTCAACAGGAGAGAAAATGCTGGTAGGGTACTGCCAGGAACCATCAGGGAGTGGTAAACAGAGTCAATGTACAAGGAACCACTACCAGAGGAAAGTCCTTAAGTACAACACAGTGCTCAAGTGCACAAGCATGGAAAAAGTGTGGATGGAGGGGAGAAAAAAACCAAAAACACCTAATTCCTGGGTAGTAAGACACAGGAGAGATAAACACAAGTTTGGGCACCTGTGACAAGTGAACTGCTGACAACTGTGCTGGACACCTTTGCAAGACAAAATGAAGTCCACAGATACAACTGTGGCAGGGAGAGGGACAGGTAAACCCTTTCAAGTGGTCAACAGAGATGGAGGACTGACTGAATGGAAAACCCCAGAGTCAAGCAGGGTACCACTGCTGAGTAGTAGACACTATTTACATTACAGATGCTGTGTGCATGCATGAACAGTGCAAACTCACTGGAGGTTCACTAAGACGGCAGGTAGCAGTGTTCATCTCTTTGTAGTAGATATGCAGTGAAAGAGACAAGCATAATCAGTGCAAGCTAGCCTGGCCACCTGGTGCAAAAGCTCACCAGTGAGGTAGTGACATAGAGTCAAAGCTACTGTAGATGGAGCTTAATAATTATAGGTCAGATTTCAATAGTCCACCAAACAGGGCAAAGCTATTTTTGAACCTCTTAGATAGGCCCAAATAGTTTGGATTCACTCCCAGGAGAAAGGAGCAAATCCATATCGGTGACAGTAAGCTTAATAGGCACAATAGAATGCCTGCAGATGATAATGAAATTCAGTGCAATCCATAAGATTCAGTGGAGATACTAGTGGATTAGAGGCAGACAGATATGGAGCACTGCAGAGATAGGCCATAAGGTTAACCATGGTCCTTCCTCCCTCTTTAATATATTTTGGTATACTTACTTTCTTTATGGATGTACTACGGACACCAATTTCACACACTCTCATTCATTTTAATAACAATTAGTAGTGTACTTACAGAAACATTAGCTACATTTTTTTTGTTAAATCATTTTTATTTGTGCGAATCACTGATATACAATACCAGTGATACTGCAAGAATTAAAGATGAGTGTTATAAATGATACTGTTTCTCAGTCATATAAATAAAGAAATCAGTAAAAGAGGATTTAGGAAGTGCCAACAAGACAAAAACAATTAGAGATAAGGAGGGTAGAATAGAGTATCATTGTTAAATTGGAGGATTGTGTATATCACCATATGTATTTAATAATTATTAAAAAGTAGCAGGGGCGTGATAGAGGAAAGGTGGGGGAGGAGAGAATGACATGCCATTTAAAAAAAAAAAACATTCTACTTCAAGAAATGACTGTGCGTGACAGGGAAGGTCCGGGAGAAGTCATCAAGGGCCTAATTCAGACCTGATTACAGCAGCAAATTTGTTGGCAGATGGGCAAAACCATGTTCACTGCGGGGGGGCAGATATAATATGTGCAGAGAGAGTTAGATTTGGGTGGACGCACGCAACTGGTGAGTTTTTTATTATTCGCCAACATTGCTCTGCCCCCACTCCTTGATTGACAGGCAGCCCTGCTCTGTGTCCCAGCCTGTGGGTGGCAACTCAAAGCAGGGAGTTCTGTCATTCAAGGAGTGAAAGTGGAGATATTGTATGTCGGCAAATAATAATTTTAAAAAAGTCAACCGTTTTGGCATCGGCAGGGAAATATGTGCTCAGTCTCCTCTGTGATACTGCCTACTCCAGCGAGTCCAGCCTCTGGAATGTTTGCCATGCATCCACTGCAATGATAAAGTACAGTAAGGTTGTACAAGTACAAATAAAGAACTTTCTACAGTGCATATGCTACAATATCTTTGACTTTATGATGACACAATGACTACAGGACAGGGGCAGGGTGATTGGGCACAGTGACTATAGGACAGGGGGCAGGATAATGGGGCACAGTGACTACAGGACAGGGGGCAGGATAATGGGGCACAGCGACTACAGGATCGGGCAGGGTGATGGGGGGCAAGATAATGGGGCACAGTGACTACAGGATAGGGCAGGGTGATGGGGCATAGCAATTACAGTACAGGGGGGCAGGGTAATGGGGCACAACGACTACAGTACAGTGGGCAAGGTGAAGGGGCACAGCACCTACAGGACAGGGTCAGGGTGATAGTGCACTGCAACTACAGGAAAGTTGGAAGGGTGATGGGACACACACCCAGGTCACACACCTAAATGGGGTCACAGGGGTCTCACACAAACACTCACACATACTTACATACACCGCTGCTGCAGAAGACCAGCCGAAAGAAAAAGACAGTGCTTCAGAAGGTGAGTAATTAAGGACTAATTAAGCTAATTAGAAACATCCAATTGTTTAATTAGTTATTAAGTGGTGAGTGTCCAAGGAGTTTGAGAACAAGTCTCAACAATTTCCTAAAACTAATGATTTTAGGAAAAATCAAACTTGCTTTGGAGGTTTGCAAAAAAAGACGTGATGATTTTCTATTGAAATCACAGTGGCTCATTTTCTCTCCTTCAATTGAATAGGAAAACCCCATGCAGATGTACAGTTTTTCAAAATTCCATGCATAATTGAATATGCCCCCCAGTGTTGCAAGTAACTCTGAATTCTGATGGAATTATGATGGAGCTTGTAATTTTTAGCAAACAGCACATAAATAACAGACTGCATATGCAGGTTAAATTAGTAAATAAGAGCCATTCAGAGTTGTGTGGATCTCAGTAACAGGGTTTCAATAGGTCCTTTGCACATACTGTAGGATAAATGTCCCATGGGCTTGTAAATGGAATTGTGAGCTATTAAATGATCTCCTGCTCCAAGGTACAAATGTAGGTAATAGTGATTTACAGTTCCTCTCACAGGAGGAGGACTGGGGGCAATGTGGTCACATCCATGTGGCAAACTGTGTAATAGTGGATAGCTATTCTAATTGCTGGAAGTGGCCACAATGACCTACTATGTATAAAAGTTGCTTTTCTAAGCTTATATTAAGGATAAAGTCCAGAGTCAATCAACACCATGTGATTTTTTTCTCAACTTGAGACATAAAGGGGTCCATTTACTAAGCGTTGGATGGAGATAAAATATATATATATATATGTATTCTGCCACCTATATGACAGAAAAACTGGGTGCTGACTGCTCAATCCAGATGGACTCTATTCAATTAATTATTTAATCTTACAAGCAGCTGCAGCTACACAATAGGGATCACTCAAACCCCTAACTAGTATAAAAAATAAAAACATAAAATATTATGTAGCGCTGCTGACCGAAGATTCAAGACTGATCATATAATAAAAACCACTTCAATTTATTGTACAATACAATACCCTCGGCAGGTGTGATTATACAAATATACACAATATAATAATACCAAGGATATATTCCTATATTAAATTCTAAAATTGAATACAATAAGCAACAAATTTTAAAAACTTTGTATCCAGCCGAGACACCTTATCTTCAGCGGGTGCTATGATGTATTAGAAATAGTCCCACTTATATGAGAGCTTTACCAAAGCTGTATACTACAAAGAGTCCCGTTTTTCAACATGACCAAAATATATTTGAAATGGTCCCGCTTATATTCGAACTTTGTTGAAGCACTAATACAGAGAGAGTGTTCCATTTTTTAGTATTGCCAAATGGTCTCACCACATTGCAAAATATCGCAACTGCGGTAAGTTTGTTCATAAATAAAGTTCAGCCAATCTCGGAAATCAATTTATAGAGAGCTGTGAGAATTTGTGAATTGGAAATGTGCTCTAAACAAGCATGGGTGTAATAGGCAGACTCCGGTTTATCCTCACCACATTTAGATTGTAATAGCTCGGTGACGGGTCTCCTCCTCCCAATAGGTAGCAGTTTCTCCATGATCACAGCCTCTCCCGTGTGCTAACGCTGCACACGCCGGACCTCACCCCGGACCTCCAACTCTTTACGCGTTTCTCCGCCTCAATACTATCAGCGGCTTCATCAGAAGAATAGATCTCATTCACTGAACTCTGTTTAAATAGGGCGGGGACACTCCCTTTCTTTACCCCTATCATTAATTGCCACGCATGCATGCATTCCATCTGCGTATCAGAACACACCTGTATAAGCAACATATTCAAACCAGCGGCTCTTAGTTGTCACACATGTTTAAATAAAATGACAGTCTAAACAATCATATAATATAATATTATTTTCTACCAACATTATATAGAGTCCATCTCCATAGATACTAAATAGAGCACAATCTCAGAAAATTATATTTTATAGCAATACAATCAGAATATATCAATATATATCTAACATTTAAAAAAAAACCTTTTTTTTGTCATATATCAAAGAGATCCTCAAGTTATATATATATCCTAACAAATGATATAATCTCATAGCATATGTACAGAAAAAAATCATATATAAATTATTCTAAGGTATAATGGAATCAGAATACTTATGGAATCTAAATATTATTAAGTTCCACAGTATCAATTAATCCTTGTGGGCTATGGGTCTGTAGGTGAAATATCCAATATGCCTCTCTTTTGCATAGCAACTTAAAACGATCTCCACCTCTTTTCGTTATCCTAACTTGTTCAATAGCTTTCATACTCATATCCTGTAATTCACCTCTATTACATCTGGTCAGGTGCAGAGATAGGCGATGTGTTTTCACTTTGTTAATAATATTCCTCTTATTTTCCATGAAGCGAGTATGTACTTTTTTCTTTCCTGAGGAAGTCTCCGGTTGCCAAGGAGACGAAACGCGTTGACGCCCACTTTTCAAAGTTCAGCTGTTCGGCAATACCTGCTGATCGATCTTGCTAAACGGCCTCACAGCTAACGGCCTTCACAGCCACATTCTACTACGGTTTGGATATACGCCGGGCGCTTCAGCCGGCGGCTCTCGGCAAGAGCACTGACATCCATCTACGTGCTGCGCTGCAGACGTCCGGTTCTCCGCTCACCCGTACCGAGTGACTGCTACTGGCCTCTGTAGTGAGGTCTAACACCCGGTTTGAGGAGGTGGGCTCTTTGGAGATCTTCACACAGGTTATCAAGAACTACTTTCTATCCGGAGCATAGCCGTGATAAATATACGGCTTTTTCCAAACCAGCTATAATCAGCTCAATTAACTGTATACCCATATATGTGCACAGACATCCTAACGGACCCTGTTTATTCATACTATCAGGAACCTGCACATGGGTAATTATACATCAATATATACAAAAGTTCATCATTAATAAGGCTGTGATTATTTTTATGAGACATTTATTAAACACTGGGACGCTAGTGTATTTCTATTTTATCTAGCATTATAACAAAGATATTTCATCTCATTGTATGCTATACTAATTGTGATTATAAATCAATTGTTGCTTAATACATGCTGCTTATCTTGTTTGAAATGTACACCCTTTTTTAATTGTTAGATAAAGAATTTATTGATATACTTTCATAGTTCTACTGAGTCAATTATTCCATATGACAGACTGCACACTATAGTTTAATCTGATACAGTGTACATATAGCGCGGAGTATACATTTTTTCCTCCATTTTTGGAGATGACTACTACCATAATTAAGGAATTTATTCTGATCTACTTCTTTAATATATGTCTGTGTGATAAGTATACAGTTGTTTACTTCAAGTGCGATAGCTAAATAAGTAATTCTATCCTTATAAGTATAAGTAAAATACTATAGATTGTAAGCTTGTGAGCAGGGCCTTCCTACCTCTATGTCTGTCTGTTTTTACCCAGTTTTGTTCTATTACTGTTGTTCTAATTGTAAAGCGCAACGGAATATGCTGCGCTATATAAGAAACTGTTAATAATAATAATAATAAAATGAAGCCCAAACAAATTATCATTCAATCCGCCCAAAAAGGTAAGGAATGCTTCTTCACTTCCACCCCAAATAAAAAACAAGTCATCTATGAAATGATGATAGAGGACCAGATCTGCCCCCAGCCCACCCCCCACACACGTATTGCTGTTCAAACAGCCCCATGTAGAGGTTAGCGAAGCTGGGGGCAAATCTGCTCCCCATCGCCGTTCCACGCAATTGCAAATAATATTGAGAATTAAAAACAAAATAGTTATAGTGTAATATAAATTCAATTGCCTCTAATATAAATTCACGTGTTTCCCAAACCAGTGAATCATCACCTTTTAAATAATGACCTATTGCTTCTATTCCTAAATTCTGTGGGATATTAGAATATAGCGATTCTACAGCTGCTTGTAACATCAAATAATTAATTGAATAGAGTCCATCTGGATTGAGCAGTCAGCGCCCAGTTTTTCTGTCATATAGGTGGCAGAATACATATATATATTTTGTTCTTTGCAGTCATTTCTGGGCAGCAGATGAATAGAACACAATGTCAGTTCTACAATGTGTATCAGAAAGATTAGAGAGAAGGAGTTGTTATTTAAATGTAAGGACCCCCTTGAGTGGGGTGGGGGGGTTAGAGGAGGAGAAAGATCATAACAGTATGCACTGGTTGTTTAATAATTTAGACCATTTATGTATGCAGGAAACTAAGCATTGGTGGGACCAGATCAGCCTACAGAAGTACTTGGATACCGGTCTGACCCCAAGAGGTTTACGGATATTGAAAACTGCAACATTTACGGATGATGAGAAATTTGTGGAGCAATGGAATACCAGCTTGGACAATTGTTCCAAGGAACTGATGAAATTATTAATAGGCTATAGGAAACAAAAGTTGATGAATTAAAGTTAGAAATTGAGAAATTGCAAGATTCCTTGAAGTTATATTCAGATAGCCCTAGATTTAAGGAAAGAGATTCCACAGTAAATAAAAAATTAGAGGAATTTGTACTTTCTCTTATAGAGAGAAAATAAGGCATAAAGGATAGGGATAAAGACGACTATGCGTCACAAACTGTAAGAACCTTTAATAGGAATCATAGAAATAATTCTCAGTTGGATTATGAGGATTACGCCAGTAATCAAGCAAGGGTTTCATTCAATGTAGGTCCCAAGTCCCCAAGGGCTGGCCATAATAGAAGAGAGAAAGAATTAAATAGAAGAAAATCTCTACCTTCCCCTAAAAATGGAAATTGGAGAGGGAAAAGGGAAATACAATCCCATAGATCAGATTATTCCAATCGATTTGAGGTGTTAGACCATGATAATGGAGGGCCTTATGAAACATCTAATTGGTCAGGCCAGAGACATACAAACTCTAGGTGGAAAAATAGGCAAAATAGTAATTCAGAATCCCCTATGCAGAATACCATTTTTTAGGACTGCGTCAAAGACCACTGAGAGAACAGGGTCAGAGGAAAGGAGTTTTAAAGAGGGGAAGAGAAAGAGAAGGAGAGGGTGCAGAGGAGGAGGCAGGAAATATAGAAAAAAATTCACGTCTAAGATAAATACTAAAGGGATTTACAATTTATGATCTAAAGTTTTGAGTGAGGGTGAAGTGAAGTTACTTTTGAAAGGTCTTAATTTTGCTCCTGTCTCAAAACCCAATATATTTAACCTTTTTGTGGATCTCAATAAATACATAAGAGATCTGAGTAGAAAGCGATATTTTGCTCTTAAAGCATTAAAAATTAAAAAATCTACAGATATTCCTTGGATTTTGAATGATGGGAATACAGTTGCCTTGTCTATACTGGAGTCCCTCTATACTGGAGAAGATCTATAGGTTATTGGGAGTAAAGAGGAAGTCATTTAGGACATTAACCCTAGGGACAAATTTCATAGGAGATCAGACTTTTATCCTCTCCAGTATAGGGGTCCATATGTGGAAAGCTTTTATAAAGCTACTTAAGAGGACTTTAGACATATGTATCTTAAAGCTGAGATTCACTCTGTTAAGGATAACTTGACATCTAGAGAAAGATTGGCTCTTAAGAATCTGAGTACTGATAGTGACCTAATTGTCAAGGCAGCTGATAAGGGTGGGGTGGTGGTCATTATGAACAGAGGCAACTACCTAAAGGAGGCTTATAGACAACTAGGAGATATAGCCTTGTATAAAAAAATTAGAAACTAACCCTACAGTTGTGTTTCAAAATAAACTTAAAACATTGTTGTCTAAAGCTCAATCTACAGGTGCGATATCCAGACACTTTTAATTTTCTATTTACAGTTCACCAAGTGGTGTCTACATTTTATTTTCTTCCAAAAATGCATAAAACTTTAATTTCACTTCCAGGTAGACCTATAATTTTGGGTGTGGGGTGTTTAACTAATAATTTGTCACCTTATGTAGATTTTTTTTACAGATGCATGTTAAGGAGTTAAGGTCTTATGTTCAAGACACTACTCATTTTTTGAATAAACTTAAAGATATTCAATGGCAGGAGAATTATTTGATCTGTAGAACTGACATTGTGCTCTATTCATCCGCTGCCCAGAAATGAGTGCAAAGAACAAAATATATATATGTATTCTGCCACCTATATGACAGAAAAACTGGGCGCTGACTGCTCAATCCAGATGGACTCTATTCAATTAATTATTTGATCTTACAAGTAGCTGTAGAATTGCTATATTCTAATATGCCACAGGATTTAGGAATAGAAGCAATAGGTCATTATTTAAAAGGAGATGATTCATTGGTTTGGGAAACACGTGACTTTATATTAGAGGCAATTGAATTTATATTACACTATAACTATTTTGTTTTTATTTCTCAATATTATTTGCAATTGCGTGGAACGGCGATGGGGAGCAGAGTCACCCCCAGTTTCGCTAACCTCTACATGGGGCTGTTTGAGCAGCAATACATGTGGGGGGGGGGGGGCTGGGGGCGGATCTGGTCCTCTATCGTCATTTCATAGACGACTTGTTTTTTATTTGGGGTGGAAGTGAAGAAGCATTTTTTACCTTTATGGGTGGATTGAATGATAATTCGTTTGGGCTTCATTTTACTTATACTTATCATAAGGATAGAATTACTTATTTGGATATTGTACTTGAAGTAAACAACTGTATACTTACCACACAGACATATATTAAAGAAGTAGATCAGAATAAATTCCTTAATTATGGTAGTGGTCATCTCCAAAATGGAGAGATAATATTCCAAAAGGGCAGTTTATTCATATGAAGAGGAATTGCTCCAATGCTGTCACCTATTAATTGCACGCAAAAATACTATGGAATTCCTTTATTGAGCAAGGATATCCTGAGGAAGTTATTGAGTGTGCATATCAGGAGGTGAACATTATGGATAGGAATACTCTGTTGAATTATAAGCATAAGGGTAATGAAATAGACAATAAGAAAGGGGTTAGAACAGCTAAGTTTGCCACTAAATATAATTCGCATGCAATGGACATTAGGAAGATTATCAGAAAGAATATTTTTTTACTAAAGATGGATGAAGTATTGGAGAACTCTGAGGCTTATGATAATAGAGTTATTTTTCGTAGATCTGACAATCTTAAAAACAGATTGGCACCCAGTCATTTGTTGCTTTGTAGGTTGTCAGCATGAGGCTTGAGGACGGTACCTGCGAGTACCGAAACGTCGCCTAAATGCAGTGCTGTCATAACCCTGTAACCTAATACAACCTTTATGCATTTGGAGTGCCGCAGTTTCCCTGTCTTTTTTATATATATATATATATATATATATATATATATATATATCACTTGAGGATCTCTTTTATATATGCCAAAAAAATGATTTTTTTAAATGTAAGATATATATTGATATATTCTGATTGTATTGCTATAAAATATATTTTTCTGAGATTGTGCTCTATTTAGTATCTATGGAGATGGACTCTATATAATGTTGGTAGAAAATAATATTATATTATATGATTGTTTAGACTATCATTTTATTTAAACGTGTCTGACAACTAAGAGCCACTGGTTTGAATATGTTGATTATACAGGGGTGTTCTGATACGCAGATGGAACGCATGCATGTGTGGCAATTAATGATGGGAGTAAAGAAAGGGAGTGTCCCCACCCTATTTAAACAGAGTTCAGTGAATGAGAGCTATTCTTCTGATGAAGCCGCTGATAGTATTGAGGCGGAGAAACACGTAAAGAGTTGGAGGTCCGGGGTGAGGTCTGGCGTGTGCAGCGTTAGCACACTGGAGATGCTGTGATCGTGGAGAAACTGCTACCTATTGGGAGGAGGAGACCCGTCACCGAGCTATTACAATCTAATGTGGTGAGGAAAAACAGGAGTCTGCCTATTACACCCATGCTTGTTTGGAGCACATTTCCAATTCACAAATTCTCACAGCTCTCTATAAATTGATTTCCATGATTGGTTGAACTTTGCTTATGAACGTACTGACCGCAGTTGCGCTATTTTGCAATGTTGTGAGATCATTTGGCCATACTAAAAAACAGAACACTCTCTCTGTATTAAACAGCTTCAACAAAGTTCGAATATAAGCGGGACCATTTCAAATATATTTTGGTCACGTTGAAAAACGGGACTCTTTGTAGTATACAGTTTTGGTAAAGCTCTCATATAAGTGGGACTATTTCTAATACATCGTAGCACCCGCTGAAGATAAGGTGTCTCGGCTGGATACAAAGTTTTTAAAATTTGTTGCTAATTGTATTCAATTTTAGAATTTAATATAGGAATATATCCTTGGTATTATTATATTGTGTATATTTGTATAATCACACCAGCCGAGTGTATTGTATTGTACAATAAATTGAAGTGGTTTTTATTATATGATCAGTCTTGAATCTTCGATCAACAGCACTACATAATATTTTATGTTTTTCTTTTGGATGGAGATAAAGTGGCAGGAATTAAAGTGTCAATTAATCAGCTACTAACTGTCACCTTTCAAACTCAATCTGTGACATGGCAGTTAGATGCTAATTGGCTGGTAGTTTATCTCAATCCACTTTATAGCCATCCAAGGCTTAGTAAATAGAGCCCAAAATCTGTTAAGGACTCTAAGATGTATCTCCAGAAGTCTTGCAGACTCAAGAACTTTCTTAATAAATTCTATGGCTCTAACAGTCGCCATTGAGTCATATTACTAATCAATATCCAAGCAATTTTTAGTTGGAGTCTTTACTATTAGTCTTTTGCTCTACTATTTTCAGGATTCATCATTGGTATTCTGATTTACTTATCTCCTAATGATTAGTGTTTATACACTACGATTTGGCTCTCATGACAGCAGGACTTCTTCACCCTCTGTGACTGTATGGCGACTCTTAGAGCCATAGAATATATTATGAAAGTTCTTGGTACCGCAAGACTTCTGGAGATATATCTTAGAGTCTTTAACAAATTTTGGGGTCTATTTACTAAGCCTTGGATGGAGATAAAGGGAGAGAAATGGAAAAACAAGGCATACTGTAAACGTTTGCCTGAAAAGTTTAGATTGCAGAAGCCAATTTGAAATATAACATAGCAGATCTTGAGAATGCCAAAATGTCAGACAAAGCAAATCCCCTATTCTTTTATCCTTACAGTATGTGTTTGTACCTAGCGATAAGGGTTTTTCCCTGTTTCCTGATAAAGTGAATTAAGTCAAGTGTACAGAGTAATGTGTCAGCTTTACAAATGAGTGCCACATTGCTATACAGATATGTGTTACTCAGGTCTGTGGGGGACCCTGCAATATCCAACTTTATCTCTGCTACCTTTCTGTGATTACTAACTGTAAGTACAGCTGTACAAAACCTGTGCATTTAAATAAATGCATACTCCTTTTTAAGTCTATCCAGCTGTCTACAACACTTATTTTCGCTGGTGTCTACTATTTACTGTGTACACCACAAAATATACACATAGCAACATAATATACAAAAAGATTGCAATGCAACACTAGAAATATTTTGCAGAGAATAGAATAATGTCCACCAATCAGGGGTTAAAGTGAGGGGGAATGAGATGGAACGGAATTCCACCATCTATAATGTTAGGGGGAACTAGTTCTACCACCTCCAATTCCCTGCACAGTAATTCCAACAGAAAAACCTGCGCCATCACCTACATCAATAGATGATGCAGGCGACGCTAGTGTTACTGAGAGCTGTAGACACCTCCCCCTTCCTCAGATCCTGGTGGCTCCATGGTCCTCCTCCATTTACAGCCCACCCCTACTGGTACTCACACACACTGTATCTGTTGGACAGCATGGATCCCCTCCTCAGGTCCCAGTGGTTTCCTTTTCCAGCATGGCATATGTGACGTCATGCTGTCACTGCTGCTGAAATGAAGAGAAGCCATGAAGAGGAGCAGGCTCTGTGCATCTTGAAGACAAAATGAGAGGGCACTGGAGGGACAAGAGAGGTAGGGGAAGCTACTTGAGGGATACAGGACATGGAGCTGCTGGAGGGACAAAGGCGGTGAGCTGCTAGAGTGACAGAGGCAGAGATGTGTATAAGTGGCACTTCTGTGGGCATTATGTCTATAAGCGGCTCTACTGTGGTCATTATGTGTATAAGTGGCACTACTGTGGTCATTATGTGTATAAGTGGCACTACTGTGCTCATTATGTGTAAGGTGCACTACAACTGTGGACATTATGTGTAAAGGGCACTACTGCTGTGGGAATTGTGTATAAGGGGCCCTACTGTGGGTACTGTATATAAGGGACACTACTTTGTGGCATAACATTTATTGAGGGTACCATTGTCTAGTGCAATGTGAATAAAGGGTACTACTGAGTGACATAATCTGAATAAGGGCCATTACTATGTGGTGAAATATGAATAAGGGGCACTATGCAGTGTAATGTGAATAAGATAGTGGTACTGTATGGTGCAATTTGAATTGAGGGTACTATTGTGCGACCACACTGCTTCTTTGTGAGATCAATGTCCCTATATACAGTATGAGAAGTAGGGCACTAATTTATAGTTTGCAGGGGGATGCTGAAAACACTAGCACTGGCCCTGGCTCCACTTAATGTAAGGGGGGAAAGGTTAGGTGGCAGGGAAAATGAGTTCCACCACCTCTTCAGGACCACTTTAAGCCCTGCCACCAGTAGTTCACAATTTATATTTTGGCTACAATATTCGCTCCCCCTGCCCCTGACACCCCCCTCCCTCCACTCTGTCTCTCTCCCTTTGTTTCTCTTTCTCTCCCTGACATGCCCTCTCTCTGTCTCTCCCTAACATGCTCTATCTTGCTCCCCTCTCTCTCCCTGTCTTGGTCTCTCTGTCCCTATACCCTTTCCATCTTTCTCCCTCTCCCCGACACCCTCTCTTTCTCTGTTGCTTCTCTCTCTCTCTCTGTCTCTTTCCCCCTCTCTATATCTCCCTGACTCTCTCTACTTCTCTCTCTTGATCCCCCCTCTCTCTCTTTCTCTGTCTTCCTCCCTCCCTGACCCTCTTTGTCTCTCAGTTCCCTCACTCTCTAAGGGGAATAGTAGTGACAGTAGCAGGGTGCAGACAATTTTATTTGTGGGGCCCTCACAACTTTGTTGCCTGGTGCCCTGTTAGCTTTAATCTGGCCCTGCCAACAAGTGATTTCAGACTTGGTTAAAATTTAGTTTATTTTTTAAATTGTCTGAAGTTTTTCTTAAATGGGTTTTTTATTTAATATGTATAAACAACACAATTATAAGCATACACAGTGTTTGGACTTATTAAAGCCTTTTATCCACTGGATTTTTTTAAATTATGTTTTACTGTAAATGCATTTTCACTGTTTGTAAAATGGATGTAAAAGAATCTTACCCTATAACTTATAATTTCTAGTGTTTCCATACACATTGCCATTCCATACCTCCCAACAGTCCAGATATTCGCGGGAGAGTCTAATTTTTTTTAGGACTGTCCCACCCACGGGCCACAGTGTCCCATGGTGGGGGGGGGGGGGGGCAGTTAGGAGGTTTCTGTACTCACTGCTCTGCCTACCAGAGCAGTGGTGAATAGATGCTGTTTGCATGTACACAGCATCTATTCACTAGAGACGGAGGGAGAGGGGGCATGCCAGCAGCTCATAGAGCGCTGGCCATGCCCCCCATAGTGATGAGAAATGGTGGCGTGGCTACTGATCACAGCACTCCCACAAAACCACGCCCCTTTCCTATAGCCCCTTTTTGGCCAGGCGTGGCTGCACTGCGCCAAAGCTTCCTTCCTCCTCTTCTACGAATGTTGGGAGGTATGCCATTCTTATTTGTGTTGCATTCTGTTAAGTTGTGACAATGGTGGTCATTCCGAGTTGTTCGCTCGTTGCCGATTTTCGCTATGCTGCGATTTGTTGCTAAATGTGCATGCGCATGGTATGCAGAGCGCATGCACTAAGTTATTTTACACAAAACTTAGTAGATTTGCTGGTGTTCGTGTGGCGCTTTTCAATCGCACTGCTGATCGTGAATGATTGACAGGAAAGGGGCATTTCTGGTGGGTAACTGAGCGTTTTCCGGGAGTGTGCCAAAAAACGCAGGTGTCAGGGAAAAACACAGCAGTGTCTGGAGAAACAGGGGTGTGGCTGGCCGAACACAGGGTGTGTTTGTGACGTCAAAGCAGGAACTAAACAGACTGAGGTGATCGCAATCTAGGAGTAGGTCTGGAGCTACTCAGAAACTGCAAGGAATTATTTAGTAGCAGTTCTGCTAATCTTTCGTTCGCTATTCTGCTAAGATAAGATACACTCCCAGAGGGCGGCGGCCTAGCGTTTGCAATGCTGCTAAAAGCAGCTAGCGAGCGAACATTTCGGAATGAGGGCCAATATTTTATACAAACTTATTGTTAAAGTTTATGCCTATAATTACCTTTTTATTGCTAATTACTATGCAAGTAAAAGAGCACACCAAATACCTTTTGAATTTAATTCTTTACTAGTGGTTTTGCTTGTGTTAAAAATGTATGTAATATGTACAGTATGTGGGTATGTGATTTAAGGGAACCCATGTTCAGGCTTGTCCTTGTCTGATTTGTTAACCTGTTATTTTACACATTATTATCATTACCAGAAGAAAGAAAACCATTCCAGGAAGGATGAATAGTCACATGCATCATGTAACATTTTAAATGTAGCAGAGAAAATATCTTCTTAATGGCTTATATTATATGGTAAATGGAGCACACACTCTCTTACTAGGTTACCAAAGAAATATGAATGCCTGAGTACATGTGACAGAGAAAGGTTGCAGGCTTCAGTCTCACAGAAACAGACATTTCCAATACTAAGTACAGTATCTGTCAAGTGTCTGTAAAAAGAAGGTAGTGGACAACAATGCAGCATGTTAGTTTTATGTCTAATCTTTTTTACTCTTCAGTTTAATTAAATATTGTGAATGTTAAATTGTATTGTAAATGTTTTCTAACCCTGCATAAGTCTTCTGTATTAAAATGCTCTCTGATGAATTTACCTGTAGTTTGTTTAATAAAGGGTCCTCTGATTAGTCAACAATTTAAAACATCTCAAGTGACTAATTTTCATAACATGTACAGTATGTAAAGCTAGGAGGGGTGTGGCGTTACACAAGACTAATAGGCCCTACACACTGGGCGATAATACTCAAAGATATGAACGATTTCGTTCATTAGTGAATGAGATACCATTCATATCTTTCAGTTTGGAGGCACCAGCGATGAACGATGCACGGCCCCGCGCTCGTTCATCGCTGGTGCCCTGTCGCCTGTGCATGCAGGCCAATATGGACGATCTCGTCCATAGTTGCCTGCACTTCTATGGAGCCGGGTGACGGGGGGAGTGAAGAAACCTCACTCCCCCTGTCACTGCCCCCCCCCCCCCCACCGCCGGGTTACCCGTCAGCCGTATGCACCGTCGGGCAGCTCAGTGGCGGATCGCTCAATGTGTAGGGCCCATAAGAATTCAGAGATTCCACTTTTTAGGTTTCTCTAACCATATGCCGATTAAACCGTGAAGTAGGTATTTAATATTTGTTGTGTTGGTGGTGCTCCCGGAGTCAGTATAGTCAATAAAAAAGGAGGAAAGAAAAGAAAGACTCTATGTTGGGACACACTTGGACAATGAAAATGCGTTAAAATATAACTTTTGTTCTAGATAGATAAAAAATAGTTAGACACACAGGTTAGTGTAACATCGAACTCCACCTCAAGGAGGGCAAGGTTTAATTAGTGTTAACTATGTGTGGGTTTCAATAAACCCTAGTTAATCCCTAGCCCTGCCTTTGTGATAACACACAAATTTGAATGCACCTTAGGTGAAAATATTTAAAAACAAAGATATCTGTAATATCTAAGACTTAGGAGCACAAATGATTTATAATCAAGACAAAAAGATTAGTCATTTTTAGTGTGCTACAGTGGTGAAAGCTATCTGGAGTAACCACTGATGGTTATACCTTCTGGTATCGCTCTTTACTGCTGCTGGAGAATGGTAAAATTCTGACTCTTTTAGCTACTGGTTAGTGTAATATAGTGCAGCGAGGGAAAGAGAATACCTCTGACTTGGTCTAATTGTGTCTTGCATATAAGTAGCTATTAAATTACTGCTAGACCCTTGTGCCAGACTGATCTAGAGAGAGATAAAGTTGGTGTAATGGTGATATGAGCCACAGATTTCTCCACTACTTCTGCTTTTTGTTGATTCTGATATTATTACTGCACCTGATATTCCAAAGTGGTCTCCCAACCAAGTACTGATCAGGCCTTTCACTGCTTAGCTTCCAAGATCAAACAAAATTTGATCTCTGGGCATAGCCAGTCAAGTGTGGCAGTATTGATCCATTTGAAACAAATGAGAGAGTGTGGTTTGTGGCATAAATATCAAAGAAGTACTTATGCTGTCCAATAAATCTTGCACAGTGCCTCTGTTACCTATGTATTGCAGATAGCTGATATGCTGGCACATGGATGAGAGATTACTTGAAAAATCTGGTGACAGAAGAATAGGTTATGGCCCCTCTAGTTCTGCTGTCCACTGTCATATATTAAAAATATAACAGACAGTGGATGAGAGCGACAAGGTATAATTGCGTGTGTGTGTGTGTGTGTGTGTGTGTGTGTGTGTGTGTGTCTGCTGGGCTGTCTAGTAAACAGAAGAGGTAAGTACAAAGCATACATAATTTATAGAACATTTTTTGGTAACTGTCAACCATGCATCCTATTCAATGTGCTGCAAAGCTATCAACATTTATTTGTCACCATGTATGTGTAATACAAATATGCACCCTGGTTCCATGTGCAAAAACATGTCCCTATAACGGTCAATGGATATAAATTAGATTCCTAGTATATATCAAAAACTTGGGCTATTGCAATGATGGTAAAATTAATAACCTTCGGTCATACAAGCAGCAGTAGATATATAATGTTATCTTTAGAGACATAAGATAAGCACATATGATCTCAGCAGATCAGGAGATCAGCAGTAAGCACACATAAAATAGGCACATATAATCTCAGCAGTTCAAGAAAGCAACAGTAAACACTTATAATAATAGAGAGCGAGCCCAAATGAGCATATACGATACCATATAAGCTGGGTGTGGGTCAGACTGTGCACAAGCTGTGTACTCTAGTGGTGAAAGCACTCTGGGTAACCACTGATGGTTATACCTTCTGGTGTCGCTCTTTACTGTTGCTGTAGAGAGGTAAAGTTCTGCCTCTTTTAGCTACTGGTAAGTGTAATATAGTGCAGAGAGGGAAACAAAATACCTCTGACTTGGTCTAATTGTGTCTTGCATGTAAGTAGCTATTAAATGACTGCTAGGTCCTTGTGCCAGACTGATCTAGAGAGAGATAAAGTTGGTGTAATGGTGATATGAGCCACAGGTTTCTCCACTATTTCTGCTTTTTGTTGACTGTGATATAATTACTGTACCTGATATTCCAAGGTGGTCTCCCATCCAAGTACTGATCAGGCCTATCACTGCTTAGCTTCCAAGATCAAACAAGATTGGGCGTAGTTAGTGAAGTGTGGCAGTAATGATCCATTTGAAACAAATGAGAGAGTGTCGTTTGTGGCATAAATATCAAAGAAGTACTTCTGCTGTCCAATAAACCTTGTACAGTGCCTCTGTTACCCATGTATTGCAGAGAGCTGAAATACTGGCATATGGATTAGAGAGTATTCATCCAATGCACCATGTTACAGTTTTATGCCTAATCTTTTTTGCTCTTCATTTTAATTAAATATTGTGAATGTTAAATTGTATTGCAAATGAATAAGTCCTCTGTATTAAAATGTTCTGTGATAAATTTACCTGTCATTTGTTTAATAAAGGGACCTCTGATTAGTCAACATTTTAAAACATCTCAAGTGAGTAATTTTCATAACGCACAGTATGTATATAGTGTTTCACGGTGTACACTTAGATTAACTGCCAATTTAATTCCCATTGTTAACATGCAAAATTATAGATACAAGAAAACATACTGACTGTCTAACTAAGGACAATTGCCCCTGAGAATAATCAGGTTATTCAGAAGGGGAGGGGGGGGACATATTGTAAAACAAAGGAGGGATGGAATAAAGAAAAGAAAGTATAGTAGGGTAGTGTGACAGGGACATGCCCACTCTAGAGCAAAAGTTACTGTATATGATGAGAGCATTGTGACTTACTAGATCTATCAGCAATATTAGAAACAAGGGGGGTGTAGGGGGTGCGAACCGCACCCGGGTGTCACCCATCCAGGGGGTGACCTCAAAACATCAGCTCCTCCGCAGTGATCGGGAGCTGGGTGCTGCACTGTGACATTCTCATGCAGTGCCCGGCTCCTTTCACTGAATAGTAGCCAGCAGTGCATTCAGAGCATGGAGTAATATAATTGGAGCTTCCTACAAGACCATGCCCCACCATGTGAGACCATGCCCCCAGATTGCAGTACTCAATGAATTCCTGTGAGCCCACATCATATACAACCTAGACAGGTCCTTGGATGTGGGGTGGAATAAGCAGAGGTTGTCAAGGGTGTAGTGAGAACTAATTGTTCCCCAAGGGTCTCGTGAAAATTTTTTAATGGCACTGTTGCAAGAACAGGTTGAAATGTTTGTGAAGGAGTTTGACTTTTGGGTCAGGAAAGATAGGAATGCTACCCAGCAAGGTAAGTTCATTGACAATCCAAATTTTACCCTGAACCCTTAGCAAATATCTCTGGTGTCAATGGGCCTAATTCGTGTTTGTATGCAATGCCAATGTTTTCACAATGAAGCAAACATCAGCAGATTACCGTGATCGCAGCGCACGCATGCCAAGGTACTCTCACAGGAAGGGACCATTTGGGAGAGTTAAGGTGGGAGTGGCAGCAAAAACACAGGCATGTCATGGCCATTTTTTGGGCATGTATCTGCCATCAGCTGTGATCATGGATGTAGCGAAACATGGCACCAGCATCGCTACTGCCAGTCTACATAACCATAGGTTGACCCTAGGAGATGATGTTCCTCATTATTGTGTTGGTGCTGATACTTATGAGTACTCAATTGTGGA
This sequence comes from Pseudophryne corroboree, assembly GCF_028390025.1. Classification (NCBI taxonomy): domain Eukaryota; kingdom Metazoa; phylum Chordata; class Amphibia; order Anura; family Myobatrachidae; genus Pseudophryne; species Pseudophryne corroboree. Next base: position 416,858,393 of record NC_086445.1, on the reverse strand, counting down.
GGAGTTTGTTATGGCTCCGATGCGCATCTATCTTCTTTCCTAGGCGGCAGCTTCACTTGCGAATATTAGCAATTCCGTAACCTTGAAAAATGAATCTGCATATACTTTTGTATACAAACATGAATTAGGCCCAATATTATCTTTTTAACTTATTTTGCAACTGAAATTATTTGGGAAGTTCTTGCCTTAGTGCTTATTTTATCTGCACACATCATCTATCAAGATCTAAACTAATCCATATCATCATTACTCATCACAGACCGACATTAGGATTATAAATAAATGTCCAATGTGCTATTTACTCTACAAATAGGTGAGTATGATACGACATTTACCCTCAGACTCACTCTTGTTGAAATCAGATTACACTTGTTTGTTATATTTTACCTCTGTATTTGGAATTTGGAAGACCAATCTACGAGGTGATTAAACACTAAAGATCTCCCCTATGTTGCTTTTGCAACCACCTGTGGATAGTGTTGTAAAATTGTCCAATGCATTTATATTTTGTAGGGGAGTTTGACCATATAGAGATATTTATTGTACTGTATATTAAGAATTTATGCTCGAATCGGGATAGAGTTGCAAGGTCAACAGTCAGTTATGATGTTGACATTGTTGAAATCATTGCCTGAGAGAGCAGTCCGTTGCACAAAGAATGAGATACCTGTTTCTATTATTTATTTACTTTACGATTTATCATCATTATATTTTTATTGCCTATGTTGTTTTAAAATGATGATTTTTTTTGTGCTGTTATACTGTATATATTTATTGGTTCAGAAGATTTTTAAAAACACCTGCTTTTTAATAGATTGCATTGTATTCCCTATTATTTATTCATTTATGCACAGCAAGTGGACTAATACCCTAAATATAACCTAATATATATCATTGTACACCATGGGCCAAATGTAATAGAGTGAGAGTTTCAGAAATTGAGAGATTTGGTAAGGTTTTGCAGGTTTTTTTTTAAGTGGCAATCATTTACACAGCAAGATCAACCTGGTTTTGCAGTGTAAATGATTGCCACTTAAAAAAACCCTGAAAAACCTTACCAAATCTCTAACTTTCTGAAACTCTCACTCTATTACATTTGGCCCCATATGTTTAAAGTAATAAAGAAATGAACATATGTGCTTTTATCAATTAATGCAATAAAATTAAATGATTTCACTAACCCATTGATTGATCTTTTCTATACATCATTATTTTTTCATTAGGGCTTGCACATTGAACAGCTTTTTTACTTTGTCTCTCTCCAAAATATAACTATCCCCTTATAGCTTAAATTTTCTTTTTATACACTTGTATAGTAAAACGTACTTGTATGGTGCTAAAGTAGATGTACTATGCAAACATAGAAAATGAGAATGATATTTACATATTGGCTGCTTTTAATTATTTGGTATAGTTACACAATTTCAGTTATTGAAGACTTCAAATTAGTTTTTAGACTAAAACTATCCCCCTCCCCCCCATACAGTTTACCTGTCCTGCAGCCTGGCATGTGCTAGGTTGGGATACCGGCGGTGGGCTTGTGACTCTATTCGGGAAGCTGGTGTCGGCATGCCGAGTGGGTCGGTATTCTGGGGTCTGTATTTCAACTGCTGGGATCCCCCCTGCCGGGTTCCTGACCGTTACCCCTTGCAACATATGCTGGGATTTCAATATGGATAAAATCATTTAAAAAAGTCTTCTTAATATGCACTGCTAAACACTGTCTGCTAGCTCTCCCACTAACAATGTAAATACATTTTGGGTTATGTAACAAAATATATGTAGTATATATTTGGTGACAAAAAAGGACAAAATCCAAACTAGAACAGTTTCATTACAGATACTGTACCAAAGATACCAGTGTTTATATTTCCATTTCTTCTTTTCTATACACTATTTCACACTTTAAAAGCTTTTAGCAAGATACCTAGAACTGTGAGTTAAGGCTGCCTTAGGGGAGCTGGAAAAATCCTTTTATATTAACTAGATCTGAATTGGTATTTTCAGCACTTTGCTGTGATAATGATCTACATTTATCTTGAAATACAGATAGGAGAAATATACAGCAGCTGTTTGTGCATTCAAGTTTGATATGTTTATGCCTAATATTCCTGCAGTAAGCTAGTCCTGCTATAGTACTGTATAAAGGCTGCCAGAATAAAATAGCATACTATTAACAAACTAGTAAGAAGACTAATGCACTATTTTATGCATTCTAATAAGTACTCTAATACCTTGCACAATATATTTAAAATCTATGCCATAGGCACTTCCAACTGTCAGTAAATACAGAAGATTAACATTATTCACATGTCTACTACTGGGATGTCTGCTCACTTCAATTACCTATGACTGTAATATGTAAAATTCCTGACAGATTCAAGTTATATTAGGTTTCCAGATTTCAAACATCCAGTAATATGGAGTATAAATTCACTCATGGATTAACTCTTAATTCCAGTAGTTTGGTTTGTGAAATGGCACTGTAGCTGAATGGGTCATTAAGAATTGTATATCATTGACATCTATTACTTTCTTCACATTTAGTGATAGGATAAAATATACCATAATAATACAAAACTTATTTTGCACTTTAGCATTGTAATGTGTTGTAAGCAGGAAAAAAATGTGTATACTCTTGTGCAAGTTGTGTTATCTTTGTGTAAATTTGCAGTTGTATTTGGGCCATAGATAACCATTTCAGTAAAATGGCTAATTGTATTCTACTTCCCAAGTGACAGACAGATAAAACTCTGGCACATATTTTCATTGAACACATTTTGAGATCACATGGATTAACTGGTATTGTAGGACCTGGTTTATAGGTGGACACAGAAGTGCCCGAAGCAGCATCTGTTGGCAGTCACCCATCAGCATTCATGCACACAGCAATACAGATTAGTGTATTCTTTAATGCCACTGCCAGTCACAACATTGAACCTTGCACTGGCTCAATGGCAGATGCAGTTTCTCCATCCATGTATGGCCTCCTATGTGAGCGGTTGAGTGTCTGTGCACACAATGACTTTCATTGATGCTTTTGCAACACTGCTATAACACATGAACTGACACGCCCACTGAACAGACCATTTTTGTGTACATTTGTAGCCACCTTCCACTCGCTGACCAGGAACACCCATTACTCTTCCACTAAATTTTGAAACCGTCCATCTCGATCGCAACAGCATCTTTGTGTGAGCATGTGTAATGCATGCACCTTTGTGTGAACATGTGTAATGCATGCACCTTTGGAGTTTTTAGAAATTATTGCACATGCACAGTTGCAAAAATTTGCTCAACCACATAAACAGCATTGCGTGCAGATTGCATGCAGCTCTAAACCAGACCCATAGTTTTAGATAGAAGAGACCAGGAATGGACTGGGGGCTGAAAAAAGCCCTGGCATGTGCGTGCACACGCACACTGTGCACATGACAGGGACGCGCGCACTGCATACAGGGGCGCGTGGTCACTAAAGATGGGGTCGTGCCTAGAGATGAGCGGGTTCGGTTTCTCTGAATCCGAACCCGCACGAACTTCATGTTTTTTTCACGGGTCCGAGCAGACTCGGATCCTCCCGCCTTGCTCGGTTAACCCGAGCGCGCCCGAACGTCATCATGACGCTGTCGGATTCTAGCGATACTTGGATTCTATATAAGGAGCCGCGCGTCGCCGCCATTTTCACACGTGCATTGAGATTGATAGGGAGAGGACGTGGCTGGCGTCCTCTCCATTTAGATTAGGGTTGAGAGAGAGAGAGAGAGATTGACCTGAGGCTGTAATACTGTAGAAGAGAGTGCAGAGTTTAGTGACTGACGACCACAGTGACCACCAGACAGTGCAGTTGTTTGTTTTATTTAATATATCCGTTCTCTGCCTGAAAAAAACGATACACACAGTGACTCAGTCACATACCATATCTGTGTGCAATGCTCAGCCCAGTGTGCTGCATCAATGTATATATATATCTGACTGTGCTCAGCTCACACAGCTTATAATTGTGGGGGAGACTGGGGAGCACTGCAGTGCCAGTTATAGGTTATAGCAGGAGCCAGGAGTACATAATATTATATTAAAATTAAACAGTGCACACTTTTGCTGCAGGAGTGCCACTGCCAGTGTGACTAGTGACCAGTGACCTGACCACCAGTATATATAATATTAGTAGTATACTATCTCTTTATCAACCAGTCTATATTAGCAGCAGACACAGTACAGTGCGGTAGTTCACGGCTGTGGCTACCTCTGTGTCGGCACTCGGCAGCCCGTCCATAATTGTATATACCACCTAACCGTGGTTTTTTTTTCTTTCTTTATAGTCATACTAGTTACGAGTATACTATCTCTTTATCAACCAGTCTATATTAGCAGCAGACACAGTACAGTGCGGTAGTTCACGGCTGTGGCTACCTCTGTGTCGGCACTCGGCAGCCCGTCCATAATTGTATATACCACCTAACCGTGGTTTTTTTTTCTTTCTTTATACATACATACTAGTTACGAGTATACTATCTCTTTATCAACCAGTCTATATTAGCAGCAGACACAGTACAGTGCGGTAGTTCACGGCTGTGGCTACCTCTGTGTCGGCACTCGGCAGCCCGTCCATAATTGTATATACCACCTAACCGTGTTTTTTTTTTCTTTCTTTATACATACATACTAGTTACGAGTATACTATCTCTTTATCAACCAGTCTATATATTAGCAGCAGACACAGTACAGTGCGGTAGTTCACGGCTGTGGCTACCTCTGTGTCGGCACTCGGCAGCCCGTCCATAATTGTATATACCACCTAACCGTGGTTTTTTTTTCTTTCTTTATACATACATACTAGTTACGAGTATACTATCTCTTTATCAACCAGTCTATATATTAGCAGCAGACACAGTACAGTGCGGTAGTTCACGGCTGTGGCTACCTCTGTGTCGGCACTCGGCAGCCCGTCCATAATTGTATATACCACCTAACCGTGGTTTTTTTTTCTTTCTTTATACACACATACTAGTTACGAGTATACTATCTCTTTATCAACCAGTCTATATTAGCAGCAGACACAGTACAGTGCGGTAGTTCACGGCTGTGGCTACCTCTGTGTCGGCACTCGGCAGCCCGTCCATAATTGTATATACCACCTAACCGTGGTTTTTTTTTCTTTCTTTATACATACATACTAGTTACGAGTATACTATCTCTTTATCAACCAGTCTATATATTAGCAGCAGACACAGTACAGTGCGGTAGTTCACGGCTGTGGCTACCTCTGTGTCGGCACTCGGCAGCCCGTCCATAATTGTATATACCACCTAACCGTGGTTTTTTTTTCTTTCTTTATACATACATACTAGTTACGAGTATACTATCTCTTTATCAACCAGTCTATATATTAGCAGCAGACACAGTACAGTGTGGTAGTTCACGGCTGTGGCTACCTCTGTGTCGGCACTCGGCAGCCCGTCCATAATTGTATATACCACCTAACCGTGGTTTTTTTTTCTTTCTTTATACATACATACTAGTTACGAGTATACTATCTCTTTATCAACCAGTCTATATTAGCAGCAGACACAGTACAGTGCGGTAGTTCACGGCTGTGGCTACCTCTGTGTCGGCACTCGGCAGCCCGTCCATAATTGTATATACCACCTAACCGTGGTTTTTTTTTCTTTCTTTATACATACATACTAGTTACGAGTATACTATCTCTTTATCAACCAGTCTATATATTAGCAGCAGACACAGTACAGTGCGGTAGTTCACGGCTGTGGCTACCTCTGTGTCGGCACTAGGCAGCCCGTCCATAATTGTATATACCACCTAACCGTGTTTTTTTTTTCTTTCTTTATAGTCATACTAGTTACGAGTATAATATCTCTTTATCAACCAGTCTATATTAGCAGCAGACACAGTACAGTGCGGTAGTTCACGGCTGTGGCTACCTCTGTGTCGGCACTCGGCAGCCCGTCCATAATTGTATATACCACCTAACCGTGGTTTTTTTTTCTTTCTTTATACATACATACTAGTTACGAGTATACTATCTCTTTATCAACCAGTCTATATTAGCAGCAGACACAGTACAGTGCGGTAGTTCACGGCTGTGGCTACCTCTGTGTCGGCACTCGGCAGCCCGTCCATAATTGTATATACCACCTAACCGTGGTTTTTTTTTCTTTCTTTATACATACATACTAGTTACGAGTATACTATCTCTTTATCAACCAGTCTATATATTAGCAGCAGACACAGTACAGTGCGGTAGTTCACGGCTGTGGCTACCTCTGTGTCGGCACTCGGCAGCCCGTCCATAATTGTATATACCACCTAACCGTGGTTTTTTTTTCTTCTTTATACATACATACTACTACGACATCTCTTTATCAACCAGTCTATATTAGCAGCAGACACAGTACAGTACGGTAGTTCACGGCTGTGGCTACCTCTGTGTCTGCACTCGGCAGGCAGTCCGTCCATAATTGTATACCACCTAACCGTGGTTTTTTTTTCTTTCTTCTTTATACATACATAGTTACATAGACATCTCTTTATCAACCAGTCTATATTAGCAGCAGACACAGTACAGTACGGTAGTTCACGGCTGTGGCTACCTCTGTGTCTGCACTCGGCAGGCAGTCCGTCCATAATTGTATACCACCTAACCGTGGTTTTTTTTTCTTTCTTCTTTATACATACATAGTTACATAGACATCTCTTTATCAACCAGTCTATATTAGCAGCAGACACAGTACAGTACGGTAGTTCACGGCTGTGGCTACCTCTGTGTCTGCACTCGGCAGGCAGTCCGTCCATAATTGTATACCACCTAACCGTGTTTTTTTTTCTTTCTTCTTTATACATACATAGTTACATAGACATCTCTTTATCAACCAGTCTATATTAGCAGCAGACACAGTACAGTACGGTAGTTCACGGCTGTGGCTACCTCTGTGTCTGCACTCGGCAGGCAGTCCATAATTGTATACTAGTATCCATCTCCATTGTTTACCTGAGGTGCCTTTTAGTTGTGCCTATTAAAATATGGAGAACAAAAATGTTGAGGTTCCAAAATTAGGGAAAGATCAAGATCCACTTCCACCTCGTGCTGAAGCTGCTGCCACTAGTCATGGCCGAGACGATGAAATGCCAGCAACGTCGTCTGCCAAGGCCGATGCCCAATGTCATAGTACAGAGCATGTCAAATCCAAAACACCAAATATCAGAAAAAAAAGGACTCCAAAACCTAAAATAAAATTGTCGGAGGAGAAGCGTAAACTTGCCAATATGCCATTTACGACACGGAGTGGCAAGGAACGGCTGAGGCCCTGGCCTATGTTCATGGCTAGTGGTTCAGCTTCACATGAGGATGGAAGCACTCAGCCTCTCGCTAGAAAAATGAAAAGACTCAAGCTGGCAAAAGCAGCACAGCAAAGAACTGTGCATTCTTCGAAATCCCAAATCCACAAGGAGAGTCCAATTGTGTCGGTTGCGATGCCTGACCTTCCCAACACTGGACGTGAAGAGCATGCGCCTTCCACCATTTGCACGCCCCCTGCAAGTGCTGGAAGGAGCACCCGCAGTCCAGTTCCTGATAGTCAGATTGAAGATGTCAGTGTTGAAGTACACCAGGATGAGGAGGATATGGGTGTTGCTGGCGCTGGGGAGGAAATTGACCAGGAGGATTCTGATGGTGAGGTGGTTTGTTTAAGTCAGGCACCCGGGGAGACACCTGTTGTCCGTGGGAGGAATATGGCCGTTGACATGCCAGGTGAAAATACCAAAAAAATCAGCTCTTCGGTGTGGAGGTATTTCACCAGAAATGCGGACAACAGGTGTCAAGCCGTGTGTTCCCTTTGTCAAGCTGTAATAAGTAGGGGTAAGGACGTTAACCACCTCGGAACATCCTCCCTTATACGTCACCTGCAGCGCATTCATAATAAGTCAGTGACAAGTTCAAAAACTTTGGGTGACAGCGGAAGCAGTCCACTGACCAGTAAATCCCTTCCTCTTGTAACCAAGCTCACGCAAACCACCCCACCAACTCCCTCAGTGTCAATTTCCTCCTTCCCCAGGAATGCCAATAGTCCTGCAGGCCATGTCACTGGCAATTCTGACGATTCCTCTCCTGCCTGGGATTCCTCCGATGCATCCTTGCGTGTAACGCCTACTGCTGCTGGCGCTGCTGTTGTTGCTGCTGGGAGTCGATGGTCATCCCAGAGGGGAAGTCGTAAGCCCACTTGTACTACTTCCAGTAAGCAATTGACTGTTCAACAGTCCTTTGCGAGGAAGATGAAATATCACAGCAGTCATCCTGCTGCAAAGCGGATAACTGAGGCCTTGACAACTATGTTGGTGTTAGACGTGCGTCCGGTATCCGCCGTTAGTTCACAGGGAACTAGACAATTTATTGAGGCAGTGTGCCCCCGTTACCAAATACCATCTAGGTTCCACTTCTCTAGGCAGGCGATACCGAGAATGTACACGGACGTCAGAAAAAGACTCACCAGTGTCCTAAAAAATGCAGTTGTACCCAATGTCCACTTAACCACGGACATGTGGACAAGTGGAGCAGGGCAGGGTCAGGACTATATGACTGTGACAGCCCACTGGGTAGATGTATGGACTCCCGCCGCAAGAACAGCAGCGGCGGCACCAGTAGCAGCATCTCGCAAACGCCAACTCTTTCCTAGGCAGGCTACGCTTTGTATCACCGCTTTCCAGAATACGCACACAGCTGAAAACCTCTTACGGCAACTGAGGAAGATCATCGCGGAATGGCTTACCCCAATTGGACTCTCCTGTGGATTTGTGGCATCGGACAACGCCAGCAATATTGTGTGTGCATTAAATATGGGCAAATTCCAGCACGTCCCATGTTTTGCACATACCTTGAATTTGGTGGTGCAGAATTTTTTAAAAAACGACAGGGGCGTGCAAGAGATGCTGTCGGTGGCCAGAAGAATTGCGGGACACTTTCGGCGTACAGGCACCACGTACAGAAGACTGGAGCACCACCAAAAACTACTGAACCTGCCCTGCCATCATCTGAAGCAAGAAGTGGTAACGAGGTGGAATTCAACCCTCTATATGCTTCAGAGGTTGGAGGAGCAGCAAAAGGCCATTCAAGCCTATACAATTGAGCACGATATAGTAGGTGGAATGCACCTGTCTCAGGCGCAGTGGAGAATGATTTCAACGTTGTGCAAGGTTCTGATGCCCTTTGAACTTGCCACACGTGAAGTCAGTTCAGACACTGCCAGCCTGAGTCAGGTCATTCCCCTCATCAGGCTTTTGCAGAAGAAGCTGGAGACATTGAAGGAGGAGCTAACACGGAGCGATTCCGCTAGGCATGTGGGACTTGTGGATGGAGCCCTTAATTCGCTTAACAAGGATTCACGGGTGGTCAATCTGTTGAAATCAGAGCACTACATTTTGGCCACCGTGTTCGATCCTAGATTTAAAGCCTACCTTGGATCTCTCTTTCCGGCAGACACAAGTCTGCTGGGGTTGAAAGACCTGCTGGTGACAAAATTGTCAAGTCAAGCGGAACGCGACCTGTCAACATCTCCTCCTTCACATTCTCCCGCAACTGGGGGTGCGAGGAAAAGGCTCAGAATTCCGAGCCCACCCGCTGGCGGTGATGCAGGGCAGTCTGGAGCGACTGCTGATGCTGACATCTGGTCCGGACTGAAGGACCTGACAACGATTACGGACATGTCGTCTACTGTCACTGCATATGATTCTCTCAACATTGATAGAATGGTGGAGGATTATATGAGTGACCGCATCCAAGTAGGCACGTCACACAGTCCGTACTTATACTGGCAGGAAAAAGAGGCAATTTGGAGGCCCTTGCACAAACTGGCTTTATTCTACCTAAGTTGCCCTCCCACAAGTGTGTACTCCGAAAGAGTGTTTAGTGCCGCCGCTCACCTTGTCAGCAATCGGCGTACGAGGTTACATCCAGAAAATGTGGAGAAGATGATGTTCATTAAAATGAATTATAATCAATTCCTCCGCGGAGACATTGACCAGCAGCAATTGCCTCCACAAAGTACACAGGGAGCTGAGATGGTGGATTCCAGTGGGGACGAATTGATAATCTGTGAGGAGGGGGATGTACACGGTGATATATCGGAGGGTGATGATGAGGTGGACATCTTGCCTCTGTAGAGCCAGTTTGTGCAAGGAGAGATTAATTGCTTCTTTTTTGGGGGGGGTCCAAACCAACCCGTCATATCAGTCACAGTCGTGTGGCAGACCCTGTCACTGAAATGATGGGTTGGTTAAAGTGTGCATGTCCTGTTTTGTTTATACAACATAAGGGTGGGTGGGAGGGCCCAAGGACAATTCCATCTTGCACCTCTTTTTTCTTTTCTTTTTCTTTGCATCATGTGCTGATTGGGGAGGGTTTTTTGGAAGGGACATCCTGCGTGACACTGCAGTGCCACTCCTAAATGGGCCCGGTGTTTGTGTCGGCCACTAGGGTCGCTAATCTTACTCACACAGTCAGCTACCTCATTGCGCCTCTTTTTTTCTTTGCGTCATGTGCTGTTTGGGGAGGGTTTTTTGGAAGGGACATCCTGCGTGACACTGCAGTGCCACTCCTAGATGGGCCCGGTGTTTGTGTCGGCCACTATGGTCGCTAATCTTACTCACACAGCTACCTCATTGCGCCTCTTTTTTTCTTTGCGTCATGTGCTGTTTGGGGAGGGTTTTTTGGAAGGGACATCCTGCGTGACACTGCAGTGCCACTCCTAGATGGGCCCGGTGTTTGTGTCGGCCACTAGGGTCGCTAATCTTACTCACACAGCTACCTCATTGCGCCTCTTTTTTTCTTTGCGTCATGTGCTGTTTGGGGAGGGTTTTTTGGAAGGGCCATCCTGCGTGACACTGCAGTGCCACTCCTAGATGGGCCCGGTGTTTGTGTCGGCCACTAGGGTCGCTAATCTTACTCACACAGCTACCTCATTGTGCCTCTTTTTTTCTTTGCGTCATGTGCTGTTTGGGGAGGGTTTTTTGGAAGGGACATCCTGCGTGACACTGCAGTGCCACTCCTAGATGGGCCCGGTGTTTGTGTCGGCCACTAGGGTCGCTTATCTTACTCACACAGCGACCTCGGTGCAAATTTTAGGACTAAAAATAATATTGTGAGGTGTGAGGTATTCAGAATAGACTGAAAATGAGTGTAAATTATGGTTTTTGAGGTTAATAATACTTTGGGATCAAAATGACCCCCAAATTCTATGATTTAAGCTGTTTTTTAGTGTTTTTTGAAAAAAACACCCGAATCCAAAACACACCCGAATCCGACAAAAAAAATTCGGTGAGGTTTTGCCAAAACGCGTTCGAACCCAAAACACGGCCGCGGAACCGAACCCAAAACCAAAACACAAAACCCAAAAAATTTCAGGCGCTCATCTCTAGTCGTGCCGCGAGTGATGGTGGCGTGGACTCTTGGCACGCCTCCATTTCTATGGAAATGACACGGGAGCGGCCAGAGCAGAGAGCCGGAAGCTGCGCTGCGCGCGGCCTTCCCGGCTCTCTGCCTGACAGGACTGGTCCACTAGCCCATCGGCCCTTCTGGCAGAAGTACCAGATGGGCAGTCCGGCCCTGGAAGAGACCAATGTATGGCCTTTTCCTGGAGATTATTTTGTGGAGAGTTGAAAGTACAATTTTTTGCTTGCTTATCATCTGCAGACTAACAGACAAACTGAAAGGTTTACCAATCACTTTAAAAATGTTTAAGGTGATACTCTGAATGCTATGGAAATGGACTTCAGAATCATCATAACTATCCAAGAATTTACTTACAATAGAACTTCTACTATCTTCCTGCACAGAGATTCACATTTAATTGAAACCTCTGCCTCTCTTCCCTTGAGGACTCCTTCAGATTGGCATTATCTCTGCATTGGCCATCTCTGAATAAGGTACTGTAGAAATATTTTCTTTTTTTTGGCTCTATCCAGACCCCACCTTAGACATTATTCACCGTTGTTCTCTAATTAGCAAATAACACTGATTTCTAGCATTATTAAACTAATATACAGTATCACAAGCTTCTATCTGGAGGTCACTGTTTATTTCAGAACACAGGATTTCAGCTAATATCCAGGATACATATTACTGTATCTTTACTCTACTTCAAAGAGGTCTTACCCTGGGATTTTCACACCTACTGATTCTTCTAACACCTTTCCACAAGCCTGTTTGTTCTGAAATAATTTGTGTGACTCTGAATCAGCAACAGAAAAGTTAGTTAATTTAATTACTCCTTGCTTAAAATATGCCTTTTGCATGAGAGACAATCAATTGAATGTAGCAATAACCAAAATAAATTAGACTCTGTTCATGACCCAATTATAATTTTTGATCACACCCAGAATTGATAAAACAAATCTGTTAAATCTAACTCTCTCATCATCAAATGCAGTCAGTAATTACTGTACTCTCTCATTGATGACCCAATGTATCTACCTACAGATTCATACCTTCACAGGCTTCCATTCATTAATCCCTTGCTGACTCCAGAAGTGCCATAGGGGAAGCCAGGCGTATCCCCAGGTAAGCTGGCTCTCAGATGCTGTAGGTGCCATTACCATGTGGCCTTACACTGGGAATTTAACCCAGATATATTTGTAATTATTCATGGGGTGGGTGTGGGGTGCGGTGGCCCCTGTATCGGTATGGCTGGGCTGCTTCAGGTCGGCACACCCTAACACTTTATTAACACTTATTATTTTTCCTATCACTTTGTATACATTATTTTAATCACACCACTTACATAGCACTTCTGTGCTTCTTATTAACCCTTATTAATTCTCACCTGTGTGCTGACCTGGGGTGGCCGACCTGTGCCGACATCGTGGGGTCCTGCACCCCCGGCCCATACCTAGTATTAAGGACCCCCAGTGACGGAGAAGCCTTGTCGATCGGCCTGGGGGCTTAAACCTATATCTGCAGATATACGCAACTAAGATCTCCGTATTATCTGACTATTATTATGTAGAAATATTATTCACTCGGTGTGCATTAGGGAACACAGTTTTTTTCCTACACAGAATTACCCCTCCCCTTTTAGCACCTGAGTGACATTACAATCTGATTGAGCAGCTTTCCACTTTGTGCATTGTATATAGAGAGGCATAAATGGGTCAGCATTAGGAGGGATTGCTGACTCCAGAAGTGCCATAGGGGAAGCCAGGGGTATCCCCAGGTAAGCTGGCTCTCAGATGCTGTAGGTGCCATTACCATGTGGCCTTACACTGGGAATTTAACCCAGATATATTTGTTATTATTCATGGGGTGGGTGTGGGGTGCGGTGGCCCCTGTGTCGGTATGGCTGGGCTGCTTCAGGTCGGCACACCCTAACACTTTATTAACACTTATTATTTTTCCTATCACTTTGTATACATTATTTTAATCACACCACTTACATAGCACTTCTGTGCTTCTTATTAACCCTTATTAATTCTCACCTGTGTGCTGACCTGGGGTGGCCGACCTGTGCCGACATCGTGGGGTCCTGCACCCCCGGCCCATACCTAGTATTAGGGACCCGCAGTGACGGAGAAGCCTTGTCGATCGGCCTGGGGGCTTAACCCTATATCTGCAGATATACGCAACTAAGATCTCCGTATTATCTGACTATTATTATGTAGAAATATTATTCACTCGGTGTGCATTAGGGAACACAGTTTTTTTCCTACACAGTTTAGCACCCTAGGCAGGCATCTGCACCCTGGGCTTTGAACAGATCCCCTTGCAAATGTGACATCATGTGCACTGCAAAAAGTAGACCAGGAGCTGAATAGTGGCCCTCATTCCGAGTTGTTCGCTCGCTGCTTTTAGCAGCATTCCACACGCTAGGCCGCCGCCCTCTAGGAGTGTATCTTAGCATAGCAGAATTGCGAACGAAAGATTAGCAGAATTGCGAATGGAAATTTCTTAGCAGTTTCTGAGTAGCTCCAGACTTACTCAGCCATTGCGATCAGTTCAGTCAGTTTCGTTCCTGGTTTGACGTCACAAATACACCCAGCGTTCGCCCAGACACTCCCCCGTTTCTTCAGACACTCCCGCGTTTTTCCCAGAAACGCCAGCGTTTTTTCGCACACTCCCAGAAAAAGGCCAGTTTCCGCCCAGAAACACCCACTTCCTGTCAATCACAGTACGATCACCAGAGCGATGAAAAATCCTCGTTATGCCGTGAGTAAAATACCTAAATTTTGTGTAAAATAACTAACCGCATGCGGTCTGCGAACCTTGCGCATGCGCAGTAAGCGACTAATCGCAATATAGCGAAAATCGGCAACGAGCGAACAACGGAATGAGGGCCACTGGGCGTATACAGGCCCATCACCTCTTCAGACAGATGATAGTCTCTCAAGGCAACTGACAAGATGAACACAGGAACTGCTAGGGTAGCAACCATGCTGCCTCCTCTGCCTTTTTTGCACTATACTCAGTCTGCTGCCTGTGTTATGGCCCTGGTTGAAAGATAGTATAGTGGAAAAAAATCCATCTTTAATGCATATATATTATTGTTTAATTGTAATTCTATGATAGAAAAACTCCATAGTACATTTCTTAGGTCCTCATGGAGACAATAAATCCATCCTAAAATTCAATGCTAAAAGCTGGAACCTGTGTCACCTCAAAGGAGTATTGTGTATAAAATTATTTACAAATGGGATCTTAGCCTTGGTTCAAATTTTTTATGTCAGATCATTCAGGAGCTGGTATGTGCAGTTCTTCTCACCTACAGAGCAATCAGCAATCTTTTTAACTAGTAAATGTACTGTATTTTAACAATGTTACAACTGAAGGAGGTTCTTTTGTGTATACCAATTCTATATCCTATTATTGACAATCTATTTCTAAATGTCAAGGATATGTTTACTATCAGAAACATTCAAAAACTATTTGATATTTTTTCAGTATTAGAATCTGTGAATGCTATTCTTAGTGGAAACTGAATACATAAATGAGAGAAAAAACGCCACAAGGTTATATGCAACTATCCAGAAAAATAGGACACTTTTGCTGCTATGGAAACATGTTTATACCTTTCAGTGATATATATATATATATATATATATATATATATATATATACATACATACATACATACATACATACAGTGCCTTGCTAAAGTATTCACCCCCCTTAGCATTTTTCATGTTTTGTTTCCTCACAACTTGGAATTAAAATGGATTGTTTGAAGGTTTGCATCATTTCATTCATAGAACATGCCTACAACTTTGAAGTGGGTTTATTTTTTATTGTGAAGCAGACAACAAATAGTACAAAATAACAGAAAACTTCAGCGTGTATAACTATTCACCCCCCTAAAGTCAGTACTTTGTAGAGCCCTCATTTGCTGCAATTACAGCTGCAAGTCGCTTTGGATAAGTCTCTATGAGCTTGCCACATCTTGCCACTGGGATTTTTGCCCATTCCTCAAGGCAAAACTGCTCCAGCTCCTTCATTTTGGATGGATTCTGCTTGTGAACAGCAATCTTCAAGTCTGACCACAGATTCTCAGTTGGATTTAGATCTGGGCTTTGACTAATCCATTCCAACATATTTAAATGTTTCCCCTTAAAACACTCAAGTGTCCCGAAGCAGTATGCTTCGGGTCATTTTCCTGCTAGAATGTGAACCTCCGTCCCAGTCTCAAATCACAGGCAAACTAAAACAGGTTTTGCTCAAGAATATCCCTGCATTTAGCACCATCTATCTTTCCCTCGACTCAGTTTACCAGTCCCTGCTGCTGAAAGACATCCCCACAGCATGATGCTGCCACCACCATGTTTCACTGTGGGGATGGTGTTCTTGGGGTGATGGGATGTGTTGGTTTTGCACCAGATATAGCATTTTCCTTGGTGGCAGAAAAGTTAAATTTTAGTCTCATCTGACCAGAGAACCTTCCTCCATATGTTTGGGGAGTCGTCCACATGCCTTTTGGCAAACTCAAAACGTGCCTTCTTATTTTTAGTACTAAGTAATGGCTTTTTTTCTGGCCACTCTTCCATAAAGCCCAGCTCTATGGAGTGTACAGCTTATTGTGGTCACATTCGCAGATACACCAGTCTCAGCTGTGGAACCCTGCAGCTCCTTCAGGGTTACCTTTGGTCTCTGTGCTGCCTCTCTGATTAATGCTGTGCTGCCTCTCTGATTAATGCCCTCCTTACCCGGTCTGGGAGTTTTAGTGGCCAGCCCTCTCTTGGCAGGTTTGTTGTGGTACCATGTTCTTTCCATTTGAAGATGATGGATTTGATGGTGCTCCAGGGGATCATGAAAGATTTGTATATTTTTTTATAACCCAACCCTGACTTGTACTTCTCAACAACTTTGTCCCTAAACTTGTTTGGAGAGCTCCTTGGTCTTCATGGTGTGATGCCTCTTGCTTAGTAGTATTGCAACCTCTGGGGTCTTTCAGAAAAGGTGTGTTTATACTGACAGATCATGTGACACTTAGATTGTACACAGGTGGACTTCATTTCACTAATTATGTGACTTCTGTAGGTAATTGGTTGCACCAGATCTTTTGAGGGGCTTCATAGCAAAGGGGGTGAATACATATGCACATGCCAAATTTCACATTTTTATTTATAAAAATAATTTTTTATATATTTTTTTTCTCATTTCACTTCACCAACTTTGACTATTTTGTGCAGATCCATCACATAAAATTCAGATAAAAAAATAAATTAAGTTACAGGTTGTAATGTAACAAAATAAGTAAAAAGCCAAGGGGGGGGGGGGGGGATACTTTAGCAAGGCACTATATATATATATATATATATATATATATACATACATACATACATACATACATACACTGCTCAAAAAAATAAAGGGAACACTTAAACAACACAATGAAACTCCAAGTCAATCACAGTTCTGTGAAATCAAACTGTCCACTTTGGAAGCAATACTGATTGACAATCAATTTCACATGCTATTGTGCAAATGGAATAGACAACAGGTGGGAATTATAGGCAATCAGCAAGACACCCCCAATAAAGGAGTTGTTCTGCAGGTGGTGACCACAGACCACTTCTCAGCTCCTATGCTTTCTGGTTAATGTTTTGGTCACTTTTGAAAGCTGGAGGCACTTTCACTCTAGTGGTAGCATGAGATGGAGTCTACAACCCACACAAGTGGCTCAGGTAGTGCAGCTCATCCAGGATGGCACATCAATGCGAGCTATGGCAAGAAGGTTTGCTGTGTCTGTCAGCGTAGTGTCCAGAGCATGGAGGCGCTACCAGGAGACAGGCCAGTACATCAGGAGACATGGAGGAGGCCGTAGGAGGGCAACAACCAAGCAGCAGGACCGCTACCTCCGCCTTTGTGCAAGGAGGAACAGGAGGAGCACTGCCAGAGCCCTGCAAAATGACCTCCAGCAAGCCACATATGTGCATGTGTCTACTCAAACGATCAGAAACAGACTCCATGAGGGTGGTATGAGGGCCCGACATCCACAGGTGGGGGTGGTGCTTACAGCCCAACACCGTGCAGGACGTTTGGCATTTGCCAGAGAACACCAAGATTGGCAAATTAGCCTCTGGCGCCCTGTGCTCTTCACAGATGAAAGCAGGTTCTCACTGAGCACATGTGACAGACATGACAGAGTCTGGAGACGCCATGGAGAACATTCTGCTGCCTGCAACATCCTCCAGCATGACCGGTTTGGCAGTGGGTCAGTAATGGTGTGGGGTGGCATTTCTTTGGGGGGCCGCACAGCCCTCCATGTGCTCACCAGAGGTAGCCTGACTGCCATTAGGTGCCGAGATGAGATCCACAGACCCCTTGTGAGACCATATGCTGGTGCGGTTGGCCCTGGGTTCCTCCTAATGCAAGACAATGCTAGACCTCATGTGGCTGGAGTGTTTCAGCAGTTCCTGCATGATGAAGGCATTGATGCTATGGACTGGCCCGCCCGTTCCCCAGACCTGAATCCAATTGAGCACATCTGGGACATCATGTCTCGCTCCATCCACCAACGCCACGTTGCACCACAGACTGTCCAGGAGTTGGCGGATGCTTTAGTCCAGGTCTGGGAGGAGATCCCTCAGGAGACCATCCGCCACCTCATCAGGAGCATGCCCAGGCATTGTAGGGAGGTCATACAGGCACGTGGAGGCCACAGACACTACTGAGCCTCATTTTGACTTGTTTTAAGGATATTACATCAAAGTTGGATCAGCCTGTAGTGTGTTTTTCCACTTTAATTTTGAGTGTGACTCCAAATCCAGACCTCCATGGGTTTATAAATTTGATTTTCCTTGATAATTTTTGTGTGATTTTGTTGTCAGCACATTCAACTATGTAAAGAACAAAGTATTTAATAAGAACATATCATTCATTTAGATCTAGGATGTGTTATTTCAGTGTTCCCTTTATTTTTTTGAGCAGTGTATGTATATATATATATATATATATATATATATATAAATGTATATATGGTATCATTTAATAGTGGCTGCATAACAGTTGCCACTTCTGTAATATTAGTTATTAGATACAGGGGTTGGCACTTTCACTGCAGTTATTTTTCTCTAGTTTGCATTATAGTCGTACAGATGCTTGTTATTTATTTGTTTAGTTAGTTTGTGAATGACTAAGCACTGTACATATATGCAGTGGTGAGGGAAGAGAACAGACACTAATAATCAGGCCTGATAAAGTGACCCTGTGGGGGCTTGGATCCACCACTTCTCCTTTACCTGTCAGCTGCTTCAGCCTGTTGTCTCAGAAGCCCAGCATACAGCATCTGAGCAGCAGTGGGTGCAGGGAAGCTGCTGCCACTGATCATTATTATCATCAGGCTCCTCTGGCTGAGTAGGGGGGAGCGGTGACATTGATTGTGCCTTCCCCCTCCCCCCCTACCGATCTGCTCCTGGCTGAAGGAATAATATTGCCCCCTTGTGGAGCCGCAAGTTCTGTCTTTGCTCGGGAATTTTTGTAAGGAGGAATGGCCACACCTCTTTACATTAGGCCACAGCCCCAAAAGTACCTGGGCCTAGCCAGGATCTCTATGGCCCTGCATATACTGTATGCAAAAGAACAAATATTATTTTGAATATTTTTGTACCATAAACGTAATAAGAATTCCCTTGGATGAGTGAAGAAAATTCATCAAGAAGACAATTTATCATTTACACTAAAGGCTCACTGCTTTCAGCAGATACTATACTGTACATAGAAATGGTCATGGAAAAGAGAAACAATCAACTTCATTCAGAAGTTCCCACAATGCTCAGGCAGATTTTTAATTAACTTTCTAGGGCTTTCATGGGCCGCCAAATAAATGTTTAATTAAACAGTACACTTGACTCTGTAGCTTCAGAAGTGTTTCAAATTAAACTTTCTCATGTATTATTTCATGGAAGCCATGCAGGTTTATGCTAAAGAGTACGTCCTGCATGAATAACACATTTTAGAGCTGAAGTGCTGTAACAAATCAAAAAACGTATTTTTCAATGATTGTCACAGCAAGCTCAGAGATGATACAGATGTGCCTGTCACTTGCAGTTAAATATGAAATTTTACAAAATGAAGTGATTTAAAAAACTTGAAATCAGTACTTACCTATTAGTTAAATATTTTGTCATCTGCTTTAATTCTAAATTAAATTCAAAGCTCAAGTTGACAATTAGCCATCAGGAACACACTTCATCAGGAATCATACAATTCCTTAAGCTGACATGTACCAAACCACTTGCCTGACTGAACATACAGTAGAGTACAGTACTTTCAAATGTTAAATGAAGAAAACCAAATTAACAAAACCAAACAGAAAAGCAGGAAACAAACAAACAAACAAAAACAAGCATACAAATGGAAAGCAAATGTTTGCAGAGAAGAAAATACAGTTTAGTTGCAATGCTCAGATTAAAAAGGCATTTCAATGGTCTGTTCCAGTTTCTAACCTTCTTCTGTCCATGCCAGTTTCTCTCCATTTCTTCTGTGTCAAACTCCCTCCACACCTTCTCTCCTTCTCAGACTCTCTTTCTGTCTCTGCCAGTCTCTTTTGCCATCCTCTCTCACGATCCTCTCTGACCCAATTTATCTCCCCTTTTATTTTTCTGACCCATTTTGTGAGTACTGTATATGTAGCCCTCACAACCCACTTTTCATCTTGTCCTGCACTTTCTCCTGCCTCCCTATTTTCTTTCACTTCTCTTCACCCCCTAGCTAACTCCCCACTTTTGCTGAAGTTTATGTTGGAGTGGAGTAATGGTGGCTGCTGGTAAGAAGCAATGTGGATGAATGGAGGCACCACCATGTAAAACGCCACATGACTGAACCTGAGGATTGCAGGTACACACAGTCCTGTCAGATATATTTATGAGCAGTAAACAACATTCTGCAAGATCCTGCATGCCAGGTAAGAGCTAAACTCTATCATATTTTGAAGCTATCCTTTGTTGAAACCAGAGATAACATTCCACGAACAGTCCTGGTGCACATTAGGAAATAGGGGGGATTGGACCGCACACCCTATTTTTAAAAATAATGAAAGGTGCTACCATTCTGACGCTTCTAGTACTTAACAAGATAAAAAAAAATGCTGATGCACACTCTATGCACTGATACGCTCCATATACATGTGGAGAGACGTGTGCTGAGTGATCTATCAGTGACTGCTCAGCACACATCTCTCCCCCTGCTCAGCACACAGCGTGACAATGGCGGCGGGGGGGCTCATTTCACCCAGCTGTGAAATGAGTGACCTGCTAGATTGTCAATATAGCACCAGCGATAAAGACGCACGGGGCTGTGCATCGCTATTGCTTAGAATTTAAACACAGATCTCTCCGTGTGTACCCCTCTGTAGTAAAAATAATTTTGATAAACTTTTACAATTAACATGGAGTATAAGTGTAGTTCTTAGCACAAATTTGACTAAATATGTGGGCCCATCCATCTAGTCCAGGTGAACTTCATTAGATGGGTCCCTAAGATCTCTTATACTAGCACATTATATAAAGCGCCTTTAAAATAGTGCCCATTCTAATGTGTAGTCAGCAATGTAGGAACTTGTGCTAATTAAAACACCTGAGGGAAGATGCACATTAGTCAATCAGGAGCAGTGGTTGGCTGGCAAGTAAACAGCAGTGGCCCATGAGCAGCAGCAGTGGTCAATCCAGGAAATGGATCAATATCAGTAATGGGCTGCCCTGGACGTGGCATGGAAATATCTTTATATCCAACTATACATGTCCACAAAAGCATTTCAATTGCAAATAAAAGAAAAGGATATCACAATTACAGTATATGCATATGAGTAGCAGTTCCAATAGGGAATACTGCACCTGAAAATGGTCCACAAGCTTTACCATAAATTATACCATAAATGATGATTATACGCTTAACACCATATAAGTAAACAGTTCATCACAGCTTTATGCATTGTACTTTCTTAATAGATACAAGTATTGGTGGCTGCTGCCCATGGGCTGCAGAGCAGACCACACATAGCATTGGGGAGGGGTAGTTAAGCTAACACATAATACATTTAATGTTGTATGTACTGTAATATGTTTGATGGTTGCCTGTAATACAGTACGTGGAAGAGAGGGTGAGTCTACAGTCTCTGCTGTATATGGGCCCCTATGTCTCTTGTCAGTTGTCTTACAGACATTTTCTTTAGAGAGCCTAGGCCTGTGTTGGCTAAGATCAATTTTCCCTGTGGAAGCCTCAGATAAAAACTAAGGTAAGCATTAAAAACCATGCAGTCATGGCCAACCATAAGAGAGGATTTACTTTTATTAATAATGAGTTTGTACTGAGAAAACTCAATTTTGCCAGCACTCTGTCTCATACCCTCCAACATGGCCCATTTCATTAGGTCACAAAATGCTCTGCTCCTGGAAGAGAGGAGGGGGAGCGTGATATCGGTGCTGGCGGGCTAGTGCCGTCAGCGAATATTCTTTATACACCCCCTTGTCAATGAGTATTCCCCCTGGCAATGAGCATGGATCCGAGAGTATGAAACCCCTGGCAACAATCATGACACCCAGTGCATGAAACCCCTGGCAACAAGCAGGTAATTTAAAAGTAAAGCTTTACTGTAGGGCATTATTTGTCATAGGTGTTGTGGTGTGTGGCTAATATGGTGCAAGAGGCATTACTTTGTGAAGCTCAATATGGTGGAATTTTTTTTTCTTGCAGTGGCCGAGGTCTGTTGTTGCAGGGTCAAAAACTGGGGGTGGGGGGTAAGGTAGTCTTTTCCTGTGAGGCCACGCCCATTTTTAATGAGGCCATGCCCATTTCAGTGAAGCCATGCCTCCTCGCTGGGAGCATGTGGATGCAAAATATTTTTCTTTTTGTCTATGGGGGTGCAGTAAGAATGTCTTTGGGGGATGCACATTTTTTACTGTTCACTATGGGAGCCAAATTGTCTAGAAACAGCCCTGAGACCAGAAATAACGGCACTGAAATGTTGCCAATATATGGCAGTAGCGTGAGTTTATTACAGTCCTAGAGTGCTAAACCCCCTGTGGAGATTTGTGTTTGTGCAACAGTGCAGGCACCTGGCGAAATAATGCTTTACCTGGGACAGCCAGACCACATGTGCAATTATATATATATACAGTATGTCCATGTCCACTTGAGCCAATGGAGGTGCAGAAAAACATGGCTAGCCAGCACACCAATTAAATTCAATAGATAATTTAATTTCTTCCATAAGAGGTCCACTGGGAGAGACCAAGTGAAGAGGTGAGGTTAAGGAGTTTAGAGAAGGGTGATTTTGTGGGGTTATCAATAGGGATGTTGAAATCACCTAGGATAATGGAGGGAATGTCAGAAGAGAGGAAGTGAGGTAGACAGAAAGTAAAGTTGTTAAGGAATTTGACGGAAATGCCAGGTGGACAGTAAATGACAGCAAATCGAAGATTAGTAGGTTGGTAGAGGCGTATAGCATGGACCTCAAATGTAGAGAATGTAAGGGACGGTTATGGAGGTATAAGTTGGTATGTAAAGCTAGAGGGTAAAAGGACCCTAATACCACCACCATGGCAACCTCCGGGTAGGGGCAGAATTGAATTGCAATGGGGAAACAGAAGAGGAAGGAAAGGGAGGCAGAGGAGAGGAGAGGATGGGAGACAAAGGAGAGGAGAAAGGATGAGATGGAAGACTGGAAGAGAAGGATAGAGGTGGTATCAGGGGGACAAATAAAGGCTTGAGAAGACAAGGCAGGATGGGGGATGTTTTAACCAGCACAGAGAGGTTTTCTTCAGTCCCTGAAGAAAACCACTCTGTGCTGGCTGAAACAGCTGTCGGTCTACAGATGTGTCCACATACTGTACATCTTTGCTATATCCCGCCCTGTATGGCACGGCTTTGCATGCCATAGACTCAGAGATTTAGCCATGCCTTGTGATTTTTCTTAATTTTCTTTTTTAATATGTTACTTTATACATATTCTATTATGGCAAACAAAATTTTTAAAATCCATTCACTCGCTATTCATGAAAAACATCTTAGCCATGTTTTGCATGTTGTGCCTAATCGAGCAAAATAGCAAGGATGTATGTGGACACATCTTTATATGCAGTGGAATCTTTCTGAAGATGAAACAATCATTTTTCTTTTCCAAAAGCGAGTGCTGGTATCTCTTTCCTTATTACCTTGGAAAAGTGAGTGATAGATATATATATATATATATATATATATATATGTATATATGTATATATGTATATATATATATATATACACACACACACACACACACACACACACACACACACACACACACACCCCACAGGAGCCCCAAATTACTACTTTGCCTAGGGCCCCATGGGGTCTAAATTCGTCTCTGTGTAACATGAATCATCTCCCTTTCACAGTATAGTAACGCCCACTTAATTTTCAATTAACTTCTCCATATACAGTATGTGTCTGAAATCACAACTGCAACTCTGTAAAGATGCAGTTAGGACATATATGCACAGTGCAACTTAGATGCATCCGCAAAAAAATAGTTCACTGTTCCGACATCGGCAGCGTGTGCAACCAAGAATCAGGCCCTAATTGTCTCATTGTTTTAGGATTATGTATTTTTATCATGTAACTATAAATAACAGCAACACATTTACATTTATTACTTTAAAAATATATACTGTATTGTTATATACGTGACACACACAGAGGGGGGTATTCAATTGTTTTAAAAGTCAGTTGGGTGTCTGTTTTTTCCTATCTAATAGACTATCTAATATCTAATAATCTAATAGACACCCAACTGACTTTTCAAACAATTGAATTCCGCCCCCCATAGAGATAGATATATAGATAGAAATAATTTGTGCTGTAGAACTATTTTGCTAAGAATTTTAAGAGTTTTGTACAATTATTATACTCTTCAAATCATGCAATAGAAATAAATGCAATATACAGTATTCATCACTTTCATAATATTAAATAAAATAGATTAAAATTATAAATATACATTTTTCTGCTGAAACCTACAGTATCTTTATTGTGGCTTTACATTGTTGGTCTTGAGTGCACACTGTAATTTGGTCTTCTGTGCTAAATGTGGTCTATGGACTCCATCTCCTGGTCAATATGAATTGTTGCATTATGAATGAACAGGATACATTCTATGTACTCAAAGCACAGAAGCAGAAAAATCTGTTCTCATCTGGAAGTACAGTAGTTAGATATTTCAGCCAATCTAGGAATTCTCAAATGTATCAAAATCTGTAGATTTGTGGATTATCATGCACAGATAATGTTATATAAACACCTATTCAGTAATTCTACAGCTCGTTCTCAAACTGGGCAAAAACATGCTATAATGTACAGTAATCTAATATGACAATTGTGATGCTAGTTCATGAAGTCAAAAATAGTTTGTAAAAGTATTTTAGAGTAAACTGTATCTACAGCAGGTCCTTTCAAAGTGTTAGTATACTCAGAAAAGTCAGTGTCATTTCTAAAATGTTAGGCTAAAGAGGGAATAAAGTGTACTGAAAAGGTTTAATCCTTCGTATTTAAAGTTAGATTGTACAATTATCATATTATAGTCTTTGTGTTAAAGCTTCTAGAATGTTATTAATGCTTGTTTATTCACTATGACTTAATTTGGTTGGTGGTAAGTGATCCTTCTCCTTCCTTTATTAAATATATAACTTGAATAAAAGCACGAGTGTACTTAACAACACACCCACACACCCACGGATAGCCCAATTGTTTGTTTTTCTAATTAGCAGCAGATCATCACTTTCACTGGCGATTGGAGCGCCAGCTAGCCACAACCCTTTCCCTACAGGTACCCTCGGAGCCGCTTGCTCAGTGTGCCCTTTTGTACTGCAGCCCGTGCAGCTCCTACTCGCTGACTGCATGCTGATAGATCTCCTGCTGTCCGTTGATTGTCTGTTAACGCTGTCTTTTCTTACAGGGGCTTGCAGTTCATGGTAACACTAGGATAGTGTCTGTGCGTTCACAAATTATATCCTCTTAAACGCCGGGCTAGGGAGCTCCTGCAAGACCAGAGGTAGCACACCTCACCTGACTACAGCATAAGCATGGGACATACCTTCAGGGCCTCACATATGTAGGTGTTCTATGTGTGGTTATACTATGTGTGTGTGTTTCTATCTATTCTATGTGTTTTTGTAAGTATGTATGTATGTATGTATGTATGTATGTATGTATGTGTTTGTATATGTAGATGTGTATGTGTTCTATGTGTTTTTGTATGTATGTATGTATGTATGTATGTATGTGTTTTATGTGTTTTTATATGTAGATGTGTATGTGTTCTATGATTTTGTGTGTTATATGTGTGTGTTTTTGTGTGTGTTTGTGTTCTGTGTGTGTGTATATGTAGGTGTGTGTTCTATGTTTTTGTGTGTATGTTATAGGTTTATCTTTGTGTGTTTGTATGTGTGTATGTATTCTATGTGTGTGTACATGTATGTGTGTGTTTGGGTGTTTACATGTATGTGTTCTATGTGGAGGCAGTCAATTTAAGTCCTGTCGGGATCCTGGCAGTCGGGATACTGATGCCGGAATTCCGACAACACCTGTAATACCAGTGGTCCTTACCGCCGGCTGGTTACCCCTCTTGGGACGTGGTCCACGCCACCACCCTCAGAGGAATAGAACCCTGTGTTGCCACTGGGCCGAAGCATGGAGAGCACAGCGAGCCTGCATGGGGACACGCTGCGCTTGCCACTGGGAGCCCGGCTGTCGGGCTCCTGGTGTCAGTCTCCTGATCGCCGGGATCCCAGCTGCCAAGGTCTTATATTAATCCCGTTCTATGTAACGTGTGTGGAATTGTCATGGCTGAGGTTATTTGTGAACCCCGAGTAGTACTGGACACTGGGTTTGGTCTTGAGTGAAGTGAGCAGAATTGGGCTGGCTTAGTGAATGATCCGCTCGTCCAGACGTGGCAGTCAGGCAGTGTACTCTATGAGGAAGGTGACCAGTTATGGGTACTGGAACACTGCTGGTGGAAGCCTCCAGTGCAATGGGTAGCTGGGTTGTCACCTAATGGAGAGTCACGCGAGAACTGGTGAGTTGACGGAATGCTGGGAGGATCAGCAATGCAGGAAAGTCACAGATCACTGGCTGGAACCAGTGATGGCTGTCGTCGAGGCTGAGTATTACAGCAGTACTAGAAGACGAGGCTGAGGATGTCAGCGATACTTGAACACAAAGCTGAGAATGTCGGCAATGCTTGTAGCAGAAGCCGAGGATGTCAGCAATACTTGTAACCAAAGACGAGGATGGTCGGCAATGCTTGTAACTGAAGCGGAGGACGTCGGCAATGCTTGTAGCAGAAGTTGAGGACGTCGGCAATGCTTGTAGCAGAAGCTGAGGATGTCAGCAACACAGGTTTCCAGATGCTGGGCAGCTGAGGTAGCACAATGGGGATTCCGTATGCTGTGCAGTGCAGTGTCGGCACGGCTGGTTTCCCAGTAGCTGTGATGTGGTGGTTCTGCACAATGGATACTGCAGTGTGTAGACAGCAGTGGCAGGTTTTCCGGATACTATGGTGCGCTACCTTGCGCAGCGGAGAACTGGAAGCTGGCAAGAACCAGCAAAGTATCTAAGGCTGCAAGGGATATAGGACTATCCCTCTGGTTCACTGGAGGACTTCCAGTGAGTCTGGAGATGTCAGGATGTAGGGGCAGCGATGGCCCTTTAAATCATCCAGGAAGTCAGGAAGTGCGTGAGATGACAATTGCAAATGCCACTAGGGGTATAGGATAGTTGCTCTGGTTCACTGGAGGACTTCTGGTGAACCTGGAGCTGCCGGGATATAGTGGCAGTGATGGCCCTTTAAATCATCCAGGGAGTCAGGCAGTGCGGGGAATGGTAACTTACACAGAGTCTATTACCAGCAGGAGATTCTGGAATTCACTCCAGGCTGAGAGACACCAAAGCACTGACAGCTTGCTAGTGCTTGAGACCTGGAACTTATACCCAGTGCTTACAGCTGAGTGGATGAGCGGCTCACATGATGCAGAAGGGAATCCGGATTGGACCCTGGATGGTCAGCTGACCAGGAACTGTCATGGCGACATCCATAGCTGGTTTTGGAGGGAACTACGGCGTGGTGTGTGCATAGACAGGCAATAATGGCCACGGGTCCTGAGAGCACAGGAAGATATATCTGGTAACCACTGGACTTGTGGATACTGGCACAGAAGTATAGAACTGCACGAGTATCCTCAATGATTGTTATGCAGGCGCACCATGCAGAGACTTATCGAGTTCTGAATTCACACAGAAGATTAATCACTACAGCTGCACTCGTTAGCAGAGAGTGAGCTCAGCACACAGAGAACTCATGATACTGGTGAGCATACCTCCCAACATGACCCTCTCCAGGAGGGACAGAATGCTGTGCTTCTGGAACTTTCTCTTAATTTATGATTGCCGACACCTGTGTTGAACAGGTGAATAGATAAGAAAGGTGTTACAGCACAGGTGATGGCAATCATAGAGGGAAGTCCAGGAGCAGAGCATTCTGTCCCTCCTAGAGAGGGTCATGTTGGGAGGTATGCAAATTATATGATTTTAGTCAGGATTGTGACAGGAATTCACTCGCCAGCCCTTCCTCTATGAAACCTGCATTTACTCCTGACAACAATGTAAGGGCTGCATGTGACAGGGCCAGTGACATGATGTGAGGAGGGGAATAGAGGTAGCACCAGTGGCGGATCCAGGGGGGGGGCACTCAGGCCCGTGCCCCCCCTGTCATTTGTGGCTTCCCCCCCCGTCCCCCGCCCCCCCCCCCCCGCGGCGTCGGCGCCGCACAGGGAGATGACGGGCGCCCGCTGAGATTGTGTTACCAGCGGGCGCCCGTCTCCCTGCACAGCGGTAGCCGGAGGCAGGAGCTCAGTACTGAGCTCTGGCTTCCGGCGCTGTCACTGCGCCGTGCGCTATGGGAGAGACGTCAGTCATGACGTCTCTCTCATAGTACTGAGGAGAGGACACCAGCCAGAAGGAGGACTGCAGCGGCGCGGGAACGGAGCTCGGTAAGTATTATGTTTTTTTCTTCGTTAATGCAGCGGGGGCATCTCCTGGGGGAAACTACGGGGGGACATTACTACTGGGGGGGCACCAACAAGGGGCATTTCTACTGGGGGGGCATCAACAAGGGGCATTACTACTGAGGGGGGGCATTATAACTGGGGGCATCACTACTGGGGGGCAGCTACTGGGGGCATTATTACTGGGGGGGGGCAGCTACTGGGGGCATTATTACTGGGGGGCACCTACAGGGGGCATTACTACTTGGGGGCTAAACTACAGGGGCATTACTACTTTGGGGGCTAAACTACAGGGGGAGCCAAACTACTGGGGGCATAACTACAGGGGCCAAACTATTGGGGGCATTACTACTTGGGGGCTAAACTACAGGGGAGCCAAACTACTGGGGGCATAACTACAGGGGCCAAACTATTGGGGGCATTACTACTGGAGGCTAAACTAACTACAGGGGCTAAACTGCAATGGGGCAAACTACAGGGGGGCATTACTACTGGTGGTTAAACTATAAGGGGGGCATAACTACAGGGGCTAAACTACAATGGGGCAAACTATAGGGGGGCATTACTACTGGTGGCTAAACTACTGGGGTCATAACTGCAGGGGCATTACCACTGGGGGCATAATGACTGGGGGCATTACTACAGGCAACATTACTACTGGGGGCAATACGGGCATTGCATAAGGGACACCACTACTATGGGGTCTATATAAGGGGCACTACCAGTACAGTGGACATTGCATAATGAGCGCTACAACTGTGGGCATTGTATAAGAAGCGCCACCTCACATGCACCGAAGCCGCACGCAAATGTACTTGCCCCTTCCATGGTGCCCCCCCTATCATTTTCTTCTGGATCCGCCCCTGGGTAGCACGGACCCACACCCTGACAGTTACAGACCCTCCAACATGACTCGCCCCACTAGGTACAAAATGCTCTGTTTCTGGACTTCCCTCTTAATTTATGATTTCCATCACCTGTGCTGAACTAGTTAAATGATAAGAAAGCTGTTTCTTCACAGGTGATGGCAATAATAAATTAAGAGCGAAGTCCAGAAACAGAGCATTTTGTACCTAGTGGGGCGGGTCATGTTGGAGGGTATGCAGTTATATAATGGAAGTAGCATGGTCCCCCAGCAGCACAGAGTATATCAGGAGATACATAATGTGCTACACTATATAAGAAACTGTAAATAAATCGCTAATTTCACAGGGGCACTGACATGATGTGAGGAGGGGAATGGAGGCAGCAGGAAGCCACAGACTGAGAGTTGTATAGTGGGAAGAGCAGCGTCCCTTGGGGGAACAAAAGGGGTCAGGCCACTACACAAAGTGCATCAGGGAAGCAAGATATGCCTATTTACTACATCTCCAACCCACGTAAATTAACGAGCAACTATCATTCTTATTTACCATCCTCATCCCGTAGCGAAGCACGGGTATTCAGTTATCGTCAATGTTATTTATACTGTGTGTTTAATATTTAAATTTATTTTTGTAAACAGACATTCTTAAAATCCCAGGCAACGCTGGATACTCCAGCTAGTAAAATATATATTAGCAACACATTTATCCAAACATCTAGTCAGTGGCCTCAGACCAGGACAGGTGATTGCTGCTAGAGTAAAGTCTAGTAGAAACTATATCACCATCAAACTTATGCCAAACTGCAAGTCACATGCCCAAAGCCAGTACAGGTGATTGGATGTGGAATACTTAGTGGAAGGAAAAGCATATATTACTATAAGTAAAAGCAAATCTGAAACATGGAACAATGTATTAAAAACCAAGCTTCCAACTGTGAGTTTTCAAATGTAAGTTGAAACCAAACAGCAAAACACAGGCCTAAGGTCAACACAGGTGATGCAAACTAGAATAACAGTCTTGTAGAAAAAATTATTATAATAATAATAATAATAATAATAATCTTCAACCAGCAATCACAGGCTTCAGGCTAGTGTAGGTAAATGGAGCTACAGTAATAGGCTAGTAGTCTCTACACCAATACATCAAGGTGGTAAATGCCAATAATGAATAGTGGTGCACAATGGAATTGTCCTTTAACCCTATTACCCACTCTTATGTTGTATATTAAAAAGGACATGCACAGGTTAACAAACCAAGCACTTCAACAACAGGGACTGCCACTTTTGTGGCTGAAGTGCTTGTTTTTTTGTGTGCCCCACGAAAGAAAACATTTTGGTGGTTTGGTTAAATATAACTACCAATGGGTTTAAGAGCAACATTGTTTAATATCCTTAAAGTTGAAGATGTCACCATCCTCATTGCTGTCTTTAATATTATCACACAATGGGCCTAATTCAGACCCAATTGCTAGCAGGTGATTTTTGCACTGCTGCGAACAGATAGTCGCTGCCTGCAGGGGGAGTGTATTTTAGCTATGCAAATGCATGTGTAACAGAGCTGTACAAACAGATCTTGTGCAGTGTGTGCACAGCCAAGGACTTACTCAGCTGCTGTGATCACTTTAGCCTGTCCGTGACCGGATTTGATGTCAGGAACCCTCCCTGCAAATGCATGGACACACGTGCGTTTTTCAAAACACTCCCAGAAAATGGTCAGCTGCAACCCACAAACACCTTCTTCCTGTCAATCTCCTTGTGAACGCCCGTGCGGTGATCCACTTTGTACCCATGCAATGCACCTGCGCATTGCGGTGCATACGCAGTTTAGACCTGATCGCCTGCTGTATGAAAATGCAGCCTAGCGAACAAGTCTGAATTAGCCCCCATATTAGCACATCTTCATTATGATCTACAGTTACAGTCTCTGTTTGTAATAGACAACCAAGCTATTCCTCATAAAATTTGTAGTTCAATTTAGAAACATAGAATTTGCCAGGAGATTACAAACAATTGGCCCTTCAAGTCTGCCATTTTTTTGTCCTTACAATAACCCCAAAACCTATTTGCTCCTTATTGCTTTGTAAAGATATCCTTATGTTTATCCCATGCATGTTTAAATTGCTCTGCTGTATTATGCATTACCACCTCTGATGGGAGGCTATTCCACTCATCCACTACACTTTCTGTAAAGTAATTTTTCCTCAAATTTTCCTGAACCTACCCTCCTCCAGTTTCAGTGTATGTCCTTGTGTTCTAACACTTCTCTTACCATGTTATAATTCTTAATATGTACTTGAGAGGTTCTATCATATCCCCCCTTTCCCCTCTCTGCTTTAAACTATTGATATTAAGATCCTTTAGTATTTCCAGGTAAGTTTTGCGGTGTAGACTATGCAACATTTGTCTGGAGATATGACCTTCAGAACTGAACACAATATTATAGATGAGGCTGTGCCAATGTCCTAAGTGGCAGTATTACTTCTCTCTTTCTGCTACTTCTTTCACTATTACTTGCCTTCTCATTGATTTTTTTTACATTTCTTACCTGCTGTAGTGACTCCTAGATTCATTTTCAGTGTCACTAATAAAAACAAAAAACAAAAACAACAACACTAGTCCAATTACAGATTCCTGGGGCGCTGCACTGGTAACATTCACTGCCAACTACTGCACTCCATTTACCACAACTCTGTTTCCTGTCCTGCAACCAAGATCTTATCCATACAACCAAGAATCCAATCTCATGCTTTCAAGTTTAATTAGTGGCCTACAATGTTGGACAGTGTCAAAAACTTTACTAAAGATTAGGTAAGCTAAAGCTATGCCTCCGTAGATGTATTACTTTAGTCTCCCAGTAAAAAAAAAAGGCAATACGATTTGTTTGGCATGATCTCCCCCAGTAAACCATGCTGTTTGGGATCCTGTATATTGCTGGTTTTGAGATATTCCACAACTATTTTCTAGAATGTTTTCATCAATTTACCTACTACTGATGTAAGGCTCACTAGTCGGTAGTTGCTTGTCTCTTCCTTGCTTCCACTTTTGTGCAGTGGAACTACATTCATTCTTTTCCAATCTTCTGGAATTACTCCTCTAGGTAGTGACTGGTTGCATAATTCTGTTAATGGTGCTACCAGAGCCATTTAAGATCTTTTAGTAACTTTAGATGTATAGATAGATCAACGGTTATCTTGGCCTCTTTGATGAGCCTAGGCACACCATGGTTTATTTACATAAACCTTCCATCTATTGTTCTCAGCTGCAATACAATACTGAGAACAATACAGCAGGGGATTAAGTCATTACAGCAGGGGATTAAGTCCAACTGCCCAGTCTCAATTAATCCTATTAAAGGCCAAGATAAACGTGGACCCATCTGTATCCCATCTGGGCCCATTGATTTATCCACTTTCAGCTTTGAGAATTCTGTAAGGATCTTCTCTTATGTTAATGTATCTACCACATTTTTAGGAATATACCTGCAACTTAACTGTGGTCCCTTCTCACTTTCTATTGTGCATGCTGAGCAAAAATAATTATTAAAATGATCTGCTATTACATTGTCTCCCTCAACAAGACTCTCATACTCTGTCTTTAATCTTATTACTCCTTTTGTTTTTCTCTTTTCACTTATATAGTTTTGCCCCCTTTACCTACTGACTGGGCAATTTTTTGATCAGCTTGTGCCCTTGCACATCTGATCACTTTCTTAATCTTCTTCTAACAAAATACCCCTTGTTGTCTTCATTATTCTGAGTTTGCTTATATTTCCTAAAGGCCATCTTTTTTACTTTCACAATATTTCCTACTTCTGTCACAATCCACACTGACTTCCTTTTTCCTTGTGACTTTCCTAACCATTTTGATACAAAGGTCAGTTACTTTTAGTAATGCACTTTTGAATTCTACCCACCTCCCTTGCACTCCTTTCAAATTCCTTCAACTCTGCTAAATAGCTTAAACATTTTCACATATCTACAAATTAGCTTTCCTAAAATGTAACACCATTGTTTTTGCATGGAAATAGTCGGTCTTTATCTTTATAATAAACCATACTGTCACGGCCGGCAGGTGTGTGACGCCGGGGAGCCACAGCTCACCCGTTAGAGGCTTGTTGATGCATCCTAGCTGGAGCTGCGATGGACCACAGCAGCTGGCAGGAACGGGCGGCAGGTGATCCTGGACTGAGGTCCGGGAGCAGGGGGTGAAGGGGGTGACGTCAGTGTGGCTGCACCACCATCTTGCTCATAGACATATGATTTGGAAAGGCCAATCAGAGGCCAGATTCATCACAATCCTGCTGCAGCCAATCCTCAAGAGGGGCAGGGTATATCTGGGATCATTCTGGGGAATTCTGACGCTAGTGCAATGACTTCTGCAGCTAGTCTGCATGCTAGTACTCTGCACTCCCAGTTTCCAGTGTGTGTGCTCTTGCTCCTGGTTCCTGTTATTATTGCAGTCCCAAAGTCTGGTTCCTACCTAACTCCCACCCTCCTAGAACCGAGCAGCTCTGAGTGGTCTATCGCTGATGTCATCCCACCTCAACCGGTTCCATTACCGCCTCAGTCTGCACAGGAGGGACCCCATGGTTCCTATGCCTACTCCAGCGAAGTCAATCCGGATCTCCAGTATCCTCATTATCATCTTCTTCTTCATCTTTAACATCCGTGTCTTCAATAATATACTTCACGAGAAGGAACTTTATTCAGCCAGCCCTCTTCTGTCCCGGAGAGATCGCCTCTCAGTCTGAACTTAGCTTGAAAGCATCGGTACCAGCCGACACGTCGGTGCTGACACAGAACTTCATCCAACCCAGACACCTCTGTCCCGGAGAGTACGCCTCCCTTCCTGAACCCAGTTCGGAATCACCAGTCCCGGCTAGTATACTCCTGACAGTTTGCACTTGCCAAATGGATCCAGCTGGAGCTCAGACCTTGAGTATGAACCTCTTACAAACAATGTCTGCTTGACTGGTAGGGTTGGAAATGACCCAGTGTCAGCTAAACCAGGTCCTCCAGGAGATGTCTTTGCATCAAGAATCTTTTTAGTCCTCTGTGAACAGTGTGCGTCCTTCAGTTCCGACCAGTTCCTCCGTTAGCCAGCTTGCCTCACCTCCAGCCGTCTCTTCTCCAACACAGTTGCGCCTACCAACTCCCCAAAAATTTCGATGGGAACCCTAAGTCAAGGCTTCTTAAATCAATGCGATGTGCATTTTACACTGCTACAAGGCAATTTTCCCACATCCAAGATGAAGGTGGCCTACATAGTCTCCCTGTTGACTGGATAGGTGTTAGGGTCTCCTGCCCTGTGCTGCCACGTCGTCATGGCAACCGGGAGACAAGTGCTAGTGGAGTAACCTGAGCGCAGCTGATACTCCGGTTCGGGTCTTTTGCTGTGCAGTGGTTATAGGCTCTGTGCACGGCAGGGGATCCGGTGCTGGTTTTTGTGCTCACAGTCTGTGAGGTCTGAGTGGGGCGTGGACAGCACCTGCTTTATAAGGCCTCTTTTCAGGGTAAGCAGATGCTGCTGAATCTTTGTTGGTTAGTCAGTTCATGAAAGTTAGCCAGTACTGTGTAGCTTTTTATTTGTTTGTTGCTTACTGCAAATAGGCCTGGGGATTTGGTATTACACTCTGCCAATCCAGACCTAGCAGTAAGACTGGAGTCAGTCGTTTAGCTTGCTGGGGTTCTGTTACTACTCTGTGAACTTAGCAAGTTTGCGGCTGTATTCTAAGACTTGCCTGTCTAATCCTGTCTCACTGTGCTAGGTGTCAGGGGTCAGTACAGTGGCAGTAAGCTAAAACCTGTGCACTGCAAGTGAGAATTAGGATTGTGGAGATTCTCCTTGTGTCTATCATTCCATCTCTGACCAAGGAGTTTACTGCCACACCCGTTGGTAACCCTTTAGGGTTTTGCTGTTGCCCTTAGCTACAGCATTTCGGGTTCTCTACGTATTAAAACACAACATCTTGCTTTTCCATCTTAGCAGTTCTAATACAAGGGAGATACCCAGTTCCTTAGCCTCTGGGCTTCTCTGTTCACTTTGTGTGTATTTTGTTACCCTATCACCTTCTGTGTACATTATGTCATATCCCCCAGTTTGTCTGTGAGTCCATCTGTTTTGCATAACAGTTCAAATACCAGTACATTCCTGCAGACACTGGAGTGCATAACAGTTCTGACACCAGTACTTTCCTGCAGGCACTGGTGTGCATAACATATTCAGCAGCCTAATACTCCTGTTGAAATTTTGTGGGAATATGGAGCATACCCCTCAAAATACGTTGCAACAGGTGGTCGATCAGGTGCAGGTCCTGACTCTACA
Source organism: Pseudophryne corroboree (assembly GCF_028390025.1). Classification (NCBI taxonomy): domain Eukaryota; kingdom Metazoa; phylum Chordata; class Amphibia; order Anura; family Myobatrachidae; genus Pseudophryne; species Pseudophryne corroboree. Next base: position 416,822,680 of record NC_086445.1, on the reverse strand, counting down.
ATTTAATGATTTGTCCATTAAAATGCACACCTCCCAGGCTGCTGGCGGAGCTCCCGCAGCAGCAGCACCTGCAGGGGTTAAGGAGCCGAAAGTAAATCTCCCGGATCGTTTTTCTGGAGATCGCTCGCAGTTCTTTTGTTTCAAGGAGAGCTGCAAGCTATACTTCCGGCTTAGGCCTCAGTCTTCTGGGTCGGAGATTCAGCGGGTGGGCATAGTGATTTCCTTGCTACAAGGAGACCCACAGGTCTGGGCATATGGGTTGCAGCCTGACTGTCCGTCGCTTAAAAGTGTTGATGCTTTTTTTACGGCACTGGGCATGTTGTATGATGACCCTGACAAGACGGCCTCAGCCGAGGCTCAGATTTCGATCCTTAAGCAAGGGCGAAGGCCAGTTGAGGTTTACTGTACGGAGTTTCGGAGGTTGGCCCATGATACCCAGTGGAATGACCCAGCCCTGAGACACCAGTACCGAAGAGGTCTTTCTAACCAGATAAAGGACCAACTGGTACAATATCCCTTGCCTGATAGCTTGGATCAGCTCATGCAGTTATCCATCCGGGTGGATAGACGGCTGAGAGAGCGTAGGCTTGAAAGGGAGACTGAGATTTCCTTCCTTCCCAAGGGAACCTCAGACTCTGAGGAATTTTCTGAGGAGCCTATGCAGATTGGGGCTACCCGCCTCTCCTCGCGTGAGAAGACGTGGAGGAGACAGCAGGGGTTGTGTTTGTACTGTGGGAATAAAGGTCATGTGGTAGTATCATGCCCAGAAAAGCCGGAAAACTTCAGGGCCTGAGGGTGATGGGAAATATCCTGTCAGGCCAGAAGTCAGAATTTCCCAAGAAGACTTTTATCATTCCGGTGACCTTGAAGATTCTCGGTCAAACTGTCAAGACTGAGGCCTTTGTGGACAGTGGGGCCGACGGGGTTTTTATGGACCGCCAATTCGCCCTGAAACACTCTGTTCCCTTAGTACCCTTGGCATCGGAAATTGAGATTTGTGGGTTAAACGGGGAACCATTATCCCAAGGTAAAATTACCTCTTGCACTAGCCAGATTTCTTTGTTTATTGGAGCCACACACTCTGAAAAATTGTCCTTTTATGTGACTGTCTGTACTTTTGCCCCATTGGTGTTGGGGTTACCCTGGTTAAGGGCCCACAATCCTCAATTTGACTGGGTCTCTGGGGAGATTCTTAGTTGGGGTACTGATTGTTTCAGGAGTTGCTTGAGCCTTCCAGTCAGGCTCTCGCAGCTAAATTTGCCAGGATTGCCAGGGTGTTATGCAGATTTTGCGGACGTGTTCTCCAAAAAAGTTGCAGAGGTACTACCTCCCCATCGCCCCTATGACTGTGCCATTGATTTGTTGCCAAATGCTAAGCTTCCCAAGAGCAGGTTGTACTCCCTGTCACGTCCTGAGACTCTGGCTATGGCAGAGTACATTCAGGAGAACTTGGCTAAGGGATTTATCAGACCTTCACAGTCTCCAGTTGGGTCGGGGTTCTTCTTCGTGGGTAAAAAGGACGGTTCGTTGCGACCCTGCATCGACTTCAGGGAATTGAACCGTATCACGATTAAAAACTCATACCCACTGCCTCTCATTTCGGTCTTGTTTGACCAGCTTCGTACTGCCACCATTTTTTCTAAGATTGACCTACGCGGTGCGTACAATCTAGTCCGAATAAGAGAGGGGGATGAATGGAAGACTGCCTTTAATACCCACTCAGGGCATTATGAATATTTGGTGATGCCTTTTGGGCTCTGTAATGCCCCGGCAGTCTTCCAGGATTTCATGAATGATGTGCTCAGGGAATATTTGGATAGATTCTTAGTTGTATACTTAGATGACATCCTAATCTTCTCCCATTCCCTGGAGGAACATCGGAAGCATGTACGCTTAGTCCTCCAGAAACTCAGAGACCACCGGCTTGGGGCGAAGCTGGAGAAGTGCGAATTTGAAGTTCAGCAAATCGCATTTCTAGGATATATTATCTCCCCAGAAGGTTTCCAAATGGAGGGTTCCAAGGTACAGGCAGTCCTGGATTGGGTGCAGCCCACTAGTTTGAAGGCGCTTCAGCGTTTCCTGGGCTTTGCGAATTTTTATAGACGATTTATCGCTGGATTTTCGTCTATAGTGGCGCCCTTGGTGGCACTCACTAAGAAAGGGGCGGATGTTGCTCACTGGTCTTGTGAGGCTAAAGCGGCTTTTGCCCGTCTCAAAAGGGCATTTGTTTCGGCCAAGGTGCTGCGACACCCAGATCCAGAGCGTCCTTTTGTGGTGGAGGTGGATGCCTCTGAGATGGGTATTGGGGCAGTGCTTTCTCAGATGGGAGTGTCTGATAATCGCCTTCATCCCTGTGCTTACTTTTCCCGTAAATTTTCGCCTGCCGAGATGAATTATGACGGTGGTAACCGGGAATTGTTGGCTATTAAGGATGCACTCGAGGAGTGGAGACACTGGCTTGAGGGGGCTAAGTTTGTGGTCTCAATTCTCACTGACCATAAGAATCTGGCATATTTAGAGTCAGCGAAGCGTCTCAATGCCAGGCAGGCACGATGGGCTTTGTTTTTTGCTCGCTTTAATTTTTTGATAACATATCGCCCTGGGTCAAAAAACATCAAGGCTGATGCGCTCTTGCGGAGTTTTGCTCCAATCCAGGAAACCACCGAGGAGCCATTGCCCATTGTTTCCCCATCATGTATTAAAGTGGGCATTACCCAGGACCTCTTATCATTAGTCCTTAGAGCACAGGAGCAGGCTCCTCCAGACCTTCCGGTAGGTCTTTTGTTTGTGCCTCCTAGGTTAAGACAGCGAGTGTTCCTGGAATTCCATGCCAAGAAGTCGGCAGGTCACCCGGGTATTGCCAGAACTCGGGAGTTGCTATCTAGGGCGGTGTGGTGGCCCTCGGTGGCTAAGGATGTGGATCAGTGGGTTCGGGCATGTGACATCTGTGCCCGAAATAAGACTCCTAGAGGGGTTCCTGTTGGCCCATTACATCCACTCTCTATCCCATCTAAGCCATGGACCCACATTTCAATGGATTTTGTGGTGGACTTGCCCAAATCCTCGGGGATGACAGCCATCTGGGTTGTCGTTGACAGGTTTTCGAAGATGGCGCACTTCGTTCCACTGGTTGGGCTGCCATCAGCCAGACGCCTGTCTGAATTATTTATGCTGCATGTTGTGCGTCTCCACGGGTTGCCACTTGATGTGGTCTCTGACCGCGGATCCCAGTTTGTGGCCAAATTCTGGAGGGCATTTTGTTCCGATCTCCAGATTTCTGTCAGCTTGTCGTCAGGCTACCATCCGCAGTCTAATGGGCAGACTGAAAGGGTGAACCAGTCCTTGGAGCAGTTCCTCAGGTGTTATGTCTCCAAGTGTCAGACTGACTGGGTTGCTCATCTGTCCATGGCGGAGTTTGCCTATAACAACGCGGCTCACTCTGCTACAGGGATCTCTCCCTTCCTTTGTGTGTATGGGCATCATCCTAAGGCCAATTCTTTTGACCCCCTGGACTCCACGCCTGGTGGTTCCTCTGTGGTTTCGGTCCTTAGAGGTATTTGGCGGAAAGTGAAGAAAGCCCTTGTGTCTGTGTCATTAGTGACCAAAAGGGTTTTTGATAAGCGGAAAAGACCCTGCAGCTTCAAATTAGGAGACTTCGTCTGGTTGTCTACCAAGAATTTGAAGTTGAGACAGCCATCTCATAAGTTAGGGCCCCGGTTCATCGGCCCTTATAAGATCACCAGGGTTATCAATCCGGTGGCATTTCAGTTAGATCTGCCCCGTTCTTTGGGTATCAATAAAACATTTCATTGTTCCCTTTTAAAACGGGCGATTAGTAATCCTTCTTCCAGTGGAAGACCTTCCCCTCTTCTGATACGTGGCCAGAGGGAGTTTGTTGTTGAAAGGATTCTTGACTCCAAGGTGGTTCGGGGTCGGCTGTCATTTTTGGTGCACTGGAAGGGGTATGGCCCGGAGGAGCGGTCGTGGGTGCGCAGTTGTGATCTTCATGCCCCCAGACTGATACGCTCTTTCTTCTCGCAGTTCCCCGATAAACCCGGTGGTAGGGGTTCTTTGACCCCTCGTCAGAGGGGGGGTACTGTTAGGGTCTCCTGCCCTGTGCTGCCACGTCGTCATGGCAACCGGGAGACAAGTGCTAGTGGAGTAACCTGAGCGCAGCTGATACTCCGGTTCGGGTCTTTTGCTGTGCAGTGGTTATAGGCTCTGTGCACGGCAGGGGATCCGGTGCTGGTTTTTGTGCTCACAGTCTGTGAGGTCTGAGTGGGGCGTGGACAGCACCTGCTTTATAAGGCCTCTTTTCAGGGTAAGCAGATGCTGCTGAATCTTTGTTGGTTAGTCAGTTCATGAAAGTTAGCCAGTACTGTGTAGCTTTTTATTTGTTTGTTGCTTACTGCAAATAGGCCTGGTATTACACTCTGCCAATCCAGACCTAGCAGTAAGACTGGAGTCAGTCGTTTAGCTTGCTGGGGTTCTGTTACTACTCTGTGAACTTAGCAAGTTTGCGGCTGTATTCTAAGACTTGCCTGTCTAATCCTGTCTCACTGTGCTAGGTGTCAGGGGTCAGTACAGTGGCAGTAAGCTAAAACCTGTGCACTGCAAGTGAGAATTAGGATTGTGGAGATTCTCCTTGTGTCTATCATTCCATCTCTGACCAAGGAGTTTACTGCCACACCCGTTGGTAACCCTTTAGGGTTTTGCTGTTGCCCTTAGCAACAGCATTTCGGGTTCTCTACGTATTAAAACACAACATCTTGCTTTTCCATCTTAGCAGTTCTAATACAAGGGAGATACCCAGTTCCTTAGCCTCTGGGCTTCTCTGTTCACTTTGTGTGTATTTTGTTACCCTATCACCTTCTGTGTACATTATGTCATATCCCCCAGTTTGTCTGTGAGTCCATCTGTTTTGCATAACAGTTCAAATACCAGTACATTCCTGCAGACACTGGAGTGCATAACAGTTCTGACACCAGTACTTTCCTGCAGGCACTGGTGTGCATAACAATAGGCTCTACAGTGGGTTTCTTCCCGTGGGAGAGGGAAGACTCTATACTCAATGACCATACCAAATTAATTTCCACTTTCCGAAAAATCTTTGATGAACCCCAATGGGTTTCCTCAGCTTCAGCAGATATAATGCGCATCTGCCAAGGATAGGGAACTGTAGGGCAATACGTAATGCAATTTCAAATCCCCGCCTCTGAATTAGGGTGGAACAAGGAGGCCCTAGTACCAGCGTTCTGGAGTGGATTGTCTGAGCACTTGAAAAATGATCTGGTGACTTGAGATTTCCACCAAAGTTGAATGACCTGATCTTATTTTGTAATAAAGTTGACCTGATGTATCAAGAACGCCAAGTCGAGAAGGGTAGGAGTGAGCGATTTTGTCCGCGAGTCGCTTCTTATCCACTACCCATTCCATCAGCTTCAGATTCTGCTGAGGAGCCCATGCAAATCAATTGGGCTCATCTGTTTCCTGAGGAGTGGCAGAATAGCCGTTGCAAAAACCTGTGTATGTACTGTGGGGATTCCGGTCATCTCATTGCTTCTTGCCCACGAAGACCGGGAAACTTTCACTCCTAACTGGTCAAGGAGAAGCCAGGTTGTGAGTAATTAACCATCCTCCGCGGAGATCAGAGTCTGAGATTCTTGTTACATTGGAGTGTTCACATGGAGTTTTTCATGTCTCTTCTCTTTTAGATTCCGGAGCCGGAGGGAACTTCATCTCAGCTGAGCATGTTCAAAAACATTGAATTCCAATTCAGCCCTTAGGTCAGGGAATTATTCTTACCATGGTGGATGGCAACCAACTCTCCAAGGGAACAGTTTCCTTGCAAACTCTTCCTCTTCGTCTTCATATAGGGGCACTCCATATCGAATAGATACAGCTTTTAGTAATCGCTAAGGCCTCTCATGGAATCATCCTGAGTCTTCCCTGGCTTTGAAGACACAATCCCAGAATTGACTGGGAGACAATGCATATACTCTCAAGGGGAGAGTCCTGCTTCTCATCTTGCATGTCCAAGAATCAGCCCATTCAGAATGTTTGTTGGGATCTTCCAGATTCCTTACCTCTTCAAAACTCCTCTTTCCGAGATGTCTTCAGTAAACAGAGTGCCAATATTCTGCCTCCCCATAGACCTTGGGTTTGTCCAATAGAGATACTGCCCAGGAAGATGCCTAATCGAGGACTAATTTACCCATTATCTGCTCAAAAGAATACTTCTATGTCTGAAAATATTCGGGAAAATCTAAAAAAAGGATTTATCTGTCCATCCAAAATTCCCAGCCGGAGCATGTTTTTTCTTTTGTAAGCAAGAAAGATGGAGGTCTTCGCCCCTGCATCGATTACAGGGGCTGAAACGAAATCACCACTAAAAACGGCTACCCATTACCATTGTTCACAGAGCTCTTCGATAGAGTTAAGGGATCCACACTTTTCATGAAGTTAGATCTGAGAGGGGCCTGCAATTTGATACAAATTCATACTAGAGATGAATGGAAGGCGGCATTCAATATGAGAGATGGGCACTGCGAATATCTAGTTATGCCTTTTGGTCTCAGCAATGCCCCCACCTTCTTCCAAAATTTCGTTAATGAGATCTTTCGTGATATGCTCTACAAATCTGTAGTCGTCTACCTGTATGATATCTTAATTTTTTCATCAGATATTCAGTCTCACCAGCAACAGTTTTGGGAAGTACTGCGCAGATTATGAGAAAACCATCTTTACTGCAAATTAGAGAAATGTGTGTTCAAAGCAACCTCCATTCCGATCCTTGGTCATATCATCTCTGCCACATGTCTCCAAAAGGACCCCGAATAGATTCTAACCATTCAAAATTGGGTTCAGCCTACCACATTAAGAGCTGTACAAAGATTTCTGGGTTTTGCAAACTATTATTATAAATTCATTAAGGGGTTTTTCACCATATTCACCCCTATTGTGGCTCTAACCAATAAAGGAGCCAATCCTTTATGCTGATCTTCCGATGCTGTTTCCGCTTTTCAATTACTCAAACAATGCTTAGTCACAGCACCAGTCCTTCATCAACCGGACATTGACAAACCATTTCTTCTGGAAGTAGATGCCTCCTCCAAGGCAGTAGGGGCAGTTCTTTCTCAAAGAGCTTCAGACAACAATCTACATCCTTGTGGCTTCTTTTCAAGAAGATTTTTGCCTGCTGAAAAGAATTATACCATTGGGGAAAAGGAACTGTTAGCAGTAAAGCGTTATCTTCTGGAGGGTTCCTCACATCCTGTAACCATCTATACCGAACACAAGAATATTGTCTTCTTGAAAAATCCTCACTGCCTGAATCTCAGGCTGGCTCGATGGGCTCTTTTCTTTTCTCATTTTAACTTCATCTTATCATACCGTCCTGGTTCCCAGAATAAAAAAGCTGATGCTCTTTCTCGTTCTCTCAGTTCTGATAGAAACCCATAAGCTCAACCTCTGAGTCCAGTTTTGGATCCTACACTCTTGGCAACAACCACTATTCAACTTCCTCCTGGAAAAACATTTGTTTCCCCTAATCTGCAAAATAAACTTCTTCTTTGGGCTCTCGCATCTCGTTTCTCTGGACATGTCGGAATCCATAAGACTCTAGAGTTCGTGCAACGGTCTTATTGGTGGCCCTCCATGAAATCTGATATAAAAGAGTTTGTGTCCTCCTGCATCAAATACTTTCAGCATAAAACACCTCATCAAGCACCTTTGGGACCGGTACAACCTTTTTCACTCTTCCCCAACCTTGGACACACTTATCCATGGATTTTATTACAGACTTACCTAGCTCACAAGGTTTCGCCACAATCTTCGTGATCATTGACTGTTTCTAAAAAATGGCTCATTTTGTTCCTCTCAAGGGTCTTCCCACTGCTCCGCAGTTGTCTCGTCTCTTTATTTCTACTATTTTTATGTTACATGGACTTCCTACAGAGATCTTTTCTGATCGTGGAGTACAGTTCATGACCAATCATTGGGTTTGAGTTTGATTTTAAACCAGATAAAAATGTCTTTTTTCAGCTCTTTTTATTTTGGGATATGTGGATTGAGCCACAACACCCAGTGAATACAGTATTCGACCCCTTTATGGCAGATATACTCTGCTTCCCAAACACATACAATTTTCCCTTTATGTATCTAAATTGAATTAAGAAAATTGAGATTTTGTTTTTAAATCATAATAGTCTTATTTGTGGTGCAGCTCACTTAGACACAGTACTGTCTCTGCTCCAGATGCACAAGATATATATCTTTCAAATGTGTGCACTGTGGGGCAGATTCAATTGACATTGGGAAATTTGAAAAACCCTGCGGCACAGGGTTTTCCGCACAACCGCAGGGCTTTGTTATTCAATTGCAGTACTGAAAATTAAAATGAAACAGAGTCGTTTCTATAGAAATCACAGCGTCTATTTTCACACACTCCAATCCCCCCCCCCCCCCCCCCCCGAACAAGTCCAATTTTTCCTAATACCGTCAATTTTAGCATAGATCACCGGAACTTGCTCTGGCACTGTGGACTACTTAAGCAATTGGAAAATCTGAAGGGGCACACGCGTCATGAATGGGGTGCACAGGCACTAAATATGGGGGCATGCTGCGAGTCAGGGTGTCGTTCTTTTGCAGCATGCCTCCATTTCTATGGAGCCGGGAGGGGACGCAGGGGAGCTGCCAGACTAGAGAGTCGGAGGCTGCGCTGTGTGCAGCCTTCACGACTCTCTGTGTGACAGGACCAGCCCACCAGCCTATCTGCCACTTGTCAGAAGTGCCAGATGGGCAGTCCGGCCCTGAATACTGCCAATAACTCTCTCCATGCAATCTCCTATTTAAAATGGCACCTAAAATCATGAGGGAGGGACTTATATGCAATCAGAAACATGCAAGATCTAATATTTCTGGGAAAATAATTTTTTTTGCCCTGTTTTGAGAACCGAATTTGGCGAGTGGACCCAAGTCATACTTTGATACAACTTGGTGCCCCAAAATTCAGTTCTGTCATATTTACCCAAATCTGAACTGCTCATCTTTAATTATTACATCCCAATAGTGCTCAAGTACAGATGTAGCCATGCTTGCTGTTGCTGCTATGCGTACACATGCATCGCTGCATAATGCAAACATGCCGCACTGCAACTCACCGCAGCAAGCGTTCACTCCATAGTGTTTAATGTGTGCACTTGCATACACACGCACGCGCACACTGTTGTGGGCGCACTAGCCGCGCCATTGCTGTGTGCATCACAGCAATGATGAGCATGGACACATCTGTATGAATTGCAAAATTGTGGACAAGCAGCAGCATCATTTATGTCTTTAATTATAAATGTAAGGAGTCATCAGAACTGTCTCTACTACAGGTGTCAGCTTGTTTGAATGTTTCAATTACATTTGTGAGATTATACCTTGTATTGCATTGTTTTTGTATATACAGTATGGTGAATAAATGAATAAACCGGGGGTGCCTTGGTAAAGTTAACCCAAGTAATGCACTGCCGTGCTAGGGTCTTCAAAGATATTTCAGTGTGCACCCGTCACTCCTCCTTGGTATTGAGCCACTCAAAGCTCTGGTGCCCTCCTTGGCATACTTCAACCACACACATGTTCATGAAATAGGCAGCACTCAGGAGAGACTGTTCAGTAAGGTGAAATGGTATTATTTTTAATGCATTCCATCGTACACACATTTCGGGCCACCACCTGTCGTCAGGGACAAACAGTGCAATACAACAGTGACAGGTATATACCATAAACATTTCTCCAATCATGGCTGGATTATACTATCCTGAGAATGATAATCATTCTCCACTGAAGAAACAACCACTAGAGCGGGAGAGACTGGCTTTTATACATAGATTGCTTGGATTTTAAAATGTAGGAACCAGTTTGAAAGCTTTCTGGAAAACTAGCACGGCTGGTAATAAATAACACTACTGTATACTATTTTTAAGAATATAGACTCACTAGAGCAGGAAAGACTGGCTCTCTACGTACCTTACTTGGATTTTCAATACTACCCCTTTCACATGGCACAAATAACCCGGTATCTTCCCGGTATATTGCCGGGTCGACACGGGTCACTGCACAATGTGAAAGGGGCCATGGAGAATTCCTGGGTCTCCTGACCCGGTAATTCAACCTGGGTTATGAGAAGGGTTATTTCCGGGTTGAATACCAGGTCAGGGGCAGTGTGAATGGGTTCCGGTGTCAATGCGACCCGGGACCCATTCACTACACAGGTAGAGGCGGTGCACCCGCAGCTCCAGCCCCTGCCTCTATGGCCAGGTCGGGGAAGCCTGCTGTTAGGGTCCAATGCCGGATTCCACCCGGGAAGGACCGGTTTCCAATTCCCGGGTGGGATCCAGCATTGGAGATGTGAAAGGGGTTTAAGAGAACCAGTTGTAAGGCTTTCTGGAAAACCTGCTTGGTTAAAAACAAACACAGTAGCGCGATAAAGTTATTTACTATTTTATTTATTTGTATTTATTTGTTTATTTATTTGTATTTATTTGTTAATATGTATATGTATTCTAGACAACTGTGAGTTAATGGCCAAGCTAATTGCAAAAATCTAATATCCTGGCCAGTGATAAATGTGCTGCTTTATTTATACCCAGAGTATTTTAAATAGAAACTTTTTGTGATACATATTTGTGCATACAAGTTATTATCTCTTACCACTGTGCAGAGCTGAATATAACAGCTGTCATTAATTGTTACAAATAATCCCTTTCACAGGCTCAGTGCTACAATAACAGCTACTACTTATTGTTATTTATGTGTCTATTTATTTACAGTTGGTACTTTTAACGTTTTAATGGTTTCAATTTGGTCTGTTAAATCAACGACTGAGGGAAATATTTTTTTTATTCAACATTTTTTATTTTCGTTTTTTTGCAGTGCTGTGATCAGGTAGTTGCCGCCTACAGGGTTAGGGGGTAATAGCTGTGCAGGCGTGCGAACGTTTGACCAGTCTCTGTGCAGCTCAGGACTTACTTAGCCACTGTGGCGATCCAGCCTGGAGCTGACGTCAGCAACCCTCCTTTAAAACAGCTGGACACGCCTGCGTTCTCCTGGACTCTCCTTAAAAATGATCAGTTGACACCCACCAAGGCCTCTTCCTGTCAATCTTCTTGCGATTGCCGGTGTGATCGCTTTCTTTGTGAAATCCATCGCTGTCCGGCGATCCTTGTCACCGATGGCCGATGCGCCTGCGCATTGCGGAGCATACGCATGCGCAGTTCAGACCCGATCGCACCGCTGCAAAAAAAGCTAGCATGCGATTGGGTCTGAATGACCCCCTATATTCCCTACCATATGTTTAGGTATACATAAATAATACAAATATATATTATTTCTAGCAGCTCCAAAATTGTGCTCTCTTCTTTTATATATTTTCTGTAGCATATTGGGGTTAGCTATCCCCCATTTCCTCTGAGAACACCATTTAGGGTGTAGACCAGGCATTCCCAACCATGGTCCTTAAGGCACACTAACAGTGCAGGTTTTAGTGATATCCAGGCTGCAGCACAGATGGTTAAATCAAAATAAATGAGCTACTAATTAAGTCACCTGTGCTGAAGCGTGGATATCACTAAAACCTGCACTGTTAGTGTGCCTTGAGGACTGTGGTTGGGAATGCCTGGTGTAGACAGTTTAGCTTGTGAGCTTGGGCACCTTTTACCTTCTTTTGGTTCAGTTAATATGAATAAGTAACACCTACAATCAGTTTAGAGATCAGGAGCAGCAATCAGTTACTATCACTGCAGCAGCTGCAACCAGTTGTGATGATGATACTAGTCATTAAACATCATCTAAAGTTGATGCTCAATGGCATAAAGGGTATAAGTCAGGGCAACTGAAATAAAAAAATATATATTTTTTTATAGTGGTAAAAACAAAAACATTTCTATTAAAGGAAAAGTTAAGTGCAGATAAACATAAAACTGGCAATATGCCATTGAATACACACAGCTGTTTATGAACATCAAATCTCCGAATTGTCAAAGGAGAAGGAGGAATCCATCAAAGTTATTTCAACTGGTCCTCTGTACTATATGGTGTTATCTGCAAGAAGAGATACTATACCGTTTTGTATCATTGCTTTTATGTTGTAATAAATTTTTACATGGAACATGTTAAATGTGGTTTTATGCTCACGAATTAGGAGTACATATCTTAGGGAGACTGCTGTTTTTCCCCATTGAATATTGGGTGGAAAAACAACCCAAGTGCGCCCATTCCTCTACTGGCACATATTTGTATCTTTTTAGTCCCTCCTAACAAGGGACTTAGTGGAATTTGGCAGCCCAAACCCAATCCTTTCTCACTTTCTGTTTAATAGCGCAAAAGGGAGAGTATCTGTTTTGTATATATATATATATATATATATATATATAAAATAAAGGAGGGAACAGTACATTTTTTATATATATATATATATATATATATATATATATACACACACACACAGTTGTGCTCATAAGTTTACATACCCTAGTAGAATTTGTGATTTTCTGGCCATTTGTCAGAGAATATGAATGATAACTCACAAACTTTTCTTTCACTCATGGTTAGTGGTTGGGTGATGCCATTTATTGTCAAACAACTGTGTTTACTCTTTTTAAATCATAATGACAACAGAAACTACCCAAATGACCCCGATCAAAAGTTTACATACCATGGAGATTTTGGCCTGATAACATGCACACAAGTTGAAACAATCGGGTTTGAATGGCTACTAAAGGTAACCATCCTCACCTGTGATCTGTTTGCTTGTAATCAGTGTGTGTGAGTTTCTGGACTCCTGAAAGACCCTTGCATCTTTCATGCAGTGCTGCACTGACGTATCTGGATTCTGAGTCATGGGGAAAGCAAAAGAATTGTCAAAGGATCTGCGGGAAAAGGTATTTGAACTGTATAAAACAGGAAAGGGATATAAAAAGATATCCAAGCAATTGAGAATGCCAATCAGCAGTGTTCAAACTCTAATTAAGAAGTGGAAAATGAGGGATTCTGTGGAAACCAAATCACGGTCAGGTAGACCAACAAAAATTTCAGTCAAAATTGTTCGGGATGCAAAGAAAAATCCACAAATAACTTCAGCTGAAATACAGGACTCTCTGAAAAAAAGTGGTGTGGTTGTTTCAAGATGCACAATAAGGAGGCATTTGAAGAAAAATGGGCAGCATGGTCGAGTCGCCAGAAGAAAGCCATTACTACGCAAATGCCACAAAGCATCCCGCTTACAATACTCCAAACAGCACAAAGACAAGCCTCAAAAATTCTGGAACAAAGTCATTTGGAGTGATGAGACCAAAATTGAACTTTTTGGCCACAACCATAAACGTTACATTTGGAGAGGAGTCAACAAGGCCTATGATGAAAGGTACACCATTCCTACTGTGAAACACAGAGGTGGATCGCTGATGTTTTGGGGATGTGTGAGCTACAAAGGCACTGGAAACTTGGTCAAAATTGATGGCAAGATGAATGCAGCATGTTATCAGAAAATACTGGTGGAAAATTTGCACTGATCAGCCCGGAAGCTGCGCATGGGACGTACTTGGACGTTCCAACATGACAATGATCCAAAACACAAGGCCAAGTCGACCTGTCATTGGCTACAGCAGAATAAAGTGAAGGTTCAGGAGTGGCCATCTCAGTCTCCTGACCTCAATATCATTGAGACACTCTGGGGAGATCTGAAACGTGCAGTTCATGCAGGACAGCCCAAGCATTTACAGGAACTGGAGGCTTTTTGACAAAGAAGAATGGGCAGCTTTACCATCTGAGAAAAGAAAGAGCCTCATCCACAACTACCACGAAAGACTTCAAGCTGTCATTGATGTTAAAGGGGGCAATACACGATATTAAGAACTGGGGTATGTAAACTTTTGATCAGGGTCATTTGGCTAGCATTATGATTTAAAAAGAGTAAACACGGTTGTTTTACAATAAATGGCTTCACCCAACCACTAACCATGAGTGAAAGAAAAGTTTGTGAGTTATCATTCATATTCTCTGACAAATGGCCAGAAAATCACAAATTCTGCTAGGGTATGTAAACTTATGAGCACAGCTGTATATATATATATATATATATATATATTTATTTATATATATATATAAAATCTTTAAGCGGCTTTGATGGCAGGATAATGTAGGGGTTCACACAACCCCCTTCTCAATACACATCAGCAGCAGACAGAATCCGCTCTTCCCACTACCCAGTATTCATCAGCAGCAACTGTCACCCTCCCAGTACTCATCTTCATCATGGGTCAGAGCTCCCCCCCAGTACTCAGCAGACGTGCGACCACCCTCTCCCCCGCAGAACAGGCAGAGCAGTGGTGTCTCCTACTCCCTTCACCACCGCGGCTATGTGTCTGCCCGGTCCCACACACAATCGCGGCTGTGTGTCTACCTACTTGCAGCCTCCTTTACCATGGCATTACTTTAGTTCAAAACAGCTCTCCGGCAGTCAAAACCCGAGCTGTGTGGGTGGAAAACACTGTTTTGTGGGGTCCAGCAGGGGGGAGAGATGTACCCGCCTTCTCCTGTACCCGGAAGCCCACTTTTCACACAACAGGAGGGGAGGGAGGAAAAGAGGGTGGAACACACTGTGGAGACACTTTGACACGCAGATGGGATGTATTAGCCCTGCATGCAGATGTAGTCCATTAGAAATTAATGGAGAAATCGACGGCTGCAAAGAGTGGCAGCCCGTCACGCCATGCACCATCCTGCTATGCTGCATGCTGCATCCCAGCAAATATGAGCATGACCAGGACCGGATCTAGACCTAGTGACACCCAAGGCAAATGTTTCCTTTGGTGCCGCCCTCCCTATTGAAACCAAGCACAGTCACGCCAAAGGAGTACATAAAAAATCTGGGGGCGTGGCTTTACAGGGAATGGGCATGGCCACAGAATATTACCAATTTACATTAAACCGCACAGTAATGACCATCAGTCACATTACATAACACAATAGTAACCCTTATACATGCCAGGAAGAGCCCCTTATACATATTGTGCCAGGTAGAGCCCCTTATACACATTATCCCAGGTAGAGCCCTTTACACACTTTAAGCAAGGTAGAGACGCATATACACGTTTCACTAGGTAGAGCCTCTTATACACATTACACCATGTAGACCCTCTTATACACATTGCGCCAGGTAGAGCCTCTTATACACCCTGCACCAGGTAGCCCTTATACACATTGCGCCAGGTACCCCCTTATACACATTGCACCAGGTAATCCCTGAGAGAGAGAGGGAGAGTGTTTGTGTCAGTGAGTGAGTGACTGAGTGTAAGTGTGATGAGTTTGTTTGTTTGTATGTGCGTGTCCGTCACTCACTACCATCCGGCACCTGCTCCTGTCCAGCTCCATGTGCAAAAGTGAGTAGCAGTGTGGCCAGCGGGAGGCACCTAGGGGGGAGTGCCAGCCAGCACAGTGTGGGGTGCAGCCAGCGGGAGACAGACAGGGGAGGGTGTCAGCCAACGCAGCATGGGGTGCGGGCAGCAGGCGGCCGCTGATGGTGCTGGTGTGCTGAATGCGGCTTCGTCCTCAGGCTGCTGAGCCCCCGGGCACCCACCCTGCTAGCCCACACCTAAAACCTCCACTGAGCATGAATACAGCTTTATGCTCAGCTACAGAGCAAAATGAACTTGCTTGAATCAGCTCCAATGTTGTCAAAACAAATTCAACTTTAGAGTCCTTTTGGGAGATGCATCTAGAGGAAAATCTAACGACTTTCAAAGACTTCCATGCTGTAAAGTATTGCTACATCATAAAATAGTGTGGCATTTTTATATTCCTTAAATCTATATAATAAAGAAAAAAGCTTTTGTCCATTTTTTTTAATTCAATAAATGCAACAAATTATTGTAGTGAACTTATTTAAAAATCAATACACTATTTCAGAATTGAATCAAATGGTTGAACCCATGTATTTTAAATGATTTACAGTTTATTTTACATTGCAAAAACACTGATACATATTGATCTGTTGTTGATCATCAATCATGGGGTGGTTTATGCTTTTATCATACAGTATGCTTTCACTAAGAGTTCTTATTGTATACATACTGCATAACCTCAGAGTTAATACACTATTTCAAATGCATTATGACTCAGTATTTATCATTTACAAATTAGTGCTATACATTAAAATATAAACTTATAGTAGAACACTACAAAATTTTTTAAACATTTTCTTTAAAGAGAAATATCCAATTTCATTATTTGAATGAAGTCACGAATTACTATAAATTTATGGAAAACGTGTAATGATTATAACATTGCCCGTATCATGCCATATCTCTCCCAGAGTGCAACTAAACTCATCATCCACTCACTAGTCATCTCACGACTTGACTACTGCAATGTTCTCCTCACTGGCCTCGCTTGCTCCCATCTTGCTCCCCTCCAATCTGTCCTGAACTCCGCAGCTAGGCTTATCTTCCTCTCCCGCGGCACCACATCTGCCACTCCCCTTCGACAAAATCTACACTGGCTCCCATTCCCCTACAGAATCCTCTTCAAACTCCTCACCCTCACATACAAGGCCATCTCTAATTCCACTGCTCCCTACATCTCCAACCTCCTTTCCCTTCATACTCCCTCCCGCCCCCTACGGTCGCCTCTCCACCGCCCTGGTCACTGCTTCCCATGCACGAGTTCAGGATTTTGCCCGTGCTGCACCCCTTCAGTGGAACGCACTTCCCCGCTCCATTAGACTCTCCCCGACCTTGCAAAGCTTCAAACGGGCACTTAAAACCCACCTATTCATCAAAGCATACCCTCCCGATGCATAACCCAGTGCTGAAGCCGCGCCTCCACCTCCCTGCCTCATGCCGTGAACATCTCAGCTTTGCTTGCATACTGCCATCAGGCTACCTCCCACTTGCCTGCACCTCTTGTCATCTGTCTGTCGCCCCTCCCCACTAGATTGTTAGCTCTTCAGAGCAGGGCCCTCTTTCCTCTTGTTATCTAAGCCCTCGTCACTACACATCTCACTAGCAGCTCTCCCCTACTCAATGACCATCTTTATCCTGCTAGTAAAGGCTCATCTCCATCTTTGGCCACCAGCCTCTAGTAGTACGATGATCACTCCATCAATACTTACATCTTAGCTGTATTATGTCTTGAGAACGTGTGGTGCTCTGTTACCTGTACTCTATTTCTGTTATTTATTTACTGTAATGCTATGTTTTGTCTCCCTGTACTGTCCTTTGTACGGCGCTGCGAAACACATGTGGCGCCTTATAAATAAAATGTAATAATAAATAATAATAATAATAATTTCACAGGATATGAGCAGGCCTTATGTGTCATGTGGGTTACCTCCAGGTAACTTTGATTGGGGTGTGATACATAAATGGCTTCCTCTCTCACCCTTTTACAATGAAGAACTGATCCTCCATGGACATGCTGGCTGTCCCCAGTGCAGGCAGCCTCCCTTTCTAGATGGTGGCTGCAGCTATTATTCTTTCAATGGGTCTCCCCCTAGAATTCACACACACACACACACACACACACACACACACACACACACACACACACACACAATGGCAAGGTAGAGTATCCCACCCACTGCTCACCTAGTCTGGCTGTGTTCACAGCTTCTCCGTCTGCTTCTGCTAAAGGTTGCAGAGTTCCTTGATTTTGCTGGTGCCTTCACGATCTAGCCACCAGATGGTGACAGCAGCCAAGGATGTCCAGGAAGCATGAGTAGTGACAGTGAGAGATCCCTCAGCTTTAGTTCCTTGGAGCAGGGTGGGCTGGCTGCTTCTGCCATAGAGAGAGGAGGCTCACAGCGTGCTGATGGCTATTAGCAGCACCAAGCATAGCCTGCTAGCTTCACTGGAATCCACGTACATAGCAAGCAGTGACAGTACTGCAGCGTCAGGTGTTTGGTCATGATACGAGGGTGCCAGTTCTCCACCCACAGTGTCTACACGCTTTATATGTGCTGTGGGCAGAGCACACTTGGCACACACCTAGTTACAGTCCTGCTATGTATGTATGCTGTCTTTCTGAAATAGAACCCCTTGCAAACTAAAGGTGAATGGTGGTCTTCCACTGGACCTGTGCAGCATCAGATTGCCATGTGAGACAGCACTATAGGGGTTATTCAGAGTTGTTAGCAAAGCAAAAAATGTAGCAATTGGGCAAAGCCATGATGCACTGCAGGTGGGGCAGGCGTAACATGTGCAGAGAGATTTAGATTTGGGTGCATTAGATTGTTTCTGTGCTGGGTAAATACTGCCTGTTTTATGTTTACACTGCAATTTAGATTTCAGCTTAAACACACCCCACACAATCTAAATCTCTCAGCACATATTACATCTGCCCCACCTGCAGTGCAACATGGTTTTACCCAATTGCTAACTTTTTTGCTATGCCAACAACTGTGAATAACCCCCTATGTACAGTATATATTTTGATCTAGCAGGATGTATATATCCATGGAAATACACACACACACACACACACACACACACACACACACACACACACACACACACACACGTCTAGATCAGTGGTTGCCAAACATTTTTGAATGATGGTGACCCAGGACCAGGCAGCTGCAACAGCGCCTGCATGAAGGGTGATTTCATTGAACAGATGATGCCGCAGCAGCAGGTTTCCTGATGGCGCTTTCCCTCAGCCGCCAGAGGCAAATTTTGTTGTGTGATCGCGGACCAGCGGTTGGTGTCCAATGGGTCAGTTTGACTCACAATTGCCGCTGGCTGTGGGCCACTTCATAGTGGTGAGTCACTGCTTGCACCAACTTTTGTTCTTTATATTGGTTCTATGTTATGGTATACAAATCTGTCTAAATAATACCAGATTTATTACCCCACTCTATTGCACTTGAAGTCTTATAGAAATTTTAATGTAATCCCTTTTAGCTTGATATCTGTTTTTATTTTAACTTTTACTGTGTCAGTTAACCAAGACACAGCATTACCGTAATTGCAAAATAATTCTGTTTTTACCTTCATTCTTTATGGTTTTGAATACAAACTTATACATCACACTAATATAGCTACAGGGTAGCGCCATTTATGTACCTCACCCCCATCAATTTCTTCCAAGTTCTAACAGGTTACATGGGGGTAACCCACAGGACACATAATACCTTCTCACATTCTGTGAAGTGCCAAGGATTATCAACATTACACACTTTCCATAAATTTATAGTAATCCGTGACTTCATTCAAATATTGAAAGTAAATATTTCTCTTAAAAGAAAATGTAAAAAAAATGTTATAGTGTTTTCAGCAAATTTTATTAAAGTACACTCTAATTTCTATACTTTTAAGTTATGTTACCTTTGCATACGGCATAGTGGACAAATTAATTCACACATTTATTGCTGGCGTAGTAATGAGCATTCAGAATTTTTACTCATCCATGTTTTATGTTCTGCTGCCTTTTTACCTTTCATATATAAAAACATATTTTATTGAAGACACACTTTTCATGCATTTTCACAGGGACGACACTTACATTAGAAAGCTATAAGCCACTACCTAGGCTGCCAGAAGCTAAGTAGGCAGCCCGCTGAGGTATCCTGAGACAAAAGATTAGATGTCTCTGACATACTTATAATACTTACTGCTGGCGGTGGCCACAGATCTTAAAAGCCATGACCATTGCTACCCCATAACTTCTTTATGTATACCGGGTCATCTGGCTGTTAGTGTCCTGCCTGGTGCAAAGGCAGGCAGCAGCAGCAACAGCAGCAGCAGCAGCACATCAACCTATCCCCTGCATCTCCTCTCCTTCCCTCTCAACAGCCAATCATGCAAGAAGCTGTGGAAACCAGTCTACACAACAAGAGCACTGAATGAACCTAGAGCAAGTCTGGCAAGTAAAGAATGACTTCTCTGATGGGGCAATTGTGTTAACAGGGGCCTGGGGGGCTGAATTGGTTAATGGAAGCTGGAAGTTAATGTATTAAAGAATGCAAGGTGAGTGAAGGGTAAAGGGTGTTGACATGGCTTGGAGAGTGAATAGATTAATGGATTCTTGGAGAGGAATGGGTTAATAATGCGGGGGTGAAGAAGTTAATCAGTGCTGATTGGGAGGTTAATGGATGCTGGGGGTGAATGGATTAATAGCTGCTGAGAGGCACTAGGTTAATGCGTGCTGACAGTGTGGATGAGAAGTTAATGACTGCTGTGAGGGTGAATTGATTAATAGATCCTTGAAGAGTAGTGGGTTAATGAGTGCTCTGTGGATGAATTGAACAGATTCTTGAGGGGAATGGGTTAATAGGTGGGTGTTAATAAGTGCTGAGTGTTGGAAGAATTGGTTAATGGGTGTAGGGGGTGAATGAATTAATGGGTTCCTGGTGGGGGGTGGTTAGTGGTTGCTAACAGCGCAGAATAAAGTGTTAATGGGTTCTGAAGTGGTGAATTGATTAAGGGATTCTTGGAGAGGAATGGGTTAAGGAATAATTGATTAATGGATTATTGAGGGGTATATCCTGATGGGGTTAACAATAGTGTGGTGAATGGACATAATGTGTGCTCTGGTTTTGCAACAATGTGTAATACATTTACAGACATGATGTGTGATGTGCATATAAAAAATGACTTAATTGTCGCAGACTTAAGTAAATATGTGTGTGTGTGTGTATATATAGTTGTACGTATATGGATTAAAAGAGTGTATTAGGGAAATAAGGGTGACAGTATTAAACGTTGCCTAGGGTATCTAGATGTTCACACTGAACCTGGCTGTTCTTTACAGACTCCAGCCCAAAATTCCTCAAATTGCGTTCTGCTAAATAAATAACCAGGAAAGTATCACTGGACAGGAGAAGAGGAAGAATTACCATGAAAACAAGAACGACAAAGAGATACCCATGCTAAATTATTCCTACCATTGACTGGCTATAATATTTTTTCTGCTACAAACTGATACACTTGTCTGTAGAATTAACGATGAAATTGGGCAAATAATCCAGCAACCAATTCATGCCTTTTACTGTGACATAATAGTTGTTTACTCTATGATTTAAATGGAAACAGTAGCTGAAAATATATATTATCAGGACAATAATGAATCCCCATTCAAATTCTAAAACACGTTTCATATGGTATGTATCCATAACACAGTGGCATATTATTATAGTAATATGCCACATGAGGTCACTCTAAGCACACAAAATAATTTTGTGAGATAATTTTAAACCAGTACACTACTGCAACACACAGATATGCTAGGCTAAACGTTAGACAGGAAGAACATATTTTGCTAAAAGGCATGCAAAAAATATAAGAGAGCTTTCCTAAAGTGAGATTTTACCAAACCACATGCTTTTTTCTTATTGTATGTGCGATTTACTAAAGGCAAAACTGCACATCAGATCACATTATTTAAAATTGGCATTTGTAAAGCCACAATTTTTACTTTTACAAAAGGAAAAAAAATATGTATTGTACTACGCCACATTTATGCAACATAAATATCAGGCTACAGTGTTCAAATTCACATATTAAATTGGAAGAATAGAAATCAGAACCTTGCGCGATATGTGTATGCATGCATTGTGGGATTACTGAAGGAAAAACTCACTGGATATGCTCGCATCTCTATGCGGTGTGAGCAAATACAATTACAGTTTAGCTGTCGGAAATCCCCATTGCATTAGTATGCAAGACTCCAATGGAACCTCATGGCTAATTGGATCATTCTCAATATACTGTAATGACATTGCAAGTTGCCCATGCAAATGCCTTATCACGTCTGTTCCTCTTTTCCATAGAATAAACAATAGATATATGTTTAACTTTGTAGTTATACATTTCATGTGTATTAAACTTAAGGGCATAATTCAGCTTCAGTTGCAAAGTGCAGACTCGCAAGTTATCCAATTATCGGATGACTGCACATGCGATGCGACCGTATCACGCATATGCGAAGGCCAAAATGCATTCGCAATGCGATTTCAGGCGCAATAAAGTGTGATCGCATAGCGTTTGTAAGGAAGAAATCGTTTGTGGGGGTTAACATGGCATGTGTGGGGAGTGGTTGAGAAAATGCTGGAGTGTCATGCATTTGTTAGCAGAAGCAGCTCTGAGAGAACCGCAATTTCTGTCTCAATAGCAATCCAAGCTGAATGAAGTCCTAAATGCATAGATACATTTGCATTGGTGTTTTTTTTTCTAGCATTGTCTTCTTTTAACGTGTTCCACCTTTACACTTATATAGGTTTTATCAGTTTCATGGGAAAATACAGGGGGGGGGGGGTGTTTGCGGATGCCTGAAAACCCCCCTTCTCATTGCAAGTGGCTCAAATTATGACCGCAATAACAATGGGTATACATGATTACTAGAGCTGCTGCCAATCAGTGCACTGGACCAGAGAGTAGCTACCAGGAAGAAGAGATAAGGGCCCTACGAGCTGGCCGATGGTGGATATGGCTGACGGGTGACCCGGCGGCGGCGGGGGGGGGGCAGTGACGTGGGCTCCATAGAAGTGCAGGCAAATATGTACGAGATCGTTCATATTGGCATGCATGCACAGCCGACGGGGCACCAGCGATGAACGAGCGCGGGGCCGCGCATCGTTCATCGCTGTTGCCTCCACACTGCACGATATGAACGTTATCTCATTCATTAATGAACGAGATCGTTCATATCTTGCAGTCAGATCGCCCAGTGTGTAGGGCCTAATAGGCACCATGTTCTTGGATATCTGTGCATGCATGCGCAGTAGACTCTGGCAGTTTGCCAGAATCTACTAGCTGCCGGAGGCTGTTTGCGGGTTCCCTTCTTTCTTAAAACGCCCCTGTGCAGTGCAGTACTGATTCTATTATGTTTGTGTATTTATTTAGTGTGGTATGTTTAACCTTTTCCTGACCACTTATATATTTTATTTAAACGTTGGATACAGCCTGTACTAGAGACCAACTATAGTGTTAAATAGTAATACTGTATTCCATACAGTATCCAGTGTATAAAAAGACCAATGTTTACATTCATTTCCAGGGTCGTTACTAGGTTCTTCTACTGCTTCCCCAGACTAGGGCATTTGCTCTAATGTTCTGCAGAGTGGGAGATTGTAGCCTTCATTTGGAAACCCCTCTCTAGAAATCCTGGGTTTGCCACTGAGTTTTCTTAATTAATCCAGGGTTTAGTGGCTCATGAAGGGTGGGTTTCTGAGTACCCAGGCAGGGAGCACTGATCGGCAGTGCTTTCTGCACTGGCTACAGATGGCTGAGGGAGCTGCTGCACATGCCCAGCAGCAGCACCGCTTTCTTGTCATCTATTTTCCTACTCCAGCAGTGAGTCTCCTCCTCTCTTCAGCACTTGGTTTGTGTAAGTATGCTGGGGGTCATTCCAACCCATTCGCACACAGCGGCTCTTCGCTGCACTGTGAACGGGTCGGAACTGCGCACGCGCATCATTGCCCAGCGACAGCCGTCGCCGGGCAACAACAAGAAGAGAGAAGAAAGTGATCGCTAGCACGATCGCAAGAAGATTGACAGCGGGGAGACGTTCCGGGGCGGATACTCACCGTTTTCCGGGTGTGGAGATCCAAACGCAGGCGTGTCCAGGCATTTGGAGGGTGGATGTCTGACGTCAATCCCAGGAACTTCGTCGCTGGATCTGTTGCACAGGGTCATTAAGTCTGACCCTGGTCTTGTTTTGCAGGAAACTTTTTTAGCATAGCAGGGCTGCACAAGCGATCGCAGCCCTGCTATGCTAAAATACATTCCCCCATAGGCGGCTTCAAGTTGATCGCAGCAGCAGCAAAAAGTTGCTACATGCGATCAACACGGAATGAGGGCCACTGTGTGCATATGTTGTGTGTACAGTATGTGTGCTATGTCTGTGTTTTGTAAGTATAATATGCTGTGTGTATGTGTGCATGGATGTACTATACCCCCCCCCCCTCCCCCCTTTAAAAAAAACCCTCTGCATTTGTTCCTGGGGATGCACCTGTGAAATTGTTTCTATATAAATTTGTCATTTAATGTGCTTCATGGATATTAGATTAACTCACAGTCTTCTACTGACAACTTGTCACCAGCATCACAAACCATGAAATGCAATTTAACAGAAAGATCATCAGAATAACGTTTCTGGAGCTTGACCACTCACAGACATCCTAATTCATGCACAAGTGCCCTAGAAGGGAAGCAGATCATCAAACAATATTTTGCCATGCAAATTTACTTCACTTGCTGAATATTTGCCATTCAACTGCAAATATAATTTCCAATCATTTAGTCAGTTGTGCCAAGAAAGAGGAAATGGAATGAATCTCAGTATTTTGCTTTTAGTTAAAGAACGCTTCCTTTGCTCCCTTGCCTACTTGCTCCCTCTTAGCGTAACAATGAAGATGACCCTGAAGAAATTGGGCCTGGAAATATAAATCCCAATTTAATCTACAACAAAGTCCTACAGTATGTACATTTTTCCCACTTTGCTCCGATCAGCACGTTACTCTGTGCTATCGACACGCTTTAAAGATGCCAGTTTATTTTCTGAACCATCACAGCTCCCCTAGATCACATTATGTAATATTGTAGGGCTGCCAGTACACATTATGCAAAACAGTACCCCCAGGTCAAATTATGCCACATTACAGTACCCTGCTTCATATTATGTAACATTATAATGTCTTCCAGTTAATTTTATGCAACATTACAAAGAGCATTTCCAGGGGCATAACTAGATATAATCTAAGCACCAAGGCTAAAGTGTGTAAGGGCCCCTATGTATCGCCTAATGCTGAAAAATGCATATAACACATGTAACTGTGACAGGGAAGGTGGCCCCTCTCAGCTCTGGGCCCCATAGCAGCTGCACTGCCTGCACCTATTGTAGCTATGCCCTTGGATGTGAGACATTGCTAGCGGGAGGCATCTGGACACAAGATGATGGCTGAGTCATTAGCATATTTTTGCAAGTAGTTGGGAGCAAAATTTAAGCAGCACATACAATTTCAAACACCTCTGAATCAGACCCTCCTGCACATATGTATCATAAAT
This sequence comes from Pseudophryne corroboree, assembly GCF_028390025.1. NCBI lineage: Eukaryota > Metazoa > Chordata > Amphibia > Anura > Myobatrachidae > Pseudophryne > Pseudophryne corroboree. Next base: position 416,797,634 of record NC_086445.1, on the reverse strand, counting down.
AACCTATGTAATATTGAGACACATGTATCAAAGCTTGGAGAGAGATAAAGTACCAATCAATCACCTCCTAACTGTTATTTTTCAAACACAGCCTGTAAACTAACAGGAGCTGATTGGTACTTTATTTCCCTCTACTTTATCTCTCTCTAATCTTTAATACATATGCCCTATTGCCACTTTCCTAGTAACTGCTAAATAAAGCGTTTCCAAAAAATTGCAGCTGACAAATACAGACCACCCTTATCCTTAATTGTAATTTCTAATAGGCTTAAACCAATACTGGACAGTGCTATGGCTGCTAGACCTGAAACACCAACACACTTACAAAAATGTAGTAAACAATAAAAAGCCATGCATTATATATAAATGACCAGTTTGTTTTCCCTAGAGACAGTCAATAGACGATATGGTCAACAGGTATTATGTCAACAGGGTCAAAAGGTTGACATGGAAATGGACACAAGTATTTCTGAGTTTTTTGTTTCATCACCTGTGACCCCAGTTAGCAGTGATGTAGACCTCGCTGGCTTGCTTAGCTTATCACGTTTCATGCAAGGTGTATCACTCCACTACCGCTGCACTCGGCACAGGTTACTAATCCAAATCGTAGTCCACGCGGTAAATGGTAAACCAAGCAGAAGTTGAAAAACATGTGAAAAACCCAAAACAACTTGTGTTGACTGTATTTGTGTCGACCATTGTGAGGTCAATCTTTTGAAACTGATGAACTTTTGTAACTGTCGACCTTTTGATCTGTCTACCTTTTGCCTGTTAACATTCTGAGCCTATCGACCATATGTTGTCGACCTATTGACTATCTAGACAGTGTCTATTCATTGTCTGGAACCCAAGTAGATGACAGCAGACCACTCAAGCCTAAGTTACAGTTAAATTCAGCTAAGCTACTGCTGTAGAGCTGAATGCATTGCGATTTTGCTGTCTTATCTTGAATGTTATCACACTGGGCTTGTTCTTGAGCTTTGGGGGTAATTCAGAGTTCATCGCAGCAGCAAATTTGTTAGCAGTTGGGCAAAACCATTTGCACTGCAAGGGGGGCAGATATAACATGTGCAGAGAGAGTTAGATATGGGTGTGGTGTGTTCAAACTGAAATCTGAATTGCAGTGTAAAAATAAAGCAGAAAGTATTTACACTGCACAGAAACAAAATAACCCACCTAAATCTAACTCTCTCTGCACATGTTATATCTGCCACACCTGCAGTACACATGGTCTTGCCCAACTGCTAACAAATTTTCTGCTGCGATCAACTCTGAATTAGGCCCTACGAATGAACTAGTATGGGGGAGCAGAGTCATTGGGGGTAATTCCGAGTTGATCGCAGCAGGAATTTTGTTAGCAGTTGGGCAAAACCATGGCCCTCATTCCAAGTTGTTCGCTCGTTCTTTTTCATCGCATCGCAGCGATTTTCCACAAACTGCGCATGCGCAATGTTCGCACTACGGCTGCGCCAAGTAAATTTGCTTAGAAGTTTGGTATTTTACTCACGGCATTACAAGGTTTTTTCTTCGTTCTGGTGATCGTTGTGTGATTGACAGGAAGTGGGTGTTTCTGGGCAGAAACTGGCCGTTTTATGGGAGTGTGTGAAAAAACGCTGCCGTTTCTGGGAAAAACGCGGGAGTGTCTGGAGAAACGGGGGAGTGTCTGGGCGAACGCTGGGTGTGTTTGTGACGTCAAACCAGGAACGAAACTGACTGAACTGATTGCAGTGGCAGAGTAAGTGTTGAGCTACTCAGAAACTGCTTAGAAATTTCTATTCGCAATTTTGAGAATCTTTCAATCGCAATTTTGCTAAGCTAAGATTCACTCCCAGTAGGCGGCGGCTTAGCGTGTACAATGCTGCTAAAAGCAGCTTGCGAGCGAACAACTCGGAATGAGGGCCAATGTGCAGTGCAGGGGAGGCAGATTTAACACATTTAACATGTGCAGAGAGAGTTAGATTTGGGTGTGGTGTGTTCATTCTGCAATCTAAATTGCAGTGTAAAAATAAAGCAGCCAGTATTTACCCTGCACAGAAACAAAATAACCCACCCAAATCTAACTCTCTCTGCACATGTTATATCTGCCCCCCCTGCAGTGCACATGGTTTTTCCCAACTGCTAACAAAATTCCTGCTGCGATCAACTTGGAATGAGGGCCATAGACAACTCAGTCTCAACATAGGCTGAAGGGGAGTAACTGGGTTGTAACATGGCATAGGCAACATCAACAAAGTTCAGAGGTTCTCCCTAGTTCTCCTGTGTCCCTTGTTGGTCCTGGTGTGCTATGTCTTTCCTGAGATGGTGGGGGTCATTCTGACCCAATCGCTCCCTGCAGTTTGTCGCATCGCATCGATCAGGTCGGAACTGCGCATGCGCCGGCGACGCAGTGCGCCGGCACATGGCAGCTTTCGTTACCTAGCGATAGCCTCTGAGACAGAGGCGGTCGCTAGGCGGGAAGGAGCTGAATGGTGGCGTTAAGCCGCCATTTAGGGGGAGTGGTCTGGCCAACGCAGGCGTGGCCAGACCGTTGGGGGGGCGGGCTGCGGCGGCAGCGTGATGTTTCACGCAGCCGCTGCAGCCAGCTGGAGCGACGAGCAGCTCCCGGCCAGCCGCAGAAGCTGCGCTGGCCGGGAGTTACTCCTCAAATACAAAGGCATCGTATATGTCCAGTGGTGCTGCCGTATATGTCCAGTGGTACTGCCGTATATGTCCAGTGATCCTGCCATATAATTCCAGTAATCCTGCTGTATAATTCCAGTGATCCTGCCGTATAATTCCAGTGATCCTGCTGTATAATTCCAGTAATACTGCCATATAATTACAGTGGTACTGGCGTATAATTCCAGTAATCCTGCCGTATAATTCCAGTAATCCTGCCGTATAATTCCAGTGATCCTGATGTATAATTCCTGTAATCCTGCTATATAATTACAGTGATCCTGTCGTATGAATTCCAGGAATCCTGCCGTATAATTCCAGTAATTCTGCCATATATTTACAGTGGTACAGGTGTATAATTCCAGTAATCCTGCCGTATAATTCCAGTGATCCTGCCGTATAATTCCAGTAATACTGCCATATAATTCCATAATCCTGCTGTATAATTCCAGTGATCCTGCCGTATAATTCCAGTAATTCTGCCATATAATTCCAGTAATCCTGCCATATAATTACATATAAATCCATATAATTCCGTAGAAATCCAGTCCAGTGGTGCTGCCATATAACTGCAGTGGTGCTGTCCTGTGCTGTATATTATTTACTCCAAATAAAGGAGTTATTAATATTTACTCCAAATAATTTTTACAGGGTTTGTGTGGTATAGGGGTATGCTTGCCTGTGCTGCATATTTTATAATAGCTTCAAATAAAAGGGTTATTATTATCCAAATTAATTTTACATGCTTTGCGTGTGTGTTTGGTTTAGTGGTATGCTATCCTGTGCCAACAATATTGTGTGTGTATTACATCTGGGCAAATTCCAGCATGTTCCATATTGTTTGTGCCGCACACTTGTGTTGCTTAGCTTAGTCATACAGCTACCTCATTGCACCTCTTTTTCTTCTTTGCATCATGTGCTGTTTGGGGCCTTTTTTTATATCTGCCCTCCTGTCTGCCACTGAAGTGCCACTCCTAGATGGGCCAGGTGTTTGTGCCGCACACTTGTGTCGCTTAGCTTAGTCATACAGTCATACAGCGACTTTGGTGCAACTTTTAGGCCTAAGAAACAATATTGTAAGGTGTGAGGTGTTCAGAATAGACTGGAAATTAGTGGAAATTAATGTTATTGAGGTTAATAATACCATAGGATCAAAATTACCCCAAAATTATGTGATTTTAGCTGTTTTTATGTTTTTTTTTTCAAAAATCATCCAGATCCAAAACCAAAACACGAAAGGGTGGTTTTGGCAAAACAAAGACAAAACCAAAACACGAGCGGGGAATTAGGACCAAAACAAAAACAAAAAACACGAAAAGTGTGTTATAATGAGAATGGTGTTGGAAGGGTACATTGTAGTATAATGCATAAGGACACTAATAAATCTTGTACTGGAACTTATGTTAGTACCCACTACATAACTGCCAGGTTGCTTTAGCTAACTGCAATATATAAAGTTATGGTTTAACTGGGTACATTTCTGTAGATAAGTATACCAGTGCGTATGGAACTAAGGGAATTCTATCATTACAACTCTTACGCTGCATGCTGTGTGTGGCCTTTGGGTAACTGTATTTCTAAAAGGTTTGGAACCACTGCTGTACTGTTAATGATAACTACCTTCTATGGCTTTATTTAGCTACTTTAATATGTATTAAATATGATGTTACATTTTTTCTTTTATTTCCAGTGCTTTTCCCTTATTTTTACTCCCATACCCTACTTGTCTTTCTCTCTTTTTTTAATACAGCATACAGATATAGAAGGAATAAAAATCAATGAACAATAAAGAATATGTTGGCAACTGGATGGTAGTGTTTCTAAATATCATAGACAGCAGCAGGAAGCCTATACACTGAAATAAAGTCAGCAGGGGAACTCATAGCAGAACATTACATAATACTGCTGATTCTGTAAAGCATCACCTTCCACTCTGAGTTTGAGCAAACTGTGCAGTAATCTGCAAAGTGCAGCACTAATGTAATCTCTATCCTATACAGAGACTCACCATGCATACCATCCCAGGCTGCAGCACAGGCCCTGCACGCTGAACCAGGCTCCCAACGACTGCAGATGCCATCAATCTGCCGGCACTCAAGAGGCAGAGAGGAGGAGCCGGGGAGTGTTAACAGGGGAGGTCCCCATTGCCACTCCTCCTGACCTCCGTAACTCCATCCTCCTGACCCAGGGTCCACTCCTCTCACTGGGGGCTGACAGAGTGGTGCATCAGCGTAATCAGTCTGATTGCACCAGCACAAGTTCCGCCATTGGTGGTGTACAGTTCATTTTGGTGTCACCCCGTTGAAGGGTGACACCCGGATGCAGGCCACACACCCCACACACCCCTCTTGATGACACTGGGTGCAGTTAAAAATGAAAAGCACACTGCTGTATGCTGTAAAATATAGGGGTATTGCTTATTCAAATAACATTACACTGGCCCTTGTATGCTATAAAAATTCAGGGGTGCAGCTGTTAAAAATTAAAAGCACACTGCTCCTGTATGCTGTAAAATATTGGGGTGCTGCTGGCCCTGTATGTTGTAAAAATTCAGGGTTTCAGTTGATAAAAATTAAAAGCACACTGCCGTATGCTGTAAAATATAGGGCTGTTGCTGTTAAAATAACATTACACTGGCCCTGTATGCTATAACAATTCAGGGGTGCAGTGAAAATCAATGTACACTGCCCCTGTCTTGTATGCTGTAATAATTCTAGGGTGCAGTGAAATTCAATGTACACTGCCCCTGTCTTGTATGCTGTAATAATTCTAGGGTGCAGTGAAATTCAATGTACACTGTCCCTGTCTTGTATGCTGTAATAGTTGTAGGGTGCAGTGAAAATCAATGTACACTGGCCCGGTCTTGTATGCTGTAAAATTACTGGGGTGTTGTGAAAAAACAGGGGTGCTTGCACTGTCTGCTGTTGCGATGTCTAGGCCTGATCTTCACACCACTGTATGGGAAGAGGAGGCTCCTACCACCATTTGCATGCTCCCTGCAAGTGCTGGGAGGAGCACCACCAGTCCAGTTGCTGATATTGAGATTGAGGATGTCACTGTAGAAGTATACCAGGATGAGGAGGATATGGGTGTAGCTGGCGCTGTGGAGGAAGTTGACAATGAGGATTCTGATGGTGATATGATTTTTTGAATAAGGCACCAGTGGAGACAGTTGTTGGCCATGGGATGAAAAAGGCCATTGTCATGCCTGGGCAAAATACCTCAAAAGCTACCTCTTCGGTGTTATATTATTTCTCCACAAATCTGGACAACAGGTGTCAATCCATCTGTTGCCTTTGTCAATCGATAATAAGTAGGAGTAAGGACATTAACCACCTTTGAACATCCTTCCTTATACTTCACCTGCAGCGCATTCATCATAAGTCATTGTCAAGCTCAGAAACTGCGTAAGCAGTCTAATGACACCTAAATAATGTTGTTTTGTTTCTTTGAATATTATTTATCTGTGAGGATGAGGATGTAAACACTGAACGGAAGGGGGATCTGAGGATAAGAATGGCATCTTGCCACTGTAGAGCCAGTTAATGCAAGTAGAGATTCATTGCTTATTTTTTGGTGGGGGCCCAAATAAACCAATCATTTCTGCCACAGTGGTGTGGCAGACCCTGTCGCGGAAGTGATTGGTTCGTTACAGTGTGCATGTCCTGTTCATACAACATAAGGGTGGGTGGGAGGGCCCAAGGACTATTCCATCTTGCACATCTTTTCTTTGTCTGCCACATCATCCCAGGGGTGCTGCTCCTCTGCCATATCATTTAAGTCCAGATCCTGCCTATGCTGTATAAATCATGGGTTGCTGCTGTACTTGATCCTAGGTTTAAATTATGAAACAAGCTTCAACATCACAGATTTGTGAAAACTAGCCGCAAAGGTGGAAATGGAAAGTGTTGTTTTTTTTTCAACAATAATATTTAATGGGATTTTAACAGTACAAAGAGAAGACAAAAAACCAAACAAACAGACAAGCTTAAGAAAAAACAAAACAAAGAAACATAGGGTAGGGGGAATTACCAGACTAGTCTAACATAAGACAATCAGAACCTACTGATAGTCAGATACCAAAAAAACCCCAAAACAAATGGAGTAAAACATAGAAATGCAATGAGGGAATATCTGCTTAGGAATCTGAGCTGGGGGAATTTAGCACATGCAGATCTGTTGGTGCACTGTAGATGGTAGAATGCCCCATACGCTCCCTGAACTCTCCCCATTTAAACCAATTCATATGACAAGAGGAGGCGGACGATGAGTAATTGGTCTCCGCTGTTTTAAATAAGTAGTGCATATTAACTTTATCCGTGATAGCTGCTATAGTAGGAATAAGAGGTGACTTCCACAGCTGGGCAATAGAGGCCTGGGTCGCTATCAAAATATGTCCCATAAGATACCTATCACCCTGGTACATGCTTCCCAGATAAAAATGAAACAAGGCCATTAATGGGTCTGCAGATACATCAAATCCTAACACTTTGCCAATCATAGTAAAGACCTCCCTCCAGAGTGGTTGCACTGCCAGGCATGTCCAGAAAATGTCGAAAATATCTCCCACTAAAGCACAGTTTCTCCAGCAGAACTGGGAGATTGAGGGCCATATTTTATGTTGCTGCTCTGGAGTGAAGTAGGCCCTATGAAGCAGTTTATAGTACATCTCAGAGTGGTGAGCACATTTAGATACCCTAAAACAAGTTTCAAAGATGATGTCCCATTCGTCTTCATGCAGAACTTGAGAGAACTCTTTCTCCCATTTAACTTGAGAGGGTAGTTTCCCAGACACCCTTTCTGAGAGCATGTACTGATACCACCAGGAGATATTACCTCTCTGTGCATAGGAGTTAAGTTTGGACAGAAGCAATGGAGGGAATGTCATTATATTTAAGGGGGGTGGGGGGGCAGGACATAACTCTGTAGCCAATTTGTAGAAGTCGCAGGATAAAATATTAACCTGAACTCTGTAGTAAAGAAAAATGAACCATACCATTTGCCTGAAACACATCTTTCAATGATTTCAAGCTCTGTCCAACCCAGGAGTCAAATTTTAGAGATGGGATTGAGGCAGCTATGGCAGTTAGGTTATGTTCTAAGGAAGGTAACACAATTCCTGTTCCAGAAGATACAAATTTACGCCAAACTTACGCCAAAGACTGCTTTACAAGGACGGGTACAGGGGGGAGTCACCATAGTAGGTAGCCATAAAAGATCTGGGAGACTAAATGGTGACATCATAGCATGTTCAGTAAGTACCCACGGTTTGAGAGAATCAGCTTGAAGCCAGTCTTTAATTTGACTCAATATACGGCGGAGAGGTATACCTCAACTTCCGGAAAAGCAGCACCTCCTCTGAGTTTCAGAAGGGAAATAGTGGCTCTAGCTATTTTAGGTTTAGAACCTTTCCAAACATATTTAATAAGAGTTTGATTAAAGGTGTCTAGGAAGTAACCTTGGCATAGTACGGTAGAGGTACATTAATTTAGGTAACAGCACCATTTTAGCAGCCGCTATGCAGCCCAACCAAGAGACTTCTTGCATCATCCAGTCCGTAGTCAGAGTCTTGAAGGCCGACAACAAAGGTGTATAGTTGCAGTCAGTCAAATCACATTCTCTGGCTAACACCTAAGTACTTGAGAGAATTAACCTGCCAAGCATATCTGAATTTTTCTTTCAATTCAACTAATAAATAAACAGGAAGAGGTAGGGCCTCCATCTTGGAGGTATTCAGTCTATAGTACGATACATCTGGGTACTGCCACAGAACTTAGTGCAGATGGGGCAGGGAAATCTCAGGTTGCAGTAGACATAAGGGAATGTCATCCGCAAAGAGACTGATTTTATGTGAAATATCACCAATGATAGGGCCATGAATACCATCAGAAGACTGAATTCTCTCAGCCAAGGGCTCAATCGCTAATGCAAAGACAAGAGGTGATAAAGGGCATCCTTGTCTCGTACCATTGGTGATATTAAAGCTTGTCGAAAGGAAACCGTTGACATAAACCCTAGCAGATGGGAAAGAGTAAAGCGCAAGAATAGAGTCGAGTATGCCACCTTGGAAGCCAAAACAACACAATGTGGCCTGTAGAAACCCCCAATGAAGCTTATCAAATGCCTTCTCGGCTTCTAAAGATAATGAGAAGGGGGGACCTAGAGGAGTCACAATAATCTATAACATCAAGAACCCAACGCATATTGTCTGGAGCCTGTCTGCCCAGTACGAACCCCACTTGATCCTTTTTAATAAGAGACGGTAAAAAGGGACAAATACGATTGCCAATCATTTTGGCGTAAATCTTGACATCAACGTTCAACAAGGCTATGGGCCTATAATTTTGTACCGAGGAAGGTAATTTCCCCGGTTTAGGGATAGTCACAATTTGTGCAGCCAACATTTCCTTCGGAAAACACTTAGTAGCTGAAGCTTCGTTAAGCACAGATACTGTACGAAAACCGGTGCCAGATCTGCTTTAAATACTTTATAGAAATGCGAGGGAAATCCATCTGGGCCAGGGGCTTTGTTAGATGGCAATGAATCAATAGATGCCATTATTTTGTCCATTGACCAGGGAGAGCTCATGGACAGGCAGGCCTCAAAGTCCAATGATGGGAGCAATAGAGAGTGTAAAAAAAGGTACATTTCCGCCGTCGTTGGCTGAGGGGTGTGTAAATCATCCTTCAAGTTATAGAGATTTGAATACTAATCTGCAAATGCGTTGGAAATTTCATACGGGTTAGATATCTTTGAGCCGCTAGTGCTATGTACATGGTGCACCTGGTCTCTTGCCTTTCGCCCCCTCAACTTATTTGCCAACAAACAACTAGCCCTGTTGCCAAAAACATAACATTTCTGGTTAAGGCATGCTATATTACGCTTTACTTCTTTCAATGTAAAGGAATTAACCTTTTCCCGAGCCAGGAGGAGTCGCTTGAAAAGAGTCCTATCAGCTGGATGTGCCTTATGCACTCTCTCGAGATCGAAAGCTTCCAGTTCAGCCTGTTCATAAGCACGTCTATAGTCCCTTTTAACTTTTGCAGCTATTTGTATAGCTGAACCTCGTACTACAGCCTTAAGTGAGCACCAATGGTTAAATATCGATGTGTCTTTAGGATCATTCTCACCTAGATAATAAACACAGATTGGTGTATAGCATGTCTAGCCTCCAGGTTAGAGAGGGCATTATAACTAGAGATGAGCGCCTGAAATTTTTCGGGTTTTGTGTTTTGGTTTTGGGTTCGGTTCCGCGGCCGTGTTTTGGGTTCAAACGCGTTTTGGCAAAACCTCACCGAATTTTTTTTGTCGGATTCGGGTGTGTTTTGGATTCGGGTGTTTTTTTCAAAAAACACTAAAAAACAGCTTAAATCATAGAATTTGGGGGTCATTTTGATCCCAAAGTATTATTAACCTCAAAAACCATAATTTACACTCATTTTCAGTCTATTCTGAATACCTCACACCTCACAATATTATTTTTAGTCCTAAAATTTGCACCGAGGTCGCTGTGTGAGTAAGATAAGCGACCCTAGTGGCCGACACAAACACCGGGCCCATCTAGGAGTGGCACTGCAGTGTCACGCAGGATGTCCCTTCCAAAAAACCCTCCCCAAACAGCACATGACGCAAAGAAAAAAAGAGGCGCAATGAGGTAGCTGTGTGAGTAAGATTAGCGACCCTAGTGGCCGACACAAACACCGGGCCCATCTAGGAGTGGCACTGCAGTGTCACGCAGGATGGCCCTTCCAAAAAACCCTCCCCAAACAGCACATGACGCAAAGAAAAAAAGAGGCGCAATGAGGTAGCTGTGTGAGTAAGATTAGCGACCCTAGTGGCCGACACAAACACCGGGCCCATCTAGGAGTGGCACTGCAGTGTCACGCAGGATGTCCCTTCCAAAAAACCCTCCCCAAACAGCACATGACGCAAAGAAAAAAAAAGGCGCAATGAGGTAGCTGACTGTGTGAGTAAGATTAGCGACCCTAGTGGCCGACACAAACACCGGGCCCATCTAGGAGTGGCACTGCAGTGTCACGCAGGATGTCCCTTCCAAAAAACCCTCCCCAAACAGCACATGATGCAAAGAAAAAGAAAAGAAAAAAGAGGTGCAAGATGGAATTGTCCTTGGGCCCTCCCACCCACCCTTATGTTGTATAAACAAAACAGGACATGCACACTTTAACCAACCCATCATTTCAGTGACAGGGTCTGCCACACGACTGTGACTGATATGACGGGTTGGTTTGGACCCCCCCCCAAAAAAGAAGCAATTAATCTCTCCTTGCACAAACTGGCTCTACAGAGGCAAGATGTCCACCTCATCTTCACCCTCCGATATATCACCGTGTACATCCCCCTCCTCACAGATTATCAATTCGTCCCCACTGGAATCCACCATCTCAGCTCCCTGTGTACTTTGTGGAGGCAATTGCTGCTGGTCAATGTCTCCGCGGAGGAATTGATTATAATTCATTTTAATGAACATCATCTTCTCCACATTTTCTGGATGTAACCTCGTACGCCGATTGCTGACAAGGTGAGCGGCGGCACTAAACACTCTTTCGGAGTACACACTTGTGGGAGGGCAACTTAGGTAGAATAAAGCCAGTTTGTGCAAGGGCCTCCAAATTGCCTCTTTTTGCTGCCAGTATAAGTACGGACTGTGTGACGTGCCTACTTGGCTGCGGTCACTCATATAATCCTCCACCATTCTATTAATGTTGAGAGAATCATATGCAGTGACAGTAGACGACATGTCCGTAATCGTTGTCAGGTCCTTCAGTCCGGACCAGATGTCAGCATCAGCAGTCGCTCCAGACTGCCCTGCATCACCGCCAGCGGGTGGGCTCGGAATTCTGAGCCTTTTCCTCGCACCCCCAGTTGCGGGAGAATGTGAAGGAGGAGATGTTGACAGGTCGCGTTCCGCTTGACTTGACAATTTTGTCACCAGCAGGTCTTTCAACCCCAGCAGACTTGTGTCTGCCGGAAAGAGAGATCCAAGGTAGGCTTTAAATCTAGGATCGAGCACGGTGGCCAAAATGTAGTGCTCTGATTTCAACAGATTGACCACCCGTGAATCCTTGTTAAGCGAATTAAGGGCTGCATCCACAAGTCCCACATGCCTAGCGGAATCGCTCCCTTTTAGCTCCTTCTTCAATGCCTCCAGCTTCTTCTGCAAAAGCCTGATGAGGGGAATGACCTGACTCAGGCTGGCAGTGTCTGAACTGACTTCACGTGTGGCAAGTTCAAAGGGCATCAGAACCTTGCACAACGTTGAAATCATTCTCCACTGCACTTGAGACAGGTGCATTCCACCTCCTATATCGTGCTCAATTGTATAGGCTTGAATGGCCTTTTGCTGCTCCTCCAACCTCTGAAGCATATAGAGGGTTGAATTCCACCTCGTTACCACTTCTTGCTTCAGATGATGGCAGGGCAGGTTCAGTAGTTTTTGGTGGTGCTCCAGTCTTCTGTACGTGGTGCCTGTACGCCGAAAGTGTCCCGCAATTCTTCTGGCCACCGACAGCATCTCTTGCACGCCCCAGTCGTTTTTTAAAAAATTCTGCACCACCAAATTCAAGGTATGTGCAAAACATGGGACGTGCTGGAATTTGCCCATATTTAATGCACACACAATATTGCTGGCGTTGTCCGATGCCACAAATCCACAGGAGAGTCCAATTGGGGTAAGCCATTCCGCGATGATCTTCCTCAGTTGCCGTAAGAGGTTTTCAGCTGTGTGCGTATTCTGGAAAGCGGTGATACAAAGCGTAGCCTGCCTAGGAAAGAGTTGGCGTTTGCGAGATGCTGCTACTGGTGCCGCCGCTGCTGTTCTTGCGGCGGGAGTCCATACATCTACCCAGTGGGCTGTCACAGTCATATAGTCCTGACCCTGCCCTGCTCCACTTGTCCACATGTCCGTGGTTAAGTGGACATTGGGTACAACTGCATTTTTTAGGACACTGGTGAGTCTTTTTCTGACGTCCGTGTACATTCTCGGTATCGCCTGCCTAGAGAAGTGGAACCTAGATGGTATTTGGTAACGGGGGCACACTGCCTCAATAAATTGTCTAGTTCCCTGTGAACTAACGGCGGATACCGGACGCACGTCTAACACCAACATAGTTGTCAAGGCCTCAGTTATCCGCTTTGCAGTAGGATGACTGCTGTGATATTTCATCTTCCTCGCAAAGAACTGTTGAACAGTCAATTGCTTACTGGAAGTAGTACAAGTGGGCTTACGACTTCCCCTCTGGGATGACCATCGACTCCCAGCGGCAACAACAGCAGCGCCAGCAGCAGTAGGCGTTACACGCAAGGATGCATCGGAGGATTCCCAGGCAGGAGAGGACTCGTCAGAATTGCCAGTGACATGGCCTGCAGGACTATTGGCATTCCTGGGGAAGGAGGAAATTGACACTGAGGGAGTTGGTGGGGTGGTTTGCGTGAGCTTGGTTACAAGAGGAAGGGATTTACTGGTCAGTGGACTGCTTCCGCTGTCACCCAAAGTTTTTGAACTTGTCACTGACTTATTATGAATGCGCTGCAGGTGACGTATAAGGGAGGATGTTCCGAGGTGGTTAACGTCCTTACCCCTACTTATTACAGCTTGACAAAGGGAACACACGGCTTGACACCTGTTGTCCGCATTTCTGGTGAAATACCTCCACACAGAAGAGCTGATTTTTTTGGTATTTTCACCTGGCATGTCAACGGCCATATTCCTCCCACGGACAACAGGTGTCTCCCCAGGTGCCTGACTTAAACAAACCACCTCACCATCAGAATCCTCCTGGTCAATTTCCTCCCCAGCGCCAGCAACACCCATATCCTCCTCATCCTGGTGTACTTCAACACTGACATCTTCAATCTGACTATCAGGAACTGGACTGCGGGTGCTCCTTCCAGCACTTGCAGGGGGCGTGCAAATGGTGGAAGGCGCATGCTCTTCACGTCCAGTGTTGGGAAGGTCAGGCATCGCAACCGACACAATTGGACTCTCCTTGTGGATTTGGGATTTCGAAGAATGCACAGTTCTTTGCTGTGCTGCTTTTGCCAGCTTGAGTCTTTTCATTTTTCTAGCGAGAGGCTGAGTGCTTCCATCCTCATGTGAAGCTGAACCACTAGCCATGAACATAGGCCAGGGCCTCAGCCGTTCCTTGCCACTCCGTGTGGTAAATGGCATATTGGCAAGTTTACGCTTCTCCTCCGACAATTTTATTTTAGGTTTTGGAGTCCTTTTTTTTCTGATATTTGGTGTTTTGGATTTGACATGCTCTGTACTATGACATTGGGCATCGGCCTTGGCAGACGACGTTGCTGGCATTTCATCGTCTCGGCCATGACTAGTGGCAGCAGCTTCAGCACGAGGTGGAAGTGGATCTTGATCTTTCCCTAATTTTGGAACCTCAACATTTTTGTTCTCCATATTTTAATAGGCACAACTAAAAGGCACCTCAGGTAAACAATGGAGATGGATACTAGTATACAATTATGGACTGCCTGCCGACTGCAGACACAGAGGTAGCCACAGCCGTGAACTACCGTACTGTACTGTGTCTGCAGCTAATATAGACTGGTTGATAAAGAGAAGATGTCTATGTAACTATGTATGTATAAAGAAGACTGAAAAAAATCCACGGTTAGGTGGTATACAATTATGGACGGACTGCCTGCCGAGTGCAGACACAGAGGTAGCCACAGCCGTGAACTACCGTACTGTACTGTGTCTGCAGCTAATATAGACTGGTTGATAAAGAGAAGATGTCTATGTAACTATGTATGTATAAAGAAGACTGAAAAAAATCCACGGTTAGGTGGTATACAATTATGGACGGACTGCCTGCCGAGTGCAGACACAGAGGTAGCCACAGCCGTGAACTACCGTACTGTACTGTGTCTGCAGCTAATATAGACTGGTTGATAAAGAGAAGATGTCTATGTAACTATGTATGTATAAAGAAGAATGAAAAAAAACCACGGTTAGGTGGTATACAATTATGGACGGACTGCCTGCCGAGTGCAGACACAGAGGTAGCCACAGCCGTGAACTACCGTACTGTACTGTGTCTGCAGCTAATATAGACTGGTTGATAAAGAGAAGATGTCTATGTAACTATGTATGTATAAAGAAGAATGAAAAAAAACCACGGTTAGGTGGTATACAATTATGGACGGACTGCCTGCCGAGTGCAGACACAGAGGTAGCCACAGCCGTGAACTACCGTACTGTACTGTGTCTGCAGCTAATATAGACTGGTTGATAAAGAGAAGATGTCTATGTAACTATGTATGTATAAAGAAGAATGAAAAAAATCCACGGTTAGGTGGTATTACAATTATGGACGGACTGCCTGCCGAGTGCAGAGACACAGAGGTAGCCACAGCCGTGAACTACCGTACTGTGTCTGCTGCGACTGGATGATAAATGATATAAAAAATATATATATATCACTACTGCAGCCGGACAGGTATATATTATATATTATATAATGACGGACCTGCTGGACACTGTCTGTCAGCAGAATGAGTTTTATTTTTATAGAATAAAAAAAAAAAAAACACACAAGTGAAGTCACACGACGAGTGTTTAACTTTTTCAGGCAATCACAATATAAGTATACTACTAACTATACTGGTGGTCAGTGTGGTCAGGTCACTGGTCAGTCACACTGGCAGTGGCACTCCTGCAGCAAAAGTGTGCACTGTTTAATTTTAATATAATATGTACTCCTGGCTCCTGCTATAACCTATAACTGGCACTGCAGTAGTGCTCCCCAGTCTCCACCACAATTATAAGCTGTGTGAGCTGAGCAGTCAGACAGATATATAATATATATAGATGATGCAGCACACTGGCCTGAGCCTGAGCAGTGCACACAGATATGGTATGTGACTGACTGAGTCACTGTGTGTATCGCTTTTTTCAGGCAGAGAACGGATATATTAAATAAACTGCACTGTGTGTCTGGTGGTCACTCACTATATAATATATTATGTACTCCTGGCTCCTGCTATAACCTATAACTGGCACTGCAGTAGTGCTCCCCAGTCTCCCCCACAATTATAAGCTGTGTGAGCTGAGCAGTCAGACAGATATATATAATATTATATATAGATAATAGATGATGCAGCACACTGGCCTGAGCCTGAGCAGTGCACACAGATATGGTATGTGACTGACTGAGTCACTGTGTGTATCGCTTTTTTCAGGCAGAGAACGGATATATTAAATAAACTGCACTGTGTGTCTGGTGGTCACTCACTATATAATATATTATGTACTCCTGGCTCCTGCTATAACCTATAACTGGCACTGCAGTAGTGCTCCCCAGTCTCCCCCACAATTATAAGTTGTGTGAGCTGAGCAGTCAGACAGATATATATAATATTATATATAGATAATAGATGATGCAGCACACTGGCCTGAGCCTGAGCAGTGCACACAGATATGGTATGTGACTGACTGAGTCACTGTGTGTATCGCTTTTTTCAGGCAGAGAACGGATATATTAAATAAACTGCACTGTGTGTCTGGTGGTCACTCACTATATAATATATTATGTACTCCTGGCTCCTGCTATAACCTATAACTGGCACTGCAGTAGTGCTCCCCAGTCTCCCCCACAATTATAAGCTGTGTGAGCTGAGCAGTCAGACAGATATATATAATATTATATATAGATAATAGATGATGCAGCACACTGGCCTGAGCCTGAGCAGTGCACACAGATATGGTATGTGACTGACTGAGTCACTGTGTGTATCGCTTTTTTCAGGCAGAGAACGGATATATTAAATAAACTGCACTGTGTGTCTGGTGGTCACTCACTATATAATATATTATGTACTCCTGGCTCCTGCTATAACCTATAACTGGCACTGCAGTAGTGCTCCCCAGTCTCCCCCACAATTATAAGCTGTGTGAGCTGAGCAGTCAGACAGATATATATAATATTATATATAGATAATAGATGATGCAGCACACTGGCCTGAGCCTGAGCAGTGCACACAGATATGGTATGTGACTGAGTCACTGTGTGCTGTGTATCGCTTTTTTCAGGCAGAGAACGGATTATAAAGTAAACTGCACTGTCCTCACTAGTAAACTCTCTCCACTCAGTCTCTACACTTCTACAGTAACAGTACTCCTCCTAGTCAGCTCCAGTAAATCTCTCTCAGTCTCTTATAATCTAAATGGAGAGGACGCCAGCCACGTCCTCTCCCTATCAATCTCAATGCACGTGTGAAAATGGCGGCGACGCGCGGCTCCTTATATAGAATCCGAGTCTCGCGATAGAATCCGAGCCTCGCGAGAATCCGACAGCGTCATGATGACGTTCGGGCGCGCTCGGGTTAACCGAGCAAGGCGGGAAGATCCGAGTCGCTCGGACCCGTGAAAAAAAACATGAAGTTCTGGCGGGTTCGGATTCAGAGAAACCGAACCCGCTCATCTCTAATTATATCCCAATCTCCATGGCCCAGGCGTGACCCTCCTCGCACCAATATCACATGTCAGCAACAAAGGGTAGTGATCCGACCATGACATCGGTAAAATATCTATTTTACGGAAAGAGGCGAGAGTCCATTTAACTGAGAATGCAAAATTGATTCTAGAGTATGATCTATGTAATGTGAATAAAATGAAAAATCTCTCACAGTAGGATGTTTAGGATCTCCAAACATCGTAAAGATTGTATTCTGCTATCAGTCGACTAAAACCTTTAGCAAAGTTATGAGGCGTGGGGCTATGTGAAACAGTCGGTCTGTATCTATCCATAACCGGTTCCAGTACCATTTTAAAGTCCGCAAGGACCAAAAGTGCACCTTTAATATGGGTCTGTAAGACTTTACAGAACTTCTTACAAAAAAGTAACTGTCTAGTATTAGGGGAATAGCAGGACACCATGTAACATCTACATTTTCTAGAGTCCCTACCAAAATTAGATATCGACCCTCTGGTTCAGAATATTGTGAAGAGACTGTAAATGAACAGTGTTGGGAAACTAATATAGCCACCCCTGCTTTCTTCTACGGGCCATTAGCTGTGTAACAGAAGGGGTAATTAGAATTCCGAAACAGAGGAGGTGCTGCCCCTTTAAAGTGGGTTTCCTAAACTGCCACAATATGAGCTTTTAGTCTATGGAAATAGTTTAAAGCAAGTTTCCTCTTCTGGGAAGAGTACAGTCCCTTAACATTAACAGAAACCACATTGAACATTGGTAAGTAATACAAAACAGCGAAGAACTACTATCATAATAGGTTCTGCAAAAAAGGCATGTCTAGCATAAGGGGAGAACAGTACAGATAAAAATAATAGGATTTTAATACCTACCGGTAAATCCTTTTCTCTTAGTCCAGGGCTGGCCAAACCAGTCCTCGAGATCTACCAACAGTACACATTTTCCAGATCACCTAGCTAGTGCACAGGTGTAGTCATTACTAATTAAGATGTGCTGCATTCATTCCCAACTGACAATTCTACAGGTCTCCAGGAGGCCTGGAAAACATGAACTGTTGGTAGATCTCGAGGACCGCTTTGGCCAGCCCTGTCTTAGTCTGTAGAGGATGCTGGGGATGCTTCAAGAACCATGGGGTATAGACGGGATCTGCAGGAGACATGGGCACTTTAAGACTTTGAATGGGTATGAACTAGCCCTCTATGCCCCTCCTCCAGACTCCAGTTAAAGTAACTATGCCCAGGGAGATGGACATTTCGAGGAAATAATTTATTGTTAAACCACGGTGAGCATCTTACCAGCTCACACCTCCAGTATGCCGCAGAATGTGGCATTCAATAGAACACCAGCTGACGGCATGAAGAATATGCAGCAATACGCTGACATAAAGCGTAACACAACCTATGTGTAAACACAACCAATAACAGCATAACGCATGCCATGGCATGAATATCGTCAGCAACAGGCTGACTTAAACGCAACACACCATGTGTGTAAACATACTCAACTGCAGATACAGTACGCACTGGGACGGGCGCCCAGCATCCTCTACGGACTAAGAGAAAAGGAATTACCGGTAGGTATTAAAATCCTATTTTCTCATACGTCCTAGAGGATGCTGGGGATGCTTCAAGAACCATGGGGTTTATACCAAAGCTCTAGAACGGGCGGGAGAGTGCGGATGACTCTGCAGCACCGATTGACCCAACAAGAGGTCCCCAACAGCCAGGGTATCAAACTTGTAAAACTTCTCAAAGTGGTTTGAACCCAACCAAGTAACTGCTCGGCAAAGCCGTAATGCCGAGACCCCTCATGCAGCCGCCCAGGATGAGCCCACCTTTCTGGTAGAATGGGCCTTCACCGATTTCGGTAACGGCAATCCAGCCATAGAATGAGTTTGCCGAATCGTATTACAGATCCAGCGTGCAATAGTCTGCTTGGAAGCAGGAGTCCCAATCTTGTTGGGATCATACAGGACAACAGAGCCTCCATTGTCTTAATCTGAGCCATTCTGGCTACTTAAATTTTCAAAGCTCTGACCACATCTAGAAACTTCGATTCCTCAAAGGCGTCAGTAGCCACTGGCACCACAATAGGTTGTTCATGTGAAACGATGACACCACTTTAGGCAGAAATTGCTGACGAGTTCTCAACTCCGCTCTATCTTCATGGAAGATCAAATAGGGGCTATTGTGAGACAAAGCCGCCAATTCAGACACCCGCCTTGCAGAGGCCAAGGCCAACAGCATGATCACTTTCCAAGTGATGAATTTCAACTCTACCTTATGTAAAGGTTCAAACCAATGAGATTGCAGGAACCGCAACACCACGTTAAGATCCCATGGTGCCACCGGGGGCACAAAGGGAGGTTGGATGTGCAGCATGCCTTTCACGAAAGTCTGAACTTCCGGAAGGGAAGCCAATTCTTTTTGAAAGAAAATTGACAATGCCGAAATTTGTACTTTAATTGAGCCTAACTTTAGGCTTGCATCCACCCCTGCTTGCAGAAAATGGAGAAAACGGCCCAGCTGAAATTCTTCCATAGGAGCCTCCTTGGATTCACACCAAGACACATATTTTCTCCAAATACGGTGATAAATGTTTCGCTGTTACCTCTTTTCTAGCCTGAGGCAGTGTGGGAATTACTTCACCGGGAATACCCTTTAGGGCTAGGATCCTGCGCTCAACCTCCAAGCCGTCAAACGAAGCCGTGGTAAGTCTTGGTACACGCACGGCCCCTGCTGTAACAGATCCTCTCATAGAGAAAGAGGCCAGGGATCTCCCATGAGCAATTCCTGAAGATCTGGATACCAAGCCCTCCTTGGCCAGTCTGGAACAATGAGGATTGCCTGAACCCTTGTTCTTCTTATAATCTTTATCACTTTTGGAATGAGTGGAATTGGAGGGAACACATATACCGACTGAAACACCCACGGTGTCACTAGGGCGTCCACTGCTATTGCTTGAGTGTCCCTCGACCTGGAACAATATTTCGGAAGTTTCTTGTTGAGGCGAGACGCCATCATGTCTATTTGAGGAATTCCCCAATGACTTGTCACTTCTGCAAAGACCTCTTGATGAAGACCCCACTCTCCTGGATGGAGATCGTGTCTGCTGAGGAAGTCTGTTTCCCAGTTGTCTACACCCGGAATGAAGACCGCTGACAGAGCGTTTACATGCCTTTCCACCCAGCGGAAAACTTTTGTGGCTTCTGCCATTGCCGCTCTGCTCTTCGTTCTGCCCTGGCGGTTTATGTACGCCACTGCTGTTATGTAAATAGCCCTTAATTCCAGAATGTTTATGGGCGGACAAGCTTCCTGGCTTGACCATTTTCCCTAGAAATTTTTCCCCTGAATGACTGCTCCCCAGCCTCGGAGACTTGCATCCATGGACACCAGGATCCAATCCTGTTTCCCGAACCTTCGTCCCTCTAGGAGGTGACAACTGTGCAGCCACCACAGGAGAGAGATTCTGGTCCTGGAAGATAGGATTATTTTCCGGTGCATGTGCAGGTGAGACCCGGACCACATGTCCAACTGGTCCCGCTAAAACCATTCTGGCATTTAACCTGCTCACTGAATGGCCTCGTAGGCCGCAACCATCTTTTTCATCAACGGAATGTATTGATGGATTGACACTGTTGCAGATCTGACCTGACTCTGGATCCTCAGAGCTTTTTCCACTGGAAGAAACAAACTCTCAACAGTTCTGTATCTAAAATTATTCCCAACGCCGACAACCGCATCGTTGGGATCAACAGTAATTCTGGCAAGTTCAGAAGCCAACCACTTTGTTGAAGAACTGTCAGGGAGAAAGCAACGTTTTGTACCACTTGTTTCTTGACCTCAGCGTACTCAAGAGAGCGTCCCAGTACAGAATAATAATGACTCATTTACTATCGAAGGAAAACCATCATACCGCCATCACTCCGGTGAATTGTTAATGACAATCCTGAATAGCAAACCCAGGTAAGCCTAATGCGAAGAAACCATACTTAGACCCTCTTTCTCCTTTTACAGATCGGAGATCCCTGCCCTGAGAAATCCCATCTTGTAGTTCAACTTCTTAAGTAGAAATTTTTGGGATTTTAGATATAGGATTGTTCTGACCGAGCCGTCCGGCCTCAGAAGCACGAAAAAGCTTGAATAACAGCTTTTTTTTTTTCGTGACCGGGACAGCAGGACAATGACCTGATCCTGACACAACTCTTGTATGGCGTTGCATACTAGCTCCCCATCCAGAGGAGAATTGGTAAGGTCTATTTGAAAAATCAGTAAGGGGAATCGTCTGGAAACTCCAGTATGTCCCCAAGGGACTCTATTCAGAAACTCACTGGTCCATGTCCGTTCCAGGACTGACTGAAGAGTATTAGACGTGGTCCCACTGGTGTGGACTCCCGCAAGATAGACCCAGTGTCATGCAGGGGATGTGGCAGAAACAGAGGATGATTTCTGCGAACTTGAAAAGGCTGCTGACCTCTTACCTTTTCACCTTCCTCTACTGCAAAGAAAGGGAAAACCGTATCCATTCAGTCGAAATGACTGCATCCTACAAAAATGCGTCACCAACCGTTGTGAGGGAACATAGGTCAAGAAGGTAGACTTACCAGTGGTATCTGCCGAGATCAACTTAACAAGGCCATCCCCAAACCAGGTTTCACCTTCATAGGGAAGAGACTCCAATTCTTCTCGGAGTCAGCCTCAGCATTCCATTGGTGAATCCACAATGCCCTCCTAGTCGAGACCGCCATGGAATTGGCCCGCGAACCCAAGAGTCCTATATCCCTTGTAGTCGCACGACAGTATGCTGCAATGATATAGACATGACCCAACTTAAGGTGTACCCTGCATACAACTACTCCCCCATGCGCCTTTAATGCAAGTATAATCAACGTACATGCGGACACATAATTAGCGTATCACATATCTTCCTGCATACGATCCTTTGTGACAGGGACCCGTGCAGAACAGGGGGTAACTCTCACTTTATTCTATCCATGGCGGGAAAAGAATAAACACTCGGAATCCTTGACCCAGAGTTTTCTCAACAGAGCGCTCAGCACATGAGAAGGAATAACTTTACCTCAGCATTCATTATAATTTTTTTATATATACATATATATACCTTTAAATGCACCTATACACACATATATCTATATATATCTAACACGTATACATATATCCTTTTGTCAGGAACCGCAGGGTCTCTAGTGACGTTAATACGTTCTAATGTGTATGAACAGTTACTGAATGCCGATTTTGTGGATCTAATCAGGAAACATTATGGTCGACATAAGAAACATTATTCGGGTCGATCTCAGGGAGTAGTAACTGGGAAAAATAAAATGTTTGCAATCCCAAAGGGGTCTGAGAGAAATCTATTCTATGAATATGACTCTCTCCATAAATATTATCACGTCTGTGATCATGCCACAGACCTATGTACTATACATGCATATACATATAGGTATAGCTTTCTGATATGCATCACATTATCATGCCAGTTTCCACCCAGTCAGATATTGTTGGTGCCGACAGGGTCACCCCCTACGTCTGTGTCTCCAAAATAGTTTTCTCTTGGGAAAAATATACCTCTACTGACATGTTGACATTTATTTACATGTACCAAGTACCATTAGGAGTCGACAGCGCCGACAGAGTCATTCCCTTTGTGGCAGAGCACTCAGCCTCAGATATGCCGACACACATGTTCCAAACACCAACAGACATTACACTGGCTATAAGGGACAGACCCCAGAACATTCTGTAATGGAAACACAGAAGGAGTTTACCAGCTCATTTCCACAGCGCTCATGATATAGTGTGCTTTTATTTTTAACTTATATTGCACCAAACAACTGTGCCCCCCCTCGTTTTCACTCTGATCTGTACAGCAGTGCTTTGGAAGGACCAGCGTCTCTGTGAGGAGAAAATGGCGCTGAAATGAGCTGTGAGGGGAAGCCCTGCCCTCTTAATGGCGCACTTCAGCCCCGCTATTACTTTAATATATTTATACTGGTGGGGGTTAAATATAGTGCCTAGGCACTTATATATTCGATTGCCAGTCTCTTTTGAGGATTTATATGCTGCCCAGGGCGCCCCCCCCCTCACGCCCTGCACCCTACAGTGCCTGTGTGTGTGGGAGCATGGCGCACAGCGCGGCCGCTGTGCGGTACCTCAAAGCTGTCACTGAAGTCTTCTGTTCTTCTTCTACTCACCTGTCTTCTTACGTCTGGCTCTGCAGAGGGGGTGACGGCGGGTTCTGGAAACGGGCATCTAGGCATACCTAGTGATCAGACCCTCTGGAGCTAATGGTGTCCAGTAGCCAAAGAAGCAGAGCCTTGAAACTCACAGAAGTAGGTCTGCTTCTCTTCCCTAAGTCCCACGATGCAGGGAGACTGTTGCCAGCAGTGCTCCCTGAAAATAATAAACCTAACATAAAGTCTTTTCAGAGAAACTCAGTAGAGCTCCCCTGTGTGTGACCAGTCTCACTGGGCACAGAATCTAAACTGGAGTCTGGAGGAGGGGCATAGAGGGACGAGCCAGTTCACACCCATTCAAAGTCTTAAAGTGCCCATGTCTCCTGCGGATCCCATCTATACCCCATGGTTCTTGAAGCATCCCCCGCATCCTCTAGGACGTATGAGAAAAAAATATACACATACAAATAATGGAAAAAAACATAACCGAATTGTCCCCACAGGGGGCCAAAACAGGCGCCATATCATGGCCGCTCGAAGAGGAGTCTTGGATGGTTAGTGGCCAATCCCCCGTCGCCGTTACCTAAACAACCATTAGTGTGCCTCTGCGCCACCCGAAGTAAAAACATAAACTAACAACACGCATGAGACATCTACTCCCCACCCTCCAACAGGAAGGGGGAAGAGATATCCCAAACAGCAAGACCATAAACAGCATCCAGATGCGCAGATGAACACCAAACTGGAACATAAAATCAGAGAAATAACATATATAACATTACATACCAGCCATGAATCAAGACAGTAAGGTCCAAGACGCTAGAGAAGGAAGAAACATTGCAGAGATACAACAATATCAGCTCCCCTTGGCTCCAGCCTACCACAAAGCAGTAAAACCTCAGAACTACTAATAATCAATTTACAGCAAGGGAACCGAAGGGAACCTCTGGGTATTTACCGACTTGACACAGCCATAGACCAGTCCTGCTGGAGTCCATGAGCTTGGAAGCCGTGATCTGAAGTCTCTACCAGATTCCACCTCTCCAGCAACTTTACGCCTTCTGGTAAAGTATTAACAGCAATAGTGGAGCTGTCCCATGATATCAAGAGTTTAGTGGGAAATCCCCATCTATAGGCAATATTAGCTTTCCTGAGAGCAATGGTTACAGGTTGGAAGGAGCGTTGTTTCATTAGCATGTCTCTAGAGAGGTCACCAAACAATTGGAGGGGCCAAGATCTCCCGTTGTGTCTGATGAAGGTCAAGCAGCTCTCAAAATTGCCTTCTTTACATGGAAAAAGTGGACTCTCATCAACACATCCCGAGGAGCATCGGCAGGTGCAGTACAGGCCTTGGGTAAGCGATGTATGCGATCTATCAGAAGGTCGCTCAGCGCCAGGGACGGGGTCAATTTCCGGAATAAAGTGATAGCGTAATCATGTAAACTGCTATTAGAAACAGTTTCTGGTACTCCTCTCTATTTCAAATTGTTTCTTCTAGATCTATCCTCCAAATCCGTGACCTTATCTTTCAAAAGCGAAACTTCCATTTCCAGTTGGTCATGTGAAATGATAAGAACATTGTGAGACCCGACCACTTCCGCCAATTTGGTCTCGAGATGATTGGTTCGGCCCTCCAATTCATCAATATTATGTTTGCACATTTGGAGGGTGGCTCTAAATTCAGCAGCCACCTAGTCTTTAAATGATGTCAGTAGAGCTTTCATGGTTCCCACCATTAATGCATCATTGTCATCCATAGCCCTGGATTTAATAGTAGGGTGCACTGGAGACGAAGCACTGCTGCCTCGGGTTGAAGCAGGAGAGTTACCACTGGGTGAGGATGCATCGGCTTCTTTAGGTTTAGAAGATTTAAGCGAAGGCTTAAAAAATGTGACTTGGGAGACAGTCTTAGCAGCCTTCAATTTTTTAGGAGGCATAATGGAAGTATATTCGGAGGTATGAGGCACCGTACAGGAAGGAACACGTATAAATGATAGGGCAACTCCACTGAAAATAGATATGTTATATCATTACACTAAGCAAAGGAGCGACAGGGGGTTAAAGGAGTATCATTCACTCAGGGAAAGGTTCCCCTTAGGAGAGAGCAAATCCATCTTGAAGGTGGGATAAACTTTGAAAATTAAGGGCAGTATTGAACAATATGTAAAGCTCAGTCAGTGAGGAAACAGTGTAATTGAAACTAGAAAGAAACCATCTGCAGTGGTACCGAACAGCCAACAGAGGGAGCTCCAGGTGCAGGAATAATTGCAGTAGATTAATAACAGACACTTTCCAGGTATAATTAATATATATATATATATATATATATATGAATGAGATAACCCTGAGAGTGACTGCACAACACTTCACAGAACTGCTGTTATCCTGAACAGTAACTGGCTCAGCCCAGACAGTGCCATGGAGATATAGGCCCCAGAAGGCTCCCAGTAAGCAGCAGCAGAAGCAGGGTCAAGCTGCCACTTGCACACAGAGTAATGGATCTATTTGGGCGCGCTGCCAGCAGTCAAAATGGCGCCACCAAACCCTGTTAGAAATCCTCGGTGGCACAGGCTCCCAGAGGCCACAGACAGACCAGCCAGGTACGGGCGCAGTGGCTGGCAAAATGTACAAGCTTGGATACCCCAGCCGATCAGCAAGAGAGGCTGCAGCAGAGGGGGAGAGCGGCAGAGGACACCTGCCCCTGGCTCTCTAAAGCGAGACCGCCATGACCGAAGGGAGTCTATCTGAGGTAAGGGGGCAGTGGTTAGCACTCACCTCCCCTCGGTACAGATGGACAGAAGGCACGGGGAAGGGCAACCAAGAATTGAGGGGAGGGCCGCCACCCATGCCAGATTCCAGCCCCGGGTGAGCACATAAATCGAGGCCCCAGCTTCTCCTGGGTCAGTAGGCCGCAACCAGCACGGATGTAGGATGCAGGAGGCATCCGCCGGCTCCGCGGACCTCACAGCCAGATACAGGGAGACCCCAGCAGGCAGAAATGGGTCCCCAAAACACCAGGGAGCAGCAGAAGAGCGCAATATAAGCACCCAAGGCAGGAGCTAAAGCTTAACACGTCTGCCTTGGTCTGTTGATAAGCCACGCCCCTGGAAAGTGTTTTTAAATAAAGTGGGGAGAGACCATATTTGTGGCCAAAGTCAGTGTGACTCAGAAGAGACTGAATCATAATCTAGTGCAACTGCCAGAGAGGTAAATGTGATGTTTTCTGCTGGAGCATTAGGAAGAAATTATTCTCCATTATTTCATATTAGGGACTCATTCAAATGAATGGCTCCAATTAGTCAACCTTAATTTTGATTTATTACGGGTGTTCCACATTTTGGGATTATTTATTTAGAAGATGCGCATTTGTTGTACAGGGATCTTCTTTTCCTAAGGGCTGCGTAGGGTTATCGCAAGACCTCACTGTGTTAGAAGAACAGAGTTTCAGTGATCTTGCATTGCATCAGCTTTCCTTGCACTGCAGCACTAGATGGGCCAGGAGCTTCTGTGAGGCTCAAACAGTTACTGAATAAGGCCCAGTATGGATTCTCATGGTAGCTTACAGCCAGGAAGATGTCTGGCTTGCCAGGCTGAGGCATGCTGTGGGCACAGAGGTTAGCATTGCTTCCTCCCATAGTCCTACTTATAGTATGAAATAAGTTTGGACTGTAGAGTGGTAAGCTCTACTAGGGCAGGGGTTCAATAACAAAAAAATAAATGACTGCACAGTCGTGCTTAGTACTTAATATGAATAAAATAAACAAGACACACAGGTGTGCTCACATGCGTGTAACTGGGACACACAGGCATGCTCACATGCGTGTAACTGGGAGCTGTGAAAAACAAAAATAAGGCATTTGCCACAAAATATGTAAAAAAAAATGGAAAAAAAAGAAGCCCATGAGATTTTCACAAAATAAGTACCAGACTCCGTGGAGGAGAAAATATCCAATCTTGATCCTCTGGTATATACAAGTTTATTTGCATCCCAGCATTAAATCCGAGATTATCTTAATCCTTGAAAATGGAGAAGGAGGCTTTGGCCCCTAGTTTTTCAGTTTGTCAAGTAATGTGGTAAATAATAATTAAATATTTGCTTGGTTGAAGTCCTTTCTGTTCCACACCAATATAGGAGTGGAGGTGAAAGCCTGTGTGTTGTTCCTGATTGCATGTGCCTCTTTAATTTTTAATCACCTTCTTGACACTGTCCTCTTCCTCTTGCCTCTTCTCATAATGTGAAAAGTCATCAAATATGAAGGTGGTATGTTTGTAGCTAGCTATGATTCAGGGAACGTGGCAAGCTTTTTCCAGGGGGATCACCTGTCTCTGAAATGATGGATTTATTAAATTGTGCATGTCCTGTTTAAACAACATAAGGGTAGGATCAAGGGACCAAGGACAATTCCATCTTGCACCTCTTTTTTTTCTTTGCATTATGTGCTCTTTGGTGCCTAGTTTTTAAAACTGCCATCCTGTCTGCCACTGCAGTGCCACTCCTAGGTGGGCCAGGTGTTTGTGCCGCCCACTTCTGTCGCTTAACTTAGTCATCCAACAACCTCGGTGCACCTCTTTTTTTTCTTTGCATTATGTGCTCTTTGGGGCCTAGTTTTTAAAATTAAAAATTAAATGAAAAATTAATGTTATTGAGGTTAATAATATCATAGGATCAAAAATACCCCCAAATTCTGTGATTTTAGCTGTTTTTATGTTTTTTTTTTTTTAAATCATCCAGATCCAAAACACAAAAGGGTGGTTTTGGCAAAACCAATCCAGATCCAAAACCCCCCCAAAAAAGAAGATGTCTAAAAGATAGGGTTAAACAATATGTTCTTTAGACTTCTTTCCTTTTCCTACCTTAATTTGACTCCTGTTAACTCTTACCCTCATATCTAACCATTCTTCTCTCTCTCTCCTGCTACCGATTACCCTCCCTACTTTATCACTCTTTTCTTTTCATTAATCTCCTTTCATCTTTTTTTCCCTATTATCTCCCTGATTCTTCCATCTCTCTTTCATGTGACTCTCTCATCTCTTTCTATCTTCTCTTTGCTCACTCATTTTACCTCTCACCTTGTACTACGTTCTCTCTCTATCTCCCTCATCAGAACATGCTTACCCACATTTCTGCACAGTATTTTTCTTTTTTTTTACATCTTACCATTTTTTTTACCTGTAAAATCTGTTCTTTCTCATCTTTTCAGCTCTTCAACTTTAGCTTTCCCACATCAGTCATCCCACTATTTTTTTATTTTCTGCTTGCACCATGTCACGTTCTGGTTGGTTTGGGGAATCAGGGAAATGGGGCTCAGATGTATGGGGCCTTTGCTCCATATGACCAACAGCAGCCACACGGAATCCATTATATTTTCCATGACAAGAGCCATATCACACATGAGGTTCTTAAAGTTCCTGACTATAGTCTACCTTACTATAGACAGCTGCCACCACTGCAGAAGATCCTAGAATTATGATGAATATAGATGTACAGTATCTGTATAGGACCTGATATGTCCAGCAGGTGTCACAGTCACCATAACCCATATGCACAGTATAAACAGCATACTCACATCTGGCACTATGCAGAGACCACACTTCGTCACTGCCATTGCTTAAAACACACGCTTTTTCACATTCTGAACAGTGGAACACCAACTCAACTGTGACACCATAGTAACATGCTACATACTACTCTGTTATCTGTCATTCGATAAATAAAGTTTGTTTATAGATAAAAAGTACATTAAGTATTCACTAGTCCAGCTAATAAAAGTTGAAACACTATGTGAAACTGAATACTAAAAATTTACCACCATCAGAACACATTGTTACTACACTTACCCTAACCTAATACACATAGGGCCTAATTCAGACTTGATAATCGCTTGCACGGCTACGATCAGTTACTCAGACATGCAGGGGGATGCCCAGCACAGGGCTAGTCTGCCCTGCATGTCAGGCCCTACCACCCCCCTGCACAGCTACAAAAGAATCGCACGGCGGAGATGCTTTTGTACTTGAAGAGTAGCTCCCTTCCAGCTCAGCTCCTATGCGCTGACAGGAAGCTACCCATCGCTATCCGGTTTGCAGTGGCTGCATGTGACGTCATTCAGCCACCGTGGCCCACCCCCTGCACGGTCCTGGCACGCCTGTGTTGCCCGGACCGCGCCCCTAAAATGGCGGCCAAATGCGGCTGGCCCGCCCCCTCCAGCCCAGAGACCGCCTCTGCCTATCAATCAGGCAGAGGCGATCACAGGGCTGAGATGGCCATCGGCTGTTTGGAATGCGCAGGCACACTGCGGCGCTGGTGCATGCGCAGTTCAGACCTGATCGGCACAGCAGTGATCAGGTCTGTATTAGGCCCATAGATTAAAAGCTACAAGAATAACACTGCGCCCGCCAACCCAACCCCCACATCCACCTTTGCCCCCCTCTACTCCTCCCTGCTCTCCCGATCCTCTGTTCCACAACTGTCCCCCCTCATCTCCTCCAAACTCTCCTGTTCCTCGGTAGCACCATTCTTCCCCCTCATCTCCTCCCCACTCTCTCAATCCTCGGTACCTGCCTGCATTTATCTTGTGTGGGGCTGACCCACCATGTTCCTGGATAGCTCCTTGGCCTCACTGATAGCTCCATTCCCTGGCTTCTTGCTGGGGCTATGGGTGATCCACTCTTCCTGCCACCAGCACTGGTCATTAGCTCCTCACAGTCCTCAATCAGGGTTGCGGATGGATGATACGCCATGACAGTGACCAGTCACAAGAGCACCAACTAGTCTAGATCACGGAGCAAAAATGCAGCTGATAGCACTCCGCTCAGCCCCAAGTCAGTGAAGTCACACAGGACAGTACATGGAACTGGAGATAATGGAGGAGAGGTGTCCCCTTCATGGCAGGAGACTCCATTGTTTCATGCAGTTGCGTATCTGTGTAGGTGCAAAGAAGTCTGGTAGAGTTTTTCCTAGATTTCATTGTAATACACCATTTGGTAACCAGCCCATAACAGTTTGATGTCTAGTATAAGTTCACTTTAATGGCTTATAATTGATTTTAATTATTCTGTAACTGTGAATAAATATATTTATGCATTATGGCGCGCCCCCTCCTAAATTTTGTTTGACAGATTTGGCTTGTCCTGTGATATTGTGGATTTGGCTTGCCCAGAAATGTATGAAATGAAGGGGAGCAGCAGTTCTTATATACAAAACAGACTCTAGTGCTGGTAAAAATCCACAAGTGTGTGATCTTTTGTGAGCTGGACATTGGTATATACAGCTGAAAGCACATTCAAGTGCCTACCTACCTACATTAGTTTTTATATGTAAATATATAGGTTCATTATAATGTACCAGTGGCCGGAATGCCGGCTGTCAGTATACCGACAAATGGCATCCAGGCCGCAAGTAGAGTCCTTTTGCGGGCTCGCTGTGCTCACCACACTGCGGGCTCGGTGGCCTGCTGCACTCGATACAGTTTCTGTTGACACCCATGAGTGGGAGGAGTCCTGTTGCACCAGTATTCTGGCTGCTGGCATTGCCAGCTGTCTGGATTCTGGCATCTGTATCCTGAACGCTGGGATCCCGCCAGGTGGCAATTAAACATATACCAGGCCAGAAAGTGACTAGATCCCATTACTGAGGCTGGCATATAAAGCGACGAAACTACTGAGTGTGATATGCACAACAACATTCACTATCTGGCACACAGATTACCTATATGAGTGTTGTTTGTTTACTAAACGAATTGAGCAGCTAATGCACTATGAGGCGCTTGTTCCATCCCTACTGATTACAGATTCCTTTGCTACTGACCCAGCAGCGTATCGAGGAACTGAGCAGCCGTCCACAGGGTTACCTGTGGAGAAGAGTGCAATACAGATTCGAAGGAATTTTCCTGTAACAGATTAAATTATGTCGGGAGAAAGGGAAGCAGTGCACTGACTTACCATCACTATATATATATATATATATATTGAAAGAAGAATGGAGGGCGCAGGTATAAATATACAGGTTCACAATTCCATTTAATTTTTAACATATGCTCACATACATCTTGGTTTAAAACGGTGCACTCAGTCCTCCGGTCAATCCAGCATCGGACCCGTTTTCACCCGTCGATGAATCTCCTTCAACCGCAGGGAACACGGATACCGTTTGCTTCTCCACCGGGACCAGGATCAGTTTCAGACTGTCTGTCCTTTGCTCCACAGGCCACGCCCAACGCGTTTCGTCAATGGACTTCGTCAGGGGGTGTGGCTAAGGTCTAACATCTCCTCACTATATACTAAATCAAACACCTGCACTTCATTATCTAATTAATTAATTAGCCCGTGCAGTATACATAGTGTTTCAAAGCTTCGCATCTATACATTTTTTGTTATGAACATAAAACAAGCTATTATAGTATGATCAAAGAGACTCATATACAATATGAGTCCTCCAAACAGAGTGATATATCGGCACAAAACAATTCATAAAATTTAATCAATATAAAATCATCATATTTACATAAAAAGGTTCTAACACATCCTAACTAATAAATTAACAGCCACTGCTTTTATTTTAGCGCAGCATGCGCTGACGTAATATTGCCTGAAAGATATAAAGAATTTCCATAAAAACTTGATACATATGTATACATATATACAAACAGCTAATTGAAATCAATTGTTCAGAGGAAAAAAACAGCAAATGTGGATCACATGAATATATTCCAGTTCAGAGGCAGTCATTTTACTTAACCCCCTCTATCCTGGATTTTGATACAAATACCCGTTGTTTCCATAAGAACTCAAGCTCTTAAATGCGGCAAAGGGATCAATGATCCAACTACAGTGCCACACAGAGCGAATTCCCTGGAATACCCCTAATGTAAAAATGGCGTGATGTCATAATTTTCATTTAATCCTAACGGACTAATTGTTTCTAATGCATGAATCCAAAAGACTTCCCTTCTACTTAATTGTTTTAAAATATCCCCTCCTCTCTCATCTAGCCTAACATGTTCTAATGCCCTGAAGCTAAACTTATTTAAATCCCCTCCATTACACTTCAAGAAATGTCTAGGGACACTATGTTCTTCACACTTTTTTACTAAACTCCTTGTGTGTTCTAGCATGCGTATTTTTAACTGACGCTTGGTTTTACCCACATAGCGTGCTCCACAGGCACATTCTATCATGTATATCACACACGTAGTCTGACAATTTATCATTTCTTTTATGTCCCAACATTTACTTCTATCCCTATTCCAGACTTTTCTCCTTTCTTTATTTATATAGGGGCACATTTTACATTTACCGCAGGGAAAAAAACCAGTTGTTTTTTTTAACCATGAATCGTCTTTTATTTTGGACAAATTACTCGGTGCTAAAGTACTCTTCAGGCTTCTCGCTTTCCTAAACACGACCTGTGGTCTTTCTGGTAGTACCCTTTTCAGCACCGGATCTACTGTTAACACCTCCCAATGTTTTATAAGAATGTTCCTAATTTCTTTGCTTTTAGTATTGTAACCCGTAACAAAGGGTATTAGTGTATTTCTCCTTTCATTTTTATTTTTATAAGACAGAAGACTCGTTCTGTCTACCATATCAGCTTTTATCTTACATTTTTCCACTAGTTTAAGGGGATACTTTTTTTCTAGGAATCTAGTTTTATATAGTTCTGTCTGTTGTTCATACATTTCATGATTCGTGCAGTTACGTTTGACTCTCAGGAATTGCGAATAAGGTATGTTCGTAATCCAATTTTTATAATGGCAGCTATTGTAATGCACATAATTATTACTGTCCACCTTTTTTATGTATGTGTAAGTACTTATAGAATCTCCTGGACCACAATCTCCTGTATCGATCACAAGGTCGAGAAATTCTATTTTCTCCTTCTGGAAATTAGAGGTGAATCTTAAGTTATAGTTATTATCATTTAAATACCTCATAAACATATCAAACTGTTCTTTATCTCCCCTCCATACCACCAATACATCATCTATATAGCGATGATATGACAGGAGAGATCCAGAAAAAGGATTATTATTATAAATCACCTCCTGTTCCCATTTCCCTAAATATAAATTTGCAAAGCTCGGGGCGTAGGGCGTACCCATCGCACTTCCGCACCGCTGATTATAAAATTGTCCTTGAAATTTGAAAAAATTATTTTTAAGTACTAATTCTACACATTGTACCAGAAACAGTCTGAATTCTTCTGTAAGAGTCAAATCCAAAGAGAGAAAGTAGTAGACCGCTTCAAGTCCCTCTTTATGTGGTATACTGGTGTACAGCGACTCAACGTCAATTGTACACCAGTATAATCCCTCTTCCCACTTCATCTCACTCAGAACTCGTAGTACATGAGTCGAGTCCTGCACATATGACTTCAGTTTTGGAACATATTTTTTTATATATATATCCACATATTCGGAGAGTCTAGAAGTGGCAGATTCTATCCCAGATATTATTGGTCTCCCCGGCGGTTTTTCAAGCCTTTTATGAATTTTAGGGAGATAATAGAATATTGCCACTCTAGGATTCATATTATACACATAATTAATTTCCTCTTTACTTATACATCCATCACAGTGCCCTCTATCCAGTAATTCTTTCAACTCGCTTAACACCCGTTCACTTGGATCAGCAGAAAGTTTAGAATACGTATCTACGTCATTTAGTAATCTGTTTGCCTCCTCCAAATAATCAGTCCTATTTATCAACACTACTCCTCCCCCTTTATCAGCCATCTTTATAACCACATCATTATTTTGTTCTAAAGTCTTGATAGCATCTCTTTCATCTTTTCCCAAATTATCCCTACATTTTACGTCACCGCTGCATAATTCCTCAAAGTCCCTCATAACTAATTTGGAAAAGGTTTCTATGTAGCTACCCCTAGATTCCAGGGGATAGTAGTTTGAACCCAATTTTAAGCCTGTTTTGTTGTCACTTTCTTTTACATTATTTAAACCTTCATTTTTATTCTTCTCAAAATGACGTTTTAGAGTCAGGGTTCTTATAAATTTGTTAGCATCTATAAATAATTCAAAATTATTTGGGTTCTTATTAGGTGCAAAGGACAAGCCCTTTTGAAGTAGTCTGATCTCACCTGGAGTTAAGCTATGGTCTGATAGGTTGAAAATACCCGTAATTATTGATTAAATTTTATGAATTGTTTTGTGCCGATATATCACTCTGTTTGGAGGACTCATATTGTATATGAGTCTCTTTGATCATACTATAATAGCTTGTTTTATGTTCATAACAAAAAATGTATAGATGCGAAGCTTTGAAACACTATGTATACTGCACGGGCTAATTAATTAATTAGATAATGAAGTGCAGGTGTTTGATTTAGTATATAGTGAGGAGATGTTAGACCTTAGCCACACCCCCTGACGAAGTCCATTGACGAAACGCGTTGGGCGTGGCCTGTGGAGCAAAGGACAGACAGTCTGAAACTGATCCTGGTCCCGGTGGAGAAGCAAACGGTATCCGTGTTCCCTGCGGTTGAAGGAGATTCATCGACGGGTGAAAACGGGTCCGATGCTGGATTGACCGGAGGACTGAGTGCACCGTTTTAAACCAAGATGTATGTGAGCATATGTTAAAAATTAAATGGAATTGTGAACCTGTATATTTATACCTGCGCCCTCCATTCTTCTTTCACTACATGCACATTGGGAGTAGTGGCTCTATTCCCTAAAGGAGGAAGCGGCAGTGTACATCTTATAGAAAACGGGACCTAGGACATCAACTAAGGACTTAAAGCATTTTAAAGGAAAGTGTGGTGAATGCGCAGCTTTTTTATTTCTATATATATATATATATATATATATATATATATTAGAGATGAGCGGGTTCGGTTCATCGAGATCCGAACCCCCCCAAACATCACGTGTTTTACACGGGTCCGAGGCAGCCTCGGATCTTCCCGCCTTGCTCGGTTAACCCAGACGAACGTCATCATCCCGCTGTCGGATTTTCGCGAGATTCGTATTCCATATAAAGAACCGCGCGTCGCTGCCATTTTCACTCGTGCATTGTAGATTGAGCGGAGAGGACGTGGCTCCGTTCTCTGCCTGAAAAGCTCAATATCTGTGCTCAGTGTACTGCATTGTGGTGACCACCAGTATATTATAGTAGTACAGTACAGTAGGCCATTGCTGTATCTTGCAGCTTCGTGTCAGACTCAGTTCTAGTATCCTGATCAGTGCTCAATATCTGCTGCATTGTTGTGTGACCAGTATATAGTAGTACAGTGCAGCATTTTGGTGACCACCAGTATATAGTAGTACAGTACTGTAGGCCATTGCTGTATCTTGCAGCTCTGTGTCACTTCTAGTATCCATATCTGTGCTGCATTGTTGTGTGACCAGTATATAGTAGTACAGTTCAGCATTTTGGTGACCACCAGTATATAGTTGTACAGTACAGTAGGCCATTGCTGTATCTTGCAGCTCTGTGTCACTTCTAGTATCCATATCTGTGCTGCATTGTTGTGACCAGTATATAGTAGTACAGTGCAGCATTTTGGTGACCACCAGTATATTGTAGTACAGTACAATAGGCCATTGCTGTATCTTGCAGCTCTGTGTCACTGCAAGTATCCATATCTGTGCTGCATTGTTGTGACCAGTATATAGTAGTACAGTGCAGCATTTTGGTGACTACCAGTATATAGTAGTACAGTACAGTAGGCCATTGCTGTATCTTGCAGCTTTGTCACTTCTAGTATCCTGACCAGTGCTCAATATCTGTGCTGCATTGTGGGGACCACCAGTATTTAGTAGTACAGTACAGTAGGCCATAGCGTTATCTTGCTGCACCATGGGGGTCATTCCGAGTTGTTCGCTCGCAAGCTGCTTTTAGCAGCTTTGCACACGCTAAGCCGCCGCCTACTGGGAGTGAATCTTAGCTTATCAAAATTGCGAACGAAAGATTCGCAATATTGCGATAAGACTTCTCTGTGCAGTTTCTGAGTAGCTCGAGACTTACTCTGCCAGTGCGATCAGTTCAGTGCTTGTCGTTCCTGGTTTGACGTCACAAACACACCCAGCGTTCGCCCAGACACTCCTCCGTTTCTCCAGCCACTCCCG
Source organism: Pseudophryne corroboree (assembly GCF_028390025.1). Taxonomy (NCBI): domain Eukaryota; kingdom Metazoa; phylum Chordata; class Amphibia; order Anura; family Myobatrachidae; genus Pseudophryne; species Pseudophryne corroboree. The sequence goes on along the minus strand of NC_086445.1, from coordinate 416,761,229 downwards.
CGTTTTTCCCAGAAACGGTAGCGTTTTTTCACACACACCCATAAAACGGCCAGTTTCCGCTCAGAAACACCCACTTCCTGTCAATCACATTACGATCACCAGAACGAAGAAAAAACCTCGTAATGCCTTGAGTAAAATACCTAACTGCATAGCAAATTTATTTGGCGCAGTCGCACTGCGGACATTGCGCATGCGCATTAGCGACTAATCACTCCGTTGCGAGAAAAAAATAACGAGCAAACAACTCGGAATGACCACCCATGTCACTTCTAGTACCCTGATCAGTGCTTAATATCTGTGCTCAGTGTCAGTGCTGCATTGTGGTGACCAGTATACTACAGTACAATAGTCCAGTGCTATTCTCGCTGCTCAGTGTCAGTTCTCCGTAGTATCATCAGTGATCAGTAAAATCAGTGCTCAGTAAAATCAGTGCTCAGTATAATCAGTGCTCAGTAAAATCAGTGCTCAGTATAATCAGTGATCAGTATAATCAGTGATCAGTATAATCAGTGCGCTGAAAGACGTGTGCCCGTTTTCCGCCATAAGTGCATTGGGATTTAGACAATTGATGAAGTTACTGTGTCCCCAGTACAAAATCTTATCTAGATACCACTTCACTAGGCAGGCGATAGAGAGATTTTACCAATTAATATCTAGAGATGTGCACCGGAAATTTTTCGGGTTTTGTGTTTTGGTTTTGGATTTGGTTCCGCGGCCGTGTTTTTGATTCGGACACGTTTTGGCAAAACCTCTCTGAAATTTTTTTGTCGGATTTGGGTGTTTTTTTTACAAAAACCCCTAAAAAACAGCTAAATCATAGAATTTGGGGGTAACTTTGATCCTATAGTATTATTAACCTCAATAACCATAATTTCCACTCATTTCCAGTCTATTCTGAACACCTCACACCTTACAATATTATTTTTAGTCCTAAAATTTGCACAGAGATCGCTGGATGACTAAGCTAAGCGACCCAAGTGGGCAGCACAAACACCTGGCCCATCTAGGAGTGGCAATGCAGTGTCAGACAGGATGGCACTTAAAATAATTGGCCCCAAACATCACATGATGCAAACATAAATGAAAAAAAAAATAAAGAGGTGCAAGATGGAATTGTCCTTGGGCCCTCCCAACCACCCTTATGTTGTATAAACAGGACATGCACACTTTAACAAACCCATCATTTCAGTCACAGGGTCTGCCACACGACTGTGGCTGAAATGACTGGTTGGTTTAGGCCCCCAACAAAAAAGAAGCAATCAATCTCTCCTTGCTCAAACTGGCTCTACAGAGGCAAGATGTCCACCTCATCATCATCCTCCGATTCCTCACCCCTTTCACTGTGTACATCCCTCTCCTCACAGAGTATTAATTTGTCCCCACTGGAATCCACCATCTCAGGTCCCTGTGTACTTTCTGGAGGCAATTGATGGTGAATGTCTCCACGGAGGAATTGATTATAATTCATTTTGATGAACATCATCTTCTCTACATTTTGTGGAAGTAACCTCGTACGCCGATCGCTGACAAGGTGACAGGCTGCACTAAACACTCTTTCGGAGTACACACTGGAGGGGGGTCAACTTAGGTAAAATAAAGCCAGTTTGTGCAAGGGCCTCCAAATTGCCTCTTTTCCTGCCAGTATACGTACGGACTGTCTGACGTGCCTACTTGAATGCTGTCACTCATATAATCCTCCACCATTCTTTCAATGGTGACAGAATCATATGCAGTGACAGTAGACAACATGTCAGTAATCGTTGGCAGGTCCTTCAGTCCGGATCAGATGTCAGCACTTGCTCCAGACTGCCCTGCATCACTGCCAGCGGGTGGGCTCGGAATTCTTAGCCTTTTCCTCGCACCCCCAGTTGCGGGAGAATGTGAAGGAGGAGATGTTGACGGGTCACGTTCCGCTTGAGTTGACAATTTTCTCACCAGCACGTCTTTGAACATCTGCAGACTTGTGTATGTCAGAAAGAGAGATACAACATAGGCTTTAAACCTAGGATCGAGCACAGTGGCCAAAATGTAGTGCTCTGATTTCAACAGATTGACCACCCATGAATCCTGGTTAAGCGAATTAAGGGCTCCATCCACAAGTCCCACATGCCTAGCGAAATCGCTCCGTTTTATCTCCTCCTTCAATCTCTCCAGCTGCTTCTGCAAAAGCCTGATGAGGGAAATGACCTGACTCAGACTGGCAGTGTCTGAACTGACTTCACGTGTGGAAGTTCAAAGGGTTGGAGAACCTTGCACAACTTTGAAATCATTCTCCACTGCGCTTGAGTCAGGTGCATTCCTCCTCCTTTGCCTATATCATAGGCAGATGTATAGGCTTGAATGGCATTTTGCTGCACCTCCATCCTCTAAAGCATATAGAGGGTTGAAATCCACCTCGTTACCACCTCTTGCTTCAGATGATGGCGGGGCAGGTTCAGGAGTGTTTGCTGTTGCTCCAGTCTTCGGCAAGCAGTGGCTGAATGCTGATAGTGGACCGCAATTCTTCGGGCCACCGACAGCATCTCTTGCATGCCCCTGTAATTTTTAAAAGAATTCTGCACCACCAAGTTCAAGGTATGTGCAAAACATGGGACGTGCTGGAATTTGCCCACATGTAATGCAAGCACAATATTGGTGGCGTTGTCCGATGCCACAAATCCCCAGGAGAGTCCAATTGGGGTAAGCCAATCTGCGATGATGTTCCTCAGTTTCCGTAAGAGGTTGTCAGCTGTGTGCCTCTTATGGAAAGCGGTGATACAAAGCGTAGCCTGCCTAGGAACGAGTTGGTGTTTGCGAGATGCTGCTACTGGTGCTACCCTGCTGTTCTTGCTGCGGGAGGAAATACATCTACCCAGTGGGATGTCACAGTCATATAGTCCTTAGTCTACCCTGCTCCACTTGTCTACATGTCCGTGGTTAAGAGGACATTGGGTACAACTGCATTTTTTAGGACACTGGTGAGTCTTTTTCTGACGTCTGTGTACATTCTCGGTATCGCCTGCCTAGAGAAGTAGAACCTAGATAGTATTTGGTACCGGGGACACACTACCTCAAGAAATTCTCTAAGCCCCAGTGAACTAACGCCGGATACCGGACGCACGTCTAACACCAACACAGCTGCCAAGGCCTGAGTTCTCGTTTTGCAGCAGGATGACTGCTGTGATATTTCATCTTCCTCGCAAAGGACTGTTGGACAGTCAATTGCTTACTGGAAGTAGAACAAGTGGTTTTCTTACTTCCCCTCTGGGATGATGATCGACTCCCAGCAGAAATAAAAACAGCAGAGCCAGGAGCAGTAGGCGTTACACTCAAGAATCCATCGGAGGAATCTCAGTCAGGAGAGGACTCGTCAGACTTGCCAGTGACATGGCCTGCAGGACTATTGGCTTTCCTGTCTAAGGAGGAAATTGACACTGAGGGAGTTGGTGGTGTGGTTTGCACTGGGAGCTTGGGTACTAGAGGAAGAAGGGACTTAGTTGTCAGTGGACTGCTTCCACTGTCACCCAAAGTTTTTGAACTTGGCAATGACTTCTGATGAATGCGCTCCAGGTGACGTATAAGGGAGGATGTTCCTAGGTGGTTAACGTCCTTACCCCTACTTATTACAGCTTGACAAAGGCAACACACGGCTTGACACCTGTTGTCTGCATTTCTGTTAAAATAATTCCACACATGTCAATGGCCATATTCATCCCACGGACAACAGGTGTCTCCCCGGGTGCCTGACTTAAACAAACCACCTCACCATCAGAATCCTCCTTGTCAATTTCCTCCTCAGCGCCAGCAACACCCATATACTCATCCTGGTGTACTTCAACTGTGATATCTTCAATTTGACTATCAGCAACTGGACTGTGGATGCTCCTTCCAGCACTTGCAGGGGGCATGCAAATGGTGGAAGGCGCCACCTCTTCCCATCCAGTGTTGGGAAGGTCAGGCATCGCAACCTCCGACACAATTAGACTCTCCTTGGGGATTTGTGATTTAGAAGAACACACAGTTCTTTGCTGTGCTTTTGCCATCTTAACTCTTTTTCAGTTTTCTAGTGGGAGGATGGTGCTTCCATCCTCATGTGTAGCTGAACCACTAGCCATGAACATAGGCCAGGGCCTCAGCCGTTCCTTGCAACTCTATGTCGTAAATGGCATATTGGCAAGTTTACGCTTCTCCACAGGCGCTTTTAATTTTGATTTTTGGGTCATTTTACTGAACTTCTGTTTTAGGATTATACATGCTCTCTACTATGACATTGGGCATAGGCCTTGGCAGACGACGTTGATGGCATTTCATTGTCTCTGCCATGACTAGTGGCAGCAGCTTCAGCACTAGGTGGAAATGGATCTTTCCTTATTTCACCCTCCACATTTTTGTTCTCCATTTTTTAATGTGTGGAATTATATGCTAGTAATATTACTATATCAATAGCAATGGCCTACTGTACTGTACAACTATATACTGTTGGTCACCAAAATGCTGCACTGTACTACTATATATGCTGCTCACAAAAATGCAGCACAGATATGGAATGGATACTTGCAGTGACATGGAGCTGCAAGATACAGCAACGGCCTACTGTACTGTACAACTATATACTGTTGGTCACCAAAATGCTGCACTGTACTACTATATATACTGCTCACAAAAATGCAGCACAAATATGGAATGGATACTTGCAGTGACACGGAGCTGCAAGATACAGCAATGGCCTACTGTACTGTACAACTATATACTGTTGGTCACCAAAATGTTGCACTGTACTACTATATATACTGCTCACAAAAATGCATCACAGATATGGAATGGATAGTTGTAGTGAAACGGAGCTGCAAGATACAGCAACGGCCTACTGTACTGTACAACTATATACTGTTGGTCACCAAAATGCTACACTGTACTACTATATATACTGCTCACAAAAATGCAGCATAGATATGGAATGGATACTTGCAGTGACACAGAGCTGCAAGATACAGCAATGGCCTACTGTACTATAAAATTATATACTGTTGGTCACCAAAATGCTGCACTGTACTACTATATATGCTGCTCACAAAAATGCAGCACAGATATGGAACGGATACTTGCAGTGACACGGAGCTGCAATATACAGCAATGGCCTACTGTACTGTACAACTATATACTATTGGTCACCAAAATGCTGCACTGTACTACTATATATGCTGCTCACAAAAATGCAGCACAGATATGGAACGGATACTTGCAATGACACGAAGCTGCAATATACAGCAATGGCCTACTGTACTGTACAACTATATACTGTTGGTCCCCAAAATGGTGCATTGTACTACTATATATACTGCTCACAAAAATGCAGCACAGATATGGAATGGATACTTGCAGTGATATGGAGCTGCAAGATACAGCAATGGCCTACTGTACTGTACAACTATATACTGTTGGTCACCAAAATGCTGCACTGTACTACTATATATGCTGCTCACAAAAATGCAGCACAGATATGGAACGGATACTTGCAGTGACACGGAGCTGCAAGATACAGCAATGGCCTACTGTACTGTACAACTATATACTGTTGGTCACCAAAATGCTGCACTGTACTACTATATATACTGCTCACAAAAATGCAGCACAGATATGGAATGGATACTTGCAGTGACACAGAGCTGCAAGATACAGCAATGGCCTACTGTACTGTACAACTATATACTGTTGGACACCAAAATGCTGCACTGTACTACTATATGTACTGCTCACAAAAATGCTGCACAGATATGGAATGGATACTTGCAGTGACACAGAACTGCAAGATACAGCAATGACCTACTGTACTATACAACTATATACTGTTGGTCACCAAAATGCTGCACTGTACTAATATATATACTGCTCACAAAAATGCAGCACAGATATGGAATGGATTCTTGCAGTGACACAGAGCTGCAAGATACAGCAATGGCCTACTGTACTGTACAACTATATACTGTAGGTCACCAAAATGCAGCACACTGAGCACAGATATGGAGCTTTTCAGGCAGAGAACTTAGATATTTGCAGAAAACTGAGTAGGGAGGCCAATCCCGGGATCGGGATCGGCGGGATCCCGGGATTTGGGACCAAAAATGCCGGGATTTGAATCCCGGGATTGGAGCCTCCAATCCTGGGATTCAAGGGATTACAGTGCGCATGTGCGGGACGGTTGGAAGCGGCGCGGGAGGGCGGGTGGGTGTAAGTAATAACACTTACTATCAGGCGGCCGCGGCAGCCATGGACACGCTGAACGCGGCAGCATTTCAAATGAAGCGCTGGCAGCCAGCCAATCAGAGCTGGTGGACCGGCAGCCAATCAGCGAAGCTGCCGCAGCAGCGGCAGCCAATCAGGAGCGACTGCTGCGGCAGCTTCCCTGATTGGCTGCCGGTTCACCAGCTCTGGTTGGCTGGCAGCCGGCGCTTCTTTTGAAATGCCACCATGTTCAGTGTGTCCATAGCTGCCGCGGCCTCCCTCCCTCCCTCCCGCGCCGCTACCAACCCTCCCGTGCCACTACCTACACCCTCCCTCCCGCACCACTACCTACACCCACCCTCCTGCACCGCTACCTACCCCCATAGGTGTGCGCAGACACTGACAGGCGGGTTCCGCCCCGGACTTCCCCCCCCCCCTCCACGGTACGGCATTATAGTGTTCTCTCACCTCCCCTGTCCTGGACATAGACTGCTTACCTGGGCCACCCCCAGTATCTACGCATGCCTATGCCTACCCCCACCCTACCTCCCGCACCGCTACCTACACCCTCCCTCCAGCTCTGCTCCCTACATCTTTCACTGGTCCCTACTGCAATCCCGAATCCCGGGATTGAAAAAATGTCCCGGGATTGGCCTCCCTAACACTGAGCACAGATATTTGCAGCACACTGAGCACAGATATGGAGCTTTTCAGGCAGAGAACATAGCCATGTCCTCTCCGTTCAATCTCCAATGCACGAGTGAAAATGGCGGCGATGCGCAGCTCTTTATATAGAATACAAATCTCGCGAGAATCCGACAGCGGGATGATGACGTTCGGCCGCGTTCGGGTTAACCGAGCATGGCGGGAATATCGGAGGCTACCTCGGACCCGTGTAAAATAGGTGAAGTTCGGGGGGGGGGGGGGGTTCGGCTCTCGACGAACCGAACCCGCTCATCTCTATTAATATCAGTGATTTATAATTATTAATTACAGTGATCTTGCCAAATAATTACAGTGATGTTGTCATTTTCTTCCAGTGATTTGGACCAATAATACCATTGAATAGAACGAATAATTCCTGTGATTTTGTCATTTTCTTCCAGTGATTTGGACCAATAAAACCATTGATTAGAACAAATAATTCCTGTGATATTGAGGTGTTTGTGTCGCTTAGCTTAGCCATCCAGCGACCACAGTGCACCTCTTTTTCTCTTTTCTTTGCATCATGTGCTGTTTGGGGCCAATTTTTTTAAGTGCCATCCTGTCTGACACTGCAGTGCCACTCCTAGATGGGCCAGGTGTTTGTGCCGCCCACTTGGGGTCGCTTAGCTTAGTTATCCAGCGACCTCGGTGCAAATTTTAGGACTAAAAATAATATTGTGAGGTGTGAGGTGTTCAGAATAGACTGGAAATGAGTGGAAATTATGATTATTGAGGTTAATAATACTATAGGATCAAAATTACCCCCAAATTCTATGATTTAAGCTGTTTTTGAGGGGGTTTTGATAAACAAAAACACCCGAATGCGACAAAAATTTTGAAGGGAGGTTTTGCCAAAACGCATCCGAATCCAAAAAACGGCCGCGGAACCGAATCCAAAACCCAAAAAAATTCCGGTGCACATCTCATGTTTTTAAAAAACAAAAACAGCTTAAATCATAGAATTTGGGGGTAATTTTGCTCCTACGGTATTATTAACCTCAATAACATTTATTTCCACTCATTTCCAGTCTATTCTGAACACCTCACAATATTGTTTTTAGGCCTAAAAGTTGCCCCGAGGTGGCTGTATGACTAAGCTAAGTGACACAAGTGTCGGCACAAACACCTGGCCCATCTTGGAGTGGCACTGCAGTTGCAGACAAGATGATACTATTCAAAAACTAGTCCCCAAACAGCACATGATGCAAAGAAGAAAGAGGTGCAATGAGGTAGCTGGATGGCCAAGCTATGCGACACAAGTGTGTGGCACAAACACCTGGCCCATCTAGGAGTGGCACTACAGTTACAGACAGGATGGCACTTAAAAAAACTAGTCCCCAAGCGGCACATGATGCAAAGAAGAAAAAGAGGTGCAAGATGGAATTATCCTTGGGCCCTCCCACCCACCCTTATGTTGTATAAACAGGACATGCACACTTTAACAAACCAATCATTTCAGCAACAGGGTCTGCCACATGACTGTGGCTGAAATGACTGGTTTGTTTGGGACCCCACCAAAAAAGAAGCAATCAATCTCTCTTTGCACAAACTGGCTCTACAGAGGCAAGATGTCGACCTCATCCTCATCCTCCAATTCCTCGCCCCTTTCACTGTGTACATTCTCCTCCTCAGAGTATTAATTCGTCCCCACTGGAATTCACCATCACTGGTTCCTGTGTACTTTCTGGAGGCAATTGCTGGTAAAGGTCTTCCAGGAGGAATTTATAATTCATTTTGATGAACATCATCTTCTCCACATTTTGTGGAAGTGACCTCCTACGCCAATCGCTGACAAGGTTACCAGCTGCACTAAACACTCTTTCGGAGTACACACTGGAGGGGGGGGGGAACTTAGGTAATATAAAGCCAGTTTGTGCAAGGGCCTTCAAATTGCCTCTTTTTCATGCCAGTATACGTACGGACTGTCTGACTTGCCTACTTGGATGCTGTCACTCATATAATCCTCCACCATTCTTTCAGTGGTGACAGAATCATATTCAGTGACAGTAGACATGTCAGTAATCATTGGCAGGCCCTTCAGTCTGGACCAGATGTCTGCTTTCACTCCTGACTGCCCTGCATCACCGCCAACAGGTGGGCTAGGAAATCTTATCCTTTTCCTTAAAGCCCCAGTGGAGGGAGAAATTGAAGGATGAGCTGTTGACGGGTCACGTTCCGCTTGAGTTGACAATTTACTAACTAGCAGGTCTTTGCACCTCTGCACACTTGTGTCTGCTGGAAAGAGATACAACGTAGGCTTTAAACCTAGGATCGAGCACGGTGACCAAAACGTAGTGCTCTAATTTCAACAGATTGACCACCCTTGAATCTTGGCAAAGCGAATGAAGGGCTCCATCCACAAGTCCCACATACTTTGCGCAATCGATCCATCTTAGCTCCTCCTTCAATTTCTCCAGCTGCTTCTGAAAAAGCCTGAGGGGAATGACCTGAGTGTCTCAACTGACTTCATGTGTGGCAAGTTCGAAGGTTTGGAGAACCTTGCACAAGATGGAAATCATTCTCCACTGCGCTTGAGTCAGGCGCATTACCCCTCCTTTGCCTATATCGTAGGTGGATGTATAGGCTTGAATGGCCTTTTGCTGCTCCTCCATCCTCTGAAGCATATGGAGTGTTGAATTTCACCTCGTTACCAACTCTTGCTTCAGTTGATGGCGGGGCAGGTTCAGGAGTGTTTGCTGGCGCTCCAGTCTTCGGCACGCAGTGGCACAATGCCGAAAATGGCCCACAATTTTTCGGGCCACCGACAGCATCTCCGGCACACCCCTGTCATTTTTCAAAAAATTCTGCACCACCAAATTAATTGTATGTGCAAAACATGGGACATGCCGGAATTTGCCCAGATGTAATGCACGCACAATATTGGTGGCGTTGTCCGATATCACAAATCCCAGGGAGAGTCCAATTGGGGTAAGCAATTCTGCGATGATGTTCCTCAGTTTCCGTAAGAGGATTTCAGCTGTGTGCCTCTTAAGGAAAGCGGTGATACATAGCGTAGCCTGCCTAGGAATGAGCTGGCGTTTGACAGATGCTGCTACTGGTGCCGCTGCTGTTGTTGCTGCGGGAGGTCATACATCTAACCAGTGGGCTGTTAAAATCATATAGTCCTTAGTCTGCCCTGTTCCACTTGTCCACATGTCCGTGGTTAAGTGGACACTGGATACAACTGCATTTTGTAGGACACTGGTGACTCTTTTCCTGACGTCTGTGTACATTTTCGGTATTGCCTGCCTAGAGAAGTGGAACCTAGATGGGATTTGATACCGGGAACACAGTACCTCAAACAATTCTCTAAGTCCCACTGAACTAATGTTGGATACCGGACGCATGTCTAACACCAACATAGCTGTCAAGGCCTCAGTTATCCTCTTTGCAAAAGGATGACTGCTGTCATATTTCATCTTCCTCACAAAGGACTGTTGGACAGTCAATTGCTTACTGGAAGTAGTACAAGTGGTCTTCCGAGTTCCCCTCTGGGATGATGATCGACTCCAAGCAGCAACAACAGCAGCGGCAGCAAGAGCAGGCGTACCACTCAAGGATCCTCCAGAGGAATCCCGGTTAGGAGAGGACTCCTCAGTCTTGACAGTGACATGGCCTGCAGGACTACAGACTTACCTGACTGAGGAGGAAGTGGACATTAAGGGGGTTGGTAGTATGGCTTGCAGGAGCTTGGGTACAGGAGAAAGAAGAGATTTAGGTGTCAGTGGACTGCTTACGCTCTTACCCAAAGTTTCACAACTTGACACTGGCTTCTGATGAATGCACAGCAGGTGACGTATAAGGGAGTGTGTTCCTAGGTGGTTAACATCCTTACCCCTACTTATTACAGATTGACAGAGGCAACAGATAGCTTGACACCTGTTGTCTGGATTTGTGGAGAAATAATTCCACACCGAAGAGGTGGCTTTTTTGGTAGTTTGCCCAGGCATCACAATGGGCTTCTTCATCCCACGGACAACAGGTGTCTCCCCCGGTGACTGACTTAAACAAACCACATCACCATCATAATCCTCATTGTCAACTTCCTCCTCAGTGCCAGCAACATCCTGGTGTACTTCAACAGTGACAACTTCAATTTTAATATGAGGAACTGGACTGTGGGTGCTCTTTCCAGTTCAAATGGTGGAAGGAGCCACCTCTTCCCATCCAGTGTTAGGAAGGTCAGGCATCGCAACCGCCGACACACTTGGACTCTTCTTGGGAATTTGTGATACCATCTCAGAATGCACAGTTCTTTTCTGTGCTCTTTACAGCTTAACTCTTTTAATTTTTCTAGCGGGAGGATGAGGGCTTCCATTGTCATATGAAGCTGAACCACTAGCCATAAACATAGGCCAGGGCCTCAGTCGTTCCTTGCCACTCTGTGTCGTAATAGGCATATTGGCAAGTTTACGTTTCTCCTCAGACCATTTAAATTTCTTTTTACTGAACTTTGGCTTTTTGGATTTTACATGCCCTCTACTATCACATTGGGCATCGGCCTTGGCAGACAAAGTTGATGGTATTTCATTCTCTATGTCATGGCTAGTGGCAGCAGCTTCAGCACTAGGAGGAAATGGTTCTTCTTAATATTTCCCTATTTTATCCTCAAAATTTTTGTTCTCTTTTATTTTTCTGGAGTTATATGAGACAATATGCTGCAGAGGAATGACTGGAATTACTGATGAGAGAGGACACTGACAATGCTAAATTCCTTTGTCGTATAAACAACCCTTAATGAAGTCTAAGAACACAGTACGCTGTTTACTTAAGAAGTACCGTAAGGGTACGCTAGTTGCGTAACGATCGCTTAGCCGTAGGCGAGACGCTCAAGCGTCACGTTCGCTCACGGCCCAGTGATCACAGGACAGCACGTTATTGGTGATGACTAGAGTAATGATTCGCTATGGCGTAGCGGACGCTCGAGACCACGAGGAGATCACCAGCGGCGCAGACGCTCACAACGCTATACCTTTATGTCTAAACCTTTTATCAATGAAATACACAGAATACCTTAATGTGAATACAGGGTGTAAGTGCAACCTTGTGTAACCTGACTAACTACAAAGCTGCTTGAGCGTCACCGACGCTCAAGTGAACACTTAAAACTATAGGAAATACACGGATACTGGTTTAGGGTCCAAAGCCTATTATCTGTATTATAACTATTATACTTGCAAAAAGAATCACAGTACAAATGATACACTACAATATAACAGAGACTTCCTAACCGAATAACTATACAAGAAATACAATACAATACTATGCTGATCTAATACAATACAATATTAGTCAATGGGAGATACGAGAGAAAGAGAAGGGAGAGAGAGAGAGAGAGAGAGAGAGACGGAGAGAGAGAGAGATTGGCTCACAGTAAGACAATATGATTACGGAGAAAAACTTACGCACAAAGGGTATGATCGCATGCGCCTCTGGACATCCAGCTTCCCGATTATCAGCAATGAGAACCGTTTGATGAGAAGTGAAGGCTGGATGCCACAGGCCCGTCTTTTATGCTACTCACACAATGCAATCTAATGGTCCCTACAACCTCATTGTCCATTGGACGCAGGAATTCGGCTTCGCATTATAACAAAAGGTCATAGGGTGATTCATACAGGTGGGCTGTGACGATTTCAAACAGCTCAGGTGGGTGGGAAACTAGGTTTCCCGCCGCATACCTGAGTATGAGTAAATAATAGAAATGGACATAAACTTCTTATGTCCATAACTATCCGCACGAGCGATTAATACGCTCCAAACCAACACCGGAATATTGCTATTTAAATACTCTTCCGATGGGTACCAAACACTGCTGTATGATTCCTGTTAGACCCTTAGCACAATACAAAGAGGGATTCCTCCGTTCAGGGACATTCCATATTAACCAAACTTTCAGAATCTATCAAAGGGACTATGGTCTACAAACTACATTAATTGTGGAAATATGTAACGATTGGGTCGCACGCTACGACTACATACTCTTTACCGTAAATACGCATACCGATGCGAGCGGGTGCACGCATCAGCGGGTATGCGCTATCACGGGAAAGCGCACGCATGCGCAGCGCGGACCAGCGTGAGGTGCAAATATGGCAGCGTGTATAGGGATATTTTTCTGACTTTGACAGTCCACCCTTTGGCAGTCAATAATAACTGCCACCTTCAAAACAAAAAAGGAGAAAAATATAAGTCAGGGGTTAATTCATTTCCATGGTTGGGTAAGGAAGAAGAGAGGAGTAGGTGTGAAGAGGGTATGACCTAGTGAGAAAGCAGAAGTATGTGTGTATGAGTCCATGTTTGGAGGGTCATGTATCATCGTGCCGTACGTGTGGTAAATCAAGCTTCGAGGTATTGCGAAGTATACATTTGAATTCCTTCTTATCCCGTGGTACAGGTCTGTGGATGGGCTGTCAAACTTTACCGAGCTCTTTTCGGCTTTTGAACAAAATGGGGAGCACATTTTAGTTGATGATACATGAATGGGGGAATATGTGATTGCTGATATCTGTGCCTGTATTCCCTATACTATGTGTGTTATTACCTAAGGGTTGTAGAGATGAGGATGAAGAACACTTATGGAAAATGCAATGATATTCTATGTCAGGTAAATGTACATCTGTCGTTGAAGTTTTGTTCGGTATCTGTTGAGAGTCGTCTTCTTTGCGCTGTATTGCTCCTTGGGCATGAGCAAATAGCTTTGTCAGTGCCATCAGATTTACAAAAAATGTTGGGCTAGCGTGAGTTTAAAAATACTAGGGAAACTGGGGATCCATGGCAAAGTTCATCAAGTGTCCATATCATAGGTAGTCAAAACTTCATCTTTGGTGCTTGTCTGTTGTCTGTATAGCGTCTCGTCAACTTCCTCGTCCAAGGGGGTCTTTGTATCTTGGAGAAAAGCAGAAAAACAGGTGAAAGAAACGGACCGTATAATCGCATTTTTCATCACATCCTGGTTTCTATCATTGGGTCATAAATCAAATCCAGGTTAATTACAGTTTCCTCACTCCTCAAGCTCATCACTTTTGTACTTTGTTTGCACCTCATTAAAGCCTGCCCGCATCTAAATATCAATCCAATAGATATAACAACACCTAAAATACATAGGAGAAACTTTCCAACATCCATTATGACTCCTTGAGCCCAGTCTCCTAAACCGGAGAACCAATTTCGCGGGTTCAACCATGACACCCAACCAGTCAGCTCATTACCTACAGCAGCAAGGGTGAGATTGTGTTTTCGACGAAATTCCCACTTCAATTGGAGAATATCGTCCATCTTTTGGTCTATGACCTCTACCGGATCCTCGGTGCTCGTAATGAGTGTGAGTATAAGGAGCTTGGGCACCACGGTGTATGTCCTTCATTTTGTCATGTGTAACAGTCATCACTTCAGGCAATACCTTTCCAATATAACACAATCCTTCAGAGTTTGGGGCAAGCCACTTGTACGCCTTTCTCCCGCATATGAAATATGCATCATCGGGGAGAACATATGGGACGGAGAAGGACATTACCATATTACAAACCTTCCAGGTGAAATCTCCTGACCCTAATTCTTCCATCTGCTTAATGCACGTATCAGACTGTACGATATGTGCACAGTACCCTGGTGATACTTCTCCAACTCTAGTAATTCTATTTCCTAGGGTGTATCTATACCGGAAAGATTTTCCTCTACTGGCTATGTGGCATACAAGCTCTGTATCTGTAGGCATTCTATCTGCTCTGTGTGAAAAGGTCATGGTAAGGTTGCTCCATGACACTTCCCAATTTCCCGGCTTACGGGGATTGGAGATGTTAAAACATAAGAGGGACCTATCCACATGGTATTGGTGGAGCTTCAAACTAGGAGGGCTGGAGATGTTAAACCTCCGGTCCACCGGTCTCCCACCACTTAGCTCAAGTACCTCCCCTAACGTTAAAGGAAATGGTACTAGCCCTGATTTGCTATGACCCTGAGGTACTTGAGAGCATACCCAACAATCTGTTTGGTTTAATACGTTACCCACTAAGGAGTGATAGTCACTCAATGGATGCCGGTCCATATGGATATTAAAACTGGATTGGCATTTCTTTATGCACCCATCCTCAATCAAATTGTCACAGAGCCTACAGATACAGTTTTCTTCAGCTAACAATCCATCACAATTTCTTCTATCGGATCGTTTTCTGATACTCGCCTTTGCTTGTTGGTTTGGTTGATCTTGGAAAACTACGCCTCCATCATCATAATCGGAACCCATTCCAGAACCTCTCTCGACCTCTATGGTACTCTCGCCGGAACAGACTGCTCTGGTCAACATCATGGTTAACATCAAAATCCGGATCACAGTCTCTTGGGGCAAGTCCATCTTTGAGGAGGAAATAGAGAAGAATGAGAAGGGGGAAAAAGAAATTTTAAGGGAGAGGGGATGGGAAGTGGAGAAAAACAATAAAAGGGGGAAGGGAGTCAACAACTGCTTTCGGTCTTCAAGGCTCAGGTGCCGCCTCAGTCCTCCTGGAACAGACACTCCAGTGATACAACCTCTACCGTCTGTTCCTTATCACGGGACCTCTCTGGATCAGCAACCTTTTTGCAGTGGGATGAATGGACCCAAGTCTCTCTCTCAGCAACCTTCAATGCTGTGGTGCTAGTCAATAAGACCTGGTATGGTCCTTCCCATCTATCAATAAGACAACCTGAGCGTAGAAAATTTCGTATCATTACATAATCCCCAGGTTCAATGTCATGACAATTACTATCTGGTAAATCAGGAATCACCAACTTCAGATTATCATTTTGATTCCTCAACTGCTTACTCATGTTAATCAAGTATTTTACAGTTACTTCATTGTTACATTTCAAATCATCCTGAGGGTTAATCATGACATGCGGTTGTCGACCAAACAGAATTTCAAAAGGGGACAGGTTAAGAGGGGACCTGGGAGTGGTTCTGATGCTATACAAAACAATGGGTAAAGCTTCTGGCCACGTCAATCCTGTCTCTGCCATTACTTTACTCAATTTATTTTTAATAGTGCTGTTCACTCTTTCGACCTTCGCACTCGCCTGTGGACGGTACGGAGTGTGCAGCTTGCTATCAATACCCATTAATTTACACATTCCTTGAAAGACATCACCGGTAAAATGGGTACCCCTATCACTTTCAATGATTCTAGGGATACCATATCTACATACAAATTCCTGCACAATTTTCTTAGCTGTAAACATAGCGGTATTTGTAGCTGCTGGAAATGCTTCGACCCAATTCGAGAAAACATCTATACAAACAAGTACATATTTCAAATTTCGACATGGGGGTAATTGAATGAAGTCAATTTGTATTACCTGGAAAGGGCCGCCGGCAGGTGGGATATGGGATGGTTCTGTAGGTATTGCTTTTCCAATATTCTTTCTCAGACAGGTAAGGCATGACATTGCTCTTTTACCCGCATGAGAGGAGAATCCTGGGGCGCACCAGTATGCTCTTACCAATTTGCACATTCCCTCCTTGCCTAGATGAGTCAACCCATGAGCTGCTTCAGCCAGACATGGAAGATATGCTCTGGGGGCCACTGGTTTACCATGTCCATCCGTCCAGAGCCCTGAGGACTCCTGGCCATATCCCTTTGCCTTCCAGACTGCTCTTTCCTGTGTGGAACACAAATTCTGCATCTCACACAACTTCTGTGTGTTGATGGTATTAAATACCATCAGTTGTGTGGTGTCTGTCTGTATGGGGGTAGCAGCTGCAAGCTTAGCTGCTTCGTCTGCTCGGCTGTTACCAAGTGACACTGGGTCTTGACTATGTATGTGCTTTACATTTGATAACAGCCACTCTGTCGGGCTCCTGTATCGCTGTTAGAAGCCTTTTTATATAAGCTGCATGCGCTATCGGTGTACCAGCTGCCGTCATGAAATTTCTGAGGCGCCATAGGGCTCCGAAATCATGTACTACCCCGAAGGCGTATCTAGAATCAGTGTAGATATTGGCTGACTTACCCTTAGCCAATTCACATGCTCTGGTTAGGGCGACCAGTTCAGCAACCTGGGCTGAGTGAGGTGGACCTAGCGGTTCCGCTTCTATGGTGTCTTGGTCATCTACGACTGCGTATCCAGTACACAAGTCTCCCGAGTCTGACTGTCTATGACAACTACCGTCAGTGTAGAACGTGAGTTCTGCATCTTCCAGTGGATTGTCACTGATGTCAGGCCTTGCGGTAAAATTTTGGGTCAAATATTCCATACAATCATGTCCATCTTCCTTTGTATTAAATCCTCCTTCCCCATCACTCTCACCTTCCACCCTTTGTGTCTGACCAGGCACACCTGGGAGAAATGTTGCAGGATTTAATGCGCTGCATCTCCTTATGGTGATGTTTACTGGGGCCATTAATGCCAATTCCCATCTTGTAAACCTTGCTGATGAGACGTGTCTGGTTTGGGCAGAATTCAATAAGGCAGATACTGCATGTGGTGTATGGATTGTGAGGTTGTGGCCTAGCACGACATCTTCGCTTTTTGTCACTAGCAATGCTATCGCCGCAACGCTACGCAAGCATGTGGGGAGGGATCGCGCTACCGTGTCTAGCTGAGCGCTGTAGTATGCAACTGGCCTGCTGGCATCACCGTGTTTTTGGGTTAGTACCCCTGCTGCGCAACCAGCACTTTCTGTTCCGTATAGTTCAAAGGGTTTCCCATAGTCTGGCATACCTAGTGCTGGTGCCTGCGTTAGGCACTGTTTGAGTCTCTCAAATGCTGTTTCGGATTCGTCTGTATGCGAGATCCTATCAGGTTTGTTTGAGGAGACCATTTCCTGCAAAGGTAACGCCAATATGGAAAACCCTGGGATCCAATTACGGCAATACCCACACATTCCTAAAAACGTCCTGATACATCTGTTTTCCCATTGGGAACTGCTATTACTCTAACAGGGTTAACTCTAACAACCTCATTCTGTGTAGATTCTACAACTTGTGGTGAAATTGTTTCAGTATAATGCATGGTGCCGTACTTACCCGTTGACACGACCTCACCTATCCCTCCGCTAGGGGCTTTCGCTAATCTCGTGGGTGTTGCTGTGCCTACTGTGGTCTCTGCTATGGTGGCCGCTAGAGAGAGAGCTGAAATTGTTGCTGGATCGTCTTCTTGATCACACTCCTGAGGAAAGTTCAAAACAGGGTACAACTTGCACGGGTTAATACTTGCATGAGTTACTTGGTTAACATCATTAACATTTACAGGGTTACTAAGTGTTTGTGTTTTACAACCCAGTGCGTTTCTCTCCGTAATCAACTTCTCTCCTGCTATGTATGGTGGTGGCGGGGCTGTGGCTATCAGTTTCCTGACTGCCCCAGATCCCGCCGCCAGAGCCAAACCTCTCTGTATCTCACCTTCCTGTTGCCACAACTGTAAATAATCATGATGCTGAATTCGTCTCTTTGTTGATTTTATGAGACATATCCTCCTCCTTAAATTTTGTAACACTTCTAGACTGAAGCTACCTATTCTTGGGAATTTCTCCCTGTCTTGTACAGTCATTCTCTCCCATTCATCACATAAAACCTCTGTGTGACTTCCGTATTTTTCACACATGATGTATCTTGCCGACCCGACTGGTCGGTTCTCTGAATCAACCCGAACCGAGGTTGATCGCCCCCTACCTGAACAATTGGCCCCCATAATCTGCAGGTGTTGCTTACTACTCCTTTGATCTTTATATCACGGTCTTCAGCGAACCCTTACAGCAAACCAAATTATTCAAAATAGGCCGGCGGTGGCGGTTTACCGAGTACCCCACTCACTCGCCCACCTCGACCAATACGACCTGATCACACCGATATGGTGCTGGCGTACTCGATACAGGGCCCTACCAGAAACCTTCTGTTTACTGGAACATATGAGGGTTACCCGCAGGACACTTACTCTTTATAGTAAAGGTGGGGTTGTTAGATAGTTCCTGAGTGACCAGCGAACTTCCCTTTAAAAATAAAAAATTACACAAATCACGTCAGAATGTACAAATAGCGTTTGTGACCACTTTACTCTAATGGTATTAGGTCAGATTACTAACTACTGCACACAATTACGTGCGGTACAATCGTTCAGTACATAAGCACTACCTGTTATGTACTGAGAGATCAATGGAATCGAAAATTGCGGCTGCGAATTCCTTCAGCCAGAGCTTCCAATGGCCTATATGGGTTTTAGCACCAACCCCCGGGGTTGTGCTTCTTGTACCTTTATAGCGGACCTTCTTTGTCTCCTTATGACCTCCTGGTCTTGTTCTGTACGACCTCCTGGTCTGACCTCCTGGTCTTGTATACTGGTCCGCTATACTCTAATGCTCATATTTTATTTAACCAAGGATGCCTCCTTAGCCACCGTATATGTCACTTACACGTATGTCCTACCCGATTTCTTTTTGGTTCAACCTCTAAGTTATATAAACTTATGTAATAAAAACACACTCACTCAACACATGTACACTTTCGTTTCTATATCTATTTCTGCGCAGAAATTTTCTTTAGCCCAGCTGTGTTACCAATTAGGAGCAGGATCTGTTAAACTAAATTTCAAATTTTCCAAAAATAGATTTGCGTTATTTACCGCATCGCGTTATCTACCGCTGTGCGTTACTTATCGCCTTTGCGTTACTTGAGCTACGTGGGCGTAACCGGACGCTACGTTGCGTAATGTACGCTGCGTGCGTCTGCCTTTGGATTGCGTACGCTAGTCTTTGTTAGAGACACGTGTACGCAAAACAAAAGATCCACCGTAACACAATTTCTTTTATCAATGTAAACGATCCCTGATCATCTACCGCGTACCCCACTGGTTTTGCCTTATCTCCCAGGCAAACCTGTGTGTTTGTCTACACTTTTAACTATTACCTCTATTCTTAAACTATGAAATAACAGCAAGTCTCTTTTAGTACTTTCTATCAACTATAAAAATTGGCAAACAGGAATAGTGATCTACGAAATTGAAAAAGAAATGCAGATATATATGTATGCGTGCGTGTATACGCAAGACAGAAGAGAAATAAACAGTTTTAAAAGACACAAGCGTTTTGTTCTTACTTCCGGTTCCCGGATTCCTTCAGCACTCTTTATCTAAGTGAAGCAGACGCTTATCCCGTCAGCACTGCGAGACAACCTCCCACCCTTTGCTGGGGGATAATGTCTGCTGATCTACCTAGTGCAGATATGAGAAGGACAGGACGAGTCCCCCAATTGACAATGCTAAATTCCTTTGTCGTATAAACAACCCTTAATGAAGTCTAAGAACACAGTACGCTGTTTACTTAAGAAGTACCGTAAGGGTACGCTAGTTGCGTAACGATCGCTTAGCCGTAGGCGAGACGCTCAAGCGTCACGTTCGCTCACGGCCCAGTGATCACAGGACAGCACGTTATTGGTGATGACTAGAGTAATGATTCGCTATGGCGTAGCGGACGCTCGAGACCACGAGGAGATCACCAGCGGCGCAGACGCTCACAACGCTATACCTTTATGTCTAAACCTTTTATCAATGAAATACACAGAATACCTTAATGTGAATACAGGGTGTAAGTGCAACCTTGTGTAACCTGACTAACTACAAAGCTGCTTGAGCGTCACCGACGCTCAAGTGAACACTTAAAACTATAGGAAATACACGGATACTGGTTTAGGGTCCAAAGCCTATTATCTGTATTATAACTATTATACTTGCAAAAAGAATCACAGTACAAATGATACACTACAATATAACAGAGACTTCCTAACCGAATAACTATACAAGAAATACAATACAATACTATGCTGATCTAATACAATACAATATTAGTCAATGGGAGATACGAGAGAAAGAGAAGGGAGAGAGAGAGAGAGAGAGAGAGAGACGGAGAGAGAGAGAGATTGGCTCACAGTAAGACAATATGATTACGGAGAAAAACTTACGCACAAAGGGTATGATCGCATGCGCCTCTGGACATCCAGCTTCCCGATTATCAGCAATGAGAACCGTTTGATGAGAAGTGAAGGCTGGATGCCACAGGCCCGTCTTTTATGCTACTCACACAATGCAATCTAATGGTCCCTACAACCTCATTGTCCATTGGACGCAGGAATTCGGCTTCGCATTATAACAAAAGGTCATAGGGTGATTCATACAGGTGGGCTGTGACGATTTCAAACAGCTCAGGTGGGTGGGAAACTAGGTTTCCCGCCGCATACCTGAGTATGAGTAAATAATAGAAATGGACATAAACTTCTTATGTCCATAACTATCCGCACGAGCGATTAATACGCTCCAAACCAACACCGGAATATTGCTATTTAAATACTCTTCCGATGGGTACCAAACACTGCTGTATGATTCCTGTTAGACCCTTAGCACAATACAAAGAGGGATTAATCCCGGACGAGCCCCCAATTGACAATGCTAAATTCCTTTGTCGTATAAACAACCCTTAATGAAGTCTAAGAACACAGTACGCTGTTTACTTAAGAAGTACCGTAAGGGTACGCTAGTTGCGTAACGATCGCTTAGCCGTAGGCGAGACGCTCAAGCGTCACGTTCGCTCACGGCCCAGTGATCACAGGACAGCACGTTATTGGTGATGACTAGAGTAATGATTCGCTATGGCGTAGCGGACGCTCGAGACCACGAGGAGATCACCAGCGGCGCAGACGCTCACGACGCTATACCTTTATGTCTAAACCTTTTATCAATGAAATACACAGAATACCTTAATGTGAATACAGGGTGTAAGTGCAACCTTGTGTAACCTGACTAACTACAAAGCTGCTTGAGCGTCACCGACGCTCAAGTGAACACTTAAAACTATAGGAAATACACGGATACTGGTTTAGGGTCCAAAGCCTATTATCTGTATTATAACTATTATACTTGCAAAAAGAATCACAGTACAAATGATACACTACAATATAACAGAGACTTCCTAACCGAATAACTATACAAGAAATACAATACAATACTATGCTGATCTAATACAATACAATATTAGTCAATGGGAGATACGAGAGAAAGAGAAGGGAGAGAGAGAGAGAGAGAGACGGAGAGAGAGAGAGATTGGCTCACAGTAAGACAATATGATTACGGAGAAAAACTTACGCACAAAGGGTATGATCGCATGCGCCTCTGGACATCCAGCTTCCCGATTATCAGCAATGAGAACCGTTTGATGAGAAGTGAAGGCTGGATGCCACAGGCCCGTCTTTTATGCTACTCACACAATGCAATCTAATGGTCCCTACAACCTCATTGTCCATTGGACGCAGGAATTCGGCTTCGCATTATAACAAAAGGTCATAGGGTGATTCATACAGGTGGGCTGTGACGATTTCAAACAGCTCAGGTGGGTGGGAAACTAGGTTTCCCGCCGCATACCTGAGTATGAGTAAATAATAGAAATGGACATAAACTTCTTATGTCCATAACTATCCACACGAGCGATTAATACGCTCCAAACCAACACCGGAATATTGCTATTTAAATACTCTTCCGATGGGTACCAAACACTGCTGTATGATTCCTGTTAGACCCTTAGCACAATACAAAGAGGGATTCCTCCGTTCAGGGACATTCCATATTAACCAAACTTTCAGAATCTATCAAAGGGACTATGGTCTACAAACTACATTAATTGTGGAAATATGTAACGATTGGGTCGCACGCTACGACTACATACTCTTTACCGTAAATACGCATACCGATGCGAGCGGGTGCACGCATCAGCGGGTATGCGCTATCACGGGAAAGCGCACGCATGCGCAGCGCGGACCAGCGTGAGGTGCAAATATGGCAGCGTGTATAGGGATATTTTTCTGACTTTGACAACACTACCACTGGTCTGATGCAGCACAACACAACAACACTGTAAGGGACTTGTGGTTGTTATTATTATACAGCAGCAGTGGACACATAGCAGCAGCGTATATCATCACTGGAATGACTGATGAGACAGGACACTACCACTGGTCTGATGCAGCACAACACAACAACACTGTAAGGGACTTGTGGTTGTTATTATTATTATACAGCAGCAGTGGACACATAGCAGCAGCGTATATCATCACTGGAATGACTGATGAGACAGGACACTACCACTGGTCTGATGCAGCACAACACAACAACACTGTAAGGGACTTGTGGTTGTTATTATTATTATACAGCAGCAGTGGACACATAGCAGCAGCGTATATCATCACTGGAATGACTGATGAGACAGGACATTACCACTGGTCTGATGCAGCACAACACAACAACACTGTAAGGGACTTGTGGTTGTTATTATTGTTATACAGCAGCAGTGGACATATAGCAGCAGCGTATATCGTCACTGGCATGACTGATGAGATAGGATGCAACCACTGGTCTGAAGCAGCACAACACAACAACACTGTAAGGGACTTGTGGTTGTTGTTGTTATTATTAGTATATGGCAGCAGTGGACAAATAGCAGCAGTGTATATCATCACTGGAAAGGGACTTGTGGTTGTTATTATTATTAAACGGCAGCAGGTGACATATAGTAGCAGCGTATATCGTCACTGAAATGACTGATGAGACAGGATGCAACCACTGGTCTGAAGCAGCACAACACAACAACACTGTAAGGCACTTGTGGTTGTTATTATTATTATACAGCAGCAGTGGACATATAGCAGCAGCGGATATCGTCACTGGAATGACTGATGAGATAGGATGCAACCACTGGTCTGAAGCAGCACAACACAACAACACTGTAAGGCACTTGTGGTTGTTATTATTATTATACAGCAGCAGTGGACATATAGCAGCAGCGTATATCGTCACTGGCATGACTGATGAGATAGGATGCAACCACTGGTCTGAAGCAGCACAACACAACAACACTGTAAGGCACTTGTGGTTGTTATTATTATTATACGGCAGCAGTGGACATATAGCAGCAGCGGATATCGTCACTGGAATGACTGATGAGACAGCACACTATCACTGGTCTGAAGCAGCACAACACAACAACACTGTAAGGGACTTGTGGTTGTTGTTATTATTATTATTATTATTATTATACGGCAGCAGTGGACATATAGCGGCAGCGTATATCATCACTGGAATGATTGATGAGACAGGACACTACCACTGGTCTGATGCAGCACAACACAACAA